>NC_140517.1:3069780-3779780 GCF_964339955.1 Pipistrellus hanaki | reverse complement strand
CCCAGTGGCCGGATGATGATGAACTCTGAACGCATAACAATCTGGCCACTCAGTGTATACCTATATAATAAAAGGCTACTATGCACATTATTTCCTCGACCAGGAGTTCGACCAGCAGGCAGGCCGGCCAACCGCCCATGTCCCCTCCCCCTGGCCAGGCTGGCCGGACCCCACCCATGCACGAATTCATGCACTGGGCCTCTAATATACATATACACACTGAGTGGCCAGATTATTGTACCTTCAGAGATCATCGCAATCTGGCCGCTCCCTGTATATTCCAAAACAGGAAAAGCAAGCCGTAAGAAGGGAATAAGTAGGCATTTCATTAAAATGCTGGCCGAACTCCATATAATAGCAACCTCCTGGGGGGCTCAATGTGGTACTTATTCGTCAAAACCCCATCCCATCAGGAGCCAGCTTGAAGGGGCCTGTTCCCCCTTTGCTGGAATCCCTCGGTGCCAACCCATCTCAGCCCCCGTGGGTGAAATGGGGTCCTCGGAGGAGCCAGATCCTCTCGAAGACGCCGTGATTTAAAAATAAAATAAAAAACCTTTCCAACCATCACAGTGAACGGGAGAGGCGGGTGCATGTTAGTCCGCGGGGCGTGATGCGGGGTGGGGTTCTCCCAGGATCGGGGTGTCCACGGGTCCAAACAGCCCTCCAGGTGAGACCCCACAGAGCCAGGGAGGCACCATGCCCCCGCCCCCTCCCCCTCCCCGTCCCAGTCCCCCTCGGGTGGCTGGGCCTGCCTGGCTCCCAGCGCCTCCCAGGCTGAGCATCCGTGCACAGCCACCCCCCCCCCACCCCCCACCCCCGTCCCCCTTTTAAGCTTCTATCATAGCAACAGCCCCAGGGCCAGACCCCTAATTGCCAGCTTCTGCTAAGTGCCAGGAGAGAAAAACACAAGGGTCTCCAGCCCTCCGCCCCCCCCCCCCCACCCGCCCGGGGGGTCAGGCGGGTTCAGAAGGTGAAATGAATGAATCTTTCCGCGCTGGAAGGGCCCTCGCCTGCACTCTCCATGGCATTAGCGCCGGGAATGGCAGCAAGTAAAAGCAGGTGTGCGCGGCGCCCTGTCAGCGGGCCGCACCGATAAGCCTGCCAGGCCCGGCTCTGCTTCATTTCAAACCCACGGCTGGGGAGGGGGGGTGTGGGGGGGTGAGGCGGGGGGAGCTGTGGTGCAGAAATAATTGCAGGAGCTTCCAGGGCTGAGCTGAGCTGAGCGAGCGGAGCGAGGGCCTGCAGGCAGAGATCCGTGCCCGGTGCCCCCTCCGCCTCTCACTTCTATCACCTTAAACGCCTGCTATTACAGAAGCCATCACGCCGGCTCTCTCCCCAGCCTCGCCGGCTGCCAGCCTTCAAATTGTATCTGTGGGCACGGCGTTGGGGCTGACGGAGTCTCATCTGGATAAACGGTTTGCTGTGCTTAGAGGGAACGCAAACCCCGCGGACCCCGCTCCGTCCCGCATGGAGGTCCCTCAGGCCAGGCGCCGGGGCCTCACCGCTGCCGGAGGAACTGGTGAGGGTGTGGCGTGGGTCTCTTTTCTTTCTTTATAATAATAATAATAATAATAATAATAATAATAATAATAATAATATATCGAAACCGGTGTGGCTCAGTGGATAGAGCATCGGCCTGCGGACTGAGAGGTCCCAGGTTCGATTCCGGTCAAGGGCATGTACGTTGGTTGCGGGCACATCCCCGGTGGGGGGTGTGCAGGAGGCAGCTAGTCGATGTCTCTCTCTCATCGATGTTTCTAGCTCTCTATCCCACTCCTTTCCTCTCTGTAAAAAAATCAATAAGATATATTTTAAAAAATAAAATAATAATAATAATAATAGATGTTAAAGCAAATGGCAGGTGACGAGCATTGCCGTGAACCTCTGGCTCGAGGAGGGGTGGGGGTGGGGTCTTTGGGCCTGGGGCAGCCCCGATGTGGGGCCTTCCAAACACCACTCTCTATGTGAAGAGTAAAAATAATAATAATAATAATAATAATAAATAAATAAATAAATAAACAGAAGCCTGAGCGGCCCATGGTGGCCGGTCCAGGGAGAACTCAGGCCTTGCAGGGAGAGCTCAGTGCATCGGTTCTCTGAGTCCACGTGGCCCAGACCCAGCAGGGACCCAGCGGGGACTCGGGTGGGCGGGCTGCGGGACCCCCAGGCGACGTCCACAGTGCACCTCACACGTGGTCCTTCCATCGGGGGCTCTGGAACAAATGGCCTCCTGGCTTCAACATGCAAAAGCTGTGCCTGGTCCCAGCTGCCCTCCACCTCCCACCACCACCACTGGGGTTGCGGGCAGAAACCAAGGAGGGAGACAGGAGGCAGGAGAGGAGCTGACCTCTGACCCAGGGAAAGAGCCTGAGCTCTCTGTCCCTCAGATCTCTCCCAGGGTCTTCGGAGCAAGAAGGGAGCTGGAGGTGAGTCCTGTAGGGGATGGAAGGGTGAGGGAGAGGGGGTGGAAGGGTAAGGGAGAGGGGGAGGGGGAGGAGGAGGGGAGGAGGAGGGGAGAAGGAGGAGGAGGAAGAAGAAGAAGAGGAGGAGGAGGAAGAGGAGGAGAAGGAGAAGGGAAGGAGGAGGAGGAGGAGAGAAGAAAAGGAGGAGAGAAGAAGAGGAGGAGGAGGAGGAGGAGGAAGAAGAAGAGGAGGAGCAAGAGGAGGAGGAAGAAGCGGAGGAGGAAGAGAAGGAGAAAGAGGAAGAGGAGGAGAAAGAAGAGGAGGAGGAGGAGGAGGAGGAGGAGGAGGAGGGGAAGGAGGAGGAGGAGGGGAAGGAGGGGAAGGAGGAGGAGGAGGGGAAGGAGGAGGAGGAGGAAAAGAGCGCTAAGTGTGCCGGGACGCCGGTTGCCTGACAGAAGGTGTCTTCATTGAGAAACCCCCTCTGAAGCTCCCCCTGTTCCCCCCGAACCCGGGCAGAGCAGGCGGGAGCCGGCAGGAAGCGGGGACGGGGGCTTCCAATGCAGACATTATGAGAAACAAGCAACATCTGCACAGCGCGCGCACTTATTTATGTTTTATGGAGTGTGCGTGCACGGGGCCTGACAGGTTTTCAAACAGAGACCATATTAGGCCCATTCAGAGGCGAGAACGTCCCTTTTACAGACGCATTAGCCGCGGCCCGCAGGCCGGCCTGGCCCCGGGGACCCACCTAACACGTCCCACGTGCGAAGGGGCGGCCGGGCCGCCGAGGCTCCTGCTCGGGGTCAGCGCGGCCGCGCCGGAGGCTTAGTGTCCCGCGGGCCTCTCCCCGGCCGCTGCCACTGCCGCCGCGGCTTCGACGTCTCCCTTTTGCACAAACAGGAGGGGACTGCGAGGGAAAGCATCGGGTGGCCTGCACTGCAGGGACATAAATAAGCCGCGAACAGACAAATGCACGGCCAGCCGCGTCCCGTCGAGTCAAGGGCACCGCGGGCAGATCCGTTGTGTGCCTCCCTCCCGTGCGTGGGGCCCGTGGGGGAAACTCGACAATGAAAACAACGGGATGCAAACCGGCCCTCTCCCTTCCCCAGTCTCCCCCTGCCCTCCCCCACCCCCGGAAAAGGAGCCCTTTCTCTCCGACAGCAAACAGGAGGCGGCTGGCAGGTACGGCGTGCGGCGCAGCCATGAAATATTCAGCGAGGTGGGAATGGCTCCCCGGACAGCTTAAGAGAACCCGGGGCTGTGTTCAGAGAGAGAGAGAGAGAGAGGTGCACACGGAGGGGGCTGGGGGGAGAGAGACGGAGGGAGATAAAGGCCCGTCTTTCATCAGGGCTTCCTGTCCAATCGGGCGGCCTGGCTGGATTCCTGCGTTTGGAGGAAAATCAAAGTGTCCCCGCTCTCCGCAGTGTCAATCGCTCCGGGACTGGAGGATGGTCTAACATTCTCTACGACGCCGTTCAAGGGTGTGCCTCCCAGCGCAGTGTGAGGGAGAAAGAAAGAAAAAAATAGACACACACACACACAACTCTTTTATTTCGAAAACACTCAAAGGAAAGGGAAGGGAAGAGAAGGCGGGCGGGTGAGGGGGAGAGAAGGGGTAGAGGGGTCCGTGTGGCTGGGACCCCGGGGCTCTGAGCTCCGGGCCACCCTGCACGGCCGTGTTCGGAGGAGAGGGGGGCAGAGCCACACCGCCCCGGGCCGTGGGCGGGAACCTGGGAGGTGCCCCGTCAGCAGCCCTCACGTTTGGAGGGTCCCCCATCATGCCTTCTGGCTTGAGCCCCGGAATCTGCTGGGCTCCTCCATATGCTGACACTCACCCTGTCTGCACCAGTGATGGAGCGTCGACCTGTGAACCAGGAGGTCACGGTTCCATTCCCAGGCAGGGCACCTGCCGGGCTGTGGGCTTGATCCCCAGTGAGGGGCGTGCAGGAGGCAGCTGATCCGTGATTCTCTCTCACCATGGATGTTTTTTTCTCTCTCTGTCTCTCTCCCCCCGCCCCCCTCTAAAGTCAATAAAAAAATATTTTTTAAAAAATGTGGGAGATAGTTTGCACCCATTGGTCAATAGCCCATTTCCCACAAGTCCCCAGCTGCCCGCTGTCCTGGCCTCTGCTCTCCCCAGAACCTCCTCCCTTCCCCCAATTCAGCACCTGCAGGGCTAACATCCCACCAGGCGGAGGACACCGGCCACCTGCTGATGGGGGGCCTGGTGCTCACCTTCGTTAAACGTTTCCATCTCGCCAGTCCTCCTTCTGTTCCTCCGGAGTCACGGCCAAGCCCGAGGCTGTGCGGAGTCCTGCAGACACGGCTTCAGGGGAGCGAGAGAGACAGGGATGGAGGCGGCCGAGGGGACGCTCCGGAGCATCAGAGGAAACCGGCGGACTCGCAAACCCAAAGGCCTCTTGTCCCGGCCGCGAGCAGTGACCAGCCCGAGCCGGGCAGTCATGAGGGTGGAACTGCCGTCCATATGTAAATTTTAAAAGCTCCATCAGAAAATATCAATGCCTCCCCCTTAATTCATTACAGTGGTGAGATGGATGGTCGTGGAGCATAGCATTGATTTTCAGAGCCAGCCCTTAAAAAAAAGAAAAAGGCGAGGCAGGAAATCAGCCAAGGCGACGTCACACAAAACACTGTCCCTTTTTACACACACACACACACACACACACACTCTCACACACACACACACACACACACACTCTCTCTCTCACACACACACACACACTCACACACACACACTCACACACACACACACACTCACACACACACACACTCACACACACACACACACACTCACACACACACTCACACACACACACTCTCTCTCTCTCTCTCTCACACACACACACACACACACACACACACACTGACCAGCACGCCGCCCCCCCCACCCCCCAGCCTGTGTGGCTCCATCGCGTGGCTTTTCTGAACATGGCCACGTGGCCTGGGCCAGTGGTTGGCAAACTCATTAGTCCACAGAGCCAAATACCAGCAGTACAACGATTGAAATTTCTTTGAGAGCCACATTTTTTAAACGTAAACTATATAGGTAGGTACATTGTTATTCACTTAATTAGGGTCCTCCTAAGCCGGCCTTTGCGAAAAACTCAAGGGGCCAAAGAGCCGCCTGTGGCTCCTGAGCCACTGTTTGCCGACCACTGGCCTGGGCTGTGTGTGGAACGCGCCCGCTCAGCATGGCCTCGATGGGGACACAGAGACGGGCACGTTTTGCTGTATGGCCAGCAGACTACCAGGCGGCCACACGCCCGCCCCGGCCGCGGAGAGGCCGTGGAAGTCAAAGGCTCCCTGGCCGGGCCGGGCGGCACCACCCATCGGCCCCTGGTCCCGGCCCGGCCACAGGGCTGCCACGGGCCACCCTCTCTCCGCCCAGCACAACGACGCCATCGCTCACGGCCACTGCTCAGAAGACTCAGTCGTGACCATGCAGACAGCAGCAGATCCATCGTCAGGTCTGAAACCGTGCCCCAGAGCCGCAGCCCTGGGGACTGTGCTCCTGTTGGAGGGACACAGAGGAGGTCAGCGCCCCCCTATCTCCTCCCCTCCCAACCCCCCTACAAGCTGGGATGTTTGCCCTTACACAGAGGGAGAAGGGCGTGGGGCCAAGGGAAAGAAAACAGTAACGATGAGAAGCCATCTCATGCTGCAAGCATCTGTGGCCGCCGCTCAGCTGTGTTTTTTTGTTTGTTTGTTTGCTTTGTTTTTTTAATATATATTTTATTGATTTTTTTTACAGAGAGGAAGAGAGAGGGATAGAGAGCTAGAAACATCAATGAGAGAGAATCATCGACCAGCTGCCTCCTGCACACCCCCTACTAGGGACGTGCCTGCAACCAAGGTACATGGCCTTGACCGAAATTGAACCCAGGACCTTTCAGTCCGCAGGCCGACGCTCCTGTGTGGTGGGCAGGATGGGCGTCCGGCCCCGAGAGCCGTGTGGGGCCAGCGGTGAGGAGAGCGAGGAGCTCAGTCCTCCTCCCCCGCTGCAGGGAGGCGGCCTTAAAGCTGCAAACCCGGAGCCCGGCCACCGGCGTGGCCGGCGTGGCTCAGGGGTGGAGCGTCGACCCAGGAACCAGGAGGTCAGGGTTCGATTCCCGGTCAGGGCACAGGCCCGGGGTTGGGGGCTCCATCCCAGGAGGGGGCGTGCAAGGAGGCAGCCGGTCCATGGTTCTCTCTCATCATGGATGTTTCTATCTCTCTCTCCCTTCCTCTCTGAAATCAAATAAAAACATGTATATATTATTTTTTAAAAAGCTGCATATTTTGGAGAGGACTTCGGCCGGGAGTCCGAAATGTGTCCTGCTCGTCCCCCTCTTCCTTTTCTGGCCCCCCTTCCCGTCCCAGGGCCCCTGCAGAGGCACCGGGGCTGCAGACCGCTCCCCGAGGCCCAGCCTGACCCGCGGCGGCCGCACCAAATAAAACCAAATAAAAGCCCTGCGTCAACACCCTTTATTACCCGAGGAGGTGAACTCTGACCCAAGGCGACAACGTTTAATATTCTCCTCCCAATATTTTTTATTTTTAAATCATCCTGGGGCTGGAGAGGAGGCGGGAGCCTGCGAGCCGCGATGTAATGTGACATCTGAATGATTCCGGGGCCACGACGCTAAGCCGTGCGCAGGCTTATTGGGGGGCTGTCAATCAATCAATCAAGTCCGGGCTGTGCGGGCAGAGGCCCCAGCTGCGGCTCCCAGATCGCTTTCCGGGGGCCGGGAGGAGAGGGAGGCGGGCCGGTGCCTGCGTTACGTCTTCATTCTCTTCTTTTCCTTCCCGGTCCGGAGTCTGCACCTCGGAGCTCGGTGTCCCGGGGGCGGCGCCTTTCTTCACACCTGCTAGCTAGGCCATCGTAACGTTTATTAAAGATGATAACCATACACCGCCGAGCGCGACGCGCCGATTAAGACTTTCAGCGACGCTCCCCAATCGGACTGTCAGGCCCGTCCTCCGAGAGGCCGAGGGGCGGCCCCCAGGCCGGCTGTGCGGGCAGCAGCGCTTGGCATCCTTTCCCTCCTTCTCGGCGGGCAGGGGCGATGCCAGGCGCCCTGGCTGTCCGAGAGAGGCACCCCGAAACGGAGCCCGCCGCCTCGGGGCGTCTCCCCGCGGACAGGGACAGTGGTAATCACCATTGTTGTGATCAGAAGGACGGCAGCATCCTAACGATGGAAAGGCGGAGCCATCTTGGTCAGAGGAGCGGAAGATAGCCCTCTGTCTCTGGCTCTGACTGCTCTTTCCTTCCCAGGCCAGGAAGCCAGCCGGAGCCCCTGGGATGGGGCGGAGGCCCTGTTGAATTGCGAGGCGTTCAGTCCTGCCTCCATCCACGCGCTCACAGGTGGGCTGCTGGGGAGCCAACAGGGAGCCAACAGGGAGCAGGGTCCCAGCTCCTCCCATCCTCTGGGAGAGCACAGCCCAGCTCCTCCACCAGCTCCTCCTCAGACCCACAGGGACCCTGGCTTTCCTCTCTGACGCCCGTGGAGTTCAGAGCCTGGTCTACAGTACATGCTCCATACTTGTTTTTAATTTAAAAATATGTTTTTTATTGAACTTAGAGAGATTGGAAGGGAGAGGGAGAGAGAGATAGAAACATCCGTGATGAGAGAGAATCATGGATCGGCTGCCTCCCACATGCCCCCTACTGGGCACCAAGCCCTCAACCCAGCCATGTGCCCGGACCGGGAATCCAACCAGTGACCTCTTGGCTCCTGAGTCGAGGCTCCACCACTGAGCCACACCTGGCCGGGCCATCAATACTTTGATAGCTAACGAAATATTGGACGCCCCAATGCCACAGATCTCATACTACAGCGTCCACTGGCCGGGGACACCCCCCCACACACCCCACCACCCCATTCAAACCTCACGCTGGGGTGCTGGCCTCACCATCTCCCTCCCTGACCGACTGCCCCAGGGGAGCCAGGTCGGCTCAGCCATGGAGTAACCAGTTAGGCCGGGCATTTGCTCAGGGATTACCGGGCCCCTTCGGGGAAACGATTACCTGTGTCCAAACCCACCGGGAGTGGGGACAGCCCTCCAAATATTTGCCGAGAGACCCTGACCTTTGCCGTCCGTCCCACCGCCCCACGGGGCCGGAACGCTGAGCCCACGCCGGTGACTGGCAGCCCCCCGTCCTCCAAGCCCCCTGCCCCCTCCTCCCTCTTCCCAGGCCCCTCCTCCCTCTTCCCAGCCCCCTCCTCCCTCTTCCCAGCCCCCTCCCCCCTTCTCCTTGCCCCCTCCTCCCTCCTCCCAGCCCATGGCGGCTGCCTCCTTGGTATGCAGCCCAGGCCGGCTGGAAGGGCAGTGCCTCCGCTTAATCACTCAATATTAAACAGGGGGTGCCCGGCGCCGGCCGTGTTGATTCTGCTAAGGCCGCTAATGCCCTGGGTGGCATCGCTTTAATTTGTGCTCTCGGAGGCAAGCAGCGGCCGCGGGAGCCCGGGCTGGGAGGAGGATATTGCTGATATTAAAGATCGGGACGGAGGGGGTGGCACGCTGACCTGCCGCGGAGGAGCCGCTGGCGAGGAGAGAGGCAGGATGCGGAGGGAGGGAGGGCCTGGGGGAGTTCAAAATGGCCCCCAGCTCCCCCTCGACAGGAGGAACCACCTAAGTCAGGGGTCGGCAAACTCATCCGCCCGCAGAGCCAAGTATCGACAGGACAACGACTGACATGTCTTTGGAGAGCCACGTTTTTTTAAATTTCAACTTCTGCTAACGCCACGTCTCCAACATAGACTCGCGCAGGCCGTGGTGTTTGGTGGAAGAGCCACACTCAAGGAGGCAAAGAGCCGCATGTGGCTCGAGAGCTGCGGTTTCCTGACAACGGGCCTAACTCGTTCAAAACGCATCGCGTGTCCTGGGCAGGCTGGGGTCTTCCCTGCAGCAAAGCCAGGGCCCTCTTCCCAGGCGCCGGGAAGCCCCTCCGTCCTGGTGCAGGAACTTGGTTCGAGGCCACGGGTGCTGGGTGAGTCCCAGAGCCTCCTCAGGACGGCGGGATGACCCCCCGCCACTGGCAGCAGGTGCGGGGAGCCCTCAGTGCCAGCCTCTTCAACAATGGCCTTGGCAGCCCGGAGGTCACGGTTCCATTCCCGATCAGGGCACATACCTGGGTTGAGGGCTGGATTCCCGTTCTCCCCCGCCCCACTGTGCGGAGGCAGCCAATCCATGATCCTCTCTCCTCACTGATGTTTCTGTCTCTCCTTCCTCCTTCCTCTCTTAAATCAATTTAAAAACAAACAAACATTTTTTAAATAGAGAGCTGCCCTGCATAAGGCCCGGCCCTCCCCAGAGGGGCCTCCATCGGGGCCTCAGCTGAGGGGGTAGGACCCAGCACCCTCACCCCCACTCAGGACCAGTCTGAGGGCCCCCCAGCCTCACACCTCCTGGGGGGGGGGGTGGCCAAGGCCCTCGCTGGCGCCCCAAATGCTCAGCCATCACTCGCCTGCCATGCGGGACGTCACCCGGACCTGGTTATCTGTTTCCCAAACGAGGTCCCAGGCGGTGACAAGGGTGAGGACCCCAATCCAGGTGGCCTCTCTGCCCGGGGAGTCCCAGCCTGGACGCCCCTCGCGGATTCCCTCTCACCCTTCTTCCAGGGGGACTGCCCTGGTCCCCTGAGACCAGCAGGCCGTTCTGTAGATCCGCCCCTCGCTCCCCCCCCCCCCCCCCCCAGCAATGAGGAGAATCCCTCTCTTCCTGGGCCAGGGCGCAGGTGTCTCCCAGGTACGCGGGGCCCCCGTCTGGCCACCCCTCCCCACATTGCCCGACGGGGCTTGGCCCCACGCGGGCGAGGGCCCGGATTTCCTTCCTCTGCGCGCGGCTCACAGGGCGGCGGGCACCGGAGGCTCCACGGGGGCTGGGGCGGGCGGCCCCGCTCATCACGGGGGTCAGGCGCCATGCACGCCCCTCCCACACCCCATCACCGGCTTCCCCGCATCGGCCGGGACGTGGCTGAGGGGGAAATATTGGATTTGCTTTTATGAGCCAGTCATCACCCAAGGCCCTTACGAGGAACCGTGGGAAGCGAATCCATTCCGAAGGTCAGGAGGTCATTGCTCACGTGTAAAAAAATAAATCCAATATTTCCCACTCTCTTATTGGATTTACGGGAGGCGGAACTCCGGGAGGGGGGGGGGGAAGTTTGTGTTGGGAAAGACGCTCCTTTGGCAGCGCCGGCCCGGGCGTTTCTCCCTCGCCTCGCCCGCACACCGGTCCCAGCCCATCTCATCTCTGCGGACCATCTCCGGTCTTGGTTTTTAAAAACATTTTTTTTTTTTTTTAAATGAGCAGCTGAGAGCCCTCACCTCTCCCTCCCAGCACTCCGCTACGGAAGCAGCACACGGCTCTCCGAGCCTCCGACTGCCCACATGGAAGACTATTGGTAGCACCAGCCGTCAAATATTTTCTTTTTTAAACTACTTATTGACTGACAAAGGTGTTACATCTGTGTCCTTATTTCCTCAGTTCCCCCTCTATCCCCCCCCCCCACTCATGCCCCCACCCTCCTGTTGTCCGTGTCCACTGGTTAGGCCCATATGCATCTCTTCCCCTATGCTTCTCTGCCTCTGGATCTGTTTTTGTTCATCAGTTTATGTTGTTCATCATACTCCATAAATGAGTGAAATCATGTGATGTGTATCTTTCTCCACCAACTGGCTTATTTCACCTAGCATAATGCTCTCCAGGCCCATCCATGCTGCTGCCAATGGTGAGAAGAACGCCTTCTTTTTTATAGCAGTGTCTATTTTCATTTACTTCCGACTTCCACGTGGGCAACGAGAGAGAGAGAGAGAGAGAGAGAGAGAGAGAGAGAGAGAGAGAAAGACAGAGAGAGAGGGGGGGGGAGAGAAAGACAAAGAGAGAGAGAGAGAGAGAGAGAAACAAGAGAGAGAGATGGAGAAAGAGAGAGAGATAGAGAAAGAGAGAGATGAAGAGACAGACAGAGGCAGAGACACGAAGGCAGGAAAAGAGGGAGAGAGACAGAGCAGCTTCCATGTCTCAGATCTCCCATTGAGCTCGCCCTCCGATGAGCAGCTGGCGGGCTGCCCACCGAACAGTGCCATTTACCCTCCATCCCGCCGGCCCGCAATACCCACACGGCCCCCGCGTGCCCGGGAGCGAATAACACACCCCACGCCGCAGGGGCTGGGGCCGCACGCCGATAACGGCTCCATGCCCGCGATCACTCCCCCAGCCTGCCGCTCTCCCCGCCGCCTCTCCCCGGCTCGGGAGCCACTGCCACAACAGGTAATAAACACATCAATCCACGGAAAGAAGGCGCATCCGGCCGTCCAAACTGCTTAACCGACAACCTAGCTGATGCGGAGGCAGGAGGGAATGGCAGGGGACCAGAGCCTGGCTCCCGGGGAGCAGGTCTCCTGACGGAGCCCACCCTCGGCACAGGGGCACCCAGGCCCCACCGCCGGCTCCCTAACGAGCTCCTTGCGGATCCTGGCACTAAGGATATAGCTCTCAGCCCCGGGGTTCATTTGTAAGTCCTCTGCCCGGCCCACCTCGGACAGCTCTCGCCTCCCCCCAGAATGGAAGGAAACAAGGGGGAAAGGTTTGTCTTGGAATCAAGAATGCCTTCCCTTAACAAAAATAAAAAAATCAAAAAATCTGAACTATAATAACGCCTCTCGAGTTATTACCCTCGGATCCCACACACACCCACACACACACACACACGCACACACACAGGAGCACGGAGCCGGCAATTATGATGTTCACGGCCCCCCGAGGTTCCCTCTCTCCCCCCCAAAAAAAAAAAATCACAACAAGGAGACGTGATGCCCGAAAGGAAAACAAAAGCAATTGGTGTTTTTCCCCGCCAGCGCCCCGCAACAGTCCAGGATGCCCTGCACACCGAGGAGACGAAATCAAATCTTTCACTACCGCTTAAAAAAATAAAAAATAAAAAAGCCTATTACAAATTACATCTCGCCCAGGTGTGTTCGGTCGGCCCGGCTCTTATCCGATTGTAAATGAGGCCGGGGTGGCCTCGGGGAGGGAGAGTGTCTTATTGACGGGGCGTAAATTACCCGCAGCAGATTTGTGAAGCAAATAGGAAGCAGGAGATGCCTGCAGGCAGCGCGGTATCGATCCTGGATCGGAACTCGGCTGATTTTCCAGGTGGAAAATAAATATTGTTGGAGCGGCAATTTAATTAACAAATCCTTGCACACGGGGCAAGAATATGGTGTTGTCTAAATACAGAGACTTAAGCTGTTTTTGCTTTTTTTTTTTCTGGTGAGTTTGTGGGTTGTTGTTATTTTTTTTACGATTATCTGGTAACTGCTTCGTTACACAGGCAGATTAACTGTCTGTAGTGGCCATTCCAGCTCGCCCTGGGAATCCATAAAAAGCAGAGGAATGGTTATAGGCACCCGGCTATTTTTTTTTTTTTTTTTTTTCCGGCTAGAAGTGCCGTGTTCTCTGCTTCTACGTGCAATGGGCACACGTCTCTTGGGCCCTGGGAAAAACCGGAGGCGTGCTGAGGTTGGCAGAGCCCTTGTGGGACAATCGGAAGCCAGAGGGAATCCGGAGGCCAGGCCCTCACCCAGCTCCGTCCCCAGGTTCTCGTGTGACGTTGGGCAGAGCGAGCACTTGCCTTCTCCCAGCGCCAGGGCCTTCGTGGGCCGGATCACCCCGGAGTCCTGGTGCCCTGACAGACCAGCGGCCCTCGGAGGCGGGAGGCCGGGTGTGTGGCGTCTGCCCATTCCCGTGGTGTAAATGCCCCTGCACTGCGGCTGATCCCGAGGCTCCGCTCTGACCCGGCGGCGTGCATAGCTGGAAGGAGACGCCCCCAGCCACCTGGAGCCTGCTCCAGCCGACCCCAGCCCCCACGAGTTTTCCAGTGTCACACATCGAAACAGCTCGCCAGCTTTCAAAAATTAACATAAAATGTAAAGGCACATACACAGGGAGTGAATTCTACCTTTTTTTTTTTTTTTTTTAATAATTCAGAAGTTATTTCAGAACCTTCCAGTATAACAGGATGATAATGGCGTATACCAATATGCTTTCTCATCAGGGGCATTTACGGAATATCCAGCTTTGCTCGTTTTGTTCTTTTAAAGGAAAAAAAAAAAGCAAGACAGTAGCAAAATCATCCAATATGGAGATAACATCCATAACAGGTCTCAAACCCTTCCAAAGAATGATTTAAAAAAAAAAAAATACTCTTTCCATTCATACAGAAGGGCTCCGTGTGCACTGGAGAGAAAGCAGGTGAATTCATGAAGGCAAAAAGAATAAAAATGCTTAAATGCTCCACGATTGCCTCGCCCGGAGATTAACATAGTGAGGCCATTTCCTCATCTCCCTGCCTGCCTCTGTCTCTCCCTCAAATCAATAAAAATTAAAAAGAGGACATTGAATCAGACACGAGAGGAAGCAGGATGAGAGAGAAACAATGCGAGATAAGGGAAGAGTGAATGGAGGGAAAACACAATTGATTAATTAAAAACCATCATCTGAACAGCAGGTTGGATGCTGCAGAAAATCAATTTAATGAGGTAAAAGACAAATTCAAGACATTTTCCATTATACACATGGGGACGTTTGATAGATGCCGGTTTCTGTGACAGAGAAAAATGATCAAAGACGCGTTTGGAACAGGTAAAGGTGGCCGCTAACAGAGCAGCAGTGGAGTGTTCCCTTCGAAATTATGCTTCAATGAAAGGAAGAAATTAAACATAATCTTTATGTTTCTTTAAAGAGGGAGGAGGGGAATTCATATAAGCCTAAAAAAAAACCCCACAAAACAAAATAATGAAAAAACCAAACATGATTCTCATAATATATAGATTAAATATCAAATGCAAAACTATTTAACAGATGAGTTAACTATTAAATTGAGATTCTCAGAGTTTTAAAAAATGGTATTTAGTCAGATAGTCCTAAAAGAAAATGATTCAAGAGTATCAAATAAGGATATAAAAACATGAATAACCTAATAAGATGCATTCAACCTCCCACACACATCAAACTTGTGTTCCCTACAAAGGAAGATCATATCCTTTCAGATTTTCCATGTCCAAGAATTATCGTCTAGCTTTCAAGGATGATCGTAATAAACGGTTTCCACGGCTCCCGATGAGAGGTTTAAAGACTCAGCACTGAGCCGACAATTATGTCCCCCTCGTTTTCAAAACTCCGTGGAGAAATCTAATAAGAAATCATCTGTAGCTGTCCTAGGAAACAGAAGAATGCAACCCCTGGACACACATTTTAAAATATTTCTGGCCCAAACTGGTTTGGCTCAGTGGATAGAGCGCTGGCCTACAGACTGAAAGGTCCCAGGTTTGGTTCCGGTCAAGGGCATGTACCTGGGTTGTGGGCACATCCCCGGTGGGGGTGTGCAGGAGGCAGCTGGTCGATGTTTCTTTTTTCATCGATGTTTCTATCTCTCTCCCTTCCTCTCTGTAAACAATCAATTAAAATATATATATATTATTGATTTTTTTACAGAGAGGAAAGGAGAGGGATAGAGAGTTAGAAACATCGATGTGAGAGAATCATCGACCAGCTGCCTCTTGCTCACCTCCCACCGGGGATGTGCCCTCAACCAAGGTACATGCCCTTGACTGGAACCAAACCTGGGACCCTTGAGTCTGCAGGCCGTCGATCTATCCACTGAGCCAAACCGGTTAGGGCGAGAAATACATCATTTCATTTGCTCCTTTGAATTTGGTGGTCTGGGGAATTATCATGCCCACTTAACAGATGACCGAGGAGAAGACTGAGGTCCAGAGAAGTGAAGGGGCTTGCCCAAAATCACTGAGTGGTAGGTGGACTCCTGAGCTCAAACCTCCTGACTCGAAGGCCAGTGTTCCTGCTGCTCTGCCCATGACCGTGACACCTTGACCACAACACACTCGATGAAGGCAGAGCCGTGCCCACAGTCTCGGGAGCCGAGATGGCTCGAAAGGAGTGAACGGAACTAAGAGGAGCAGCGATTACACACGAACTCTCCTGTGGAGAGCTCACCCCGCTCTCCGACTCATTCTTCTCTTTAATGAAACGGGAGCGTGGCCACGGCCCGGCCCTGTCCCCTGCCCCCTGAGCCTGCCTCCCCGTCCCCGTGGGAGCCGGGCGGGTGCAGGGGGGCAGCCCATCCCTCAAGCAGAGGCGGCCAGAGTGGCCTCACCGCCGAGGGGCCGGGCCCCGGCGCACAGGGTTCACGGGAGGGCGGGCGCCTGCCCTCCTGATGCGATGAGGTCCCCAGGCCTCTCCCAGGCGCCGTGCCCGGGGCCACGGACAGGGCGCTCTGCGCGATGGAGTCCGCTGGCTTTTTAGTTCGGGGCTCGGCACGAAGATTTATGTTCCTGGCGTGACCACACTCGCCATCCATCACGATTAGTTACAATAAAATCTCTCCCCGGGTTTTTAAAAGCCCTTCGAGCTCCATTCCATTATGCGGTTAACACCTCGCAGATGGCCGGGGCCATTGTTCGACCCAGGGGGGCCCCAGTGTTTGATCTCTGAAAAGGGGGCCGGAGAGCCAGCACTGACCTCCCCCGGGCACCCCCAGGCCCCCCGAGCCTGGGGTAGAGAGAGAACAAAGAGAGGGGCTCCGGGCTCACCCCAAAAGAGCTCAGTGGTCTGGCTGAAAGGAGAGGAGGTTGGACTCAGTGGTCTGGCTGGAAGGAGAGGAGGTTGGACCAAGCAGAGGGCCTTGGGGGACCCGCCCTTTCCTTGGGGGACGTTACCTGGGGGCCCTCTGGTCTCTAGAACTTCCAGTCGGTGTTCTCTGGAACAGGCCAGCCAAGCCTCTCCCAGGCTGGTCCTTCCACTCAGTCCATTCACCACGGCTGGGAGCCACTGCTGGGAGCCACTGCTGGGAGTGCAGGTGATGGAGGTGGGGGGGTAACCTATCAATCTGTCCCCCCAAAACTTGCTGTTCCCTATCTCCTCCCCCCACCCCCAACTTGGACTCAATACAGGGCACCAGCCAGTAGGTGGGAAAGTGTGTTATGCTCCCAGCTGGCCATGCCCCTGCTGCCACTCAGCTCTGGAGGTGGGCGGGGCCTCCTATGGGAGGAGCATAACACACCCCCCCCATTGACAGTGGGTGGGCGGTGTCATGGGACTTGCATTAGCCAATGGCTGTGCGAGGGCATGGCGGAAGGGGGGGGGGGGGCTATAAGAACTGCCAGGTGTCTCTGCCCCTCCTGCTGTTTCCAATCTAGAGGATGGAGAAGAGGGTTGATTGGAGATACACATGGCTGACCTGGGCCCTGCTGCTGACCTGGGCCCTGGGGACCAATGCAACCCGGATCTGGAAGCTCCTGAGGTTCCTGGCTGTTGGCTATGGCAGCCTAACTTTGCCTGCCTCTCCCAAGCCACGCTCCACCAGCAATCACACGCTCAGTCAGCGCAGGTTCCAAGAGAACACATACGTTTCCAAAATCCAACCACATGCCTTCCATCCTGGCTCAGGTTCCCGAGATATTATGAAAAGAACAAGGACTCCGAAGCCAGGCAGGCCTGGGTCTGCCCGCCCCCCCACCCAGCTGTCACTTATGGAGGACTGACTATGTGCCAGGCACGTGCTGTCCCACTTAACAGATAAGGAAACTGAGGCCCAGGAAGGTGGCCCACGTGATACCAGCTCACAAGCAGAGAGAGAGGGAGAGAGAGAGAGAAAATATTCCAGCTCAGGCAGTGTGTGTGACTGCAATCAAGGCATTTAATCCCTCTGAGTCCCAGGTGACGTGTCTACGCAACAATGCAAACTAATAACACACACACACACACACACACACACCTCAAATACCCAGGGCAATTCTCGGCGCTCAGTAGGCCGCCAGTGGTAGCTCCAGACAGCCAGAAGGCTCCCACACTCCGGGCCACGACCGCTCATTAGAAATAACTGCTCAGCCACCAAGCAGGCAGCCAGGAGTTTCAGAGACTCCGCGCGGAGTATCGATCTGCTAACGACCTGCCTAAATCACTGCAAAGCCCTCTGCACACAGAACGCCCTTGAGAAATCAGCACTCGTCACCAGCTCCTTAACCTTCCCGGCCAGCGGGTCGGGCGGCCAGCCTCACTCCCAGCGCCGCGGTGCCCGCCCCGCCCCGGCCGCTGAGGCTCCGGGACAGGACGCTGCTGCCCTTTGCAGACCGGCCACCTCCCGGCTCACAGGGCACGGAGCCCGGTGCCGATCAGATCAGCTTTCTCTCCGAGTCCCAGTCAATGAGCAGGCGGCAGGGTGTTCCGTCTCCGGCTCATCGATGGCCTGATCTGTCCGGGGTGGTGGCGGGGAGGCGGGGGGCGCGGCAGATCCATCTCACCAGGCAGCAGTGGCATCCCACCTCCCGTCCCTGTGCCAAGGCCCCCCCCTCACCCACGTCCACTCCCTGGCGCCTCCGCTGGCCACGCCACCAGGCCGGCAGGGGCCTCACAGGCTACCCTAGAAACACACAGGAGGTCCCTCTATGGGGGCCTCCCTTCCTTTGTGTCCATGACAGGCCTGGAACCCCAGCTCTGCCCTGGCTGGGTGCGGGCGGAGGGGAGCGGGCCAGGAGGGAGAGAGCCTGGAGCAGCGATGGAGAAAAGCAACGATGTGTGTTTGGGGCCCCCCTCCCCCCAATCAGACCTCAGGGCCCTTCCTCCCAAGGGGACCTCACCATGGGCCCCTCCCAGATTCCAGAGTGTCGCCATCTGCCCAGGACCCTGAAGGACCCGCGAGCTCCCCATGGAGCTGAGAGAGTCCCACCGGGGCCAGAGCCCGGCTTGCTCAGCATCGCACACCTCAAGGCCGGCTCTCTAGGGTGGACAAACGGTCCCTGGGTCACACTGACCAGGAGCCAAGAGGCCAGCGGGAGGTTTGAAAAGGCAAACCAGTGAGATACCACTTCACGCCAGCAGGACAGCTATAATAATAATAATAATAATAATAATAATAATGATGATGATGATGATGATGATGATAGGCAGCCCAGGTGGTGTGGCCCAGGGGTTCAGCATCGACCTATGAACTGGGAGGTCACGGTTCCATTCCCGGTCAGAGCCCAGGCCCCAGTTGTGGGCTCCATCCCCCATGTGGGGCGTGCAGGAGGCATTCTCCCTCATCAACGATGTTTCTCTCCCTCTCCCTCTTCCTCTCTCCCTTCCTCTCTGAAATCAATAAAAATTAAAAATTAAAAAATTTTTAAAAAAATGAACAACTGTTCTTTGGGAAGACATGTGACCAAAAGAATAAATCCAAACGCATGTGATGCCCGATCAGGTAAGCCATTTAAGACTGGATATGCTTCATCCTCCCTCAAACACCACCTTCCCACAACCCCCATCTTCTCCGGGGCCCACCCACTCGCTGTGGGAAGTGGGGGGTGATCTGAGATCACCGTGTGTCCTTTCCCCCGACCCCCCGACCCCCCCCTCCCGCCCCCGGCCCGGTTCGCTGTGGGTCTGATTCAAACGATAGTGGGTTCGTCTTTTCTGCCTTCATTCCTCCCTCAGCTGGGAGCCCTCCTGGGGGAAACACACACACACACACACACACACACACACACCACAATACACTTACACTGTGAGCAAAACAAAGGAGTCGGGAATGAACAGCGCCTGAAGATAAGTGGGTCGAGGCACAGCCAAGCTCCAAATTTGAGATTGTGTTTGCACAAGGTCCCCTTCACACGGGGGCCCCGGGGGCCTCGGGGAGAGGCCCGTGCGGTGAGGTTAAGCTATAAAATGAAAACAAAAATAATTCAGCCGCTTTTTTTTTCTTTTTCTTTGCAGTTGGTTTAACCCAGCCACAGCTCCTTCAACGGCTCTCACCCTCCCCGGGCTTGCCAGGCTCATAAAGCTACAAGATAGCATTTCAAAGCTATGAATTTGCTAAATAGGACTTCATTTCCTCTTCTTATTAGAGGTAATTAAATTTATTAGACGTCCGTAAAAGCCTTGTAAACAGAGGGGGGGAAAATACGAACGCTTATACACGCCTGCCCTCTCTCTCTCTCTCTTCAGCCTAATAATTAAGATGCGACGTGAAAGTCGCTAATAACAGCTCGTAATTCATGAGGTGTCACTCGGCCCCCGAATCTGAGACACATTGTACAGGTAGCAGACGCAGAAATGGAAATAATACCGGCCCGAACCGCATTATTTATTAAACACACAGCCACGCGGAGAAATAAACACATCACGCGCGGAGCCTGATAGTTCTGACGGAGGCAGTCTATACATCATCCCCGGCCTGGGAATATATTACCCATCAAGTCAAACGCTTAAATCAAAGGCACCACTTGTTTAAATGCAAACTGCCTGTGGCAGCCCGGCGAGCCCCAAGTTTCCACTTGGCGTGCACCTTGATGTCGGTTTTCAAAGTCTGCGTCGCCGTGAAGGTTTTTCAATACGATTCCTTTCCACAGGCTCACGAGGAGACACAGCCCCCAGCAGGCACTGGAGAACGGGAAGCAGGAGAGGAGGCAAGGAGCAAGGTTCCAGACAGAAGAGCAAGAATCATGAATTCATGAAAACACACCCACCCCCGCCCCACGATGGCACTGAGGAATGCCAGGCCACCCACTGGCCCGGCCTCTGCCCGCCGCTGGCCGCTAGCCCCTAGCCCCACGCGCAGGCCTTTCTGGCTGCAGCTGACCAATGCGCCTCACACCCCCACCCACGGCCTGGCGGGGACCAGCGAGCCGAGGGCTCTGGAGTAAATGGCCACAGACAGTGGACACCCTGCCAAGCAGGTCAAACAGGAGGCCCGCCGGCCGCGAGTTTGACACGCCTGTGTGTCCAGTGATTCAAGGATGCCCTTGTTTAGAAGCCGCGTCATTATGTGAGGGAGTGCTGAGAGAGATAACATGAAACACTGCCAGTTAGATGAGGACAGGCCATCATCGGAAGGTGCACCCTGATGCCAGACATGAAAGAGAAAGAAAGAAAAGAAAGAAAAGAAAGAAAAGAAAGAAAGAAAGAAAGAAAGTAAGAAAGAAAGCAAGCAAGCGTGGGGCCGTGTTCCAATAAAACTTTATTTGACAAGAACAAGCAGTGGGCCGGATTTGCTGACTGTGGGCTGCAATGTGTTGATTCCTGCAATGTGTTGATTTACTGCTGCTTGGCATGCAAGTGTTGGGAGTGATGAATCTTGGCCTCTGCACCTTTAAGATCCTGCCCCCTACATTCCAATGGCTTGTTCGGGTCGCCCAAAACCACGAAAATGTTGTGGAACTTGGTGGCCCAGGGGAAGAAGAATTGACGGCAAATACAATTTCTCCTTTCTGGGCTGGAATGGGAGGGGACAAGCCGTTCTTATAAGCAGTCTGGGACTGTCTTCCTCCTCAATATATTTTAGGTCTATTCGATAGATGGGTTGAAGGATGTGTGTTTTCGTCCCAAACCTCAATCTATACCAGAGACTTGAAATCCGAGGTCTATAGTTCGCATTCACATCATTATTCCTATCTGGGCTTGAATTGCCCCACCTGTAAAATGGGTACAACAACACACAAACCCTTCTCTTTGGAGCTCTCCTGGTCTCAAGTTTGGTTTTACAACGGGCAAGGGGGCTGAGACCCGAAGTCCAGGTTGAGAACAGGACTTGCAGGGCAATTACCCCTCGTCTCCCGAGGGCAGAGTCTGGTTTTTAGGAAGGAATCCGTGAGTGTTGGTTAGAACCCATGCTGGCTTAGGCAGAAGCATCAGTGCTACCCAGAGTTGGATACACGGCAGCCTCTGTGAGCCTCCTCACCGTCAGCTCATCGCCGTGGCCCTGACGTGGCTCTGGCTGTCAAATTCACTTCGCTTTTGGCCTCGGGCAGGGCTTCCCGCCTTCAGAGAAATTCCCCCAGCGCCTCTCTCTCCAGCTCCTTGGCGGGCGGGGATCCTGCACGCACGGCCCACTTCATGGGCACAGAGACACGGGAGAAAGCCCCGGAAAGGAAGCCAAATCACCGCCCGATCCAGCCCGGACCTTGGGAAGTCCAAGGGGGTCTCTTTAAGAGCCGCACGCAGACGGTTCTGGTCGGGGCGAGACCACGCCGCGCACCGAGGGCTGCAGACAGCCGCTGCCGCTCAGTCATACCCTGTTAGTCTCAAACCCGGGCCCCGCGCGCGGGGGGCGGGGGGGAAATCAATGCACAGCATATTAAAACCAATCGCCGGGCCCTCCGACGAGCCACCGGCTTCGCTTTGAATGCACCCTGGCGAACCGGGGCCCTAATGGGTTCTGACAGATGGTTCTATTGATCAAGAGGCTGGTAGGGAGCTCGCCGCCTCCCGAACTCTGTTTTGATTTTGAGAAGAGAACATAACCGTCCCGGTAAACAGGCCCTGATTGTTCCCGCTCCCCGGGAGCCCTCTGGGCCTGACCCTGCGGGGAGCCGCCGCCGAGGACAATGGGAATCCTATGTACCTGGCCTGCGTCTCTCCCGTCTCTCCCGGCCCTAATCAAGGCGTAATCAACTGGAAACCTCCGTCGGAGGATTTCGGGGCTGGGGCAAGGGCGGGGGTGGGGACGGGGAGGGCAGGAGGGCGGCCTGAGGTCCAGGACTCGGTGTTGGGGGAGACGGGAGCAAGGGGCGTTAGCTGCCCTGGGAAACGGAGTCAGTCTTTGGGACCCCGAGGTGAGCAGATGGACCCTGAGAGACCGAAGTCCCTGCTGGGACGGGTAGGGAGGGTCCTTGGGTGGGGACAGCTGTTCTCAGAGAAACGGGCCCAGGCGAATTTGATCAGATGCAGAGCGCACCTCGGCTAGGGCCGGTGCGATCCCCAGCGGGCATGGCGTCTGCAGAGCCTGACACAGAGGCCTTGGCGGTAGTTGTTCTTGGAGACCGTGCCTGTGCAAGAGGCCTGTGCCTCCCCCCGTCCCTGGCCGCCCCTGGCGGCCGCCGCCGTGAGCCACCGGCCGCTCCCCTGGCGGACCGGCCTTGTCTGATCGGAGGTGGATGACACGTACGACAATCCCGCCATCACCCCCTGCACGGCTGGGTGGTGGCGGGGGGAGGGTTCCTGTGGGGGTTCCTCCAGCTGGCAGACCCACTCCTCGTCTGGGGAGCTGGGAGGGACAGGCAGGGTGCCTGTGAAACCCGGACCGCTAAGACAGCCAGCCTGTATTTCACCTCTGACCCCTCCCGAGACAGCAGAGGCGGCTGCCATGGACGGTCACTCACCCAGCGGGCCAGCGGGCCCCGAGCACCCAGGGTCCATCTGGAACCGGGTTGTGCAAACGCCCTTGACCCCTCTGTCCCCGTCCGTGGGCACCGCCGTCCTCGGAGGGAAGCCCCCGCACTTACCAGATTAAAAACCACGGCCGCCCGGGCGCCCAGCACTCATCTGGATGGGTGCCACCAGGCGTCGGGGTTTCAGTGAAGTTGATGGATTTTGTCGCCGGGCGAGGGCAGACAGGCTCACGCATCCGTACGGGCGGCCATCCACTTAGCCCGGCGCGCGGGGGCCGGGAGCCATCGTGCCGCCATTCCCGCGGGACTGATGAGAAGTGCCAGCCCATGGTGAACCCGCCATGGGGACGGCCCGGAGGGACCACGTGCCGGGAGTTAATGAACGGGTCCCGCCCCCCGAGAGAGCCTGCCCTGGGCCCCCGCCATCCACCACCGCCGTGCGGGGATCATCCATCAGGAGGGGAAGGCAAGAATTCCTTTTTAAACAAATCTGAAATCGCGATGGGTGACCTGGGCCTGCCGCGGGAATGGGGGAAGGGACGCAAGAGCCATTTTTCACAGCATCTCCCGGATCAAACAGGCCCACGCCGTCTGCCCAGACCCGTGGTCGGCAAACCGCGGCTCTCGAGCCACAGGCGGCTCTTTGGCCCCTTGAGCGTTTAGCCAAGGCCGGCTTAGGAGGACCCTTATTAACCTAATAACAAGGCGCCTGCCTACAGGGTTTACGTTTAAAACACGTGGCCCTCCCTCAGGAGACATGTCAATCGTTGCGCTGTGGATGTTTGGCTCTGTGGACCGGTGAGTTTGCCGACCACGGCCCTGGACAAGCGGGGAAGCTGCGGGGCGCAGAGCGGTGGGGACACGGGGCGGGAGCCTCTTCTGGGTCTTCCTACGAGGCGTAAGGGGCACCCCGTGCCACGGCGACACAGTCCGGCGAGGCGGCCGTCACGGTCCTCCCTGTGGCCCAGACAAGCCCGGGGCCCAAGGAGCTCAGGGACCCCCGGTCCCAGGAAACCGGGCGATGCCACTGGAGTGCATCCTGGTTCCCGGAGGTGCCGGGCGCTGCAGGCCTGTTCTACGCACACCACCCCCCTCGCTCTTCCTCCAGCCTCGGGGAGAGGCACGGTGCCATCACACCCATGTTGTGTGTGTGTGTGTGTTGTGTTTATTCTAATATGTTTATTATGGACTTCAGAGAGGAAGGGAGAGGGAGAGATGGAAACATCAGTGATGAGAGAGAATCGTGGACCGGCTGCCTCCTGCACGCCCTCCATTGGGGATGGAGCCCCCACCTGGCATGTGCCCTGACGGGGAATCGAACTCGACCACCTGGTTCGTAGATCAATGCTCAGCTTGTGAGCCATGCCAGCCGGACTATCAGGCCCATTTTGTAGACAAGAAAACAGATGTTTGAGAGGGTGGGTGGCCTTGGGGTTGCACGCAAAAGTGGGGCTCTGCAGCCGGAGGCCACTGGGGCCCCAGGATCCGGGGGTTCTGAACTCTGGTCCGTGGTCTCAGACATGGCAGAGTGGGGGGCCCAGAGGGGCCGTCTCTGACTGTCCGGAGGACTTGGTGCCTCCTGTGGGACCCGGACTGTGGTATGAGGGGTACAGGGCTGGAGGACGGGGGGATGGATGGGGGGGGGGGCGTGCTTTACCTTGTTAATGAGAGCAATGAGAGGCCCGGTGGGCCAGGAGCATCGACCTATGAGCCAGCAGGTCCTGGTTCGATTCCCAGTCAGGGCACATGCCCAGGCTGCGGGCTCCATCCCCAGTGTGGGGCGTGTGGGAGGCAGCCGGTCAGTGATTCGCTCTCATCATTGATGTTCCTCTCTCTCTCCCTCTCCCTTCCCCTCTGAAATCAGAAAACATATATATATTTTTTTTAAAAAAAAATAACGGACCTTTCTGGTGCTTTCCCAGGGGCCCATCCAGGTGTCTCAGGCAGAGCCAGCTGTGCCCTCTGCCCGACAGCCACGGACACCTGCCTCCCGGGACAGATGGCTGTCTGTCCTGCAGGAAGTCACTCCTGCCGCCCTGGCCTCTCCCGCCCCCACCTGCCCCCGAAGCTGCCTGCTTCCCGCAGCCCCACTCACGGCCTCGCTCGGGCCTCCCCTCCCCCGTGTGGTAGTCAGGTTTCGCCCCTGCGCTACCACGGCCCCCGATGAAACGTGGTTAAACCGCCATCTGACCGCGCTCTAGCCAGGGTGGCCCGGCTCCGCGGCGTGGCCACTCCACGCGCTGTGGCCCGGGCTCCCCTCCCTCTCCGTCTGTTTGCAGAGCTGCTTTTTCAAATAAAACTCCCGTCTTCCCCGGGCCGCCCCTGACAGGTCTCCCAAACAGCACTCAGCCGGCAGGGGCCACGTGCATGCAATTTGCCCGGCGGCAAAAACCAGCCCAAAGCAGAGCGGGGTGGGGGAGAGGTTGCATTCGAAACACAGAACCTCCCCCGGAATGTGGGGGGGGGGGGTGAGCGCCCCTCGATTCAGTCACAGATGGGCTTAGAAGCTTCTTAATAAAATCATTGTCTCCAGAGATGCCGTGACCAGCCGAGTCCCCTGGGCAGAGGCTGCAGGGAGAACGGGGTGGGGTGGCATCCGGGGTGCGGGGGCTGCCCGGAGGGAGGCACCCCCTTCCTGCACTCAGGGGGGGCCCTGGGACACCGTCTCCATCTCAGCATCTCCCTCGGGGATGAGGGGCCGCCTGCTGTCTGAGGCCCTGGGCGTCAGGCGGCACCAGAGCGAAGACCTGCCCCGCCTCCTTCTCTGCACCGGACCCCGGGGAGAGCCTCAGGCTTACCCTCAGCCCCGCTTCCGCTGCTGAGAGGGGCCTCCCCTTCAGGCCTCCCCGCCGGCACTGGCTCCGGCCTTGGCCGCCATCACTGGCCCACCACGGGCTCTGAGAAGTGGCTGCACCTGGCCCCACCCGGCCACGGACACGGGCCATCCCACTGCGCACAGGAGGGCCTCCTGGGCCCTTCCTGGTCCCTTCCCTCCTCCCGCTGGCATTTTACACAACATATTGGTACAGAGAGCCCAGGGGGAAGCACTCAACATTTATTTATCCTACGGGGGTGCAAGCAAGCAGGGGTGGGGGCAGGGCCGTGAGGGGAGGGGCCAATCAGGTTTACAAAGCAGAGGCCGGGGAGCCGCGGGGCACGGGGAGGGCTCACGCCCGCCTCGGAGCCAGAAGACACTGGGCTTGCTGCCAGATCTCCCGAACCCTAAAGAGACAGCACTCGCTTTATTTTACAGGAAATCTCCCAGGTTTTCAGACATCGGCCCTCGTGACGCAGAACAGAGAACGGGCACCGTGGGGGCGACACAAACCCGGGCGAGATGGCCCGGAGATGCCGGGGGGCGACCCCTCTGTGCCAGGCCCTGCTCCCCAACACGGCCCCATGCGCCCCGCAAACCCGGGAGGCAGGGCGTGGTGAGTGGAGGAGCCCGGGGACCGGCTTCCTGCTCCCCGCACTGGTGCCACAGTAACTTCCCGCGGGGAGCGGGCGCCTTCAGTGTCCCCATTAGACAGGCGAGGAGACTGAGGCCCAGCAACGGGCCCGAGCTCATCAGGCTCGGGGAGGGAGCTGTGATCGGGGCCCCGGTTTCAACCTCGTCTCTCTAAGGCTCCGATGCCATCAGCCCCGCCCATCATTGTGCCCAAATTGGGGGGGGGGGGGGATCCGAGAAAAGACGGACAAAGCTACGCTGGCTCAGGCCACGCAGCGCTGGGAATGGGGCCGTGTCTCTCTCATGGGACCAGGGCGGCTGCTCTGAACGGCCAGCGCCCCCTGTCCCTGCCTGCGGAGTCCCGGATGCCTCTCCCGGGCGTTTCTTAGAGGAGAGAGAGGCGGCTCCCCGAGTTCACTGCGGCTGTGGGGCCGGGGCTGCGGGAGGGGGGGGGGGGGTTGTTGCGGGGGGGTGAGGAGCCTACGGCCTGCTCCCACACCGTGTCTAGAAGGGGTGTCCCCAGTGCTCCCTCCTGGACGGAGGTGCTCTGGGCACTGGCCCGGGCAGCCGTTGGCAGCCACACGCGGCCACTCACCACCCGCCACGTGGCTCCCGCCCGCAGGGAACCGAATGCTTCCTTGCAACGAACTGGACTTTAAACGTAAGGAGCCATGCATGCCGGCGGCTGCCACACCGGGCCCCACAGCCTCTGAGCGGGCGGGGAGGAACGAAGGAAGGAGGCCGGGCCCTGTCACAGGCTGGGCTCACCTGCTCACCTCCCGTGGCCTCGGAGCTGGGCGGCTCACGTGAAAATCCAGGTGGGGACAATGCGGGGGAGGGGGGAGGGGAAGGTCCTGTTTAATATCAAACGGGATGATCACACTGGGCCACGTCCAGACACTGTCACACCGCAGGGCCCCACTCCCGCCGTGTCTGGCTGGGACCCGGGTGGGTTCTACCATCTAAAGGCCATGGGGATGGAGAGGATGGAGAGGAGGAGCTAGGACGGCCTTTTCCTAGGAGCACACAGGCCGCCTAGGGGGTGGGCTCCAGGAGCAGGCCTCTGAGCTCCGAGACGACGTCCGTGAGGTCGAAGGGCAGGGGCATCGAGGGGTCCTCCTTCTCCCAGTACGGCCGGCACTCCGGCTGCTGGTCGGCGGGCAGAGAGCGGGCGGCCCGGGACTGGCACCTGCAAGAGGGAGAACAGGCAGGTCAGCCGCGGAGGAAGCGCCCGGAGCACCCGACCCCCGGAGGCGACGCGGCCAGAGGCCCCGGAGACCGCCCTGCCCCGTGGCCGCGGCCGCCGTTCCGCGTGAGCAGGGGGTGATGGGAAGGGAGGAGCCGTCTTGACGGTGCTGGAACTTTCCTTTTTTTTAAAAAATATATTTTATTGATTTTGTACAGAGAGGAAGGGAGAGGGAAAGAGAGTTAGAAACATTGATGATAGAGTCATCGATCAGCTGCCTCTTGCACACCCCCTACTGGGGATATGCCCGCAACCAAGGTACATGCCCTTGACCGGAGTCGAACCCGGACCTTTCAGTCCCCAAGCCGACGCTCTGTCCATTGAGCCAAACCGGTCCCGGCGGAACTTTCCTTTTTGTTCCCATTCCCAGATTTCGGCAATTCCCCAGCGGCTCCCGAGAAGCAGTGGCCGGGGAAAAGCTGGCGAATTCCTTCCCCGTGAGCTCCGCCCACTGTGCTGGGAAGGGTGTGAGGGAGCCATGATCAGATCTGAATGGCGGTGGGATTCGACGTGTTACCAGGTCACTGGGGGGAAGACTGAATGGAACCGACTGCCTGGAAACTGGATTAAAGGACAGGAAAGGCCGGGACTGACTCCGGAGGTTCCCGGGATCCACAGGCATCCCGCCCGGGGCCCGGTGCCCAAGGAGGCAGGCCAGGGAGAGCCGGGCCGGCGGGGAGCTATGCAAATAGAGGTTCATACTCATTTCTGCTGATGAGGACGTGAAGGAGCCACCAAATTAAATTAAGAGGCGAGCAGCAGTCACTCCCCAAGGAGGACACTTAAATCACGGTTTTTATGGAGTGGATTACTCGTCGATGGCGAGGAATTAATTAGCGTAGGCCGCTCGGGCCCCGCCTCGGAGGAAGGCGTTGGTCGGGGCAGCGGCCGCACCACCCCGTGGTCGTCAGCGGGCCCGCGGATGTGATGTGGGTCTGGCCAGACCCGTGTGGCTTTAGCTCTGGTTATCTGGGAGAGGACAGAGGACCAGAGAGAGGGAAAAGCAAACTGTAATCAAGAATAAACAATTTCACCCTGGCTGGTGTGGCTCAGTGGGTAGAGCGCCAGCCCATGAACTGAAGGGTCACGGGTTCAATTCCGGTCAAGGGCACATACCTCGGTTGCAGGCTTGATCCCCGGCCTTAGTCGGGGCTCCTGTGGGAGGCAACTAATTGATGTGTCTTTCTCACATAGATATTTCTCTCTCTATCCCTCTCCCCCTTCCATTCCAAACTGTCTAAAAAAATCAATGAAAAAATACCCTCCGTGAGGATTAGCAACAACAAGAACAAACAATTGATGCTTCCGGGCCACGTGGCGGTGACAGCGGGCCCCCTGAAAAGAAACAGGGGTGCTCCCTGACTCAGGAGGGGCTGACGTCCCTTCAAACCCATCACGACTGAAAACATCGTAAGTCGAAAATGCATGGGATCCGCCTAACCTACCCAGCACCCTGGCTCAGCAGGGCCCACCTTCGCTCAGAGCACGTCCGTGAGCCCCCAGCGGGGCAGGATCCTCTGGGCCAGCGGTCGGCAAGCTCTCTGTCCACAGAGCCACGTATCAACTGGACAACAACGGACATGTCTTTGGAGAGCCAACTTTTTTAAACATCAACTCCTAATGCCACTTCTTCAACATAGACTCGCCCAGGCCATGGTATTCTGTGGAAGAGCCACTCTCAAGGGACCAAAGAGCCGCAGTTTGCCGACCACTGCTCTAACACAAAGCCTATTGCCTCACCGAGTGTTGACCAGCTCCTGTAGTGATTTTCACACATACCGCTTTAGCACCATTGTGAAGTGAAGAAAGAAAGAAAGAAAAAAGGAAAGAAAGAAAGCAAGCAAGCAATCAGAGGCCAAACCATCACCAGGTGGGACCGCCTGCACTCTGAGTTCTTCCACCTGCTGCCCCTTGCTCTCCAAACCGATTAAGAAGCGGCCAGGCCACCATCTGGCCAGGCAGAGATGGGAGAATGGACCTGTTTCCCAGCGCGATGAGGGAGAAGGTTCCTGACCCCGGGACATCTCCTCTCCGGGGAATTACCCGCTGGCAGGGGGTCCCCCAGGAAAGCACACTCAGCGGAACCCCTCCTTCCCGGGTCCTGAATGGCCGCTCTGACACCGCCCCCATATATCTCCGCGCCCCGCCGCCTGATAATGGCGTCTGTTAACACGCGCTAAGTACTATTATGTAGCACATCACTTCATAAATAATAAGATTAGCTGACCCCGGGGCCCCGGGAAGAGTCGCGTGTGTAAATGTTCTCATTATTTATTTAAAGCGAGAATTAAAGCAACAGAAGCTGCGTCCGACAATCCTCTTAGCATAAATATTAAACTGTTTGCAGCGATAAGCCCCGCGCGGCACCCGGGACCCGGGGGTGCGGGCTGCGGACGCCTCTGGGGGAGCGGGAGAGGGAGACCGCGCCGCTCGCCACCGTGGTCCCCGGGGCGCCCCTCCCCGGGGCCGGAGACGGTCTCTGAGGCACATGAAAGCGATGGTAGGAAATTAATACTCGAGGGAAGCCGAGATTAATTACAGAGCAGCTCGGCAGAGCTGTGTAAACGGCGCTTTCTTTACTGCCTAGGAACCAGAGAGGGATGTGCAGTGATGTCAGTCAGAGAGGGTGCTCAGTGATGCTCAGAGAGGGGTGCTCAGTGATGCTCAGTCAGAGAGGGGTGCTCAGTGATGCTCAGAGAGGGGTGCTCAGAGATGCTCAGTCAGAGAGGGGTGCTCAGAGATGCTCAGTCAGAGAGGGGTGCTCAATGATGCTCAGTCAGGGAGGGGTGCTCAGTGATTCTCAGGGAGGGGTGCTCAGTGATGCTCAGTCAGAGAGGGTGCTCAGTGATGCTCAGTCAGAGAGGGGTGCTCAGTGATGCTCAGAGAGGGTGCTCAGAGATGCTCAGTCAGAGAGGGGTGCTCAGTGATGCTCAGTCAGAGAGGGGTGCTCAGTGATGCTCAGAGAGGGTGCTCAGTGATGCCAACCAGAGTGGGAAGCTGGGTAGGAAGTCACTCCAAAAGGCGCACCCCATCCCGCAGCGGGACAAGGCCGCGCACACATTAACCCGGTGGGCAGATCGGCCGCTGTGATGAGTGTGGGCCCAGCTGGAACGCCAGGAGGTTTGCGGATAGGCCACAGGTGCTTTCTCACCTGTCCTCTCACCGGGAGGAGGTTTGCGAGAGGCACAGCCTGCGGCAGAGGTCTGCGGTGGCCGCGGTGCACAGGCTCCGGCCCACGGGCCGTGACGGGCCGGCCACGCGTCCCCACTGCACCCGCCCGCCCAGGGGGTGCGGATGGTGCCCGGCCAAACCCGCCCGCCCAGGGGATGCGGATGGTGCCCCGGCCAAACCGGAATGCCAACAGAGAGCAGCGTGGGCGGAGCTGGTCTGGGCGGGAAAGCAGGAAACACTGGCTTTGGCTTTGGGTCCAAATGTGTCCCAGTTACCCGGGAAACGAGAACGTGCTGGTGTCCTCCACACGGGCCTCCGTGTGACAGAAGCCAGTGCGAGGGCCAGGACGGGCGGGCCTTTCTAGAGAGGGGCTCGGACTGTCCCCGGGGTCCCCAAGAGAGCAGAGCCTTTCAAACCCGCTAAGCGGCCACCAGGTACAGGCTCCTCTTTCGGCCTCGGCCTCTCACCTCCCATCTTATAGGAAAACCTTCTTTTGAATGCTCCTGGTTAGCGAATAAGTGTGAATCTACTCGGGAGCCCTGTTCTTTTCAGGAAGCAAAGGAAAACAATACAGACTTGTCTCTTTCCGTTCAAAGAACGTGGTAAGTGTCACCTCCCTCTCCCCCCACAAACTCTCGCTGCTCAGGAATGGTTCCCCCTGAAGGATCGACCTTGTGACGTGACGGGAAGCAGCTGACAGTGTCCTGTGGGCGGCCTCTGCGCAGACAGCCCGAGGGTCCCCTCCCCGCACAGGAGTCACCCCGGGGCCGCCCCCAGGGCCACACTGAGACCCGACGGCCAGGACGGCGGCTGCATTAGCGGACGCGGGCCGCCTGCCGGGGTGAACCACTTTGGCTGGAGTGAGTGTTAATGAGGGGTGTGCGGGCCGTCGATAGGAGGTTAATGCAGGGGTCAGGGCAGAAACTCCGGCCCTCCCTGCGCTGCTCCGCGGACCGGGCGGCCGAGGCCGGGCTCCGCGGTCTTTAATCAATAGGTTTTATAGTAATGCGCTGGCCATCGATTTTGAGAAAACACGCACGGTCTCCCTCCCCGTCCCTAAATGTTGCCACAAATAAAGGGGGACAGGTAACACCCCAGCACTCCGATGGGGCCGTGGAGGAAGGTTTCAGGGGCAAATGGGTCCCACTGCGAGATGCATCGGGGAGGGGCGGGGGAAGCAAGCTTTAAAAAAACACACAAAGGAACTAGAACTGTGAGCAAGCAGGGGCCGCTGAGGAGACACGAAGGATGAACTCCTATGAGATGATTCTTTTATGGGAAGGAGAGAGCAGCGCCTGATGCAAAGGACGAATGCCTCCACGGATCTCAGCGCACCGCACAGGGCCACTGGGTTCTCATCGTCACCGAGAGAGACGGGAGGGGCGCGTCGGGTCCCAGTTCGGGGTGAGGGCTGCCTCCCCCGCGGTCAGTCCTGGGGAAGAGGGGGAGAGGGCTGGGCCAGACCCTGGGCATCTGGCGGGGTGCCCTTCCCCCAGGCCCCACCCTTTCCGGGGGCCCCTTTGGTCTGAGATGGGCCCTGTCCTCCTGCCAGTTTAGATCCTCGGGAGATTCCAAACCACGGCAGGGGGGGAAAAAGGAGAAAAACGTTCTCTTTCCCTTCACATTTCTACAAAGGCCATTGTTATGGCCAAAGACGGCTGACATGTTTTCTTACAGAATCATCTGCAGCAGCGGTTATCGACCTGTGGGTCTCAGCCTACAGGTTGAGAACCGCTAGCAGGGCCGCCTAAGACCGTCGGAAAACACAGAGATTTACATGACGATTCGTTAACAGTAGCAAATCCACAGCTGCATTTGTGAAGCAGCAACGAAACTAATGTTCTGGATGGGGTCACCATGACAGGAGGAGCTGTGTGAACGGGCCGCGGCATCAGGGAGGCTGGGAACCCCTGCTCTAGAGTCTACAGGAATAAAAGATACTGGTCCATCCTTTGCAACCACAAACTGCCCTGGCATGCTGTCCCCGCACGGCAATTCCGACGGCGAGAAGGGAGGCTGTTTCACATCACGTGGCACCTGATTCCCGACAGCACCTCCATTTCGGTGGACACCAGCTCGGGGTCGGCTCCTGCAAAGGATCCGGCGCACAGCACAGGCCTCCGGAGTCCTCCTCCCCCCTCCTCCCTCCCCCTTTCCCTCCTCCCCCCCCACATCAGGCCGGTGGAACCACTTAATGCGTGAGAGCGCCTGGCCCTTGGCTGGGGTGCAGGCCCGGGAGGAGGGTTCGTCTGTCGGCCCGTCCGTTCCATGACGAGGGCTATGAATGGGCCACGGTGAGGGCCACCCATTTAGGAGCTGCTGACCTCTGACCTCTGGTCACATGAGAGGGCCACCTGAAACCTGCACGCCTTCTACCCGGCCGGCGGACAATGTGGGGGTCAGGCAGGCCCGGCGAGCCCAGGCGCGGAGTCCGCGGCGGCCTCGACGGGTGCTCCGGGCGCGGCCGGGTTGGGTTGCCGGGCTCACAAAGCTGTGGAAGCGCGGCCGAAACGGGCTGGACAAAAGATCTACGATTTCAAAGCGGTCTAGGGTAACGCTCCTTGCCAGGGAATAGAATGAGCTCATTATTTTTAAAGGGCAACAATGAAAACAAACACTTGGGAGGAAAACGTATTCCGCCTGGTGCGGGGGCCGCGGGGAGGGGCGGCGGGCGGGCGGGCGGGCGAAGGGCTTAATGAGCGATACGGATGATGCCGTGCCTGCGACGGGGCAGGCGGTCCAGTGCGGTGCCGTGACTGGAACAGAATCCCCACCGGGTAACGGCGAGCCCTCCTCTCGGCCACGGAACACGGCCCCTCTGCGGCCCTCTGTCAGCGCCGCACCCCACAGAGGAGCCCGAGGACAAAAGACAGCCCTGCCCGCGCCCCGAGACTTCCTTGTTGCCTGAAACTTAAGTCAAGTTCGCAGGAGACGGTCTCAGACTTCAGAAGGATTCCAGAATAACTCAGCCGTCTGAAATTCAAGGCAGCTGGGATTTTTTTAAAGATGCACCATTATGTTATTTCAAAACATGTCATCTTTAAAAAAAAAAAAAAAGACTTTACATTTTTAAAATAATATTTCTATTGATTTTAGAGAGGAAGAGAGAGAGAGAAACATCAATGATGAGAGAGAATCATTGATTGGCTGCCTCCTGCATGTCCCACACTGGGGATCGAGCCTGCAACCCTAGGCATGTGCCCTTGACCGGGAACCAAACCCGGGACCCTTCAGTCTGCAGGCAGATGCTTTAGACCAGTGATTAGCAAACTCATCATCCACAGAGCCAAATATCAACAGGACAACGATTGAAATTTCTTTGGAGAGCCACATTTTTTAAAACTTAAACTTCTTCTAATGCCACTTCTTCAAAGTAGACTTGCCCAGGCCGTGGTATTTTGTGGAAGAGCCACACTCAAGGGGTCAAGAGCCGCACGTGGCTCTGGAGCCTCGGTTTGCCGACCACGGCTCTAGACACAAACCAGCCAGGGTGAGAATGGCATCTCTTCCCCGGCTGACTCTGTGTTTTCGCTTTTAGGGGGACAGCAGCCTCTGGGAACTCCTTGGAGATGCAGAGGGTCTTGGGAGCATGAGGTCCCCACTGCGGTCGGGCCCCCCCCCCGGCCCTCCCCCCAAATAAGCTTTGCTTTTAGGCACCTTGGTGGCGAGAGGCATTTAACTTTAATTCCGTTTGACTTCAATTGTGTCCAAATTACTGCAAAAAGGAAGAAGACAACAAGCTGTAAATATGAGGAGAGACAGAAAATCATTGAGAATCCTGCCTTTATGAATATTTGATGAAGAAGGGGTTAGATCCATGGCTGGTAAATGAGAAGAAATTATGTCCGTCATGTGACTCTGTCAGGCAAGGTTAATACGGATGGGCCGGGACCTAGTTGGGATGACAACGCAGATTAAAAAAGATCTGCCCTGTCCTCCCTGCAATTAGTTTTTTCCTCCCATTATGAGTGGGATAGGGTTGGTCATCAGGATTATGGCGGGATGCCTGCGCGGTGAAATCGTTGTGCTGTGCAGGCCGGCGTTACGTTTTCACAATACATTTTTCATCTCTGCGCCTCTCGCCCTTAATTGTGCGGTGGCCGTGGGCAGGATCCAATTATGAACTCCTCTGATCCTGCGATGCCCTTGCCATCGAGTTCGCTGATTATAAGCGGCTGGATACGTGGCTCTCCTGCTTCATTTGGTACGAGCAGAAAAATGGCCATTTTCTCTCCGAGAACAGCTCCAGCCGAGCGTGAAATGGTCTGTAATTGTGGGGAAGGGCTGTGCCCAGGTGAAAGGCTCCTGGGGGCTCCCATGAGGAGCCTCATCTCTCAGGTGTTGGGGATTCATTTTTTCACTTAAAAAACAACAACAACAAAAAACTGAATGAAGCTCCACGTTCTGTGGTCGGAGGCCGTGTCTTTGTCCTGCAAAGAAGATTCAAGGAGCCACCTGGCCTGCTCCGTCCGAGGCGGAGAACGTGACGTATGTGGAGCACGGTGACTTGGGATGCAGAATGGACGGACACACCACTCGACCCCACCGAGGGCCGAATCTATCCACATGGTAGCTGGGGTCTCCAAAGACACCTTCATGTCCTTTCTTTTTAATTTATTTTTTATTCATTTCAGAGAGGAAGGGAGAGACAGAAACATCCAGGATGAGAGAGAACCATTGATGGGCTTCCTCCTGCAGACCCCTACTGGGCGTCGAGCCCACAACCCTGGGCATGTGCCCGGACCGGGAATTCAACTGTGACCTCCCGGTTCATGGGTCGACGCTCAACCACTGAGCTACACCGGCTGGGCCCTTTAAGCCCTTTCAACGAGGCTGAGGAGCTCAGAGCCTCAGGCCACAGGGAGGGCGGGATGAGTAACAACCCAAAGATAGCGGCTCCGAGGGATCTGTGTCCAGCTGTTCCAGACTTGGCTTGAGATACACAAGTGCGCACAGACTTTAGGACGTGGGGCTGTGTTATTCATCATCGCTCTCCTTCTTCTAGAAAAGTCCTCGGCCCCGGCCTCAGGCCTCCCTCCCTCCTGATACCTAACATGTCAGGAATCACATGTCTTTCATGAAGTTGCTTTGGATTTTTTTCTTAAATGAGGGATATGGCTGATGGAATGTTCACCGATGGGTATGAGACAAGGAAAAAGGCCAGGAGGGTGTCTGCCATGGACGGCGTGTGAAGGAGGGGAAGATGAAGAGAATGGAGTGAATTCACAACAGAACACGAAATGAAACAAATAAAAATCTAGCCTGGCCGGGCATAGCTCAGTGGTTGAGCATCGACCTATGAACCAAGAGGTCATGGTTTAATTACCAGGCAAGGCACATGCCCGGTTATGGGCTGGATCCCCCGTATGGGGCGTGCAGGAGGCAGCCAAACAATGATTCTCTCTCATCATCGATGTTTCTCTCTCCCTCACCCTTCCTCTCTGAAGTCAATTTAAAAAAAAATATCTATAATAATAAAAGCCTAATATGCTAACTAGACCTTCTGGACAACCTTCCTGGTGAAGCTGGGGATGTGAGGGAAGCCAGTGCCAGCAGCCAGGGGAAGGCAGGCCTACTCTTGCATGAATTGCATGCATCAGGCCTCTAGGATATTATAAAAAATAAAAAAAAATAAAAAATATAAACATGTAAATGGAGTACATGCTAAGACATCAAGAGACCCTAGAGGCCCAATGCAGAAGACAAGGTGTGCTTTTTTCCAAGTCTACAGGAAGGCTGGGAACAAGAGGCGCTGGGGAAATGGTCGGGGGCAGGGCTCCGTGTGACAGCCCAGAGGGTAATTGGAACTGGCGTGCCTGTGGCCACTGCACCGCGGAGGCAGGGCCTGAGCGAGGTCCTCGGAGAGCTCCCCCAGCACCAGCCTCGCTCTGCCCGCACTTACGGCCACCCCAAAGCGGAGCCTCAACACACAGGGGAGCCCGCCGGGTTCTCAGGCCCACTGATCGATAGCACGGGCCATCTTTCTGCCTAAAAGCACGGTGGGGTGTGGGGTGGGGGAGGAGAGGGTGTGAGAGAGGCACCAGGGGGAGCAGGATCTTTGCCAGCACATCATCTGGGACCTCTGCCTGCGCCCAGGGCCCTGGAGGCACAGGGCACCTCTTTCCAAGACCCGGAACTTTCTGCCCGAGTGGCTCTGACCTGCTTGCACGGAGACCATGGCCTCCTCCATTAGGAGTGGGCACAGGTGGCCCCTGCATGGGGCACAGCCCCAGGCTCCCCGGCGCCCCAGCAGCAGCTCCGGGAGTGTGGGCCCCTCTCGGCAGACCTCCGGCTCCCCCGCCCCCGCCCCGGGCTCTGTAAATCTCCGCACTGTCTGCAGCCTGGCTGGACCCAGCGGGATGCAAATGGCTTCTCCGTGTACCGGGATGGCTCCCGAGACCCGAGCCACCTGAGGGGTCCTGTCCCCTCTGTGTGACCTGCACCTGGCGGCTGGCTCTGGAGAGACATTTCGGCTGCTCTCCCCTCACTCCATTTAACGCTCCAGAAAGCACCCGGTTGCACTGCGGAGGGTGACACTGACTCGGAGAGACAGGGGGTGCGGGGTCCGTGATCCCGGGCCTGTAGCGGAGCGTCGCCCGGGGCCGCGCCGAACATGCTCTCGGGAGTCCGAGAGCTCCCCAAACCCCTCCTTTGGGTGTAGCAAGCGAGAGGCCAGCCCACCAGATATAAGAAGGAAGCCCGCATCTGGAACACATGTGCAGCCACTGAAGACGGTCGAGGGAAGGGGACTCAGCACCTGCCGTTTGCAAGTCCCTCTGTTTCCTTTTTGTAACCCTCATGCAATCATTCCATGTGCGTTAACTCTCATGCAATCATTCCATGTGCATTAACCCTCATGCAATCATTCCATGTGCGTTAACTCTCATGCCATCGTTTCAAGTTTCCTGGTAAGCAAACAGAGGCGTCGGGGTTCAGCACCTCGGCCAAGAACATGGAGCCGGCCCCGGGAGCGAATGGGACTCAAATCCAGGCCCGCGGGCTCCAAACCCCTTCCCAGGGCTCTGTGCCCCATCCGGGCCGCCTGTCCCCGCCCACGGAGCAAAGGACAGCTGGTCGAATGCAGTGAGTGCCACACGTGAAGTGTCCACGCCCCGAAAAAGGCTCCCGAATCGCCCCAGAACTGTGGTCGGCAAACGGCGGCTCACGAGCCACATGCGGCTCCTTGGCCCCTTGAGTGTGGCTCTTCCACAAAACACCACGGCCTGGGCGAGTCTAATTTGAAGACGTGGCGTTAGAAGAAGGTTACGTTTAAAAAATGTGGCTCTCCAAAAAAATGTCCGTCGTTGTCCTGTTGGTATTGGGTTCTGCTGACCAATGAGTTTGCCGACCGCTGCCCCAGGAGCAGGCTGGGCAGGGGCCCGCGGTGGAGGCCATGCCGGCGGGGGGTCTGCTCTGCTCTCGGCCGGGGGACAGGACAGGGGGCCCTTTACACAGGGGCCTTGGAGAGGGAAGAGGCAGGACTTACTAGGACGCAGATCCCTGCACCCACGTCCGTTCCGGCACTGGGCGCTCTCGCCTCGGCAAGGCCAAGGCTCTCCAACGCCGGCGTGGACGGCGGCCCGCCGGGCTGGGCCGTGACCATTTCCAGGACAATGAAATGAAGCCGAGACAGTCTCCCCGCAGATAAAGAGGCGCTTTTCTCATTGTGCCATCAAAGGGCCCAGAGAACCTGAGGCCTTCGGCTTTCAAGACGACATAATGAGATCAGAGATTCTGCTTGCAGAGAAATTAACTTTCGGTTAATTAATGAAAGTAACCTTAAACAGTGGGCGTGTTGCCAAGGACCCGGACGCTGGGATACGGAGGCGCGGGGGGTGGGGGGGGGGTGGGGGGGGAGACGGGGAGGGAGAATGGGGGATAATGGGCCGCTTTCAAGGGGCCCGGGCCCAGCCGCCCGGAGAAGAAATTCGATGAGGATGCCGCTTGTAAATTTGATCTCAAATTCTTGAGATGAACAAATAACAGTCTTATCTGTAATAAAGTCTGCGGCAAATGCTTTCTTTTCGCCCATAATTTTCTGTTCCATTTAGAGAGAAGATTTAATTAGATGTTGGTGAAACACCAGTTATTTAATAATGCCCTTAATAAAAATCTAATCTACGGAACAGAGAAACCACGGTAACATAATCACAATTTCAAAAATACGTTTTAGAGCGCCCGCTTCTCCATGCCGGGAAGGGAATATACGAGGACTGCGAGAGCAAACCCAATACAAACAGCGGCCCCACACGGCACCCTCTCTCCCTTCTCATCAAGTTCCTCTTTAGAGGTTTACGCTCGTCAGCTGCAGCCCAAATGGGGCCTTGAACCTGAAGGAACCACTCCCACCTGATCAAGTTTTTAGACGGAAAACTGCTTATCATCAGAAACGGACGCTTACGGATTCCTAACGTGGCATGAGAAACAATAGGGCCCTGACGTCTGTGGAATCTAACCCGGATTTTCCCCTTAGAGACGATTGATCAATTGATCGATCGATCGATTGATCGACTGACGGGCAAACCCTGGCCGGAGACAGGGCTCTCCCCGGGACTGTGCGGGGAGCCTAATAAATCCACGGAGCCCGAGGGACCCGTGGCGCAGAGGAAGACGATGTTAAGAGCGTTCTGAGTTGTTCCAACTCCTCATCTTCTCACGTCGTCACCAAAGGCAGCTTTTGGGGACTGGGCTCCCCGAGTCCCAGGCTCCACTCGGCATGGCCATTCTTTGAAGTTGCGTGTCCTACATACACGTGTGGGGTTGAGGGGAGAGGGGGGTGCTGGTCCCCATGGGAAGCTTGCTCCGAAGGCTCCGGCCCCTTGAGCAAGACTCAGTGGAACCGGGGCCCAACGGGGGTGAAACAGCCCTGGCTGGCGTGGCTCAGTGGATAGAGCGTCGGCCTGCGGACTGAAGGGTCCCGGGTTTGATTCCGGTCAAGGGCGCAGGCCTGGGTTGTGGGCTGGATCCCTGGCCCTGGACAGGGCACGCCGGGAAAGCAACCAATCTATGTGTTGCTCGCAGATGGACGTTTCTCTCTGTGTGCCTCTCCCTCTCCCGTCCACTCTCCCTAGAAATCACCGGGAAAATACCCTCGGGTGAGGGTTAACAACAACAGAAGTGTAAGCAAGTGTGTGAAACAGCCAGGCTTCGTGGAAGGAGCTGAGCTGTGCCCACGGGGAAGAATGAGCTGCACGCGCAGCCATGCTCACCCACGTCAAGGCCAGAACAGGGACCACCACTCTGCAGGTGCTGGCCTTGGCCTGGCGTCTGTAGGGTTATTGGACTCCAGGCTGGTCTACGGGGCTTCCAAAGGCGGCTTCGGCCGTCGGGATGTCCGTGACTTAGGACAAGGGGTCGCCCGGGAGCAGAGCGCATGGTCTTCCGTCCTCAGACGTCAGGAAGATCGGCTGGCGGCGTGGGGGCTTTCTCGGGGCAGTCTAATAAGAAAGAGCCCTTATCTTATCCGGGCACAGCCTGAGCCCCGCACATCGCACAGAATCTGCAAATCAATCTGGACTTCCAAGATCTTCTGTTGTTGTTTTGTTTTTTGAGAGGCGCTTCGGGCAGCCTGGGGTGCCTTTATCTAGGATGATGAGGGTGAGGATGGTGCTCGTTCACTTTATCGGTTCATCGCGCGTGTCGATAGCCACGAGGGCCAGCGAAATGCTTCTGCTTTTGCTTAGACACTGGCCCGATTATTATAAGAAACAGGAGCTCTCCGAGAGGTGGTGGGGCTGTGCCCATCACTCTGCGGGCTGAAGACAGAGGTTCAATATTTAATTCTACAGCCCCAGCATCCGATATCAGCACGGCGCCCCGACTTGTCGGCCGCGAGGAGTGATAACCCAGCCCTCCTCCCGCGCGCTGATGAGATGCCACTAACGAGGCGCGTGGAGGTGGGCCGGGCCAGGCTAACTGAGGACCGCATCCTGCTTAGTTAGCCCTTCACTTCCGACAGAACCTGGACCCAATCACACGCGCTCCTTGCCTCCTCATGGTCATGTATACGCGTGTAATCTAGGCAGGCCATATATGTGTTCACATACACATGTGTGTATGCCTATATGCACAAGTGCATACTATATGTGTACAGGAAATGCACAGAACATGGTGTCAAGGGGGAGGGTCTATCAGGGGTCTTCAAACTACGGCCCACGGGCCACATGCAGCCCCCAGGGGAGTCTGATCCTGCCCGCCAGGTTTTTTGGGCAGTGAGCGCAGCCAAGGTGTTACAGTAGGAATTAGTAGTTCATATAGTCCGGCCCTCCAGCTCTCTGAGGGACCGTGATCTGGCCCCCACTTTAAAAAGTTTGAGGACCCCTGGAGGTCGTAGTGTTCGAAGCGCAGCATTCGGACGGTTTTCTGATATTCTTCCCCGCACACACCGGCTCGGTGCAATGCGGACGCTGCCCGCTCCTGCGGGGCTGTTCTGTGGGTCACCTTACAAAACGTGGGCCACCTTCCGAGGCCTTCTAACGCGACTCCTTTATTCTCCGGGCGAGGAGGGAGGCAGGTTAATCATCTATCGACTCGTCCGTCTTATTGCCGGCAGAGAGCTCTGGCTTTGCAGAATTTCCCCCTTTTTAGTTCCCTGACAAACATGCATCGGCAGGAGGTGCAGATAAAGATCGAAAGATTAAGCTGTGCCACTCAAACGATAATTAAAAAGAGTCTTTTAAACACACTGTAAATACACAGGAGCCGTCATAAAACCGTCACCGCCGGGGCCGGGGCTCACCGCCTGCCTCCCAGCGGATGGATTTGCAGGCCCAGGGATATTGATGTTAAGTCCTGCTTGTCTGGGAAAATTGTCATTAACTGTCCCAAGCCTGCACTCAACCCGCCGCCTGAGGAGGGGAGAGGGGGAGGGGGGCGGGGAAGATGGGGGACTCGGGCTTCACGCGGCAGACAAGTGGGATTTGGAATGAGCAGTTTAATATGCATTTCATGTGACCCTTTTCAATTCCCCTCCGATAGGCGATTCCACGTACTTAACTACAAACAACCAGAAACCGAGATTCTGCTGGCCTGCGCGGAGGAGGCCATTTTGCATACGGGAGAGATGCAGGAGAGCAGATTTGCTTCTCCTAAGGTGTTCGTTTAGGACGTGTCATGAGAAGACACCCGGGCCCGTGGGGACCGGAAGCGAGCAGCAGCAGCAGCAGCAGCTTTCGTAAGGAGATAGGCGGGCCCCGCAATCTTATTAGGACGTCACGCATTGTTAAACGGGCAGAATCCCTCTGTATATTCCAATTAGCGCAACCATTGACGGGCACGGGCGCTGCAGAGAAAAGTATCTTCTTAAAAACACACACACACATACACACACACACCCCAAATAGTCCTCCCCGCTGGGAGCGAACCCTTTGTTTGACAATTCAGAGAATGTTATTTAGAGGTTTTAATTGCTCAGTTGATCTGTGGCCGGATCTCAATGATCAAAACAATAGCGTTATTGGGTTTGGGGTTTCTTTCTGACAACCGTAATAAAATGCCGGCGGTGTCCCGGGAGGGCCAGGCGAGCTGGATTGACACTGTCAGATTCTTCCTCGTATCTCTTTCTTAGCGGAGGCCGAGGGGCCATTTTTTTTTTTTTTTTAATAAAGTACATTAATGACATCGCCATCAGGAGCAGGTATTTCAAACAGCACTCAATCTCTGCCTGTAAAATCCAGCCTGGTGATCGTGAACAGTGGGATCTGATCACCCGTGGAAAGGGGCCACCGTCCCTCATTAAAAAGAAAAAAACATATCTGCGAATCAGTGAGAAAAAGCCAGCCATCCCAATCAAAGCGGGCAAGAGACATGGACAAATATTTCACCAGAGAACTAGGAATAGTCATTTAATTATTTAAAAAAAAAAATAGTCCTACGTCCTCAGTAATCAAAAGAATGTAAATGAGATAAGGAAGATACTGTTTTCCTACCTGACCAAATTGAAACAGTTCACACACACAAACACAGACACACACACACACACACACACAACCACACCATCCACGCACACACACACACACACACACACACACTGCACACACCCACACCCAAACAACCCCATACACACATGCACACATGCACACACATGCATGCATACATGCACACACACTCACAAAGACTCACACACATACACACACATACACAAACACACACACACTTTCCAGGGCTGTGATGGTGGAGAGCGCAGGCACGTGCCCACAGACGACTGGGGGACCCGATATGATTGGTTCAGCCTTTGGGAAGGACATTTTGGCGACACGTGTCAGATGCCTTAAAAACGCACGTACCCTTTAACCCTTTATTCCGCGTCTCGTGTCTCAGAGGCTGTCCCGAGGTGACAGAGACGCACGCTCACACATTTGTCAGGCCAGGACAGTCACCCCAGCTTTGTACGTAAGGAAAAAAGAGGCCACAACCCAAATGTGAGACACGAGGAGGAGAGTTAGATAAATATGGCCTGTCAATCAAAGGGAATTCTATTTCTATCAACAATCGTGTTCCAGGGAATACTGAAAGCTGTGAAAAGCTGCTCCTGGTGCAGTAAGGGAAAGGAGGCATGTTATAAAGTGTTCCACCCCGATGCCCGGGCTTCAGAGGGTCGCAGGTTCCGTTCCCAGTCAGGGGCAGGCACCTGGGTTAGAGGTTGGATCCCCAGCCCTGGTGTGGGAGGCGACCAATCAACATTGTCTCTCTCACATCAATGTTTCTCTCCCTCTTTCCCTCCCTCCCTCCCAATCTAAAAATCAATGGATAAAACAAATAATAAAATAAAATAAAATAAAATAAAAAAAACGTGACAACCCACGTTTTGCCTTAAAAGGTGCAGAAAAGCCGGAAGGTGACCCCTGTGGAGCGCACAGTGGCTGCCTCTCGGGGGGAGCAGGGCAGGAGGCCTCTGTGTTTGTGCGTCGCCGAGGTCCCCCGTGAGCACGGCTGCATGGCGGTGGGAGACATGCCCACTGAAAAGGCGAGGACAGAAATACTGGGCCTTAAGAGTCCTCCCTGCCACATTTTTCTAGATGATTTACCTTATGGAAAGGTACATTAGGATCTAAATAAATTCCTTTAAAAAATTAATCCTCACCTGAAGATCTTTTTCCTATTGCTTTCAGAGAAAGGGAAGGGAAGGGAGGGAGGAGGGAGAGAGAGGAACATCAATGTGAGAGAGGCACATGGACTGGTTGCTTTGGAGCCGGGGATCGAGCCTGCAACCGAGGTACCTGCCCTCGATCAGAATCAAACTGAGGCGGGCTGGGGGACAATGCGGGGGGGGGGGGAGATAAAGACACATACCTAATACCTTAATCAATAAAGAAAAAAGAAGAAAAGAGGGGCACTAAGGAACAGGTGGAACACTAAGTTTCAGAGCTTGTTTGGCCTCGGGTTTCTTCCTGTTTCCCACGAGGGGTGCTGCAGAGACGCACGCAGCCGGGAAGGGAGAACAGCGGCCAGCTCTTGTGTCTGAGCTGGGCAGATGGGGGGGGGGGGTGCTCCCCTCACACAGGGAGCCATGGAGGCACCTGTGCCGGTCTGGCGAGGAGGCGGATCCACATGGGTGGTGAGGGCCCAAAGCCACCACCCACAGCGGGAGTGACAGGGGACAGCGACCGGTCCCTGCAGCGGGCCTGGCGCTAGATCCGGGGGTGCTTTTGTTGCAAAGGTGTGGTCAGGAGTTGAGCCTCGACCTATGAACTGGGAGGTCATGGTTCAATTCCTGGGTTGTAGGTTCCATCCCCAGTGTGGGGCATGCAGGAGGCGATGATTCTCTCTCGTCATTGAAATTCTCTCTCTCTCTCTCTCTCTCCCTCTCCCTCTCCCTTCCTCTCTGAAATCAATAAAAAATGTGTTTAAAAGCAAAACACACATTTCCACATTCAGACGCAGAGCAGAATCCCCCTTCCCCTCTGCCCCCTCCAGCCTGCAGGTGCCCCTGACCGCTCGCTCAGCGGCCAAGGAGAACGGGAAGGGGTGCCTCCTGCCTGGCCACCCGGCCGGCGGGAGACCCCCCCTGAGCGGTCCCGGCGCCTCAATGGAGTGCAGGAGGCTCCCCGGCCCGGGGCGCTGGGCGCTGGCCACCGGCCGCCTGGGCTCTGCATCCGCCTCCCGCCCGAGCCCCAGTCCATGATCCACTGCAGCCGGTCGATGGGATAATGGAAGGAATCGATGGGAAAGATTTTTAGAAGGTCTTAATTAAAGAAACACTTGCAGATACAAATGATGTCTTCAATCTATTGATAGCGCCAAGGTGAAGGGTTAAGCACAAACAAAACCATCAACTTTATTTCGCCCGCACGCACGCCTTCCGTGAGAGAACGGCCCGGCCAGCCTTCCGGCCCCGGGGTCGGCCCATTCATCAGGCCCCCTGTCAATGCCACGGCCACGCTGCGGGGGGAAGTGAGGCTGCAAGCGAAAATTTTAATTACCGAACAGCAGCTCGAAGCGGCAATGAAAAACAGACATGCGCGGGGGGGCGGGGGGGGGGGCCTGCCCAGTCTGGTCTCCCTCTGTCCTCCCTCTGCCCCTAAAATCGGGGCCGTGTTCCCCGCAAAAAACGTCCGGCAGACAGACGCCCTCCCTCCGGAAGGGATGCGCAGAATCGGAATAATGAAAGGGAGCCTCGATGGATGGGTCCCGGTGGGCAGGGGCCGTCTCCCGCGGCCTGACGCTCACGGGCTCCATCGATACCTCCGATCCCTGGACGGTGCTGCTCAGGGTACTGGTTTAAAGAGACATCCATCTGGGATGTCAGCATCTATCTAATGAACCTTCAAAAATCGATGTCCGGGATGGCCCGAGCCAAGCAGGCACCCCATCGGCCCGCTCCCCCGGTCTCGCCGGCCGAACCCAAGTCCTCGTCGCCGAGAGCGTGGTCCCCGGCGGCCAGGCGGGGCGGGTGGAACCCCAGAGGCCGGGATGTCAGAATCCATTTGGGCCCGGAGAACAGAAAGATGCGGGGACAAGACACGGGATGGGATCCCCTTCTACACGTCCCGGACACGCACATCCTAAAGGACCTGTTCCATGAACATCCTCCTGCTTCAAAGCTACCCCCGCCCTGCAGTCTCCATTCCCTCCGCTGCTCCCCGACAGGCCCTGGCCCCATCCTGACAGCCGGGGTAATTTTCTGCTTTTCGGGGTCCTCGCCGGGGATTTCCGTCGGAGCTACAGGCAGCAGGCGGCCCACACTGGGCGGCCCGCACTGGGCTCTCCTCCTGTTAGTGTTTCCGCTCAGCGCCTCCGCGCCCGCTGCTCCGGCTCCGACGCTGAAGTCTGACAGCCGGCGGCAGGCGGAGGCCGGGGTTCTCTCACTTCTCTCGGCCGCTTTCAAATAAACTGGCCCGACTGGCTGCTGTGGAGCCGCGATGCTCTGAGTGTGTAACTCGGGGTGACAGGTACATCTGGCCTGCCTTCCCATCTCGGCTTTTCTCCACTGCAGTTCTCTCTCTCTCTCTCTCTCTCTCTCTCTCTCTCTCTCTCTCTCTCTCTCTCTCCCTCCCTCCCTCCCTCCCTCCTCCTCCTTCTATTTTTCCTCCTCTTCCTCCTCCTCCTCCTCTTCTTCCCTCCCTCCCTCCCTCCTCCCTCTCCCTCTCCCTCTTTCTCTCCCATCTCTCTCCCCCGCCCCCCTTCCCCTCTCTCTCTCTCAGAGTCCGTCCTGAGAGGCCGTGGGGCCTGGACCGTTGTGAGAGGTGCCACGTGGGCTGCTGGCCGGTGGTCTGGTTCCTGTCCATCTCCTGGGTGCGGCTCTCAGCAGCCCCTCTGCCAAGTTTGAGTCCAATTAAGCGATGATGAGCGGTTCCGTGATTCCGTTAGCCGGACTGTCACATCTCAGAAGCGCAGCGGCCTGAGAAACGCCGCTGCCTCTCATTACGGCGGGCGGCCGCAGCGCGAAGCCTCTCACGTAGCTGCTTTCCATCCCGGCGAGCAGCCTGAGGGCGCCGCCCGGGGGGAGGAACCCCTGGCCGGAGGGGAGGAACCCGGGCCTGTGGGGAGGAACCCCGGCCGCGCCACCCGTTGGGGGGGGGGGGGGGTGTCTGGACCACACACATGGGAGACGCTCCCCAACAGCAGAACTGACTCTGTAGGGAGAATGAGATCTCGTTTTTCCTGTCACGTTTTCTAGCATTTGTTCGTGGTGGTTGTTACTGTTGTTAATCCTCACCCGAGGGTACTTTTCCATTGATTTTAAGAGAGAGGGGGAGGGGAGGGGAAGAAGGAGAGAGAGAGAGAGGACACATTGATTGGTTGCTTCCCACACATGCCCCGACCTGGGCCGGATCCGGCCTGCGACCGAGGTGCGTGCCCTTGACCAGAACGGAACCCGGGACCCTTCAGTCTGCAGGCTGATGCTCTATCCACGGAGCCAACAGGCTAGGGCGCTGGCATTCCTTTGGATGAATGCTTGCTGTCTGGGGGGGAGGGAGGTACATTCTATGCTAAGAAGCTATCAGTATGGCGATCATACTTTCAGAACCATAAATAGAGACCTGCCATTTTCTCCCCTGAGGCATTTATTTATTTAAAAACCCTTACCAAAAAAAAAAAAAAATGAAAACAGGATTATATTTAGATACACACTGAAGAAGGAGTTGGCTTTAATCAGGCAGAGCTATTTGAAATCAGAGACCGGCCTGCCGTGGATCAGACCCCGGAGAGGCCTCCACAGGGTCCCGGCTGGGCTCGCAGAGAAAAACCAGCCCGCGCTGGGCGGACTGGGCAGCTCCCTCCCCCCACCCCGGCTGCGGGGTGACCAGGGCACAGCCGTCCGGGCGCCGGGCACGGCGGCCACCTGTACGGACGGCTCGCTGGGTGCCGGGCGTTAGGTGAGGAGCTGCCCGTCCTGTGTAATCCTCTCAGTGGCCCATTCTCCAGATGGGGAGACTGAGGCGCGGGGACAGCGAAGTAACTTGCTCAGAGTCCTCGCTGGCAAGAGGAAGAACTGGGAGTGGAACCCGGGGCCTGCGTGGTTCCGAGCCCTTCTTCCTAACCGGTGTGCACGCTGTGCCAGGGGCAAAGGCACCGCCCGCCGGGGTCACGGAACACACCGGGGCAGGCGCCCAGCGACAGGAGTGGCGTCCGGCCGGCCTCCCTGGAGCAGAGAGGAGTCTGGCCCGTGAGTCCATTCCGCCTTGACGGGTGCATTCTCTTGGGTGGATGGAGCATGCTTTTCATTTTTATTTTTAATATTTTATTGATTTTTTTTTTTTTACAGAGATGAAGGGAGAGGGATAGCTGTGCCCACAACCAAGGTGCATGCCCTTGACCGGAATAGAATCTGGGACCTTCCAGTCCACAGGCCAACACTCTATCCACTGAGCCAGACAGGTTAGCCTGCTTTCCATTTTTTTAAAATAACACACAAGGATAGAATTATTTTTCTAATGTAAAACTTATAAAAATGCAGAAATGCCCAAGGAAGAAAATACCATTGACCTGCAATCCCACCACGCAGATACAATCTCTCTTGGTGAGGAGTCTCTGTTGCTTTTTGTTTGTTTGTTTATAAAACTTATGATTTTCAAGTACTCGTTGCTCCCTGTTGGGTGTTTTACACTGACCCGCCCAGCCAGGAGCCGCGCCCTCCCTCTGTGTAGAGGCGACTATGGCCCCTGGGTGGGTAAACCCCTGCTTCTCTCACACGCGCGGCATCTCCACAGAGACCCGGTGGAGGCAGAACACGGACCTTCTCTCCGGCCGCCGCTGGGGGAGCGGGGAGGGCCGGAAAGGCCTGGTGTGCCCAGCTCTGAATCTCAGCAGCTTCAACTGCCATCAGAGTCCCTCCCACCAGCTCAGGGACCCTGGATGTTCTAATGGTGCTGGAGGAAAAAAAAGGCAGAAGAAGCCCAACCTAAAACGGAAGGGATCCGTGTAATTAGGTGTGCGTAAAAAAAGAAGAAAGGATTAAAAAATGCTTTCGTTTTCCTGAGTGATTTTTTTTTTTTGAAACATAGATGGCTGCTATGTGGCTGAGATCCTTGCTGGGACCTCGGAGAGGCTCCCTGGGCCGGCGGCCGCCCGCCCGCGGGTTTGCAGCACGGGCTGCGGCTGCTCGCCTGGCCCCGGGAAGGTGTGATGAGCACAATCTGAAATCAATACCCAGGAACCGTTACTGCATCTCAATATCATTCGCCGAGACGGGCTGCCGGGAGGGGAGAGAGAGACGTCGATAGCTCTAACGAAGCACTCCGCGGCCGCGCACAAAGGGAGGTCAAATAGCCATCAGCCGGCCAATCCCCGCGGTGAGCAGCAGCCGTGATAAAGTCAATATTATTAAATAAAAAGTTAGCGCTGCTATTGAACTCTCCCCTGATCTTGGCAGTGCCCGGCTGGGGACCCGGGAGGCTGCTTTCCACTCTCTTCAGGGGCAAATGTTTAGGATCGTGGACACCGGCCAAGTGTGAGGGCAGCGAGGGGGGGCCGAAGGGCTTTTTCACGTGGGGACCGAGCCCCGGGGACACCTGAACCCGAGGGCCAGGTACCTGTCACCTCGCTCAGAGACCACCATCCTCCCTCCCCCTCCCTCCCCCTCCCCCGGGTGAGCCTGCATTCTGAGGACCACGAAAGGCTCCGTCATTTAGACCCGGACCTTGCCCCTCCGTCCTTGAGGGTGACAGAGGCCCGGGCTGGCTTGGGGCCCCCCAGGAAAAAAGCAAAAGGTCCTCCCTGCCACCCTTTCAAACCTTGGGATTTGGAAATGCACCAGGAAAAAAAAAAAAATTGGATTGAAGAGGAAAGAATCGTAGAAAGGACAGAAACAAGGGCACTCGGACCGCGGAGGACGGCGGGGCGGGGCCGGGCCAGCGCGGAGGACCGGGGGAATGGATGCCGGGGGAAGGCAAGAACGCGTTCCTGGCTGCTGCGCGGGGCGGCTCGCTGGGAAAAGGGAAGGTGGCACCTGGCAGGTATTGCAGAAGGTGCATTTAGAATAAAGACAGAGTCTAGCCAACGATGCCTACCATAGCGCTTGCTGCTGCTATCTGGAGGAGGGAGGAAAGGAAGGAAGAAAAGAAAAAAAGAAAAAAAAAAAAAAAGAATGTGTTAAACGGAGTGACTAGCCCTGGGCGGGAGACGGTGTCTGAGGCTCCGACCTGCATCTCAACGCGGCCTCAGACTTCGGAAGGACCTCAGAGTGGGCTGCCTGGCTTGCATTTGCATTTCACAGGAAGGACCAGGGAGGGTAAACCAGGGCCTCGGGTGAGCTCGTTAACATACGGATCAGGCAGCCAGGCGGCCACGGAGGCCTCGGTGAGCCCCGTGGGTGGAGAGCATCATCATCGGTAAATAACCCTCCAAGCTGGCGCGTTCCCCGGCAGATACTCCACGGGACGTTGGACACAACTAGCTTTCGGGGACGCCCGGCTCGCGGGGGGCCTCTTTATGTCTGCTGGCAGCTGTGGGTGGTGACGGGGACTGGCTGCTCCCATAACCGACGTGAAATTTATGGGCCCGCGCCCCGGAACGGCCGCCCGCCCGCCCGCCCGCTGCCAGCCGGCTGGGGGCCGCAGCCGGGCACGTGCGGCTTTACGGGCGCCGCGCGAACGACCCCGGGCCATAAAGACGGGGCTGGTTTATATTCGTTTAGGAAATCGCTCTAATTAAGGATAATTCGTAATGGCCACCTCCCCGCTCCCGGCTTCATTTAGACTCCATTTCTCGGAGCCGTAGAGACGTGAGCGGCTCGCGTACGCCGCCGCATCAACCTGTTCCCGTCGGCTGGTTTCTGCCTGTGTTTTCATCATCCTCATTAAATAAAAATAAAAAAAACAGCATTAGTGGATAAGACTATAAAAAGCGCAGGGTTGGAAATACATTAGCCAGGAAAGCATAGGCGGGGTGGCGTGTGTTTTCTTAACTACGAAAAAAGAAAAAAGAAAAGAAGAGAAAAGAAAAGAAAAGAAAAGGAAAGAAAAGAAAAGAAAAGAAAAGAAAAGAAAAGAAAAGAAAAAAAGAGAAAAGAAAAAAAGAGAAAAGAAAAAAAGAGAAAAGAAAAGAAGAGAAGAGAAGTGTAACCGCTCCCTCCAGAGGTAAAACAATTAAAAGCAAATAATCCTCGTAGCGGTACTAACGGAACGCCGATGACAAACGGGCGGAGAGAGAAGGTGACGGGCCAGGAACATTAAGGAAGGCCCAAGAAACAGGAGTGCGACCTCGCCTCGGCATCTCCATTTAACTGTGGGTGTAATCGAAGCCTGGCCGTGGCCGGTGTGAGCCGGGGCGTGCGGGGGCCCTGGGCGGCCTCGGGGAGGGCAGGCCTGCAGCACTCAGTCCCCTGCCTTCCACGCCTGCTCTGAGGGATGGCCTCGTCCTCTCCGTCCTCTCGGGCGGGGACACCTCTCCTGCTGCCCCTCAGCCCCGCCCCCGCCCCCCCAACACACCCCCTTCCCGTCCACGTGCACTCCCCGTCTGTCTCAGCCCGTGCACTTGGCCGAGGCTCAGGGCATGAGTCAGCAGAAGGCGGTACGGGCCCGGATCCTCAGCATCTCCGGGGCCCGGGGCACCGGGCATCCGCTGGGCCCTCCCTGGCCTGGTCTGAACCGCGTGACCCTGGCTCCCAAGTTCCTAAAGAGCCGCGGCTCCGCTGGCTGCGGGCTCAGCTGGGGCCCCGGGGTGGCCAGGGGCTCACCCTCCTCCTCATTCAAGGTCGGGCTTATCCAGTCAGGGCTGCGTGGGGAAACTGACATCAAATCCAACCCCAAGGCTGTGGGCTGCAGAAGTGCACAGGGTAAGAGAATGAGGGAGTCAGTGGGATCGGGCAGTGGGCTGGCCCTTTCCCCCCCTACCCTCCCACCCCCCCAAGCCCCCACCTCCACCCTCACCCCCAGCCCAGCCTTCAGACCGAAGGTATTAGCCCCAAATGAGGAACATATTTGTCAGGGAAATCTTTTGTTCTTTGAAAATCGAGTTTCCTCTAGGAGTCAGAGTTCACAAGGACGTGTACCATGCCGGTGCACAAATTGACATCTTTAATAAGGGCTTCTGGAAATTTCGGAACTTAAATCATGGCTAGAATGCCAGGGTCAACGCGTGTCAAACCGAGAACCTCGGGTCCAAAATAAAAAAGATGTTTTCATTATAGCTGAATCGCTTAAAACCTTCTTAGCGCCACCACCACCCTCCCCCACCCCCCAAAACAAATTATAAACGAAAATGAACAATCTTCAAACCAACAGGGTTTCCCACAAAGTACCTGGCTGCAAGGGCTGCCTAACGGGGCAGTGGGTGTCTGCAGACACGGCCCGCACACAGGAGCCATCGGAGTGGCCGCGGTGGCAGCAGCCTGGCTGGCAGGGGTGGGCTAAGCCACAGGCCACCACGTTGGAGGAGACAGAGTTCCAGAAACACACGCTGCCCTGCGCAGAGCTCCTGCAAGGGATGTGAGATGGATGCCGGGCAATTCCACGCCCGGGAAAGCGAAGACTTGCCCCCGCCGCCGCCCGCCCTCTGCCTGGCATCCTTGGTGCTGGATCACAACTCGGGGTCCTCTGACCGGCACCTGGGGACCCCTCTGGGCCCGAGAAAGATCCCAGGGAAGACGGAACGCAACACAGGCTCGCTTCACCCAGGAGGCCTGAGCTTCCCAGTCCAGGAAGGGGACCGGACGTCCCGCTTTGGGCGGGACAGTCCCGATTTTTAACAATTTGTCGCGCATCCTGTGGCGTTTTTAAAACGCCGTGGGACGCGGGACAGACGTCCTGCTTTTGGCCCCTTTTAGCAATTAAAATATATATATATATATTTTTAATTTGTCCCATTTTAACAATTAAAACGCCGTAGGACACGTTTTTAAATTTAAACGGGACAAATTGTTAAAAATCGGGACAGGGCATCCCCAGTTCTGGGTCCCAAAGAAAGACAGGGAGCCCTGAAATCCCCCTCCTGCCTGCGCTGGACATGCCCCTTCTCCCAAGGCCTACCCCCCCCCCCGCCCCCAAAAGCAGGGCTCCCGGTCGGTCAGCCTCCTGGCACCCGGCGGTGGGGGGCGCTCACACCTGCACACGCCTCCCTCCCGCGGTGCCCCTCTCCGCTGACAGGTCTCCGTGCCGGGCAGGGCTCCCCCTCCCTCACGGCCATCGAGCTGTCACCGTGGGTGAGTGGTGGCACTCGGCTGATCCCTCCACTTTCACAGTTACTTATCTGTCTTTATGGATTCATCCCGGGTGTCAGGCCGGGCGCGTAACAGCATTACTGTCAGGGTGACAAAACTGTCCCCGGAGTGCCACCAATGATTCCCTCTCCCCCGGCTCCTGGCGGGGAGGGCGGGGGCCGCCTCCTCCCTCGCTCTGCAGCCCTCGCCCGGCTCAGCGCCTCCTCCTGCGGGGAGAGGTGGCTGACTGACGTGGGGTCCAGGGGACAGCGGCTTGTGTGATCCCCAAAGATTATAAAGAAAGGAAATAAAAGGGAACAGGGCCAGCGTTAACCTCAGCACTTCCTGCAAGGTGCCCGCCCGAGCTCCAGTCACACACATCTGTGGTGAGGAAATGGGGGGCTGGTGACTGCCCATTGTGTTTTGTTTTGTTTTAAATATATTCTTATTGATTTCAGAGAGGAAGGGAGAGGGAGAAACACCAATGACAAGAGAATCACGGATCGGCTGCCTCCTGCACCCTGTCTACTGGGGATCGAGCCCACAACCCGGGTGTGTGACCTCGACCGGAATCGAACCGGGGACCCTTCAGTCCGCAGGCCGACGCTCTACCCACTGAGCCACACCAGGTAGGCGGCTGCCCAGTGTTAACTGCCCGGCCCGCGCACCGGGACCCCGGGCCGGCGAGGGGGGCACGGCGGCGCTCTCGGAGCAGACGCAGACGCGGGAAACGAAGCGTCCGGCTCGCCAGACGCTGCGGGAGGGTTTCTGTGAGCCGGCTGCTTCGAAAACAACATCTCGCTTCTGTTCTGTCTTTAAAGGGGCCCTGGCCCCAGCTCCCTCCGCGGGCCTCATCTCCCCCCGAGGGCCTCCTTCCGAGTGTGATTTGGCGGCCACGTGGCGCCCGGGGCCGGCTGCCTGCTAGGAAGGCTGCCGCCTTCCCTCCCCTTTAACCCCACAACAGCATGCCAGCGTGGAGGCATCGCGGGACACACGGGGTGTTGATTTACCCCGGGAACTTGCTGGAGGATGGATGGCGCATCGAGACATGCTCGTCCTGCCCGGCCAGTGTGGCCCAGTGGCTGAGCATCTACCCAGGAACCAGGAGGTCACGGTTCAATTCCTGATCAGGGCTGGATCCCCAGTGTGGGGCGTGCAGGAGGCAGCCGATCCATGATTCTCTCTCATTGCTGATGTTTCTCTCTCTCCTCCTCTCCCTTCCTCTCTGAAATCAACAAATATATATATATATATATTAAAAAAAGACACGCTCAGCTAAATCAGGTCCACCATCCTTTCGCTGCTCAGCCCAGAGGGAGTGACCTCCGAACGCCACTCAACAGGTGCGCAGGCCCCTCCCAAGTCGAGGTCCCGGGGGCACCCCGATGCTCGCCAGGGCTCCCACATTCTATCTGGGGGCTCCAACGAAGTGTTAGAGACACAGACCGTCGACAAGACACTCTGCTCCCCGGGGATGGGGTCAGGGGTGGGGTCTGGCTGGGAGATCCGATTCTATCTCGGAGAGGTCAACGGAAACACAAGTGCGGGCGTGCGGGGCCCACCACACAGACCTGTGCACCCCGGTCCGGGCCAGCCTCCCCCTCCGCTTTGTTCCCATCCCAGCGAGCACTCGTTGTCATTGGGCTGTGTGTGTGTGAGAGTGTGTGTGTGTGTGTGTGTGTGTGAGAGAGAGAGAGAGAGAGTGTGTGTGTGTGTGTGTGAGAGTGTGTGTGAGTGTGTGTGTGTGTGTGTGTGAGAGTGTGTGTGTGTGTGTGTGTGTGTGTGTGTGTGAGAGAGAGAGAGAGAGTGTGTGTGTGTGGGTGTGAGTGTGTGCGTGTGAGAGTGTGTGCGTGCGTGTGTCTATGTGTGTGCGCGCGCGCGTGTGTGTTAAATAGGTTCAATCTGATTCCTGACACTGGGAAAAACAAACCTAGAAGCAATTTAGAAAACACCTGCCCGTGGAGTCGGATGGCAAGCTCCCGCCAGCTCCCCTGGAAGCGGGTGACCTCGGCGGCTGCCACGGGTTGATGGGAAATTTAATGTAATGGGCTGCGAAAGCCGAGGGGCCTGTTGTCGGCGGCGGGGCCGGGAGTTAGCAGAATTAATAACACTGCACAATGCGAGGGCCCCCCGGGGACGCGGCTGCCGGCCGGGCCGTGGGGAGGAAGGACTTCTGAAGTCATTTCGCCGTGACATTCTGTCGTCGCTGCTAAACGGGAATAAAAAAAAACAAACACAAAAAAATAAAAACCCTCCGCAGCCGCCGGTCTCTTTGTGTGTCCGCCCCTCACCTAACCGGGAGCCCTCACTCCCCGCCCAGGCCGGGGAGGGGCCCCTCCCGGGGGGATTCCGGGAGCTCCCGCCTGAACCTCTAAAACAGCAAAGCGGGGAGTCTGCTGAGCAGAGGAGAGCCAGGCCGGGCGGCGGCCCCTCCAACGCCAATAGATCTCTGCGCTTCCGTGGGAGAGGGAAACGGTGGCTATCTCGTGATCGCAGTGCCAGGGCGAATTTCCTCCGGGCCAGAGTGTTTGGGCCGATGATGTATGTCCAGGGGGGGACCGGGTACTTAGCAACGTGGCAGATAATGATGGATAGACAGTGAGCGTGAGGAGCGGCGAGGGAGTGGGCCACTGCAGCCGAACGGAGCGGCCGCTGCACCGCCCCGAGGCGCAGGCCGAGGAGGACGGCCTTGACCTTGCAGCCGGGGTCCCCGGACGCCCCGAGGGAGGACCAGGCGAGCCCCTCGGATCTCGGAAGCGATGGCTGGCTGGAGCTTCTGGAGCACTCGTCCGGGGGCCTGCTCGGTCTCCTCCAAAGCCTGCTCCGGGGCTGCCAGCTCCCTCGCTGCTGGGCCTCAAGTGGGTTCCTTGCCCTTCCCGGGACTCAGTTTCCCCACCTGTCATATGGAGGCAACGGTATTGACCTGTTAGTTTTGCTGGAGGGGTTCAAGGAGGGACTCCATGGGGAGAGTGGTGGGGGTCCTCGCCCAGAAGGAACACTATGTAAATGTTAGCTCCGAGTTGGGGGCCAGCCGCCCGGAGAACCGTCTGTGACCCTGTCAGTGTTATCCCGTCTTCTTCACCCGCTGGGTCTTCCCGCCGAATCCAGAGTCGGAGTTGAGGAGAGGCGTGCTCTAAGGGGGAAATCTGTGGTCTCCTGACGGGGTGGAGGCCAGCAGTTACCAAGAGCACGTTTTCTTTTCTTTTCTTTTTCTTTAAAAATATTTTTTATTGATGTTAGAGAGGAAGGGAGATGGAGAGAGAGAGAGAAACATCAATGGTAAGAGAGGATAATGGATTGGCTGCCTCCTGCGTGCCCCCAGCTGGGGATGGAGCCCACAACCCGGGCCTGTGCCCTTGACCTGAATCCAACCCAGGGCCCTTCAGCCCGCAGGTGGATGCTCTATCCACTGAGCAACACCAGCTGGCTGGAGAGCACATTTTCTGATCTGCCCACCACCGCCCGTCCTCACGTCTCACGGCCTAGGAAATGGCCCCATGATCCAGCGGGAAGGGGAGCCGGGAACAAAAGAAATTATTCATGGCGTTCCAGTGGGAAGACAGCCTGTTTTGAAAATAAACAGAGCTGAGTTTTGGGCGCCTTTGAATAAAAGATAAGTTGACAGCACACAGAATGTCAAAATGGAACGGAAGGGAGATATATGTGTGTGTGTGTGTGTGTGTGTGTGTTTTAAGCGCCGTGTTCTGCACCGAAGCGCGACAGACACACCACACATACACACACACACACACACACAACAAAACAAAACAAAACCTAATTATTGTCTTAAACGTCCAAAACGGCATGTCCACCGAAAGCCGGGCGCTCATTAGCGCCCGTGATTAGCTTTACGACTGTCAGCGGGAGCGGCAGGCGGGCTGACAGACGGCGCGGGGCGCGGGGGGCGCTAATGAGCCCGGAAACACCGGCGTGACACGCAGACGCACGGAGAGGGTGCAGGTGATGAGGAAACGTTGACATCGGACCTAATTACCCGGCCACGGCCAGCGGCAGCGGGGCCCGCAGTCACGCACGGCGGTGGCCGGTGACGAGGCCCGTCGGAGCGGGGGGCCACGGGGGCCGCCCGCGCCCGGCTTCCACCGCCCCTGGGACTCAGTTTCCCCACCTGTCATATGGAGGGGAGGGCCGGGGAGGACCCCATCCACTGGGAAATGACGAGCGCCGTGACCCCTCCGAGTCAGAGACCCAGCGATGGATCTGGGCCCCGGGAGGCAGGGCTGGGCCGGGATGATCGATGGCGTTTTTATCAGGCGCTTTCTCCGGGTTGTCACCGGGAGGGAGAACAGAGGCCCCCGCCAGGAGGCGACGGGGTGAATTATGCAACTGTAATTGCCCATCATAACCTGATAGGCGTCGGAATTGCTCTGTTTTCATATGGAGATGGCGTGAAATTGCCGGGAAGTGCCACAGCCCCTCAGCGCGGGCGAGATGAGCCTCTCATCCCCATCATTTTTCACTCGGCGGCGGCGGCGAGGTAAATCGGCTCCCCGCGCGCTGCCTCGGGCGGCCCAGGGCGATCGGGGGCCCCGCCGTTACCCCCGGCTCCGAGCGCCTCGGCGCAGATGACGATTTTTCATATTTCCTGCATGCATAAGGAGATGAAACATCTTTATCATCCGCCGTGTCTGGCTGAACTTATACAAAATATTAGTTTATCTCCCCGACTGCGGTTCATTCCATAAGCGAGACGCATAGATCTGGGGGACAGGCAATATCCCACGTATGAAACGAGTCCATCTTTTATGCGGCCTCATTTCGCGAGGTCTCCCGCTTAACACGGCAGCCACCGCCACCGACAGGCACGACGGCGCCACGGAGAGGGGGCATTCTGCTTTAAAGGAGAAGAGGATTTAAAAAAATAAATAAATAAATAAAAGCAACCGAAGGCCCGAGACACACCCAGGTGCCCCCCTCGCTCCCGTCCGGGCACAGGAGGCGGGGAAAGCCAGCAATCATGGCGTCTGCCCTGCACGGTCCCCCTTGTCCCACGGAAACGGGTCACACGGGCGCGTCTGTGGTAGCGGAGCTGCACTGCTTCCCTGTGGCCACGGAAGCAGCATGTGTTGCCTTGGTTGCGTCGGCTCAGTGGTTAGAGTGTCGGCTTGCGGACTGAAAGGTCCCAGGTTCGATTCTGGTCGGGGCGGGCACATAGCTCGGGTGCAGGCTGGACACCCTGGTGTCGATTTTTCAGAATCGAGCCGGACACCCCAGCTCCCCCCGCCGTGAATTTCCATCTGCGTTTCGGGGAGAGAACGCTCCCTGAGTCCCGCTTGAACTGGCTTCGTCGTCTGGTGTCAAAGCAAGAGAAGGAGCTCTTATAGCCCTGGGTCTGGCCCACTGGCCACGTACTCTATTTTTTTCATATATATATATATTATTGATTATATATATAATCATATATGTATTATTGATTTTTTACAGAGAGGAAGGGAGAGGGATAGAGAGTTAGAAACATTGATGGGAGAGAAACATCAATCAGCTGCCTCCTGCACACCCCCTACAGGGGATTTGACCGCAACCAAGGTACATGCCCTTGACCAGAATCGAACCCGGGACCTTTCAGTCCACAGGCCGACACTCTATCCACTGAGCCACACCGGTTAGGGCTATATACTCTTATTTTACGTAGCAAGCGGGGAAGGACACCCGTCTTTCTTCACCTTTAGCCCTAATTTTCCCCTTGGCCGTCCCTTGATGACAAACACCTTACACTCTTCCTTCGTGACCGACGCACCAGCACACTGAAACGGGCCCTAGTCCATCTCCTGGGCCTGTCTGTTCCTGTATCACCCCTTCCAGGGGCCTCATTCCCAGACCGTTGCTAAGCAACCCTGCATCACAGCCGCCAGCCGCCAATGACTAATTGTCCCCGGCACTTTAGCCTGGCAAATCGGGACCGCACGCGACCATGGCCAGTAGTGTGGCGGCCAGAGGCGCACCCAAAGGTCTGTCCGTGCAGCGGAGACAGGGACCCTGATGGACAACAAGACGTCCAGGGTCATGTCCAGCGCATCGCATGGCCGTGAGCCCACCCGCCGGCGCCATCCTCCGCTCCTGCTCAGGACCCAAGTGGGAGGGACGGACGGACGGACGCGGGCACCGCGGAGAACGTGGCTCTCTCTCCGCCGGCACCGCCCCACCTCTAGCTTCTACTGGAACCGAGGATCGACTGGTAATCAGATTTCAGCCTCAATTTTACGGTGAGTGTAATGGAGTTAATTTCTCTAATGCCGGCGGTTCCCGGGAGGGTCCCCCGTGGCCACGCGGCCCTGGGATCCGAGCAGCTGTCGGAGGGGCCGCTGAGGAATTCTTTATTAGCTGAGACGCAACCAGGCAGAAAACTCATTACACAGTGCTAAATAGACTTAATCACGTCCATTAGGGAAAAATGGACCCGATAATGACAACAAATAACGAAACCGCAGAAAGTGTTCAAGGAAACACACACACACACACACACACACACACACACCCTCCCCACGGCGTCTAAGAGCACACGGGACAGGAGCCCCCGGGACAGGGAGAAACCCCTGCACGCGGCTGTGTGCCATGGAGACCCCGGCCGCCATGGGTGGAGCTGGCTCACGCTGCCTGTGACAAGGACACATGGACATCTCATACATGGCCTGCTTGGTTTGTCTGTGTACAACTTTAATCAGAAGGACACCCTCAGGGGCCAATGTTCTGTCTGCAGACTGGATCTCGGTGGGGAGCTGGGGAGCTGGGGTGCCGGGCAGGGGGGTCTGTCTCCGGGAGCCCACAGCGCACTCGGTTAGACAAACACAGACCGACAAGCCTGGGTGCACCCAGCCTTCCCTGGAGCCTGGTGCATGCTCAGAGCCCAAGGCATCTCTTCCTCCATCCCAAAATCAAAGTCCCCGAGTAGGCGGGGACCTGCGCCATCCCAGCAGGGGAATGTACACGGGGAGCCTGGGGTGAACGGACCTCACTCAGGGGGAGGAGCTACCCGGGCCTGGGGCTTCTGGGCGCAAGGCCACGGGACCCAGGCGACGTCAGGGGGACGAGCGGAGACCCGGCGGGAGGTGATGGCTGGAAACCTGTGCGCGTCTGTGCACACGTCACGGTGGGCCGAGGCGGAGCTACGGGGCTTTGGGGAGAGAGAAACGAGGGGACGGCGCTGAGAAGGACCGGAATAAAGACTAAACTGGTGCTCTCTGATCTCAGAGTGAAGGAGAGGCCCGGGAGCGCAGGGCTGGGAGGGCCGAGGCTGGCTGAGGCCTGGAGGAGTCCCTGACTCTGGCCACTTCCTCTCTGCCGAGAGGGAGGAGCGGGGAGGGACTGCGTTTGTAAGCGGGATGGGCCCTGGCCGGGCGGCTCAGTTGGTTGGAGCATCGTCTCATACACCAAAATGTTGCAGGTTCGATTCCTGGGCAGGGCACACACACACACAGGTTTGGGGGTACATGCGGGAGGCAGCCAGTTGTGTCTCAATGTTCTTCTCTCTCTCCCTCCCTCTCCCCTCTTCCTTCCTCTGTCTCTAAAATCAATAAAAACGTACTTTTTAAAAAAGAAGCAAGAGGACAGCTTCACCTCCCTCACCTTTGCTGACGGCACAGCGGAGGGGACAGCCGGCTCCGACACCGGAACAATGGGAAGTTGAGCCTCACATCCCCAGAGGCCCTCCTCCTGTCACTCACCCCTGAAAGAGCATGAAGACGGAAGCCATGAACGCGATTCCCCCAAAACGCCGGCTTCCCCGTGGAGGCCTCGGTCCCCCCACTCCCTGCCTTTCTATGTGGGTGGGACGGCCTTGGCCCTGGGTGAGGGGCATTCCGGGTTTTGTCACCGTCTGTGACCCTCCAGGAAAACTCCGGCCCGGGCTTCTGGCCCATCGCCTCTCGCCCTGCGCCCCCCTCCCCGTCCCCCTGCCCCCTCAGCTACAATCCAGGCCCCTGGGCGGGGGACCCGAGGACCCGGGGGTGAGAGCACAGAAGGCCAGGGCTGCTGGCAGCCATCCTGTGACCAGGAGAGGACAATCTGAGAGAGGGACCCACACGCCGGATGTAGAAGCTGCGCGGGGAGCAGGGAACCGGGATCGTGCGGCACCAGAGCCAGAGGCTGGGCCTCTGCGGACACGAGAGCCAGACTCACCTCCCCCGGGACTCCCCCACATCCTGCCTCCCCCACATCCCTGCCAAGCGCTTTTCAAGAAACACTTTTATTTATTTATTTTTATCTTTAAATATGCTTTTATTGATTTCAGAGAGGAAGGAAGAGGAAGAGAGAGATAGAAACATCAATGATGAGAGAGAATCACGGGTCGGCTGCCTCCTGCACGCCCCACGCTGGGGATGGAGCCCGCAACCTGGGCATATGCCCTGACTGGGAATCGAACCCTGATCTCCTTGGTTCACAGGTCAATGCTCAACCACTGAGCCACATCAGCTGAGCCCAGCCAAGCTCTCTTCCCCCAATTTCAGCCAAAAGAATGATAAGGGGTGCAGCACGCCCACTGGCAACCCTGGTGCTTCCCGGGAACTCCGGGGAGGAATAAACAGGGAGGACCGAGCGAATGCCAGGCGGGAGACCTCAGCCGGGGACCACTGGCTTTGTTTTGGCAGGCAGGTCCAGATGCCCTGGGCGTGGGCACCTCCGACCCTGGGCCCCCGTCCAATCACTGGGCACTGCCCTCAGAGTCGGGTCAGGAGCTCAGAGGGCCCGGGAGGCCCCGCCCCCACCAGCCAGCAGCTGCACGGGGTTTCATCCCGTATCATTTTTACTGAAAAGAAAACCATGCAGATTTAATCAGCTCTTCATATGGAAATATTTAACTTTCTTTTTTTTTTTCCCCCCGTGGAGTGGTTTGATATTACTGTTTTAAGAGTCAGGATTAAGGGGGGCGGGGGGGATCAAGACGTGTGATAGTGGTGGGCACGGAATAGCATCCATTCCTGGCAAGGACACGGGTCTCCTTTCCAGGAGACGCGGGTCTTAAATGCCCTGGCGTCTCCGCCAATTGCCTGGCTCGATGCAGAGCACATTACATGCCTGTGAGCGTGACGCGGGGGACGGGGCGCCCCACCACGCACAGCCCCCCCTCCCCCCGCCTGGCCGGGGCGGGGCGCTGTGATCGGCGAGAGGGCGATGCTCTCGGGGGAGCGAGCTCCCGGGGCCGACAAGCCTTGGGAGGGTGCCCTCTTGGCACCCAAACCTCGGAGGTTTCCATCCGCCCTTTCGCCTTCAAAGATGGTATCAGACAACCTCGCTCCCGGACGTTCGGTCTCTGAGACCCTCCGACGGGGACCTCGCTCGCTCGCATACGTGCCGAGCCCGGGAGCCGCCCGCGGCCTCTCTCGGCGGCCGTAAAGGGTGAAACACCTCTTAAAAGAGATGCTCTTTGTTCCCCAGCCAGAGGGTGCAGGAGACGGAAGGCGCTGCCTCTTTAAAATATCGTTTTATACGCCGCGTTAGAGAAAATGAAGTAGCGGCTCGACCTGCGGGTGATTTAAAAAACAAGGACTGCTTTTGGGGATCACTCGGGCATTTTTAAAAAATATATATATTTTATTGATTTTTTTTTTTTTTTTTTACAGAGAGGAAGAGAGAGGGATAGAGAGTTAGAAACATCGATGAGAAAGAAAAATTGATCAGCAGCCTCCTGCACACCCCCTACTGGGGATGTGCCTGCAACCAAGGTACATGCCCTTGACGGGAATCGAACCCGGGACCCTTGAGTCCACAGGCCGATGCTCTATCCACTGAGCCAAACCGGTCAGGGCTATGCGGGCATTCTTAAGTGCAAAAGTGATGTAAGGTGTAGGCCAAGGCCCAGAACATTCCAGCGCAGAAATGGGCCGTCAGGAGCCCAGGGAAGAGGAGAATACAGAGCCTGGTCACCAACCGCATGGGAAGGACGTGCCCATTTGAGGACCAGAGGACCGCCCGGCACCTGTGCCAGTGGGCGGAGGGGAGGGGCAGCCTTGAAGCCTGGCCCAGCCCAGCCAGGACAGCGTGACCTGCCCCCCCCACCCCCCACCCCCCCACCTCACACCCTTAGAAACTGGTAACCCTGGGATGCGGGTGGGGCAACGATGGCCATGCGGCTACCCAAGTCCTACCCAGCCAGATCGATGCGCCTCCTGCCAGCTCGCTTTATGCTGGGGCAGTGGTCGGCAAACTCATCAGTCCACAGAGCCAAGTACCAACAGCACAACGATGGACATTTCTTTGGAGAGCCACATTTTTTAAACTCAAACTCCTTCTAACGCCACTTCTTCAACACAGGCTCGCCCAGGCCGTGGTGTTTTGTGGAAGAGCCACACTCAAGGGGCCAAAGAGCCGCGTGTGGCTCGAGAGCCACCGTTTGCCGACTACGGTGCTGGGGGAATCTATTTGCTAAATGCCACATTCGCCGCCCAGGCTGCCAGCCCGCGCCAGTGCCCGAGACGGGGCAAGCTCTGAGGATGGGACGGAGGGACTGGTTGGACCCCAAGGCACAGAAGCTCTGTCCACGTTAGGGATAACGCTGCTTTTTCTTAAGAGGAAAAAGACACCCCAGGTCCGTGCTATGATCAGGGCACTGAAGCTGTCTCTCTCCGGACGACCGGGTGGGTGCTGGCGGCCCCATTTCCCCCGGAAACGGTCACGTGGCGTGTTTTCCTCCCGTCGGTGCTGGTGTCTCTGTCCCTTCCCACGGACACCGACAGCCTTTTTTCTGTTGTCTCTCCAGCAAATAAATCAGAAAGCGAACGGTCCTGTTGACTTGTCGAAGCTTGCTTTTTGTTTGTTTGTTTTTCTTTAGGGAAAAAAAATCATAAAGCATCGCTTTAGTGAAAGAGAGAAAAGCCTGATCTTAGCGTGTGAACTCCGGCGCGGTTCCAGAATGCGGCCGTGCCAACTGTTAGGGGGGGAAAAATAAAAAGGGAAATTCCACTGCCGCCTGAGTAATAAAATCTTCTTCAAAAGCACAAATACTGCAGCGCAGGGAAGAAACATAAGCCCTGGCGCTGGGAGAAGGGCAGTGGGGGCGGCGTGAAGGAAAACGCGGACCGGAGCGCCGGGTTGCGTGGCCGTGGCCGTGGCCGTGGCCGTGGCCGGGCTTGGAGGGATCCGTCGTCCGGGGCCGTGTTTGCGTGGCCCGGGACCTCCTCCTCCTCTGTAACCCGAGGGCCTGAGACCGATGCACGTTTCCGTCGGAAGCCTCTTCCCTGGGATTCGAGTGACAAAACCGTTATCGGCACTCTGCCTTTCCGAGGCCGCGGCCCGGAGATGGGAGAAGGGCAGCCGGGAGATGCACGGCCGCCCGTCTGCAGCTCGCCCTGGAGAGCGGGCTGGAGGGGGGGGGGGGGGGTGTGTGTGCAGGGGGGACGCTGGGCGTCTAACATCCGAGTCTCCTACCTTGATGGCTGGGTCTTATAATTGACAAATCATTGATCTCCCTTAAAATCGGGGCCAAAGCCGCCCGCGGAACCACCCGGTGAGGAGCAGGCACACTGGGCCCACTGTTGGCGGCGGCGGGGAGGGTCCGCCCGCCCCAGGCCCCACCGGTGACGCCAACAAAAGGCCGCAGTGACCGCGGAGAAGGCCGGCGGGAAGCTCTGGGATCCTGTGACAGGCGTTCACCGCCGGATTGTTCTCACACAATCGCTCAGGATCTCTGGGACGGGCACCGGGGAGAGGATCCGGGTGTCTGCCAGGTACGCTCTGACGCCGGAACCAGAACCGGGAGCTGCAGGCCGGAGGCCAGGCCAAGCCCCTTCCCCGCGTCAGGCTCCTCGGAAAAGGCCGCCCTCCGGGGGCAGGGCGCAATCCTGGGCCGAGCGGGCACCGCCACCGGCAGGGCCCTGACCACCGGCACCCTGCGGTTTCTACCCCCTCCTTTTCCCTCCCCCTGCCTCGTCCCTTTCCCTAAAGTTCTGGCCCCGCCGCCCCCACGGGCCCAGCCACCCCCTCAACTCCCGAGAGAATTAAATGCAAAGATACGAAGACGTGTATTTCATTTCAGCTGTGTTTCCCCGAGTCCCCCACACCCGGCTCTATGTAAACACTACACCGCCCCCAATCACATACACACACTGTGCATTTAACTGGATTCCTAATTGGAAATGAAAATTAATTTGCTGTTCATCAATTCCAGCTGCTAGATCGGCCTGAAATGGTAGCAGCGTGTGCTTTTCTCCTCGGTGACCACACACACGTGCCCAGAAACACCCGTGAGCTCGCGTGTCACCGGCGCCCATGGGCCGCCGACTTCTCCCCCTCCTACTCCTCCTCCTCCTCCTCTTCCTCCTCCTTCCCCCCTTTTTCCTCCTCCCCCTCCTCCCCTTCCTCCTCCTCCTCATCCTTCTCCCCCTCCCCCTCCTCTACCTCCTCTTCCTCCTCCATCCTCATCCTCTCCCCCCTCTTCCTCCTCCTCCCTCTCCCCTCCTCCTCATACTAGCTCTTCCAGGGCCTCTCTTCCCTTTGCTGATTGGCACCATTCAATTATCTAATAAAGAGATTTACAAAAGCGACGAGACGCGTGCAAACAGCCCGCTGACAGACTCGCCGAGCTAAGTGGGTGATGAGGGCGGCGGGCCCCCAGATGTGAGGCGGCCGGCTGACGGCGGGATGCACCGGCATCGCAAACCGGCGGCATCTGGTTTCTTTATCCAAGTACCTTTCTTACGGCTGGGACCTTAATTTTTTACAGTTGACAGCGGTGTTATTTGAGCCAGTCAGTGGCATCTGGCTGCTGGGGGTGGGGAGGGTGTGGAGTAGGCGGGGGAGAGAGAGAAAGAGAGAGAGAGAGAAGGGAAAAAAAAACCCCATCTCCATGCACTTTAATTAATTGTGGAGAAATTACATGGTCCTTCAACCGTGTAGTTTGTCATCAGCGCGCGTTGGAGATTTATATTAGATGTTTCTCCACAGTGTCAGGAGTAATTAAAAGGGGGTGGGGATTGATGCCAACCAGCGATGCTTTACATCCGTGGTGAAAGTTTTATATTTACGGCAGCCAAACCGTTTTCAGAAGAAGATGACAGATCAGGCCGGGGGGGGGGGGGGGGGGGGCCGCGGGGGGGGGGTGCCCGGCTGAACCCATCGGGCCGGCCAGGCCGGGGTGGGGGTGGGGGTGCTGTGCCAGCGGCGTTGTTAATGCCGTGGGTCCCCTCCCCTCATAAACACGTTGGCCCAAACAATAAGGAACACATGCTTCCTCCTTCCCCCCCCTGAAACCGCCTCCTCCAGTGGCTCCTGCTGATCCTAACGAGAACTGAAGTGCCAACTAGACGCAAGTCTGGCTCCTTTTTTTTTTTTTTTTGGCTCCATGAACTGGTGCCACACTTATAGCTCAGGCAGCACTGGTGGGATTGCTCAGTAAGACTGTATCAGAAAACAAAACAAAACAGGATGGCCCCGCCCTGTGACTCGGTGGTTGAGCGCCTATAAAACACAGACTGGGCTGCAGGCTCGATCCTCAGAGTGGGGCGTGCAGGAGGCAGCCCATCAATGATTCTCTCTCATCTCCGATCCTTCTCTCTCTCCCTCTCCCTTCCTCTCTGAAATTAATATTTTTAAAAGAGATATCAGGATGGCTTTTATATATATATATATATATATATATATATATATATATATATATATATATTATTGCTTTCAGAGAGGAAAGGAGAGAGATAGAAACATTAATGATGAGAGTCATTGATCGGCTGCCTCCTGCATGCCCCCCACTAGGGATCCAGCCTGCCACCCAGGCATATGCCCTTGACCAGAATCGAACCTGGGACCCTTCAGTCCGCAGGCCGATTCTCTATCCACTGAGCCACACCGGCCAGGGCAGGAAGGCTTTGGACTCCCCCGGGCGCATGGTTGGTTACAGCATCCCTGCAGGAGTCTTCTGGGGAGGAGGCCTCACCCAGCCCACAGCCAATGGCCCTGTGATCTGGGAAACGCGGCTCCCAGCTTCCCATTCCTGCTGCAGGTGCGTACGCCTGGGACTGACTCCCTTATCTCTTCCGGGGTCAGAGCCGCGCTGCATTTGGAAAGCAGAGGTCACCGAGGAGCTCCGGGGACATCCCCGGGCCCAGCCACCGGGGGCGGGCCCTCTGGTCTGTCCTCCCAGGAGGCACCGGGCAGCCATCGCCGGGACGGCTGGACGCCCTCCACCTTTGCCGAGTGTCTCGCCGGGGAGGCAGGGCGCGTGATGATCCCCGAGTAGGTGACGCCTGTCACTTCCTATTTATTAGCCGCCTGCCCCGGACATTTTCATAATTTCCGCTTAGCTGGCGTGGCCTCCGCGGAGGAGGCACCCTGGGACTCGCAGCCTCACGCCGCCCCGCCGCCTCTGCCCCGCGTGGGCTCCTTGGAGAGCGGGGTGCCCTTCGGGGCTGCTCTCCTGGGCCCTGGGTCTGCGGGGAGGGCGCTCCTCCTCCTCAGGCCTCCGTGGGCTGTGGAGATGGTGACGGGGGCCGCCACGCGGGGCTCACGGAACCGCCGGGCGGGTCCAGGAGGGAGAATCTGCTTCCAGGTTCCCGTGCTGCTTCTACAATCAAGTGGTCATTCCCCTTCGTTATGCAAACGCTCCCATAACATACTCCCAAAGTCAGTCTACAGGGAGCTTTTCCATGTCCGAAGCACATCTGTGACTCTTTTTAAAAAAAAAAATATATATATTTTATTGATTTTTTTTACAGAGAGGAAGGGACAGGGATAGAGAGTTAGAAACATCGATGAGAGAGAATCATCGACCAGCTGCCTCTTGCACACCCTCTACAGGGGATGTGCCCGCAACCAAGGTTACATGCCCTTGACCGGAATTGAACCAGTCCAAAGGCTGATCCTCTATCCACTGAGACACACCGGTTTCGGCATACCTGTGACTCTTATTTCACTTGCCCAATCCTTGTGGAATTCAGCATCGAAGGAGGGGACCGCCTCTGACCCTCTGACCTCTGGCTGTGACTCAGGGGGTCCTCTTTGCCCTCAATCCCAAGGCCCTGGCTTCCCGCCCCCAAGAAATGGGGTCGGGCCTTCGGGTCGTTCCCCCCGAGTCCAGCCCAAATGAAGGCCCTCTTATGCATGCAGAGATGGCAGCAGAGATAGGCCCCGCGGACCCTGGGAACTCGGTCCGGAAAACATGTTTTAAAATATGCAAGAGCCGAATATTAGATTAGGACTAATCCGGTAAACTCGGAATACTGAGGGGCAGAGAGAACCCCCGCCCAGGACAGACAGCTGAAAACACGCGCTTTCGCTCCGTTCTGTTTCTGGTGCTTTGCCTCAGTCCACCGACCTATCTGAAGGGGGAATCTACCTGAGGTATTTCCTCCGCTCCTCGGGGGAAGGAGACGAGGAGAAATTGGTTCCATATGAGATGGTGGGATCCCCGTCATGTTTGGAAATTAAAGCTCGGCGGCCCCTGATGGGTTTGCTCATGACACTATCTTCATCACCACCACCACCACCAACAGTAACATCCCGTCCTCAGCGACAGAGACATCAGAAAGGAACCCAACTTACGCCCATAACACCCAGGGGTCTACGTATCATTGAGGTTTGATTTTTTTTAAATATATATATATTTTATTGATTTTAGAGAGGAAGGGAGAGGGAGAAAGAGATTAAAAAAAAAACACACATCAATGATGAGAGAGAATCCTTGATCGGCTGCCTCTTGCAACGCCCCACCCTGGGGATTGAGCCTGCAACCCAGGCATGCGCCCTGACCTGGATCTCCTATGACCTCCTGGTTCACAGGTCAACGCTCAGCCACCGAGCCACGCCAGTTGGGTGAGGCTTGACTTAAGGAAGAAAAAAGTGAGGGAAAGATCCAGAAGCCTTTGACAATTCAGTTACTGAATTTAAGAGCACAAACATAAAAGAAAAAAAATCCCCAAGGTTTCCCGGAAGTGGCAGGAAGCCGCTTTGTCAAAGACCCCAGAGAGGCCTTGAGCACACAGGGATACCGTATTTTCCAGCGTATAAGACGACCCCCTAATTTTACAGTTAAAACATAGGTTTAGGCTTATATTCGCTGTATAAGACTACCCCCCACTTCCGAGGCAACACCAGTTCTTTTTTTAATAGACCGCCTCTCTGACTCTGGCCAATCTGAGCAGGCTTTTTACTAGAACACAGTGTAGCTTCGGGTACAGAACATGTATAATTTGCATGCATAAAAAGCCTGCTTGGATTGGCTGAGTTAGAGAGGCGGTCCGAGCAGCCTTGCAGTGATTGGTACGGGATCGAGTTGGAAAATTCGTTTAGCGGCATATCGAGACGTTTTTCGGGATATACTCGGTGTAGAAGACGACCGCAGATTTTCGGTCGACTTTTTTTTGTTTCAAAAGTCGTCTTATATGCCGGAAAATATGGTAATGCCCACGATGGAGTGTTCCCCCCTGGCCTCGGCCTGACGAACCACGTGGCTCCTGGGGAGCCCTTAGAGCCGCAAGTCTATGGGCTCCCCCAACATGGGGGTTTGGGGTTATGGTTCAGACCTCTTCACCCTTCTCCACGCCAAGTACCCGACAGACTCTATTCTCCCAGGGCTGTTCCAGGGATGTCTGGCAAAGAGCCTTCTGAACAGTCACATTCAGACATAGTTACAGGGCGTCTAGCGAACACTCTGCCGTCATCTGAGGCACCCTCGTGTGGCCAGGAGCCAGACTCGGGGAGCCAGGAGCTCAGGAACTCCACGGAAACGAAGGAGATGCTGGATGTGAGCGGCTCTGTGGTCCTGGAGACCGCCCCTGACGTTTCCATGGTGACGCCTCGTTGTGGATACCTATCGAGGACCGCTCGGGCTCCTTATCCTGCAGGTTTGTATTAAGGAGCACATTCAAATCAAAGCGGAGGATTGGACTAAAGAGAATATCTGTTTTACAGCAAAAATAACAGCATTGACAAATCCGATCCTGCTGAACATTAGTCATGTTGGGACCGGGATTCTTTCAAACCACAAGCAGGAAAAAAACTTGGAATTGACTCTGCATTTTCTGAACCGGAAGGTTACAGGAACCCAGAGAATGAGGTCCGAAGGGAGCGTGCCGGATTCTGGGTACGGGCCATTCTTTTGGAAGGGATTTGCGCTCCCAATTACGTTTTGCTCGTGACTCAATGTGCTCCGTTCCCTTAGACACACAGGGCCCAGGGGGGCTGGTAACCTCACATACTTCGCTATGGACACCAGCTTATTAAAAATGGACTCAAGCCCGGCCAGTGTACCTCAGTGGTTGAGCGTCGACCCATGAACCAGGAGGTCACGGTTCCATTCCCAATCAGGGCACATGCCCAGGGTTGCAGGCTCCATCCCCAGTAGGGGGCGTGCAGAAGTCGGCTGATAGATATTTCTCTCTATCCCTCTCCTTTCTCCCTCAAATCAATAAAAACACCCATATATTTTTCTAAAAGGGACAGGGTGTTCTGCTCCATTTCTCCTCCCTCTTCAAACTCGAGGGTGTTGTCCCGGGGACTTCCCAGCGTTGCAGTCTCAGCTTCATAAGGCGGCTGAGGGTGACACAGACTCGGTCATCTCCCCGGGGAGAAACCCCGGTTCTTCAGACATAGGCATCCCTTTAACCGGGAAAAACAGAGACGGTCTGGGATGGACTGGCTCCTCACAACGGGGCAGTTTCCGAACGCCCAGGTGATCTGGAAACCTTTTCACCTGAACAGGAGCGAGGCGGGAGTCTGGCCGGCAGCTGGCGAGGGCGTGGAGGAGGAGCCCTGCACGCGGACAGTCCAGGGGTGAGTAACACACCACAGGGTGTCAAAGTTGCTAAAGAAAAAAAAAAAACGTGGGCCTCTTTATCTAACGGGCTTTGTACTTGACCTATGGACACAGCTGAGGTCACTGAGCGGGCGCCGAGATGACTCCTCGGTGGAACCGGTTCCCAGTTGTCACCCTCGGGACAAGGTCAAGGCTGCCCCCCCCCACCCCCCCGCCCTGTGGGTCTTACCGACAGTTCCCTGCACGGGTTGTCATCTCAAACCCCCCGCATCCCAAAGAGCACCGAGCACACAACCCCCTCCCCCAAACGCCCCTCTGCTTCCAAGTTTGAAATCAGAGCATCACCCTGGCCTGCCTCCGTCCTCTTCCTCACCCCCATGAGTGAAGGCGGTGAGGTCCTTGGACGAGCAGGCCTCAGAAGCTCACACCTCCCTCCTGTCCTCACTGCTCGGCCGGCCGGGCCAGGGCCACACCCACTGATTTCAGAAGGCTGCTTTCCTCCCAGTCCCCTCCCTCCAGCAAAGCAGAAGCCAAGGCACACCCTGCCGCCAGGCTGCCCTCCCCGAAATGTCCCGGCATCCTGTCACCTTCCCAAGCTTCCCAGAGCCCAGCCACCTGTGAGGGCCTCACACGTAATGGGTCTAAGCTTCTGGAACGTTCTGTCTCAGCCAGATAGCCTAACCCAGTGGTCGGCAAACTCATTCGTCAAAAGAGCCAAATATCAACAGTACGATTGAAATGTTTTTGGAGAGCCAACTTTTTTTTTAAACTTCTTCTAAGGCCACTTGTTCAAAACAGACTGGCCCAGGCCGTGGTGTTTTGTGGAAGAGCCACACTCAAGGGGCCAAAGAGCCGCATGTGGCTCGTGAGCCGCGGTTTGCCGACCACGGGCCTAACCCACTGGCCCTGGTCTATTCCATCTTATTCCCAACCGCACAGTGTTTTTGTTTTTGGGTTTTTTTGTTGTTGTTGTTTTAAATATATTTTATTGATTTTGTACAGAGAGGAAGGGAGAGAGATAGAGAGCTGGAAACATCGATGAGAGAGAGTCATCCATCAGCTGCCTCTTGCACACCCCCCACTGGGAATATGCCCGCAACCAAGGTACATGCCCTTGACCGGAATCAAACCCGGGACCCTTCAGTCCGCAGGCTGACGCTCTATCCACTGAGCCAAACTGGTTTCGGCCGCACAGTGAATTCTATCAATGACATGACCTCTTCCCATCCGTCTACTTCTTTTAAAAAATATATTTTTATTGATTTTAGAGAGAAAGAAAGGGAGAGAGGGAGAGATGGAAACATTGATGACAGAGAAATATCAAGGCCCCGGGCATGTGCTTGGACTGAGAATCAAACCTGCGGCCCCTTGGTGCATGGGTTGATGCTCAACCACTGAGACCACTGGCCGGGCCCCCGTGTCTACTTCTTACCCAACTCCAGATTCGTTTCCAGAAAATCTTACCCATGCGCCTTGGAAAGAACTCACTGTGTGAACTTGAAACTCACTCCTGAAGGGACAGCCTGGGTCCCTTGGGACCACTGGCCTTTTCAGAAGTCCACCAGTCTTATGAAAACTTTTAGATCGCATGCCTTCATTTCAACGATAATCGAAAAGAATAACTGTATCGGTTACATAAATCAGATTCCTCTTTTGAACTGAAATTCAACGTCTACAAGCATTTTTATAGAAAAAGACTTCCATTTATAATATTTCGGGGAGACACAGCCCCTGCTACGGAGGATCGAAGAACATTTTGCTTCTGAAAGGAATCTGTAAGTGCACCTGTCGTCATGTATTGCCATGGGACGTGTCTTTCCTCGCGTTGACTTGAACTGTTATTTAAATCCTTTATCGCTGTCCTACTTTCTCTGTTTTAATGTCTTATCTTCCCAAAACAGGTGGCACGCTCTCTGGGGGATGGGGCTACGTCTTAGACTTCTTGAGATTGCTGATGCACCAAACAGAATCTTGCAAAGAGCAAGTGCTTGGTCAGAATCCATTGCTCAGAGCTTTTTGTTTTGTTTTGTTTTAAATATATTTTTGTGGTGGTCTTTTAAAATATAATTTTGTTGATTTCAGAGAGGAAGGGAGAGAGAGAAACATCAATTATGAGAGTGAATCGTTGACCTGCTGCCTCCTGCACGATGATCTGGGATCAAGCATGAGCCCTGACTGGGGAATCGAACCCTGACCTTCTGGTTCATAGGTCAAACGAAGCTCAACCACTGAGCCATCACAGCTGGGCGGTTGCTCTGGTTCTGACTATAAAGGCCTGATCAGGTTCACACCCGATGTGGGGGAGGGATGGATGCCTGGGTCCCACGCTGCCGACAGTGATGCTACCCAACGGGTGGGCTCAACCGAGGGGCTCTGAGGCTGCCCGGCCTGCACCCTGCCCGCCCGCCTGGGGTGGCAGATGACAGATTAGACAAATCTGGTTGCTCAATCAAAACATCCCTCTCCAGCCTTGATGAGGAGGCTGATTGATTGATGATGAACTCACCAGGGTGCAGTCCACAGATAAGCTCCCGCATCTGATGCGGAGTACCAGTTGCTTTGCCTGAAGCCAGACACAAGGCCCTGGGCCCCAAGTACAAAACACAAACTCTCCAAGTTGCTATTGAACCCAACAGTACCCAGGGCTGCACGTTGAGAGTGGAGTGAGGTCATAGGTCTGCACCTTTTGTCTGTCTATTTTGTGGCTGTGTTTATTAATCCTCACCTGAGGATATTTTCCCCTTGATGTTTAGGGAGAGAGAAAGAGAGAGGGAGAGACAGAGACACACACTGACTGGCTGCCTCCGGCAGGCGCCCCTACCAGGGCCCGGGCTGGGGAGGAGCCTGCCAACAGAGGTATATGTGCCCTTGACCGGAATCGAACCTGGGACCCCAGGCTGATGCTCCATCCACTGAGCCTAACTGGCTAGGGCTACACGTACCTCTTCAATTAATGAAGAGACTATTGGGTGAGAACCCAGCCTGGATCCAAAAACAGAGGCATTGGAGGCGAGAAATATCCTGAGATCAACATACTGCAAACCAGAGACCTCGGGGGGCCTGCTGCCCTTCCAGGAGGGGCGCATTGACCCCCACTTTGGCGCCAGCACACACACTGGGGCCAGGGGCAGAAGGGAGCACGCAGGCCGCTTCAATGCTGCCCCCCACCCCACCCCTTCCTCTCCTCGCCTCTGGGATGCGGTTGTGCCTGCACAGGAACAGCCAGCGGATCTAACCTCTTGGGCTTTTGAGAACCTGGGCTGTTTGTTGCTGTTATTGGGAGGAATGGGAGGGAGGAGGGGGGAGGACGGGAGGGAGGAGCAGTTTGCTGTTCTGTTGTCTTAAGAAACTGCACGCAAATGAGCCTTTAAAAAAAAAAAAATCTCCCTTTCTTGTCCTTGGAGCTTTGAAGCGAAGACATACCTGCAAGGTTTCGTTTAAGTCACTTAGTGACTAAATGACCCAGGAAAATGAAAACGGAATATAACTCATCCCCTAATCAAGCTGGCCCATCAGCCCGAACCGGAACACAGCAGTCTGCCTGCCTGTCTGTCCACTCACAGCGCTGACGCCTCAAGTTCCGCTGTGGTGGTTTGGGGGGGGGGGGGGGGGGGTTGGAGGGGTCAGAGCAAGAGGATGCCCAATCCCCGGACCCCCGTGTCATTTCAGACGGAACCAGTATGTTACGCCGACCTTATGATTTCACCTCGTGGCCTCCGCCGGTCCTGCTTTTCTTCAGCCAGCGTTAACCTTTGGGTGACTTCTCTCCCTCTGTCTGTCTGTCTCTCTCGCTCTCTCTCATGACTACCCTCTCTGCTAATCAATTGTGCACTGCAGATGGGGTCAGGGAAACCGACTTCCTCCTTTGATAGCTTCCAATGTTTCTCCTCCTGGGGATAAAAGTGCTTTCAATGGAGTTATATTCCAGGGAAATCAATAGATGATTACCGCGGAGATTCCTATCGATTGTCCTGTTGCATTGCAAAGAGGCGCAAGAAAAATGGCCCGGCCCACGCTCCCCCAGGCCGACGCCACACGCTGCACGGGGAGCGTCTGGGGCGAGAGGAAAATGCGGGGACTTTATGGAATGACCCCGAGTCTTCATCCTCCGGTCTACCGACTGCTCTCTCTGCCCTGGAAGACGCTGCTCGCCTGGCTTCCTGTCCGTGACCCTGGCCGGCCCCAGGGGCTCACCGAGCTGAGGACTGTCTGCGTCAGACTCCGAGGCTGTGCCAGACAGCGCTGGGCGCCGGCCTGCCATCCGTCCCCCTCTTCTCCCTCCCGTACAGAATCCTGACTGTGTGGGGAGGGAGCGGCCACGTGTCCAGCTGAAAAACATGGCTCCGTTTCCTTTATTTTATCGACTTACTCATTTTTTATCCTCCCCCGAGGATATTTCTGTCCATTGATATTTAGAGAGAGTAGAAGGGCGGGACGAGGGGGAGAGACAGAGAGAGCGAAACATCAATGTGAGAGGGACACATGGATTGGTTGCCTCCCGCACACACCGAACTGGGGGCTGGGTCTTGAACCTGCAACCCAGGTACGTGCTCCTTGGTCTCCAGGCCAATGCTCTCAGCGCAGAGCCAAAGGGCCGGGCTCGGTTTCCTTTCCCGAGGAGTGCGATGAAGTTCTGGAGGACGGAATCCAGGTGGAGATGGCTGGGCGGGCCTTCTGGGGAGTTTCTCAGAAGAAGTGGGGGGTGGGAGGACTCAACTGCCAAGTCCTTGTACCTTCCCACCCTTTCTGCCTTCTCCCCACCCGAGCCGTGGCTGAGGTGTAGGAGCTGCGGCGAGCAGGGAGGCAGACAGAAGCCAAGTCCCACGTGAGGCGGAGCAGAGAACAAAGCCGCAGTGCCTCCTTCTTCACGGGGTTCTCTCTCTCCCAGGAAGGAAACACAAATCCTTGTCCTTCCGGCCCATGACACTGGCAGCCAAACAGGAGACATCTCTCCTACAAAACACATGCCTGACGGCGAGGCCTCAAGGTCACATTGGCTGAAAACTGAGGGGCCTTGATCTCCAGGACTAATGTCACAGTGGCCGCTGGGGGGTCCAGAAACCACTCGGTGAGAGTTCAGTGTATCCCGTTACCTGTCAGCTGCCCAGCCTCCATTTCCCCGGCTGCTAGTGATAGGGCTTTTCATTCTTTAGGGGGGAAACTCTCCCCGCCCCCGGAGGAGGCAGGCTTAGCGGACCGTCCTCAGGTGCCCCGGCTCCCCTGGCCGGACGCAGGCGGGAGGGGCAGGCTGGGCCCGTCAGGCCTTGATGCCTGAGGGGAGTGGAGCTTGTACTGCCTCTGCACTCGCCAGCCATGACCCCGGCTTCTGGCTGAGTGGCGCTACCCCTGTGGGAGCGCACTGACCACCAGGGGCAGCTCCTGCATGGAGCGTCTGCCTCCTAGTGGTCAGTGTGTGTCATAGCAACCAGTTGTTTTGCCGTTCAGTCGATTTGCGTATTAGCCTTTTATTATATAGGATGATGATCCCTGGGTGAGCACCAGTCTCCCCTTAGACGGGAAATAAGGAGGTTCAGACGCACCAGGGAGGTTAACCTGCCCGGGTGGTTTAGTGTGTAAATGTTGCTGTGACTGAACCGTGTATCCCCGACATGGCTCGTGGCAGCATCAACCACTCTGACTGGTCCAGGGACCTATTTTGGTAAAGACAGACAACAAGCCACACACACATTTGCACCTCGTGCCTAATAATTACGCTTCTATTAATAGTCTCCAGAGAAACCATCAACACAAAACAACACCCGAAGAGATATATTTTTTTTTTATATTGCAGCATTTTCATAATAGTGAAACTAAGGGGGCCCAACTTTTCAATAATGGGGAGTAACTCAATAAAACACAGTCGATAAATGTAATGCAGTATTAGCATAATTATCCATTTATCAAGCAACATGGGAAACACTTGGGTATTAAATAAAAAAGCAGTCAACAATTACAGCTAAAATACAGTATATAAGCTTCATGGGTTATTATGGCCGATAAGATGCATTAACTGTTACGTGATGAAGCAACACGGGAAATACCTGGGAATTAATGTGTTGTTGTTTTTTTGTTTTGTTTTGTTTTTTTAAAAAAAGCAGAATATGAACTTATATGGAGTCAACAGCGGCACCTAAACTAACCCCTGTGTTCCTACGGCTGAGGGCTGGGAACTGGCTTTCTCAAAAGGCAAATGGTCACGTTAGGAGAGGGGGGCTGTGGCGAAGATCTCACTCCCGTTTTTCCCTCTTCCATTTCCTAAATTTCAAAAGAGAGCAGAAAAATGCTCTCACGCGAGGAAGAGAGCCGGCACAAAGTTTGCATGGCCCCAGTGCGCGGGCCCCCAAAGTGTAAGGTGACCAGACGCCCCGCTTTTGGCAGGACAGTCCCGATTCTTAACAATTTGTCCCTCGGCATTTTTAAAAAAGTCCCGAATTTTTGGCAAAAATCGGGACTTTTTTAAAACGCCGAGGGACTCGGGACAAATAGTGAAAAATCGTGACTCTCCCGCCAAGAGCAGGATGTCTGGTCGCCTTACCTAAGTGTCCCCCCATCCCGTGTAGATGAGCTGGGATGGGAGGAGGGGAGGGAGAGAAGCCGAGCAGCACCAGGGCTCCTTACCCAGCCAAGGTAAATGAAGTTCAGCTGCGCGGGAGGGTCAATAAGATTAGCGGTGGCTCCAGGTCACCCGCTCCTGGAGGTCAGCGAGTGTGAGATTATTATCCTTGGTCCGAGAGCGGCCAAATAGCGTTAAGGAATAAATTAATGAAAGAGGTGGAAGATTATTTGAACGAAAGCCCTAATCAGTTTAGAGGCTTAGAGGTTTCACTCTGTGTCTGCAAGGGCCATCCGTCAAGTTCACGAGACAAACACGCCTGTTTTCCTAAGTCCTTCCCGGGGATCTCCAGCTCTGGCTTCAAAGGGGTGAGCCGGGCGACCCCGGGCTGCGGCTACACCTCATCCGAAACCCACACCCGGGCGTGGAGGCGGGCGAGGGCCGCTATTCACACCAGACGCATAGTGGCCGGCGGCCCTGTTTGGCTTCTGATTCCAAACTGCACATCACTCTCCATCCATTCGGAGGCCCCGCGTTCCCCGACGTGCACGCGGCGTCTTTTTTTATTAAATAATCACAAACCGGGAGATAATGACATACATTTGTTTTCATTACGAGGAATACAGCGGTATTCCTCCCAGGCTCAGGGCATTAGCATCCCCTCGCCGCGTCTCCCCGTGCCTTTGAACTCTCCGAAAAGCTACATCTGTCGGCTCCCGTGTACACGGCGGCAAAGTTACCGGGCGAATTAAGTTTTAATACAAATGGCTTTGTTCGCCGCGAAGATGGATGTCGGGCTCCGCTGTAACTGGAGGTGGCAAACGGCAATTACGATCCGTGGCAATTATCTCTGGCTGTTAATGGCACAAGATAGCGCGTCACTTTCTACCGAGCGGATCATTTATCACCGGTGGTTTGTTGGCTTTTTCTTTTCTTTTTTTTTTATTTCTTTTTTTTTTTTTTTTTTGCGTGAACTCTTGAGGTATTCCAAATGTATAATCTTGTTGTGTTTATTTCCCAGCGGCCCGACAAAAAAAATGCGCAGCAAGTGCTGACGAGAACAAACTAGAAAGCCCTGCTATTGACGAGCCGTCACTTGAGCGGTAATGAACGCGCCGCCTCCACTTTCACCTCCAGCGGCCGGCGGCTCTAATTTATGATAAAGCCACGGAGGCAACCTCCAGGTTTATTAGACCCTCAGTGCTGTTTCAAATAAAGTAATTAGAAGGTCAAGAGACAGAGCTGGAAAGCCAAGCATAAATGCAACCCTTCTGTACCGACGCTAAAAAAAAAGACCAGTGTGTTCAAAGAACATTTTATCCATCTTTCTTCTCTAGAGCCGGCAAGACTTTTTTTTTTTTTTTTTTTTTAATCCGACCGTAACCAATCAGAACCGGCGGCAGCTCCATTCTTTCTCTCCCTAATTTGCTCCATATGGGCTCCCAGCCCCACACCTTCCGAGGACATGACGGACGAGGCCAAAAAAGCAAAACCTGTTTGCTCCCCCGCTGTACACGGAGGACAGGTGATTAGGAACCTTTTAAAAATAATAATAATAATAATAAAGAAAGCCCAATAGGTGGAGAAATGAAACGGGTCTGGAGAAATTCTAGTAACGAAATAGCCCACCACTAAAGAACCTTAAAAATCTATTTCAAAACATTTTACTTCATTTTTTTTTTTTTTCTTGAAGAAACAACAGAGGCTGCCCAGCCACTGTGGCTCGGTGATGGAGTGTCAGCCCAGGAATCAAGAGGTCACCGGTTCGATTCCAGGTCAGGGCACATGCCCGGGGTGCGGGCTCGATCCGCCATGGGGGTGTGTGTGCAGGAGGCAGCCTGCCCATGATGTTTCTCCCTCTCTCTAAAGATCAATAAAAGCATTTTTTTTTTTTTAAGAAGGAAACCCCAGAGGAAAAGGAGCAGACCCGGAAGAGAATTGCCCTGAAGGCCTTTCATTCTGAGTGGGCTGAGAAACAGGACTATCCAGCCAGTTCCTAAGGGCCTGTCTGTACCAGCGCTCCTGCTTGCTGCAGACTCTAGCCTGCGTTTATGCTCCTCTCTCTGCCTCTTCTGCCATGTAACAGCCATGTCATGCTAGAAAGTACTCCCCAAGGCTACGATACCCAGAGGACCCTGACTTTACCAGTACCCATAGCCACGCCTACCCTCTGGGGACTAGGTCAGACGTTTCTAGAGGTCACACGACCTCTGCAAAGCCAGCTGCCCACAAGCGGTTGGATCCCCCGATTACTGGTGGGATCTAACATCCCCATCTCCATTTCTCCCCGTTAGCCAACGCTTCCAAACCCCTCTCCTGGCCCCTAAGGGAAGGACGGAGGGGGAGGAGGGAAGAAAGAGAAGCAGAAGGAAGCACAGAGGGAAGGAGGGAGGGTGGGGGAGGGGAGGAAGGAGGCCAACCCAGAACTCCGCCAGCCAGCTTCCTCACAGGTAGTTCTGGTACCTACAGGGGGCGCTGTGTTCTGGAGACAGCTTTAAAAAAAGATGGATCTTCCAAAATGAGGCCAGTCCTCTCCGGTGCCATAGACTAATATGTATGTTCATCTGGAGGGGATGCCCAGAGCAGCTGCAGCCGCCAGATGTACGAGGAAGCCGACGGGAGGGGAAAGGTCACGGCGGCGGCGCTTTGAAGAGATGAACCCTGGTCCTCCGTGACGTCATGGGGCCCGTGGTCCCATTGCCCGACCCCTGCCAGGCGCGCTATAGAGCCCGCGTGAGTCAGAGCAGAAGTTGGTCGTGTGCCCCTGGGCCCCCATGGCGGGCAGCGTGCACGCTGTGAGCTACGCTGCAAGCACGCTCACATGTCCGACTTCCCATCCCAGGCACCGATATATCACACTGGCATCTGCACAGATGACAGGTGGGGATTTAAAAACACATGCAACCCTTCTGCAGAGCAGTCTGTCCGTACATGACCATGAGTGGCCAAGAAGCAGGTAAGTTCTTGCACTTGGGGGGTGGTTTATCTCAGGGAGAAGAATCCAAAACGTGAGGAACTATATATCCTGCATTTAAAACGAGTACGATGCAGCCATTTAAAATGACCAGAAACTGTTAGCAAAGTAAAACAGTTGTAATGACAAGTGAAAAAGAGAATAGCGTAATAGTAACACCAAAACAGCAGCAACAAAACTCGGTTTGTGTGTATGTTTAAAGGCTCAAAATAATAGTGTCAACAATACAAATAAAAAATTAAAAAAAGGAACCATAATAATAAAAATTAAAAATTAAAAAAAGGAACCACAATAATAATCTATATATATAAATGCCTAAGGGACTCTTAGGACCAGATGACTGGCTGGTAGCTATGATGTGTACTGACCACCGGGGGGGGGGGGGGGGGGGGGGGGGGGGGAGGGGGGGGGCGCGGAAACTCTCCCACAGCCAGCCTCCCATGGCCAGTCAACCCCCACGATCCCTTCCGCCCCCCCCCTCCCCCTGCCAGTCTGCCCCGTTCGGCCCTTATCACTGGCCAGACCAAGGAACCCCACCTGTGCATGAATTCACGCACCAGGCCTCTAGTAATGACATAAAATCCACCAAAAAATGGATACAGATCTCTGTCGCTGGTGTTCTGGTGGGAGATTAGGGGTGAGTTATTTTCCTGTCATTTCTTTCCCAAGTTTCCTACCAAGGAAAAGTCTATACATTTAAAACCTCCACCCTGCCTTATTCGACGGCTTCGTCAAATCCTCGGACAATGCTGATGGGAAGTGTCTAGGGAGGGAGGCCGGCTGGCCTGGGGAAGAGACCCAGGCAGAGGCAGAAACCCCATTAGCGCCAGGATTTCTTCCCAACCCGTTGGCCTTTTCTTTTAAATCCTGACTCTTCTTTCTTTTCATCTTCTTTTTGAGGAGGGTTTATGCCCTGATTTGGGTTAGGTGGGCAAGAACAGCTAACAAATCAGCCACGGTGAGTGAACACATCAGCATTGCGAGGCCCACGGCAGGGGGGGGGGGTCAGTTTCCAGGTCTCAAGAAGGAAGAGAGAACCCCACCTGCTTAGATGCAGGGGTTGTACTCCCCCCCACACACACACACCACCACACACACACACACACACACACACACACGTGCCTGGAAGCGCGGCAGGGCACCAGGTGGGGGCCGGGGAGCAGGAGAGCCGCCCGTGAAATACAAGCTGGGCAGGGCGCTCCTTCCCGTCGAAGCCAGCCATGGCACTGCCCACAGGGTCCCCAGCAGCTCGCAGGATTCCGCATAATGAAGAGGGATTGCTGGCTTCGGAGGGACCCGCGCCGTTCTGCAGATGAACTGCTCGCTTCATTGCTAACGACGGCCCGATTTCCTTAGACTAATTGGTGCAATCTACATTTCTGCAGCCGAGATGAAAGGGGCAGCTTGATTCGGTGTCGATAAAAAATTGATGGATGCTTCTGACTGCCGCTTCCCAACAACACGCCGATTATTACGACCGCAGTTACCATAGAGGGCCGAACGTGGGCGGGTGGCGCTTACAGGTCCGATTCTGTCCCGAGGTTCCGATGGCAGAAACCACTCGGGCTCTACGCCCGTGACTTACGGCACCGTCATCGTCCCGGGAAGGACCACCCTTGGGTGCCCGCCACCCATTATCTGACCGGGAGGCGCTGGTGTGGCCCAACACGGAGCAAGGGATCAAGGCCGACGTCTTAGAGAAGCCCTGGTTCAACAGACCAGCCTCTGGTTTGAGAAGGAGACGTGGGCCCGCCCCAACCTCCCTCTTCCTTTCCGGAGGTGAGGGCCGTGTTGGGTTCCGAGATGCACAGGGGCCGGGTGTCTCCATGCCACACCGGCCAAGCCGGACGCACCTCCAGGCCCTGTGAACAGCTGGGTCCCTGCCGGCGGCCCAGCACCACCAGAACGCTGCCAGCAGCCAGGCGGGGAGAGAAGGTTATGCACCCTGCACGCCCGCTCCTGGCGGGGCCCACGCGATAGTCCTGCAGAGGCGCCCTGCTTGGGGTGGGAGTCTGTTGTTGTTGTTTTTTTTAAAAAAATATATTTCATTGATTTTTACAGTGAGGAAGGGAGAGGGATAGAGAGCTAGAAACATCGATGAGAGAGAAACATCCATCAGCTGCCTCCTGCACACCCCCTACTGGGGATGTGCCTGCAACCAAGGTACGTGCCCTTGACGGGAATCGAACCTGGGACCCTCCAGTCCACAGGCCGACGCTCTATCCACTGAGCCAAACCGGCCAGGGCTCTGTTGTTATTTTTGAGGAATGCTTTGAAGGGGCGCCGAACAACGGGGGATGCGAAGCAATGGCTAAAACAGACACACCTCGGCGGCGGAGACGGCTCCGGCTGGGGCGGCAAAATGAAACACCTCGCAGCCAAGGTGGACAACGGGAGGGCAAAGCAGCGACAGTGAGGGCTGCTGGCAGCGGGGCAAGAGCGACCCCCTCGACAATGGGCAGCTCCCCGCGGCTGCCCAGGCACCGCCGCCAGGCGGAGGGGGCCCTGGCTTCCTGGTTTGTTTGGTGTTGTGTCTCCAGCGGAGTCAGATGTCTTCATTTGTGATGGGAAATTTCCAGCCTGGGAAATGTTGGCAAGCAAGCGCATTTTTTCTTAGCATCCTGCCGAAGACAGCCGGTTCCTGGGACCAGCCTGCCTGGAGCTGGGCTGTTTGCTCTGCTAACGTTTGGGGCACGTGACTTCATTTGAATGTCAGTTTTCCTCGCGTGCAAAACAGAGATAATCAGCGCTGCCCCGTTCGTGGCGCTGCTCTGGGAACGCGAGGAAGGAAGAAACGGACGCGCAGAAGGCGATCCTGACAGCTGCGGGCTCTCGGCCCGGGCCCTCTGCTGCAGGAGAGAGGCGGTGAGCGAGGCCGACACCGCCCGGTGAGGCTGTCCTCCCTCCTCGCTGGAGGCTGTCTGACCTCGGAAGTGACCTCGGGAAACCTCCGCTTTCTCATCTGGCAAATAGGGGTGAGGGAGCCTCTGCTTCTGAGACTGCTGTGAGGATGAGATAGAAAATTCTACACGGAGCCTGCAGCACGGTGTGCGGTATGTGGTAAACCACTGCAGAATATTCATAGGCAGGATGATGCTATTTATTGTTAGTTGAATTTTTCCAAAATCTTGGAACTTTAAATTATATAATATATATATTTAAGCTGGTCCAGAGTTCCTGATCCCGGTCCTTTCTGCTGGGAGCATGTTGGCCCCGGGCACAGCTGTGTCATCTGATGAGCAGAGATGAATCATGGGAAACTCCCCTTTGAAACCCCATCTGTGTTGCTTCTTTAGGTGTGACTTTGTCACAGCGGCTACCGAGTCCGAAGGATGCTTCGGCGCAGACTGCGTGAGCAGATTAGGGAACACACATTCTGTGAGGGGAAGTTGCTACCACACTTGGGATGCATCTTCACTGTTTTGTAACATGCGAATACCTGATACCAGACCCAGAGGCAAAGGCCAGGCATCTCTCCCTGTTTCAATAAGCACCACGCGTCCGCCGGGCGTGGCTCAGGGCTGGAGCGCCGACCTAGGAACCGGGAGGTCACGGGTTTGATTCCCGATGCCCGGGGTAGCGGGCTCGGTCTCCCGTAGAGGGCGTGCAAGAGGCAGCCCGTTAATGATTCTCTCTCATCATTGATGCTTCTATCTCTCTCTCTCCCTTCCTCTCTGAAATCAACAAAAATATAAGAAAATTACAAAAGAGGGATTCCTCGAACTCCACCATCCGGCCTCCTTCCACCCTCCCTTTTCTCTCCTCCCCTCCTTCCTTCCCCAAGACACAACTCAAACATGCCCGAGTCCAACCAGAGAGCACTTAGTGTCGGGGATGCACCGACAGAGGAAGTGCTGGGACCCAGGTGGCCAGGACCCGGGGAAGATGCTGGAATGCGAGATTGAAGATAGCCCAGCTGGCCGGCTCCAGCTGGTTCCCCGCGGCCAGGAAGGAATTAGTCTCACGGAGCAGTTGAAAGAACACCTGGCCGTTCACCCGGAGGCGCCGAGCGGCTGGCGAACAGGGCGAGCTTTGTTTCCCTGCCGAGCACACCTAGGCATCGGGGTTTTTTAAAAAATCCTGCGACCCTGACTGTGCTAAACCGCTCGTGTTCATGACACTCAGGGCGTGGGGATGATGGGCAGGGCGTGGTGGGGAAGACGTGACTGTCCACGGGATGGATTTTGAGGGCCTGGATGGTCGGTCTTCCTCCAACTGGGACCCCTGAGTGGGAACACGTCCTGTGGTGTTACAGCCCGAGGATTTGCCCACAACCCAGAAGGCACATCAGAGCGACGGAGGCTTAGGAGGAGGCTGGCCTTAGCTCAGTGTTGCCCTGTCTTTTGGGATCTGCACAAACCTCATTACAGCAGTGAAAGCCACACTTTGTGGCTCAGTGGCTGCGTGTTGACCTATGAACCAGGAGGTCAGGGTTCGATTCCCGGTGGGGGGAACATGCCAGGGTTGCGGGCTCCATCCCCAGTGGGGGGCGTGCAGGAGGCAGCTGGCCAATGATTTTTCTCTCACCAATGATGTTTCTGCCCCTCTCTCCCTTCCTCTTTGAAATCAATAAAAATATTTTTAATGATAAACTCAAGTCCTGCCCTGGCACGCACGCTTATGAGGATAGGAAACAGCGTTCTGCAGCTGCACGCTCCATGCTGACACCAGTTCCTCTCTGTCCACAGAAGGTCAGGCTGAGACCTGCCACGAAGGTCTGAGCAGAGAGGCGGGTGGGCGAGTCCTGAGGGAGCTGAATGATGGTGGAGGCAGCCTGGGCCGGACAGAGACTAGCAAGGCCGGAGGTGGACGTAGGAGGCAGGGGGACAGGGCGGGAGCGGAGGGGGTGGCTACTGGCAATGCCACTGGACAGACTGGGGGGGAGCCTGGGCATATCCCATCTGGAATGCAGCCCGGGAACAGGGCTCTGGGTGGGACGGTCTGGGGACCAGGAGAGGTCCCGATCTTGGGGGAAACCCCAACCTGCTGGTTTTGCTGTGTGTTGTTCTTCTGCCCAGTAATTTCCTTTGCCTTTTATTGACCTGATGAAGAAAATCCTTCGTTTTTCTCTTCTTGCTCCTATCTCCCAAGCCTGCCAAACCTTGCAATGTTTTTTAGTCGTTGTTTACTTTAATTCTTAAACATCTCCAGCATTTTTTAAACTATCAATATATGTTTATTGATTTCAGAGAGGAAGGGAGAGGGAGAATGAGCTAGAAACATCAATGTTGAGAGAGAATCATGGATCGGCTGCCTCCTGCACGCCCCTTACTAGGGTTCGAGCCTGTAACCCTGGCATGTGCCCTTGACCAGGAATTGAACCGTGACCTCCTGGTTCACAGGTGGGTGCTCAACCACTGAGTCACACCGGCCGGGCTCTCATTTTTAATATTAGACAACATCTCGTGTCCCTGCAACTATCCTGGCCTCCACGGCACAAAATACATAAAATACACCCTCCTTCCTTGGTGTTTTACTGTAGCAGATCCCCTCCCACCCTCTCTTCACACACACACACACACACACACACACACACCCGGCAAGTGCCTTTAGGTTTCACCAGATCTGGAAGAGCGAGGAAAGTAAACACATTTCACAACGTCCCCAGCCCTCCTCCAGGAAGCTGGCCACAGCCTGGCCCCCCAAGAGCAAGCCCAATATTGACCCAAGACGCCCTGCACTCTCGGGTCTCCCGATGACAAACGCCGCGGCTTCGGTTACAGGGGCTCTGGGCCGCCGGCTGGAATGCGCCGTATTGTTCCGTCTTCGGTTCGGTGTGGGTTTACCCACGCAGCTGGCTCGGAGCCGCTCCCCATCCTTTCACCTCCATTGGTTCCAGCTCTCCGGTTCTGGTTTGCTGGCAAAGCACCCTGGTCACCCGCCGGCGGCTGCGCGCTTGTCGGGGCAGACCCTGCGGTTGGCACGACCGGCCGGCGGGGTCACCTGGCATTTCCCCAGGGCACCGGCGAGAAGAAAGATATTTCCCTTCCCAGCGAGACCATGTCAGCAAAGGGAATGCATTTGCCATTCTTTCTTTCCTCTGGATTCTGACTCACAAAATACCTTTTTTTTTTTTTTTAAAGTACATTTTATGTGATCGAGTCTTTGATTTCCCAGAGAAAACTAATAAATAATCAACAAAAATATGATTAAAGACTGCTTGAACCCCCTCCGAAAGGGAAGCTCTGGCGGCACAGAAGTCCTTCTGATCCCTATCTTTTCATTCCTAGAAACAGAATTCTTACTGAGCCTTCGGAAGGGCTGGCGGAGGCTGTGGCTACGTCCTGACACGGGCTTTCGCAGTCAACGTGCCTGCTGAGACGAGGGGAGGGGAGGAGGCGGGCGGCTCCAGAAGCTGCCTCGTCTGGAGGAGAGCCGAGTGAGCCGGGAAGGGGGATCACTGCTCTGTGATTGGAGTTCTCTCCTAGAAACCCCTTTGAAATCACGTCCGGCTACTGCCCCGTGGCACCCACCAAGCAGCTCTCCTTAACCCTTCCTGGTACGACCCATCCTAGAACTGGTGGTGAGCTCCCTGGGAAGGATCCCGAGCGGAGGCCGGTGTCCTCAAAGGACCATCCGAGGAAGGCGCTCCTGAGAGTCCTACCCACACTGACAGGAACTGTGCCGCCTCCCACCAGCACACGAGGCTCCCGTGCATAGGTCACACCTGCCTCGGCCAAGGCGGTGCCCGAACCCCCCCTTTACGCCCCCACCTGGCCTCCTTTATCTTTGAAATGACATAACTAAATACTTGGAAGGTAGGAATCCAGATTATAAAGGAATAGACTCAACTGCTAGAAAGACGGAAGACCTCAGAACTCGGCAATGGGACTGCAGAGGCCAGAAGAGAAAGGCCCTGGAATAGCCCAGCTCCGAAGGGGAAGACGGATGGCACCGCCCCTGGTGTAGACCCCTCGGGTCAGAGCTGAGGAACACGGGCCCAAGGGTACTGAGCGACTTGCCCAAGGTCACCAGCGCAGACTTCCCGGCTCCTGCGTCCTGTTGCTGTAAACTCTGATGAATCAGAGAAACAGCTCGATGGTGAGAGTACGCCCCATGGCCCCAATGTTACCAACCAGCACGCGCTGCCCGGGTGACGGCCATCCGCGCTTTAATCCCATGGTGTGGCCTGCGAGGTGCCTGTGGACGTGAGCTTGGGAAAATCAAATAAGACCACGGCGCCGGCTGCCGCTGGTTCTGGCTGTGCCGTGTACACTGTCTCAGCGTGCCCCTGGGGAATGCACAGACCCGAGCGGACCTGGCCCCGGAGGGAGACGCTGCGGAAACGGCGCGGGAAGTGCCGTGTCTCTGTGGGCGTAGTCACGTGCAAGCAGAGAAATGAGCGTGCGCCGGAGTCCACAGGAGTCCCGGCAACTACCACTGGGCCACACTGTCTTCCCTGTCGCCGAGAGGAGTGCCCACGCCCCAGGATCTGAGGGAGCCCAAAGACTGGGAGGATTTTCCCCTTATAAATATATATATCTGCTCTCTGTGCCCCGGCCCTCACGGCCCTCCCTCTGCCCCCATCTTCTCTTTGAAATTTGAGCAGGGCTTTCACGCCCGGTGACCTGTTGGAAGAGACTCGCTTGTTTGCTTTCTCCTGTGTTTTCCTTAAATGCAATAACTGGAAATGTCAACAGGAGGTGACAAGTAAATCCTCCGTCTAAATAAGTCTGCAACCAAACGGGCGGAGGAGGCGGGGGGACGCCAGCCGGGGAGGGGGCTGTGGAGCGGCCGCGGCCAAGTCCGGGGACCAAGGAGCTAACACGGAGCGCGGAGCGGGGCCCGAGGGCCTTCGGTGGTCCGCCTCGGCGGGCCGCACGCGGGGGCCTTCCCTTTGGGACTCACCGACTGCTCTGACTCTGTACCGACTGCGCCCACAGGCAGAGAGAGGCCACGGCGTGTGTCTGGGTGTGGACCCCGGATACCTGTCCCAAAGCCAGAGGCCCCTGTACGAAGGATGTCTGTCTGTCGGACGGAGGGAGGAAAGACGTGTGCTGGTGTTTGGAATATTCCCGAGGCTCAGAAACGGAGCAAACCCATGACCTCTGCTGGATGCACACGCGGGAGAAGCCCGCCTGTCCCGTTCTAACCTGCCCGGGCTGGGGAGAATCCGGCCAATGGTCGGCCCGGTCTCTGAGAGGAGGGGTGAAGCAGGGGGGCTGCGGACCCAGAGACCGGGCCTTTGGTCCCGTACACGCACCTACGTTCAGGACACAGACCCGTGCATGTGGGGAGCCCTCCTGCAGAAAGCCAGTATCACAGTCCCGCTGACATCCTGAACCGAGGCGCTGGCCGAGGTCCTTGCCAGTCCATCATGCTGGTGACCTCCAGCACCTGGCCTGCCTGCCCACCAGCACCCCTGCGCCCGGGCTTCAACCTCCCTCCCTGCACACCTGCGGGAAATGTTTCCGTTTACTCATCCCCCGTTCGTTCTAGCTGCCACCCTGTACCGTGCTTCCTTTCTCCCAAAGCGTCTGCACCGGCCCTCCCCAGGCCTGCCTCTGAGGCTGCACAGACAGCAGAACACAGCCCGCCCGGGTCTCTCGGGCCGGGCAGAGGCGGGCTGGGGGCAGCACTGGCTGCAGGAGAGGTACCCAGAGCGAGGCTGGCAGGCTGCGGGGTCTCTGGTGGCAAAGCCAAAAGACCGGCGTTTCTAGGCCGCGGTCCTCACCGGCCGCCCCGGGTTCTGGGCCAGCTGCTGGTGCGCTCGGGCCTCAACGTTCACGGGCTCTAACGTGAGGTATCCTCGGTGGCAGTATGAGGCTGATGAGTCACTTTTAAAACAGAAAAGGTACCGGTTTCATTCTATCCATAGGGTGGGCATCTCCTGCCGTGTCCAAAGGCAAGAAGGCACTCGCCTGTCCTCGCACTCGCCTGAGTGTTTCTGCGCGTCCCCCTGGGGGCCGCGTGGGCCACAAAGACAGAGAAGAGGAGCTCGTCCTCAGGAGGCTGGCTGTGCGGTGAAGGAGACGGACGGTTACACAAAGAGCTGAGGCTAACCCGAGGACCTGTGGGGAGTGCCCGGAAGGAGAGAGCTCAGCGGGCAGGGCAGGGGCAGGATGGCCACGGCGCCCCTGCCCCCCATTCCCCGCGCCCCTTCCCCCGTCCCGTAGAGCTGTGCGTTCTGCGCTGGCCCATCCTGCAGGTAAGAGGAGGCCCCTTTGAAAGACACGTGAGGCTTTTAAAAACCTGGACCCTGTCCTTCCGCTGGCAACGGAGCGTCACTGAGAGTGACAGAGCCTTAACAAGTAACTCTTCCGGCAAAGGGTTAGAGGGGTCGACCCCATTTGCAAATTAAACAGCGAACACATTGCAGCCCTCCCCAAATGCTGCCAGCCAAAGTTAATGCACAAAGGCCTCTGCACGAGGCAACAGCTGCTCTGCTGGGAAAGGAAGGGTGTGATGGAGGTGGGGGGGGGCGGTAAAGAAGGAATCCTAGAGAGAAGGCAGGAGCAGAGGAGGCCCGGGAACCTATAGGAACAGGAGATGGAGGAGGCGGGATCCAGGGAAGCTCTGCAGGTCGGCCAGGCTTGGCTGTAAGACTGACTCCACTCTGCCACTGAATGGGGAGAGCAGCCAGAGGTGATATGTAAATGAGTGGGCGTGGCTACATGCCAATTAAAAAACCAAAAAACCATTATTGATGCCTAAACCAGTTTGGCTCAGTGGATAGACCACTGGCCTGCTGACTAAAGGATCCCAGGTTCGATTCCGGTCAAGGTCATGTAGGCACATCCCCAGTAGGGTGTGTGCAGGAGGCAGCTGATTGATGTTTCTCTCTCATCGATGTTTCTAACTCTCTCTCCCTCTCCCTTCCTCTCTGTAAAAAAATCAATAAAATATATATATATTTTAAAAACACACACGTTATTGATGAAAACAGGCAATGGGCTGGGTTTGGCCCGGGGGGGGGGGGGGGGGCTGGCCTTTGCTGGTGCAGAGTGGCTGGAAGTTGTGAATGGGCTACCCCTGAGGGAAAGTTGGGGGGCAGGGGAACAGCGAGGGGGTGGAGGGAGGGTCCCGGCGACAGAAGAGGAGCCGGAAAGCCATGGAAGGCTTTCACAAACCCGAACCGCATCCTCTCCCTGGCGGCTGAGTATCAGTGAAAGTTTTAAAGCCTCAAAAAGTAAGTCTCCCCTTCAGGGGTCAGCGAGGCCAATCCCATTTGCAAATGTAATGGCGCCTCCATCCCGGCCTCCTGCGTGGCTACACACCGCGGCCAACCCACAAAGGAGCTACTGTGAGGTCAGAGCGGTAACTGTCAGCCGCGCTTCTGCGTTCCCAAGAAACGCCGACGGCATGAATGCCTGCATTCTGTCCTCCCCATAAACCCAACAGGTTAGGGATCTCCCCATCGGCCCGACAATTACTCAGCGCGCCGCGCGGCTCTGCTGCATTATCGCTCTTAAATAACACATCGCCAGATGCCCGTTCCCAAAACCACTTTGGGGAAAAACGTTTCCCTAAGTGACATCACCCCGTTTTCCATATAAAATGAAAAGGGAAAAAAAAAAAAAAAAAGTAAGAATAAAGGCTCATATTCAGCAATGGCAGCTAGAGGAGGGGGGTGGGTGTACCTCACGGGCCCGCTCTGGGACACCCTCTACTGCTGGAGAGAAACAAAGAAATAAATTAAAAATATTTTTTAAAAAAGACAAAACACACACACACACAACCCAAATCCATAGACCAGGAGCTGAGCTGAAAAGAGGTAGGCTGGTTTTCTCCAAACCCATTACTGGGCTGGGCGGCTGTATTTCATCTTCGCAGCCCTCTCGGAGAGTTCTCTCCCTAATTGCTCCGCGGTTTACTTTAGCCAGGTTCGGGTTTTACTGCCGGAGACTAATGGGCAGAGGGGCCCCGAAGAACCTGTTTTAAAACATCGACCAGCCAACCGTAAGAGGGACATTAAAGCGGCTCCAGCGGCGAAGCAGGAATTAAAAGGCAGGGCCGCTTATTTTTAAATTAGAATCCTCTTTCGCAGTTAGGAACGGAATAAAATGCACCGTAAACGTCCTAACTTCCATTCCGCGGGATTTGTCGGGAGGCTCAGCGGTTAGGCAGCTCGTTAGGACGGAGCGCTGTTTTGAAGCACGAGTGGAGGCGTTTTACAATTAGAAATGATCACAGCGTCGTAAAGACCTTCCAGGGAGAGAAACAGAAAGGGAGCAACAGGGGAAGGACCCCAAGGACAAGGCTGGTAATGAACCTGAACCGTCTGCGGGTCCAAATTCAGGAAGCTGGGCAGGGCCAACTCCCGGAGCAGATGTGGATGGAACGCCCAGGAAAGTGTGTCCACACGAGATTTCTAAGGAGCTCTGCTGGATCCCTCTGGGCCTTCCCTTATATAAGGCTTATAGGGTAGAGTCCAGCTTTTATTATTATTATTATTATTATTATTATTTAATCTTCACCCGAGGATATTTTTCCATTGATTTTTAGAGAAAGGGAAAGACAGAGAGAAACATCGATGTGAGAGAAACACATCAATCGGTTGCCTCCTGCACGCACCCTGATGAGGGCCCAGGCCAGGAAGGAGCTTGCAACCAAGGTATGTGCCCTTGACCAGAATCAAACCCGGGACCCTTCGGTCCGCAGATGGACACTCTATCCACTGAGCCAAACCGGCTAGGGCTAGATTCCAGTCTTGAACCCTTTTCATAACCACATAACATACTTCACTAATATATAAAATGCCCTCCCAAAATGTATTCACACGCTTTTATTTCTTCCTTTCTTTTCTTTTTTTTCTTTTTTTTGTATTCACACAATTTGAATAATTATAAAGGCAGTATTTATTGAAATACATTTCCCTTTCTTTTTAAATATATTTTATTTTTTGGACAGAGAGGAAGGGAGAGGGATAGAGAGTTAGAAACATCAATGAGAGAGAAACATGGGTCAGCTGCCTCCTTGCACACCCCTTACGTGTGCCCCAAACCAAGGTACATCGGCTGAGCCAAACCAGTTAGGGCATCACTTTCAAAACTGACGCTACCAGCTGGCAAAGGGTGTATACAGTTTTGGGGGACACTCTGTACCGTATTCTTTGCAATGGTATCAATGAGCAGCCAAGTAGCCCCGGTTTATAACCGGGAGACCAGCCGGGGGTGGGGGGCGGAATTAATCTCCTCGCCTTGCCTGCGTGGGGGCACTCAGGTCCCCAATAATCTATAACGGGTCCCAGCCCCCCCTTCGCGGGGCGGCCAGGAGGAGGTGAGGCCTGCTCGGCCTGGAGGAAGCGGCCGTGCTGACCAGCAGCACGGGGCCCGGTCGCCCACGGGACAGACGGGGACATGACGGGGAGGCTTCCTTTAGGAGACCGGGCGCCGGGCACCGAGAGTGGCGTTCCCAGCAGAGGCGGCTCGGCCTCGGCCTCGGCCAAGTAGGACAGACACAGGATGTCCAGCAGAAAGGGGCCGCCGTGCCGCAAACATGATCTCTGAAAGGACTGGAAACAGAGACCTCAGCAGAAACCGAGCTGGTGCCAAATGGGAAGGAGAGAGAAAGGGAAAGAGAGGAGAGAGGGAAAGGGCTGCCGACGGGGGAGCCGGAGGGCAGAGGCCCAGGTGCCGCTTTCTTTCGGATTCCGCCGCGCCTTCCGCTCCCGTGGCCGGTTTCAAGTGAAAGCATCTTGAGCTGGTTTCCACGAGTGCCCAGCAGGCACATTTGTGGATAAAAAGAGCACTGGGGGTGTTCCTTCCCCTGAAAGGGGGGCCGGGAGGCAAGAAAAGGAGCCTCCGGCCTGGCCTCACCCCTCTCAGAGGCACCCTGATGCCCTGGTCACAGAGACAACAGGGCAGGGGTGGGGGCTGGGAGGCGGGGAGAGTGGAGCAGAGAGAAGCGGGGTTCCCCACCCCCCACCCTCATCCTATCCCTAGGCCAGGGCAGCCAGGGGCTTGTGCGAACACTCGCAGCCCATCCGAACCCCATTTCCAGGACAAAACCAGGTCAGTGCTCAGGCGGTGGAATCACGGCGGCTGACCCGGAGGACTGGCCCCTGGAATCGGGCCGTCCCCTCCCGGCTCTGACCGGAGGGAGGGAGAGTCACAGCGGAGAGTGCCTGTCCTGGCCCCCCATCAAAGGGCGATTAGGACGGAGAGGAAAGCCTACAGGTGCCTCCAGGAAGCGCTCCCCACGGTTATCAAAAACATGCAAGTTCAAAGCAGCTCAATTTTCATATGTTAAACGTACTGGATGCAGCCCCAGGCTCCTTTCTAGGTAAAAAAAAAAAAGGGGGGGGGGGACGAGAAAAAGAAAAGCTGTGTTACGCTGTCTGCACATGCACACTCTGCAGGCGGGAAAGGAAAGGCGTGCGGGCAGAGATGCGGGCCCACTGCGCCCTCGCCCAACTGGATAAATCAACCGCTTCCTCTCCTCTCAGAGCGATCGGCGTCTGGGCCCGGGGCTCCCTCGCTGGTCCCCGACTCCCGCCACCAGGGCCGGTCCTCCCTGGCCTCGTCAATGCAAACGAACTGTCACAACACCCCGGCGAGGTCAGCCGCCCGGGCACCCGCAGCCGCACAATGGACAGTGCGTGCCATTCAGCGGCCCGGGTGTTGTTTTCACCGCGCAGCTTGATCTGGGTTTAATGGTGTATTACGGACTTAACAGCTTAACTTGGGCACATGGGGGGGGGGGGGGAGGGGAGAGGAGAGATTCGGGTTACAGAAGAGAGGGCGTGTTTGGGTGGCTGTCCTGCAGCGGCGCGTCTTGGGGAAAGACACACCAGGCTGCGTCTCCCTCGGTGCACCCGGGGTCCGCCCGACGGAGAGGAAGCGAAGGGAGAAAATGAAAACCTCCACTCGGTCATCATAAAAGCACGCGAGGCTCAATAACCGGCCCTCTCCCAGCCGGCGTGGCTCAGGGGTCAAGTGTCAACCTAGGAACCAGGAGGTCACGGTTCAATTCCCGGTCAGGGCACAGGCCTGGGCTGTGGGCTCATTCCCGAGCAGGGGGCATTCAGGGGGCAGCCAATCAATGATTCCATCTTATCATGGATATTTCTCTCTCTCTCTCCCCCTCTCTGAAATCAATAAAAACGTATTTTAAAAACAAACAAACATGCACATAAATAAATGGGCCTCCAGGGAAGGGGTGCAAAGCCTGCTTCTGCTGGGCCCCTCCCTTATGGAAAGGAGGTCAAAGCATCTCCTCTAGAAGACTCGCCCCGTGCTCACAGTCACGCAGCAGGCAGTGGGAGGCCCACACCCACACCCAGGACCCAGGGCAAGGCCATGCCCTCTCTCCCCTCCACCCGATCGCGCCCCCATTTCAGCAAGAGTTTCCTGAATGTGAGCTGCCTGTTCATGATTCACATAAGGACCAGCCCGTGGGGCCAGAGACCCCAGGAGCCTCCTCCACCGCCCCCCTCCCCCTCCCCGGCCTATCATGAATGGACAGTCTCTCCCATCGCCGCCCTTCACAAGGCCATCCCTTCGTGCCCCGCTCTGTGCTCCTCCGGCTGGTGACCGAGGGGAGGCGCACCACCTCTCATGTTGACTACTGCCATAGGCCAGCTGGCACTCACTTTCCTCCAAGTCCGTGCCTCCTTCAGTCCCTGAGGTTTGAAATGTCACCTGTCTCCTTCACTTCACAACCCTATACATTATATATATATATATATATATATATATATATATATATATATATATATATGTATATATATGTATATGTGTGTGTGTGTATATATATATATATATATATATATATATGTATTCCTATAGCCCTGGCTGGTTTGGCTCAGTGGTGGACTGAAGGGTCCAGGTTCAATTCTGGTCAAGGGCACGTACCTTGGTTGCAGGTTCCCTGGCCCTGGTCAGGATATGTGCAGGAGGCAACCAACCAAAGTGTCTCTCTCACATCGATGTTTCTCTCCCTCTGTCTCTCCCCTTCCCTTCCACTCTCTCTTAAAAAAAATATATATAATGAAAAGATATCCTCTGGTAAGGATTAGCAACATCAACAACAAAACAAAACAGCAACAACAAAAAAGGAAAAAGGAAGAAAAGAAAAAAACTGTAAAAAGTTTGTAACTGGAAATTTTTCTCAAATTTTTTTTTTTTATTCGAAGCTCAGCACAAGGCCCCAGCCCGGAAGAGCAGCTCCATCACACCGGCACCCCCTGGCTCCACCGTGTCCTGGCACTGAACAGCCCGTGTGAAAGTACATTAAGTTATTTAACAGGTCACCAAGTAGCGGAGAGCTAAGAGTTTAACCATATTTACAAGGAAGAATTATATGAAAATATTTTTATTGACGCTGTAAAAGCCACCATTAAAAATGACTGCGTTGAGGAGCTGGCCGCGGATGGAACAAATGGGCAGCTCTTAAAACACTACCTGGTTCCAGACAGCCCGCGGTTTGCGTCTCGTGAGCACGTAAGAGGAATGGCTTTGTCTGAAATGATGCTTTATAAATCCTATTTAACAGGCGACGAGGGAGGCCATGGCTCCCCAAACAGGAGAATTAATTTCTGAGTTCAATCCCCATTGTATACACACAAATGGGGGGGCGGTCGGGGTACCTCCCGTTCATGCTATTTTCAGACTACGCTACGAGTAATATGCTCAAACACACTGTATACTTTTCAAAATACCTGTATGCTGATCTTTTTAAAATGATGCCACATAATCATCCTGTTTACTTAAAAATTACTAGAGGGCATTATTTCTAACTAGAAGCCCAGTGCCCGAATTCGTGCATGGGTGGGGTCCGGCCAGCTGGCCCTGATCGGGGCCGATAGGGCCTAGCCACCAGGGGGAGGAGCCACAGGCAGTTGGCAGGCCAGAACCACTCCCTGGTCAAACTCCCGGTCAAGGGGACAATTTGCATATTAGCCTTTTATTATATTGCATCGTGTTCAACTAAGAATTGGTTGTCATACCCACAAATGGTCAAACCATCTCCCACCCCACACCCCCAGGACTTTATTTTACTATTGTATTTGTTTCTCGAGCTTTGTTGTTGTTGTTGTTAATCCTCTCCTGCGGATGTTTTCCCCATTGATTTTTAGAGAGAGTGGAAGGGAGACGGACAGAGACACATGGATTGGGTGCTTCCTGCACACACCCCGACCAGGGCAAGGGATCGAGCCTGCCACGGAAGTATGTGTCCTTGACTGGAATCAAACGCAGGGCCCTTCAGTCCTTGAGCGGATGCTCTATTTACTGGGCCAAACCGGCTAGGGCTTATTTATTTTTAAAGTCTCATCTCACGTGACCCTCACGACAAGCCTATGAGGCAGGTTGGGCAAATATTGTCATTCTTAGGGGACGTCCCGGAAGCCCCTTTAAAGCAGTGGTGGGGGAGGCTGGTGGTGGCGCCGGGTGTGGGGTTGTGGGGTGGCGTTGGCGGTGGTTATAACGTGGACAGGGGCGCATCCCTGGCCGTACAGACCCACAGGGCAAGGGAGGCCATACCGCCCTCGTACACTCTGCCTCCAGGTCAGCCAGCAGGCACTTGCTCATTCGTACTTTTTCACAAAACAGAAGCCATGTCCTCTTTCCACCACCCAAACGCCGGCCTCCCGCTCTGTACACACTCTTTCTTTCTTTCTTTCTTTCTTTCTTTCTTTCTTTCTTTCTTTCTTTCTTTCTTTTTTCTTTTAAAGAGTAAGACATCCTCCAGCGATCGGTGCAATTGTGTTTGGCCTTTTCTTGCCAGAGAGAAAATGTGGCTTTAATCGACGTTTACATCTGCGTGGTATTACATGCATGTGAAACAGATGTAACCTAATTACGTTTTCATTTAAATTGCTAAATAGCTACTTAAGTAAAAAAGCTAAAATAACATACAAACAACAGTTCCTATCATAACAAGTGTACTTAGCATTAAATGAAAAGGATCAAAGCTGTGGCGCCCAGGGCTGGAGCTAGGACGGCCGGTGGCAGCCACGCGGCCCGCACTGCCTGCTCTCAGGGACTCCAGGCCCCCCCCCGGCCTCCAGACAGCCCCGCCGGGCGCCTGGGAGGGAATCCGGAGAGTTTATATAAAGCTCTGGGTTTCATGAAGATTAGATACACTCCACCAGAGATTATATACAAAACCCTAACTGGGAAATTAGCATTCCCGGGCAGGACAATCACCCTGATTATAGTTTCGAGCAGACCTGTCTGGGCTGAAGTCAGAAATCAGCTCCTTAGCTCGGGGACCAGGGCAGCCTTTTTGTGTTTTTAGCAGAAGAAGGGCAGGGGCGGTCATTGCATATTCATGACCGGCCCTTCCTGTCTGCCTCACAAAGGCCCTCAGAGGGAGCCCAGGCCCTGGGGATGGGATTTGGGGAAGGAAGGCATGGGCAGGCTTCGAGGAGGAGGAGGAGGAGGAGGAGGAGGAGGAGGAGGAGGAAGGGGGGGGGGGAGCCACCACGTGGCTTCTAGAAAAACTCAGACCGGCCTCACCTACACATGCTGGGGAACGACCACTCCTCACCTTTCTTTTCCTATTTATTTATTTATTTTTTTATTGATTTCAGAGAGGATGGGAGGAGAGAGATGGAAACAGAGGATCACGGTGATGATGAGAGAAAATATCAAGGATCGGCCGCCCCCTGCACGCGCCACAATGGGGTCTGAGCCCACCACCCGGGCCTGTGCCCTGACCAGGAATTGAACCGTGACCCCCTGGGTCATAGGCAGAAGCTCAACCATTGAGCCACCCCGGCCGGGCTCCTTTTCTATTTCCGATCGCGTTTCTGACCCGGGTGGGTTTCGGGGTTCGGTGAGCGTGGTGATTTAAACAGCGCAGGAAGAAATGATGTTACACAGCGCAGGAAGAAATGATGTTACACAGCGCAGGAAGAAATGATGTTACACAGCGCAGGAAGAAATGATGTGAAACAGCACAGGAAGAAATGATGTTAAACAGGGCAGGAAGAAATGATGTGAAACAGGGCAGGAAGAAATGATGTGAAACAGCACAGGAAGAAATGACGTTAAACAGGGCAGGAAGAAATGATGTTAAACAGCGCAGGAAGAAATGATGTTAAACAGGGCAGGAAGAAATGATGTGAAACAGGGCAGGAAGAAATGATGTTACACAGCGCAGGAAGAAATGATGTTAAACAGCGCAGGAAGAAATGATGTGAAACAGGGCAGGAAGAAATGATGTTACACAGCGCAGGAAGAAATGATGTGAAACAGGGCAGGAAGAAATGATGTGAAACAGGGCAGGAAGAAATGATGTGAAACAGCGCAGGAAGAAATGATGTGAAACAGGGCAGGAAGAAATGATGTGAAACAGCGCAGGAAGAAATGATGTGAAACAGCAGGAAGAAAACGGGCGTCCGGAGCGGGAGAGCAGCCTGCAGACGCTCAGAATGGGGAGAGTGTCCGCCAGCACAGGCTCCGGCGGGAAGGCTGAGGAAGGTCCTCTCGCCTCCCCTCCTCCTCCAAACCGGCCGGGCCGGTTCTCTGAATGGCGCCCAGGAGCGGGGCTGCCCGGCCCTTTCCGATCCTGGCTCTGAAGAGTTGGAGGAGAATTTTGTTTTTAAGCGGAACGCACCATCTCCCTTCAAACTGGGGGCTACCCTCCTCCTCAGGCTGGGAGCGTCCTTATCAGACACAGGGAGGGACGATGGCTCTTACAAACGAGCTTCAGGTGACACCCCCGCTGCTCAGTCCCTCTTCACTGCCCTCTCCCTGGAGAAGTGAAAAGACGAACAAGGGTTCGAGGTAGGGAATGGAGGCGAGATTTGGAAAAAAGGAAAGATGGCCCCAGGCTACCCATTTGGCATATCGCCTTGTTGCCACGGCCCATCCGGATTCTTCTACAACCCGCCCGGCACCTGAGTCTTAGCCCAGACCTCGAAGGGCTCCCAGGCACTTACAGTTGGTGGGAAAGCCCGGCCGGTGTGGCTCAGTGGTTGAGCACTGGCCTATGAACCAGAAGGTCACAGCTTGTTTCCTGGTCAGGGCACATGACCAGGTTGCGGACTCGAGCCTCTGTGGGGGAGGTGTGCGGGAGACAGCTGATCAATGATTCTCTCTCCCTCTCCCTTCCTGTCTGAAATCAATAAAAAAAAAAATTTTTTTTAAATAAAATAAAATAAAAAATGAAGTTTGGTAGGAAGGACTTTCCTTTTCCGTAGCGAGACAGCCCACACCAGAGCTCCAGGGTTCCCTGTCTGAGACCCTGGCTGGCTCGGAAAACGGAGTTTATTTGTGAAGCGAGCAGGACCCCCAGCTGCTCCCCAGGCCCAGGGCTCTGGCTCTGTCTTCCTGCGAAGCCGGTCCCCCCGGTTCCACGGGGTCCCTTTGGAAGACCAGTGCAGGCTTGTGGGGCTTTTGGAACCGATGGTTTCATTTGTGTTTTATTAATCAGTCATAAATGTCACTAATTGCTACCCTCCCCACCTCTGCCACCTCCCCCCCGCCGCCCCCCGCCAGCCCTCAAATACACCCACTGGGACAAGCAGGCAGCCCGGTACCACTCCTGCCACAGGCCAGGTGTTCACGGCAGCTTTCAGACGCAGCTTCACCTGTGTATTTGGAGGGTCACCCGCGGCAGCTGAGAACACTGTGGTTTCTCCACACTCTGCCACACCCTTCTCCTCGAATAACAAAACACCTTCTCACTGAAGGGTCTCGGGGTCGATTCCGGTCAAGGCCATGTACCTCGGCTGCAGGCTCGATCCCCGGCCCTGGTCAGGGCGCATGCAGGAGGCAACCAATCCAAGCAGCTCTCTCACATCCATGTGTCCCTCCCCCTCCCTTCCTTTCTCTCCCAAATTCAATGGAGAGGTATCCGCAGGTGAGGATTAACAACAAAGCATTCATTTAAAAAGAAAAGAGAGCCGAGGTGGCTCTGCCCTGTAAACTTCTCTGGAAGCCTACTCCCTCGGCTTGGCCTCATCGGAGGGTCCGTGTCATTAAAGGAGGTGATGAGACCGAGACAAGCTGCCCTCGGCTGCGGAGCCCCCGTGCACCTCCCCTGGAGGAGGAACGGGACCTGCCACCCACACCCAGCCCTCTGCCTTCGGCCATTCCTGAAAGCTGGCGTCGGACCTGTGGCTCCTTGGTATGTCTTCAAACATTTAAAAAATTTATATATTTTTTATTTATTTCAGAGAGGAAGAGAGAGGGAAAGAGAGATGAAACATCAGTAATGAGACAGAATCATGGGTCAGCTACCTCTTGCACGCCCCCTACTGGGATTGAGCCCACAAACTGTGTACATGCCCTTGACCTCCTGGCTCACAGGTGGCCGCTCAGCCACTGAGCCACGCTCACACCTTGTTACAGAAGTGCATCTCCTATACAAACCCGGGTTCCGGCTTCTTTTGAGAGAAAAGCAACGGGACACGTGGGCCCCCATTCCCTGGTGGCAGCAGCTGGCCGGAGCGGGGTGCTGTCTTCCGAATGAAGGGGGGCTGCCTGGGTCTACCCAGTCCCCACACCCCCGCCCCTGGTGGGTCACGCCTTGCCCGCTCCCCTCACTGGCGTCTGCTGGCTCCTGGGCACAGGTGAGCTCACCACGGCCCGCCGTTTGGGTGACTAATTAAGTCCCAGGAATCATTCCTCTCCCTGCTTGAAGGCGGAGAGAGGGTTTCAGAAGCTCGAGGTCCGTCTAGCGATTCCGACTGTGAACAAAATTCCAGTCCCCCGCGCGCGAGTCCGTGTTTGAGTGTTTGAGCTGGAACGACGCTTGCCGATGCCCTCTGCTCGCCTGGAGACACCCAGGCCCCTGCCGCCACCCAGGCTGCTGCCCGAGGTCAGCTCCTGCTGCAGACAGCAGACACCAGGCTGGCACGGGTTCTAAAAGCAAACTATGCAAATGAACCCCACCATTCTCTCTGGAGGGAAAACACGTTCTATTCTCGCGTTATTCCTCCAAATGAAGTTCCTTAAAGGTTGAACAGGCACCCTTGAGTCTTTTACGGTGAGGACAGACAAAAACCAGCACTCTCCGTGACATGTCTATATTTTATAATGAGGACCACGAAAACCAAACCAAACCAAACCAACAATCCGTAGGGAGAAATCTCTGCATCTTTGCAAATAAAACGGAACGTACGGATGCTGCACCAGCCGGCAGTAATTGCTTTGCCCTGTGAGGCTGGGGGCAGGTAGCAATGCGAATACCTTTAAACGTGAGCCATCCCCCCCAAAAAACAAACGGCGGGGGGGACCTACCCTCCGACCTCACCTTGAAGCATCGCTACCCACTCGGGGGGCGGGGGGGGTTTGCATGTTGAAATATTTATTCCTCCCTAAATAAAACCTAGCTGGATACCCACTCTCTCAGCAGTAACGCGTCTGTCTTATTTCCATGTCCACAGAAGCCCTTGAGTCGTTTGGGGCCGTGAGCGAAACAGGGCAGGCTTTACCCGCTTCAAACTTGGGCCTGCGTGGAGCGGCGTGATTTTCTCCCGGCTCCTCATTTGTAAAACGCAGCAGCGGCCCGGGTGAGAGGGGAGGGGGCTGCAGCGGCGGCAGGGCCCCGCGGGAAAACTGTGTTTCCTGGGCGAGCTGTCCGGGGCTCTGAGCATCCTGGCGCTGGAAGCCGGGACTGTGCACCAGAGAGGATGCAAACGATTCTATCCTAATAGCAATAATTTTACGAAACCTGGAATGTCAAAGAAATATTAAAAATAAAATAAGGCACAAATCGGCATAAAATAAGAAACAAAACTTTTTGCCCAAGTATTACCTACTACTTTATCCTAAATAAACAGCCTGTTGTAAGTTGGTTGCGTTTCTGATACCTGTGTGATGTTTAGGACACATCAGTAACACACACACACACACACACACACACATACAGGAATATTACAATATTGGAAACCACATCAAGTGAATCTTTATAGTTAAAAAAAGGTGAGATGGGCCCAGTTTTCATTTCATTTCAAATGCGCTCTACCTGAAAAACAGGAAAACGCCGTCCTCAGCAAAAGTTGAACTTAGAAATAGAAAAACAGACCTAGCTTGTTTGGCTCAGTGGATAGAGCACTGGCCTGTGGACTAAAGGTTCCCGGGTTCAATTCCCAGTCAGGGCACATGCCCAGGTTATAGGCTCCATCCCCAGTAGGGGGCGTGCAAGAGGCAGCCAATCCATGATTCTCATCATTGATATTTCTCTCTCTCTCTTCCTCTCCCTTCCTCTCTGAAATCAAATAATAAATATATATATAATATATATATATTATATATATATTATTTTTTTTTAAAGAGAAATAGAAAAACATCTATAGCTATGAAAGAAACCCCTAAGTTTCGATACACAAACCACTGCGGGGGAGCAGAGCCTCCTGGGACAGGCTTCTATAAATAGCAGTTTGACATTATTACACAATCTCCACGTACCTCGCAATAGCGGCCGGGCTCGGGTGATGGAGAAATAAGCAACACTGACATTTCTGGCTGTAACGTGAGGAGGCTCTGTCATCACAGCGGCTGGGGCGGGATACACTAGCCAATCCCTCAATATCAACACTCTCCCTGCCGCTCGAGAACAGCCCGGAATGGCATTTCAGATGATCCACGGATCACCACCGGGACGGCCCGCTTGTTCACAAAATGTCAGTGGCGGCGCGCCTGGGACCGACCGTGTGCAGCTCCCGGGGTTCCTGCAGTTTGCAGGAGCAGCTAGCTGCGCAAATGCAACGAATCATCAATATTTTATAGGCGAAGGAAACAGAGGCGAAGGGAGTTTAATTTTAGGGGTTCAGGGTTTCTTAGTGTACGCTGGGATCATCCCATGTTGGGGGTAGAATGATCGTCAGGGTAAAATTAAGAATCGGCCCATTCAGAGAGGTCACGAGACGCGCAGGGCTGACATAAGCAGTTCCATGTGGCTTTAAGGCAGCCAGCGGACGTGGCACCCGGACTGCCCACTGCCATACCTCCCTGTGCTCTCCGCCGGCACCGAAGCTTCCGGCAGGTGTGTGTTTTCTCCCCGAGAAACACGGTGTGGAGAGAAGGAGGCGCCTGGAGCAGAGCGGACTCTGCACGGGGTACGCGCGGCCCGGGGCCGGGAGACTTCCCCACCCATCACTGCGGAGTCTGTGGCCAGCGAGGAAACGGGACCGGGGAAGGGACCGGTGACCGCCACCCGCAGGCCAGCACCTACCGTGGGTGAACGAGGAAGCCCAGGGCCAGAGACGTGGGTGATGAACACCTGCCACGTAGCCCATGTCCTTCATCACACACGCAGCACACGGGGACCGCCCTGAGGACGAGGAGGCTGAGCCTGGAGAAACGAGAACCTCACTTTCATGCGGAGAAAAACGAAGGCTGGGTCCAACAGATGCTTCATCTCTCTGAGCCTTCCTTTCCTCGCCTGTTCCGGGGACACTGAGAACTCCTGCCTGAGCGCATTGTTAGGAAGACTCGATACGTGAAGTCTGGCGTCGCTTGTGGTTAAGCTGTTATCAGACAAAAGGCCCAGCTCATGGCAGAGCCCCTGTCTCCATCATATTCCTGGCTCAGCGCCCTCTGCATTAGGCCCTCCGACAAGAGCTCAGAGCATCTATCAGCCACCGTAGGCGGTTAGAACAGCACCAGGCAGCGTGGTGAGGGGGGAGAAAGGAGGAGGGGGGGGGGCGGGCGGGCGATGGACACAAACCACCTATGACAGGAAGATTAGTTGTTACCCGAAAAACGGCACCGGCAATCATCGTCCACATTTGCGAGCACACATCGCAGACGGGGCGGAGGGGGATTTATGGGACGGCGCTGCCAGGAACATATTGGCAGGTACGGCCCGAGCCTGCGGCTTCCCAGACACACAGAGCCGTCTTCAGGAGGGGATCCCGCCCGGGCCTGGCCCTGGGCCAAGGCGAAGCACCGAGAGAAGCAGCAGCTGCAGCGACGCCGAGAGGGGGGTCCCCGGGAGGAGGCCTCGCCGGGCAGGCTCTTCCCAAATCACTTATCGGCTGTTCGCAGAGAGAACTCGCGAGAAACGCAAAGACGAACAAAAACCTCCCCCAGGTTTAGCCTCCGGAGATGCAGGCCTCATAGGGACACCTATGATCGGTCAACAGATTTATGGGAAAACCTAAAATAATAATAATAATAATAATAATAATAATAATAATGCAGACATGAAGGAAGTCCGATGCTCCCCCACCAACATCATAACGCTGGTGGCCAGGAGCCTGCAGCTTGTCTGCTGTTTTGCTGACTTTGGTGCAAATTGGTGCGACACTCCTGGAAAGCAATTTGGCAGAATGGACCAAAAGCCGAAACACATTCCTACCTCTTGATTAAGCAAACCTCCTTTCGGATTCTAAAGAAATAATCCGGGAAAAAAGCCGAGTGAGGAAATAAGTAACTGCAGCGTAAGTTAGAACGATGTCGGGTCAAACAGAACGTGTCCGACCACAGCGGACTGATTCTGCATGTTGTGACGTGTTTTCTGGATGGGATATCTGGTAGCTGTTTAGAATCATCTGCCTATAATAGTGAAGCCAGGCCAGTGTGGTTCAGTGGTTGAGCGTTGACCTCTGATTCAGGAGGTCAGGGTTCATGACCGGATTGCAGGCTCGATCCCCAGTGTGGGGCGTGCAGGAGGCAGCTGATCCATGATTCTCTCTCATCATTGATGTTTTTAGCTCTCTCTCCCTCTCCCTTCCCCTCTCTGAAATATATATATATTCAGAGTCACAAGTGGTCACTAACACTGTATATTGGACTCATTTATATGAGCCTCTGCATATAAATCTTGGTAAATTCAATAGAAAACAAGACCCCCCCCCCAAAAAAAAAAAGCACCTTACTCTTCTACATGTGGGAGCAGACGAAAGCTGAGAGGCGGATTCTGGACGGAGGACCTTCAGAAAAGACTCTGGGACGTTAGGACGTCCTTACCCGTTGCCTAAGCTCAGACACCTGTTCTTCAGGCGGGAGAGAGAGAGAGAGAGAGAGAGAGAGAGAGAGAGAGAGAGAGAGAAGATTTATTTCAGGGAAGGGACCAGCGCTGGCCTCTAATTACCAGCATCTATCTCGGGGACAAGCCCATCAGGTAACAATCCGGGAGACACTCTAAATGAAGGACAGATGGGAACTCACCCACCCCTGGGACTCTCGAGGCCGCCCCGGAAAAACACACCGGTTTGAAAGGCTTTGTGGATCCCCGGGGGGGGGGGGGGGGGGGGGGGAAGGAGGCAAGAACACTTCATCGCCCCGAGCCCCCAGAAACCCCCGGAGGGGAGCCGGGCAGGCGCAGGGGGGAAGGCAGCACCGTCCGCCCGGCGGCGGAGGGGGCACCCGGGAGATGCTCTGCATTTCCCATGAGGACCTGGGGCTCCGTGATGGCATCGTAACAGATCCAAACCCAACTTTCCCACAGAGCTTTGCGCTCCTATGGCGAAGGACCGAGCGAGCGTGCCCTCCGGCTGTGCAGGGGGGAGAGGGGGGTGTAAGGCGGACGGGACCAAGTCCCCTCTGGTGGCTCCCTCTATGGTTCTCCCATGTGTCCTTTGTGCTTCTCACTCATCGGACTCACCGCCCACACGTGTTGGCACAGGGTTCCTGCCGCGTGTGCTGTACCTGCCTCACTGGTGCGAACGCTGTGGCCCACACGTCAGCACTCCGTGCCCGGGTGTGAATGCCTACCTCAGGCCCCGATGGGAGCGCGGCTCGGAGAGCCAGCCCGGAGAGCCAGCCCGGAGAGCCAGCCTGAAGCCACCCCGCCACGTTCCAGGCCCCGTGCTGACGACAGAAGGAAGGCGGGCCTCCTGAACAGGATTTCTGGAAGCGGGGAGCAGGGTGTGTGTGTGTGTGTGGGGGCATCTTTGGCTTCCAGTTGCTGGGTGATCTGCCTGCGAGCAGCTTACCCAGCCACCATCATCGGAAGGCACCCAGGGCCGCGGACGTAGGCGTGTGGGATTTGGCTACTGATGCTTCAGAGACAAACGAGGCCATCGCTGTTCTGTTCCTCTCGCAGATGCGCTGTGATGTTCCTGACACCGTGATCCCGGGACAAGAGGTCAATGCCAAGGTCACGGGGGTTCCCTGTCTGCACATTCTCTCAGCAGCCTCTCCCGCCGAGCGCCTCTGCCTCCCCCTCTATCTCCCGAGCTCCGGAGAGCAACGCCGACGTGTGGGTGAGGCAGTGTGTGGGCGTGGGCGTGCTGGCAGGGCAGAATGGAGCGCATGTTTTTTTATTTATTTATTTTATTTCAGAGAGGGAGGAAGAGATGAAACATCGATGAAGAGAGAGAATCATCATCAGCTGCCTCCTGCACGCCCCACACATGGGGGATCAAGCCTGAAACCCCGGCATGTGTCCTGACCAGGAATCGAACCCCGACCTCCTGGTTCATAGGTAGACACTCAACCACTGAGCCAAACTGGCCAGGCCAGACTGCTTTTATACAGCTTAGGAAGAACACGCGACGCCACGGGAACACACATACTAGTGTACGTATGTTAAAGCAGGTTCATGAAATGACAAGTTCATAAATCACAGTGTGGAGTTCCCGCGAGAGCTTCTGGCATCCCACAAAGTGCCTATCTAAGCCGCACAACTCCAGGTCCGTGCACACAAGCTCAACCGTCCACACCGGCTTTGCCCCTCTCCAAATTAACCCAATTATTCAAATGTCAGTTATAGCTGTCACAGCCCGCTCCTTGGCCCGGCCAAACTTTTAAAAATTAAAACGGTTGTAGTTCATTTAGTCCGCCTGCCTTTTCAGTGCAAAACCCGCGGACTCGACACCGAGCTGTGGGATTTGACCCTTTGGCGTGACACAACCCTGTTGCCGTCTTCCCTGCACGACAGGCCCCTCTGGAAGGGGTTGCCTGGGTTACTGAGATAGACGGGCAGCTTATGCTGGCTTCAGCAGGTCGGCTTGCACACCCCGCCACCGGTTCCGTGTGCCCTCTGCCAAGTGCACACCCGGACATAACGGGACTAGAAGTGGGAGGGAGGGTCTCTGTCCCCCGCTCTCTGTCTGCAGCCCCGGCCAAACGAATGGCCCCAAACCCCGGCACCGTCCAGCACGCCCTTCCCGTGGAGAAGACAGCCTGCTTGCAGGCTCTTAATTACATCCCAGCTGACCGGCCGGTACTGCCAAGGCCAGGCAGCCAGCACCGGCCCTTCACTCGCAATATGGTCTGTCTGCCAGACAGCCTCCTGGTCACCCGGAGAGAAACTTCCACCATGCGGGGAGACAGAGGGGCACGCAGGAGATCGAGGGGAGCATAAAGAGGAGCAGCCACTGGGGTGGAAGAGGCCGAGAGGATTCCTCCCCACCCTGCAGGGGGGGAGGAAAAAAGGGGGGGAGGAAAAAAAAGAGGGAAAAGCAAACCCGCCCCTTCCCAGAATCCTCAGGCCAGGGCGCAGCAGGAGGATAACAAAGCTGTCCTTGTTACAATGAAATCAAAGCCCTGCTCGCCCAGCCCAGCCCTGCCGCTCTGCAAGATGGGCCGCTGATACAAGAATCAGGAGGCGAACGATGGTTAGGCAAGACTCACCGGCCCCCTGGTGGATCGGGCCACTGTGGTTACCGAGAACAGCAAGCAGCACTCTACCATGGCAAAACGGTACCCATGTTTTCCTGGCTGGCCTTTCGGGGCGGGTCTAGCGCCTTGGCCACGGCCAGAAGGTACCAGAGCCTTCGATTCAGGTCCACCTGCCCCTCAAAAAATTAAGTTTCTTTCTGATGCGATTAGGTCACACGTGGATGACAGCCAAGATGGTCACCAACCTCGGGGGCTATTCTTGGTTTGGTCCAACCTGTACCCATGGGCTCAGGCACATTCGAAATTCACTCCCGTGAGCTCTGGAAGGCGGCGGATGGACAGAGCCACCGAAATCAAGGTCCAGGCGAGATCCTGAAAGAGTGGGGACAGAGAAAGAGCTGCCCCGGGCGTGAAGATGAGGTCTACGGAGAGAATGAACGGCCGTTTCGAGGGTGAGTCCGGAGTCAGGAGCTACAACGAGACTCTCTGATTTTTTAGGGTTGAAACCCCGTGACCTGGGTTAATGGGCAATGAAGCCACTCCCTGCACGGGGAACTCCGTGTAGTAGGCATGGGGAACTCCGTGTAGTAGGTACGGGTAACTCCGTGTAGTAGGCCCCAAGTTGAATGGGCCAGGGGTCCAGTGACTGTAATGATGGTGGGGGAGCCTCGTGACCAGGGCAGGGCCAGGCAGCTGGTTCAATGGTGAACGCAAGTCATAACATGATCAGTGTACGAATCACAAAGCACGTACACAGACATGCTCACTTGGGTTTCAGACTCGCTCCAGAACGTAAGACAAGTGTGGCAGGCTCCTTCTGGTTTTACACAAGAGGAAGCTGCAGGTCGGAGAAGTTAGACGGCTCCTCCGAGACACGCAGGTTTGGGACTGCAAGCCCCGGATTGGTTACTGACTTAGGTGGCTGCCCTGGGAAACACGGGGGAGAGGTGGAGTGAGGGTCACGGGATTTCGCACGCACCGTGTCGGAAACATCGTGAACCACCCTACTTCACCGTAAGACGAGGGGTCGGGGCACGCACTGGAGGCGGGCAGCCAGGGAGCGGAGGTGTTCAGAACGCAACTCCTGCTGCTCCCTCTCCTCCTCTCAACAGCCTTGCCTTCGGGTGGGGGAGGGGAGGGCTCCAGGGACGCCTTTCTTAGGCTTTTTAAAGAGCACACCCCCAGATAAGGGCTCCCCGCCCCGCCCCTAATCCCCTCTTTGCAAAAGACACTGATGCCACTCATCCTATGCTATGGGGACCCCGGGATGAGAAAATTATCGCAGGAACTGAGAAACAACAAGGGAAAGGACAATGGTTAGGGTCCATACTTCTAGGATTCATCACGTGTTTGGGTTTTGTTTGTGTGTATTTCTGTGGGTTGTTTTTTTTTTTTTGGTGGCGGTGGGGTTTGTTTATAGTTTTACCTCTTAGAAAATGCTTAGTGAAACATGAATATTATAGTTTCATTACCCAATAAACTGAGCTCAGCACAGCTTACCTAGAAGTCATCATCTAACTCTCAGAGGTAGCCCGGAGACGAAGTGTTTACGACGTCATCCTTGGAGCTGACATAAAGCTATAAGACAAGAAAACACGGGACCCCGCACATAGCACAGTACGCACCCAGCCAGCTCCCAGCACATTGTTGTGTGCGCAACTTACATCGCGAAGACGGGGATCCTGTTTCCAGGAGAGATGTGGCCAGCATTCAGACACGCAAACAGCATTGTCAGAACTGACACCAAACACTTGCCATCTGAGGGATCTTTTGGCTCCGGCCACCTACCTACGGGAGTCTATATTCCTAGCAGCTCAGAGGAGGCTTGGCTTCCCTTTCATTCTGCCGTTGTAGAACCCAAATCTCCCTCATCCTCCGTGCTCCCCTCATCCTCCGTGCTCCCCTCATCCTGGGAATCTTCCAAATCGGACTCCCATCTATATACATAAAAGCCAGGCGACCAGAACGACAGAACAACTGGAATGACCAGTCACTGTGACATGCCCTTCTCTGGCCAACCGGCCCGATTGGGGCCCCAATTAGCTCCCCCAACCTCCAGCAGCCCCTCCCCCTGGCCATCCTAGCCCCCAATCATCCCTCTTCTCCTCCCCACTTTCAATCAGGAGTGGGCTGTCCACCCAATTGCCCACAGACCCTCCCACTACCTGTTCAGCCCAATGGGCCCCGATCGGGGCGGGCTGGCCAGACCTCACCCTGTGCATGAATTCGTGCACTGGGCCTCTGATTTTATATAAACTGTTATAATCACCAGCTGCCACACAAGCTCTACTGTAGCCTCCTTTGCTGAGGTGTCTGCCCCATCTCCACGTCATCCGTACCTTGCAGGTCAAGCAACCGAGGGCCCAACAGTCACTCCAAATCCTCAGAGAAGCCAGTCCAGGTGAGATGTGGAAAGGAGGGCTCCCACTCATGCCAGAGAGTTACAGAGACAGGAAGAGGGAGAATCCATCCTGGATCTGAAGTGCACGTGTGTAGGGATCATAAAACAACCTTTACTTGTGTTGTTACGCCACCATTAGGATCCTCAAATACCAATGACGAGAACGAATGTGCTTTCGAGGGACCTCTGGGAGCAAGTGGACGCTTGCTTGAGAATATATATCGCTTAAAAAGCCCTAAAACTGTTGTACATTTGGTCATTTAAAAGAAATAAAACGGTGATTACTCCTCGTTTCGTTCGGATGAAAATGCCCGTTCCTCCTCCTGGATTTGAGGGGGCGGCCATCAATCTCCCCGGGCTGTACAGCACATCCTAGTCCGGACACTCCGCACGTGCTCCATGCATTTCCTACAGAAAGCCTCACACGTCTCTCGTTTCTCTCAGTGGGGAAAGCAAATAGCTATTTCTCACGCTGAACTGGACTGTAGGTGACAGCAATTCCATTTCAGCAGATGTGAGTTTGCAAAACAGCTTCTTTGCACAGAGCTGGCGAGTCTGCTCGGGACGTCTGAGATCCCACGGGCTCTGTGGAGCCCTACACCTCGGGCAGCCCAAGCCCGGCCATCGGCATAGTGTCCGGGAAGGCAGGGAAGTCCCTGAGGAGTGCTCCTAGGTGACTCCTTACGCCTTCCCAGGCACCCTGGCGTGGGGTCTGCCCATGTCCGGGGGTAGAAGGATGCAGCAAACACAATCACACAACCCTGTGTCTACCTTCTGTCCCTGTGAGCTTCTTACATGGGCCTCTAATCAAAACATGGAGCAGAGCCTGGCTGTGTGGCTCAGTGGTTAAGTATCGACCCAGGAACCAGGAGGTCACAGTTTGATTCCCAGTCAGGGCACATGCCGGGGTTGCAGGCTTGATCCCCACTAGGGAGCATGCAGAAGGCACCCGATCAATGATTCTCTCTCATCATTGGTGTTTCTCTCTCTCTCCCTTTCCCTTCCTCTCTGAAATCAATAAAAAATAAAATTTTTTTAAAGAACTCCCAGTTACAGTGGTGGACTCCAGAGGTGCCCATGGGAAGTCGTATTTCACGCTGCCCATGTACCTAAGCATACACCGGGCAGGAGATGGACCGATGCCCCCGAGGACGGGGCATGGGTCAGCCAGACGAGCACAAATCACCGTCGGGGCCGATCATCACAACTCCTCTCCCCAGGGCTGAGCCCAACAGATGTTGCGTGAATCAGCAGCCAAAGTGGATTTAAAAATGGGTTTCAGGTGAAGCTGGCAAACGCCTGGCAGGACCCACTCCTGGGATGTCTCTGGTCGTTGTGAAACACAAGCCCTTGTGTCCCGCCGGAGCAATCCGCCTTCCCGGCCTTGCGTGGAGGTCGGCGTCAACCTTGGGAGAAGGCCCCATGGAACATCAGCTCGGAGAGTGGGATGACACCTGCTGCAGCTTCCTCCGGTGGGACACGTGAATGCCAGCACAGGCCGCACTGCCCCGCAGAAAACTTCCGGTGCCACCGCATCCGTCCAGCAGCCGGGACCGAGTGCCAGCCCGGGATGGCACCTTCCATTCACTTTTATCTCCAGCTTCGGAGACGAGCTACTACTCGCTGTAACAGTCAGAGATGTCTGCTGCCGAAAGGGCTCCACAGAGTGAGACAGGGAGGCGGGGGAGAGGGGAGGGAAGAGAGGAGGACCAGGGACCTGGGCCAGTTCCATCTCCAGCCCTGGGCACGGAGCAGAGCAGGGCAGGGGAGAGGAGAGAAAAGGGCGCTGGCTGTGACAGCAGGCTCTCTCGCTCACACAGGGCGTCAGGCTGGCTCCGGGTGCACCTGCTGCTGCAGGAGCGAGATGAGGTCGAGACGGTGATCGCCGATGGTGTGTGGATTTCTGGACACCGTGTCCCAGATCCACCCCGAGATAGGGTGACAGTGTTCCGCTCTGTGCCCCAGAGACAGAAGGGACTGGCAGCGCCAGCCCTCCCCCTTCCGATCGCCTTTCCTTCACAAACACGCCACCCCCAGTTGTGCTTCTTTTTCCAGAGGGGAACCCAAACACGTCTATCACCGGAGAAGAGGGTGAGGCGGGGGCTGGTCACCCGGCCATTTGTCGCTGCTGCCCTGGATTGGGGAGTCCAGGATCAAAACAAGAACAGCCGAAACCGGTTTGGCCTAGTGGATAGAGCATCGGCCTGTAGACTGAAGGATCCAGGGTTCGATTCCAGTCAAGGGCATGTACCTGGGTTGTGGGCACATCCCAGTAGGAGAGATAGAAACATCAATGATGAGAGAGAATCATAGATCAGCTGCCTCCTGCACGCCCCCTACTGGGGACAGATCCCACAACCTGAGCATGTGCCCTGACCAGGAACCGAACCCTGACCTCCTGGTTCATAGGCCAACACTCAGCCACTGAGCCACACTGGCCAGGCTCTCACCTAATTCTAAGCCTCCTGAGGGCGGAGACCCGGCCTTATTCTCCTCTGGGACCCCCCGGAGCTCAGCCAGGCCTGCGCTAATGCAGAAGCAGGCATCCTGAGGAAGGTTCGCAGTCTGGAACGGGCAGTGGTTCCCAAGGCCGAGGAGCCAGGCTGGGACGTGCTGGGCTGGAGCTCTGTGGGCTGGAGGCCGAGAAACCAGAGGACGCACTGGCTCTGCAGCCCTCCCGGGGCCGGCAGCCTGTGGGCCCGCTGTCGCTCGCACAGATCTCCCCATTTAGAGGCGGCCTCCTCTCAAGGTCGCACCCCCCTAAGCCTGGTGACTTTGGGCTTGAAGATCATTTTGACTTGCTATTTCACAGGGCGCATGACAGGCTTAGCGAGTGTAATCTCTCTCTGTCTCTAATACACCGGGGGTGGGCCAGCTTTTAACCTACCTGCCAGCGCTCTTAGACACTGACTCAGCCGACAGGAAAAGCTGGCGTGTGCTCCACAAACAGCCTCCATCCCTCAGCCCGCCTCTGGCATCAACCGACCTGGAGTCACAAATGCACCTTCTTCTCACCCCTCCCTGCAGAAAATGAGAATGGCCTGCTTCTCTAATCTCTTAAAACACTCGGGAGCCATTGCACAGAGAGTATGAAAAAGCTGGGTTTGGCCCTAACCAGTGTGGCTCAGTGGATAGAGCGTCAGCCTGGGGATTGAAGGGTCTCGGGTTCGATTCTGGTTAAGGGCATGGACCTTGGTTGCGGGCACATCCCCAGTGGGGGGGGGGGGGTGCAGGAGGTTGCTGATCGATGTTTCTCTCTCACAGCCGCAACAGGGACCCACAGGGCACACACCCTCCCCAGCTGGAATGGCCACTCCACCTTCCACTTTCTCGATTCTGTTACCAAATCATGGTGCTCGCTGGATGCATGCTCTCCGGCCTTCTGCACTTAACTTCTAAGGCAGCCTACCTCCCACTGACCTTTTATTTGTATTTTTAATCCTCACCCAAGGATATTTTTCCATTGATTTCTTTTTTTTTTTTGGGGGGGGGGGATGGGAGAAGGGGGCCAGAAAGAGACAGAAAAACATCAATGTGAGAGAGACACATCCATTGCTTGCCTCCCACACCCAACCCAACTGGGTCCGGGGATCAAGCCTGCAACCGAGGTATGTGCCCTTGACCAGGAATCAAACCCTTGACCCGGAATCAAACCCTGGACCCTTCAGTCCTCGGGCTGACGCTCTATCCACTGTGCAACCTGTCAGGGCTCACCTCCTCCTTTTTTTTTTTTTTTTAATTTCTTTATTGATTAAGTATCACATGTTTGCAGAGGGCTCGCCTTCTTTACTGCTGCACTTGAACCTCCATCCGTCAGGATGCTCAGTGACAGGCAGTAACTCAAGTGTCAGGGCTGGTCAAGGTGCACCAGCTCATCTTAAGTGACAAGGCAGTGCTTTGTTCTGGGAAACTCTCACACGCTCGGAGCTAGGTTTAGGAATGAAAGCCATCCATCACTGCGCATGAAAGCCCATCCACAGGTTGTGTCCTGTTTCTAATGCGCCCCTTAAAGGAGCCTTTCTCCGCCCCACAGAGAAATCAGAGGGCCCCAAGCTCCCCTCAGGGGTGAGGTGAGAACCCTAGCTACTAACTCCTCTTTGTTAAAGATGGACAAGCGGATCCATTTCTTCTCCTTTCCTCCCGTCTCTTTTATGTTTAAAAAATGGGTAGGAGAGTCCGGCCAGCGTGGCTCAGGGGTTGAGCGTCGACCTAGGAACCAGGAGGTCAGGGTTCGATTCCCGGTCAGGGCACATACCCGGGTTGCGGGCTCAATCCTCAGTGAGGGGCGTGCAGGAGGCAGCCGATTAATGATTATCTCTCATCATTGATGCTTCTATCTCTCTCTTCCTCTCCCTTTCTCTCTGACATCAATAAAGCTATTTTTTTAAAGGCAAAAATGCGCATTGGAGACATCTACTAAAGGGTCCTTCACTAGCTAGTTCGGGATGGTGTAAGAAATCGGCCATAGCTGGTACCACCCACCACACGCCGCTCCAGAAAAGCATGCGCGGTGGAGGAGAATGGACCCTGTAGCTATCGTTTTTAAAGATTTGCTCGTCCCGATGAACCGGCAGCACGTTCTGCCACACGATGGAGAAATTCACACAGGATACTGGACCCCGCCCCCAACCCCCCCTTGGCTTCTGTGGCTGGATTTTTTTTTTTTTTTTTTTTTAATATTTGGTAAATTAATCGTTTACCGTTCCAGGATTCCTACGTGTTTATGTTATGGCCTTCCTAACATAAAAGTCTGCAGCTTGGGGATGGGAACATATGGTAACGTTTGCCGCCGAATGTGAAGACGCGTTCTCTGCCCCCGCTCCACACCTGACACGCAGCCAAAAGCGCTCTTTGCTTCGCATTAGGGTGAAACTCTAACTGGCCGGGGCGGCCGCGAATGGCTGCTGTTTGTCTTGGCTCCTACCTGTATCAGATGGAGACGCAGGAATCTCGGGAAGAAATTACACGGGATCAAATGGGGATTTCTAAATTACAAGGGCCTGCAATTCCAGTGGCTCCACATCTCAGCTTTCTGCTTCATCTCGGCCTGCCAGAAGGAAAGTGGGGGGCTGGGGAGGGGGCTGGACAACCAGAGATCCACATTTTCTCTCCAGAGCGGGGGGAGGGGAGAGACGGCTCCTAGTTCTGAATATCGCGGAGGAAGAGGAGCCGTCGATCTGATCGGAGTAAGCCCTGTTCGCAGATTAAATGGCTGTGGATCGCCACGGTGCGGGGATGGGCACCGTAGCCCCTGGCCCCGGCTCGAAATGACCAGAGTATAAATTTTGTTCTCCAGTTGTCCTCTGTGCACGCCTCCCAGGTCTCCAGTCATCGCTCACGGTGACGCGTGGCCCGCGTGGAGGCTGGCTGGGTCACGTCCATTGGACGGGTTTTCCGAGCGGCCCGACTCCCCATTTCTCCACACCCGACCCCTCGCCCTCGTGGCGGCTGCTGTGCTATGTGACTGGTCAGAAACACCAGTGCAGGAAACCAGGCTCTCCGGTCGGGGAAATATCACATGGGAATGCTTGCCCGTTGGAGCATTTTTTTCTGAGATAAACCAAGGGCCGCAGGGGCGCTGCCGCCGGGTGCATGCGGCACTCGGTCTTACAGAGCTCCCCCGTGCGGGCCCGCCCGCGCGCTGTGTGGTTCGTGCATTTGGCACAGAGATGTTCCCACGTGCAGCCTCGGTGAAGAGTCGAGGTTAACTGTCGGAGGTTGACACTGTCCCTTCTTTGTGAGAACACAGCCGTGCTGTTGGCGGAAGAGTCTCATTGCCACTTTGCGGCAGCACTGGCCGTGGTTTCTATGTATTTGAAGTGAACGGGAAAGAGCTGGCAGCTTTTCTAGGCACAAGAACAGGAGAAGCTGGCAAAGACGCTTTTGCTCCGAAGACCCTTGTACAGAGTGTGAGGCAAAGACAGGGTTACGGCGGCGAGTGCGTGAGACCCGGGATGTATTCATGGGTTGTTATTCGGGAATTATGGTACCGTCTTCCACGCGCACAACCGCAGGCCCCCTGTGGCCCCGCCGCGCGGGAAGAAGGGTTCCTGACCCCCGAATGGCACTGATCGGAGGGGTCTACGGCACCGGCTGAAAGCTCAGGTCCCGTCGCCCCTTTTCTCACTTGGTCAAGAGCCTCGGACTGGACCCGGCGAGTGCTGACTCCTGGGCTCACCCATTTCCAGGGGATACATCTGGGCGAGAAGAGATGAATTATGTCGGAAAAGCCAGCTCACTTCTCTACAGCGAATATCCGATCGCCGGGCAGCACGGGACGGCGAGGTGCGTGTGGCGTCATTAGCTGGGCGGTAATAAATGAGACGCGCCGCGGTGTGTCCGGCGGAAAGGAAACACAGCTGTCCGCTTCTGGCGGGAGGTGGAAGGGGGGGGGGGCTGCACCTGATTCTGCGGGCACTCGGTAAGCCCCCCACAAAGCCGCCCCGCCCCGCCCGCGGCCGCCGGCCCAGAGCCATTATCCACGGGCAATTAGCTGTGTCAAGACACCGAGGTCCTAACACGAGGCCCGCCTGACTCCCCGCTCAGGGACAGACAGGGAAACATCATTATAATCTATTGCTAATATCTAATAGGAAGGCTGTTCTGCGGGTGCGTTGTTAGTGCCAGCTGCAGGTGGCGGCAGCGTGGGAGCTATCAGCACCCCCTCCGGGCAGCCTCTCCTGGAAGGCCCGGAAAGGCCTTCCACTTGGGACTCAGATTTTTAAAAAAAACGAGTCTGTGATTTGCTCTGTTTATTTCCCTCTGATTCCGTGAGAGTCGTCTCCTATGGCGGGTGTTTTTATCCCTGGGAAAGCCGTCGCAAAAATGGCCGCTATGAAGGAAGCTCAAAGCTGCACACGGCCCTGGCTGGTGTGGCCCAGTGGGTGGAGCATCGTCGTACGCACCGAAAGGTCGCAGGTTCGGTTCCCCGGTCAGAGTGCATGTCCAGGTTGTTGGCTCCATCCCCAGCAGGGGGCGTGCATGAGGCAGCTAATCAATGTTTCTCACTCAACGTTTCTCTCTCTCTCTCTCTCTCTCTCTCTCTCCCTCTCTCAAATCAATAAGAACATGTTTTAAGAAAACGACGACACGCCGGTAACGACACAGGTGTTTCGAGGGTCCTCACTGAATACCCAGGATCCTTTGTTTTCCTCTCGCCGACTCTCTTGGTCATTTTGAGATTCTCCCATCACACACAGTGCTTCCGTTTCTCGGCAACGAGGCTTTTTTTTCTTGCAGCCGGAAGACAAAAGCGCCCCTCCATCCATCACCGCGGCTTCCTGCTGCGCGAGGCCGCTCTTTCCCGCGTAATTAAAATCGCACCTGAGCAGCACCATCTGTGAGCGCGGAGTAAGTGTTTATAGAATGTGAACGCAAATCCTTTCTTTTCCTTTTCCTTTTTTGTTCCTTTTCCTGCCAAATGCCTCCTCGTACGTATGTTGTGTGACGCGCCCTCCCCCAGATGCGCGCTTAAATAAACTTTTCTCCCCGCCCCTCCCGAAACGGAGGGGCCGAGAATAAACATCCATACATCCGAGGGGTGGTCCGCGGCGCGATCGGCCGGCCGTGAGTGAGCTGTCAGTCTCCCGCTCCGCGCGTCTGCGATGCTGTCAGTTCTCGGCAGCCCAGAGGCTGGCTCTGCCACTTCATCTTCCTCGCCCCTCTGCGGATCCGCTCCTCTTTGGAAAAGACATTATTTATCCGAGAGCCTGCCAGCACGCGGGGTTAGGATGCATTCTGGCTACGCAGGCTGTTTCATGAGCCGGTCTGATTGAACCAAAATAGGGTCTCTCTGGGAGTCTTTTGTACAAACGGCAAATCCATAAAAGCGGGGGATTACAGACATGGATACAGACGTTTCTTCCAGAGCGCTTTCCGGCCCGGCGTGAACGTGACGTTGGAAATTCGCTTTTCTCTGGGAGCCGGGCCGGTGCTGGCGGAACGGCTCCTCTGGTGCGGCCGGGGCTGGTGATGTCACCGGGCTCCGCTCCGATCGCCTCGTCAAATGTTTACGACGAAACCGAACCGCGCAGGCCCGGCAGCTGGCGGCGGCGGCAGCCAAGGGTGAGGCTCACCTTCTCCTTTTTGTGAAAGGAAAGAAATCAGCTCTACAAGTTCCTCTTCTTCCAAAGATCAAACCCACGCGTGTGTAACAACTCGCCCGGCCACGCCTCCATGGGGCCGTGGGGCTGGGGCAGTGAGACGGAGAGATGATCTGACCGCTGCCGTCTCTGGGCCGTGGAAGAGCAGCTGCTCCCCCTAACCTCCCCCTTCCCCCCCCCTGCCCCCCAGGGGCTGGGAACGAGGCCCAAACTCAAGGGCGAAGAGGAGGAAGGGTGATGGAGATCGAGGACACCCCGGCCCTTTCCTCCTGCGCATGGAGCCCTTCATCGGACTCCAGATCTCCCGGGTTTCTGCACCCCCTCTCCGTGGCGATGGGGAGCCACTGGTGCCCCCCATTCGCTTTGGAAAGCGCTCCTGTGTGTTCTCTGTGAGAGGGAACGTGAAGCACTGGCGAGCGAAAGGCACACAACAGCACACAAGTATTTCCTCCACGAAAGAACCTGCGTGGAGCCCGGCCGGTGTGGCTCAGTGGTTGAGTGTCGACCTATGAACCACGAGGTCATGGTTTGATTCCTGATCAGGGGACCGGGTTGCAGGCTCAATCCCCAGTGTGGGGCATGCAGGAAGCAGCCGGTCAATGATTCTCTCTCATCATTGGTATGTGTGTGTGTGTTTTTCTCTCTCTTTCTTTCCCTCTACCTTTCACTCTGAAATCAATAAAAAACATAAACTTTTTAAAATAAAGAACCTACGTCAAGCAGAGCGGTTATGAGGTCACGAGGCGGTGACCAGACTGCGTTCTGGCCCTTGGCCCAGGGTCAGTGCCTCTCTCCTTGACAAGCGTGAAGGTTGAGGAGATTTTTCCTTTTAAGCAGACAGGACTTCCATTCCATCTCAGGCTCCCAGCCCTACCAGCCACTCCCCAGACCTGAGGTACTGAGTAGCCTGAATTTTGGCTGGCGTTTAAATCGGAGACTCCATAAGCACATCTACAATCTGAATCTCCTATCGCTTCGAAGAGGGAGAGGCCCCGCTAACACCAAACAGGCCCCGGTAACACCCAGCAGCCTCCTTTGCGAGCCTGGAAGGTGCTGCCGCCTGGGACCGGCCCACCCCTCCCGTTCCCCGGGCCCCATCTCTCTGCCTCCATCCATCCTGGTGACCCGCCAGGCCCTGCGGACATTTCTGTGTCTCTGCAGCCTCCTGTCTGAATTCACTCCGAAACTCACACACACCCAAGGACCGGGCTGCGATCCCGCCACGCTCCGGAGAACCCTTTCTGGGGAAGGCCGGGCCTCCTGGGACAAGACCTCCCTCCCACCCCTGGGGCCCTCCTGGCTCTGCAAGGCCGGGGCCCATTCTCTTCCTCACGCGGCCCAGGGGGCACGGCCTTGGGTGCCTGGGTACAAAGGCTGGGACATGTGTGAACACCCCCCAAAGTGTTTCCCAACACACAGGGAGCATTGCCGGCCCGGGGAGCATCTCCCTCAGGTGACAGCTCTCTCAGCCTGCCACCCGCTGCCCAACTTGCCCAGGCGACCCCTCTCCAGGCGCCCCCTCCGGCTCCTGGGCCCGGCCCTTCGCCGGCTCCGCCGCCAGACGCTGTGCTGAGCGGGCTCCCGGCTCACAGAGCCTCCTCGGAGCTTTCAAAGCCAGCACGACGTGCGGAATTGCAAATGAAGGACCCGCAGCAGCTCGAAAGACCGTTTACAGTAACTACACAAACAAGCTAAATGAAAGACTTGTGTTCAGTCATTAAAAATAATAATGCTCAGGCCCCGGGGGCTGGCATGTAAAGCGGATCCTTCTCATGGAGAAAACAGAAAGAAAGAAAGAAAGAAAGAAAGAAAGAAAAAAAAAAAGGAGTATGTTTATTATCCCAATAAGGTAACCTGCTAATTTATTTAGGAGGCAATTTCCGAGCACAGCTTGCTCACAGCGAAATCTCACTTGATCAGATTATACGAAAACGAACCAGCGGTGGATAAAATGCTCCTGGAGACAGATCGTCGGGTGCGGAGTGGGGAAGGGTCAGCTGGGCTCGGGGCTGCCAGGAGGAGCTGTCAGGGGCGGCTCCGTCCCCTCCGGTGGCCTCCGGAACCGAGCCCGGAGCCGGTTATAGAGTCATCTCTCCCGCGTTACGCAGAGGATGCCAGCATCCTGACAGCCGCGGAGAGGAGAGGTCCCTGGACCTGCCTCCCGCCGCCAGGCCCTGTACCGTAATGAATACAGACAGCTCGGGGGCCGTCCGCCTGGGCCGCCGGGGACCGGCTGACAGGGCCAGGACGGCCTGCCTCCTGGGTGACAGCCCGGGCCTACCCTCTTACACCTGACCCGCCGTAATTCCTCCGCCAAGCCGTGGCGAGGCGGCTGACAGCAGCAGCTGCGGCTCCTGAGCGAGATGGATGGAATTTTCATAACTAGTTCCCCAAGTTACGTTTTACCTTCAGGATAATTTATGAGCTGCTCGGGAGCCGGGAAGAGACAATATGCTGGCCATAAAATTAACTGTAACAGTCGTGTAGGTTGTAATTAACGCGGGGAGGGTAGCACCAACTGGATGAAACACATGGCGTAATTGATGGTGAAGCGGGAAGGGAAGCGAGCGAGCGAGCGAACAAAGTGGTGACTGTGCGCACCCGCCTCGGCACCGCCCGGCCTTCCCCGGGGTTCAAGGTAAATGCCTTCCAGGGCCCGGATTCTGGCCGGGAAGAGGCCGGAGCCGGGCGGGCAGGCGGGGGGATTGCTGGCAAGGCCGCAGGGCACCTGCACCAACAGGGAGGCCGGACCGAGAGCCCAGCCCGGCAGCTGGCGCGCGGCTCAGGCTGAGCCCTCTGCACGCCGGCTCGCAGACATGACTTCATTCTCTGGGAAGACGGCTGGGGAGAGGGAGGTGGACGGAGAGGAGACGATCGGGACTTGCAGAATGCCCTTGGAAGGCGGAGGCAGTTACGGCCCGTGGGCACCCCTTAGCGGGAAATTAAACCTCAGATGGGCTTTGAGGACAGGTATCTGCCCAAGCGCCCTGTTGGGAGGGGAGCGGGGGAGAAAGCCCACCTGGAAGGCCCTGTCCATCACTTCGGCCCCGAAAATAAACCCTCAGCGGTTCCCTCCCGGGCACGCACACTGGCCGGGCCCTGTGGGTTCCCCGGATCACTGCCTGCTCTAAACACCTGGGGTCCCTCAAGCAGCAAGGGGAGGGGACCGACCTAGTTTTGGGTTTTGATTTGTTCGGTTTGTGTTTTTGTCCTGGGACAAGACACGGAAGATCTGATACATGAGACAACAGTGTCCCCTACAGGGCAGCTCAGCTTTTACCTACAACCCGGATGGGCGTGTCAGGGTACGTCTGTGCAGCCCTGGACACCCCAGAGAGAATGAAACTCTGTCCGAATGTCAGTCCGTCCGTCCATCCGTCCGGAGGGTTTGGTAACTACCGTGTTTCCCCGAAAATAAGACATCCTCCAAAAATAAGACCTAGCGCATGGAAAGATAAGACATCCCTGAAAATACTAAGACCTAGCGCAACTTTGGGAGAAAAAATTAATATAAGACACTGTCTTATTTTCGGGGAAACAGGGTAGCCTTCTTACAATCTATCCGTGGAACTTGCCTGAAGTTATAGAAGTGGGTTTTAGTTGAGAGTCGTCAAAATGCAGGACATGGCCACTGCGCACAGCTTTAAAAACAGAGATGTTCAAGATTCTACCCAGGAGCATGCTCTTGCCAGCCAGTCCTCTAGAACAGTGGTAGGCAAACCTCGGCTTTTGAGCCACATGTGGCTCTTTGGCCCCCTCTTTGGCCCCTTGAGTGTGGCTCTTCCACAAAATACCACGGCCTGGGCGAGTCTATGTTGAAGAAGTGGCGTTAGAAGAAGTTTAAAAAATGTGGCTGGCTCTCCAAAGGAATTTCAATCGTTGTGCTGTTGATATCTGGCTCTGTGGACTCATGAGTTTGCCGACCATTGCTCTAGGACACATGTGTCAAACACAAGGCCCGCGGGCCAAATCCAGCCCGCCAGGCCTTGCAATGTGGCCCGCACCGCGCTGTCATCACTGCACTCCGCTGTCAGTTTATGACATTGTCAGTTTATGACTGTTCAGTAAACCATTCGGCCCGCGATTTAGGCTGGATTTTAGATTTTGGCCCCTTCTCTGATTAAGTTCGACACCCCTACTCTAGGACGTAAGGGCCCTGAAAGAAGGGTCCCCTGTTAAGCACCAGGTTGCCGGGGCCCGGAGCGGTGCTTAGACACAGCAGCTGCACGGTGCGATCTGGGGAATAAATGAACGAGCAGATCGATGCTCTCTCGGAGGTTTAAGAAGTGCCCGCCGCCTGGCAGGAGAGAGCCAGCAGCTGGCCGCGGTCAGACACCGGCCCGGGGCAGGGCGGCGGAGCCCGCGGTGCTGGCTTCATAAAGAGGACGCTCATGGCTCCACCGGCCTTTGTCCCCCGTGAAACCGCTCAGAGGATGACAGGAGCGGGGGCAGCAGCAGTCACCAGGCTGACTGCTTAAGACACAGTGGCTGCACCTTGGATAAAAAATAACCCGATCTGGTGGCTCCTTTAACCCTGGCTCTGAGTGTACACAACGCTCCCCTCCCTGCACGTTTACGAGGACGTTTTATGGGGTTACCCGGTGTCCGGGCGGGGAAAGCAAGCCAGCTGTGATGGAAGGTGACAGGACCAGGTGCTTAAAGAAGAAGGACGTCGCTGGAGGCTCGCAGGCCAGCGCCCCCCTGCTTGTCTCCGGAGTCCCTGTCGCTCGCTCCCCGCGCCCGGCCCGGGCCCGCCATCGAAGCCGGCAGGTGCGCTGACAGCTCCGGAGCCGGTCCCCAGCCGCCTCTCGCCGGCGTGAGTGACAGCAGCTGGCGTGGCCAGATGCCTCGGCCACACGTCGTCTCGGGAGATAAAGACATCAGCCTCCTCGCCCCACAGCCCGCGCTCGAGGCGGGCGGCTCGCCGTCTTGTCATCACGGTTTCCTAGGACGGGAGGCCCGCCCGGGCCCCAATGCCAAGCCACCGAGGATGGTGCCCGTCGCTGCACGGGTGGCATCAGAGCCACGGCGGGACATCAGCAGGAGACCAGAGCGGGGAAATGGGGCCTGAAGCCACACTTAGCGGCAGTTCCTGGCCAGAAACCCAACTTCCTGGTCAGAGGAATGACCCTGGGAGGCCTTTGCCCCTCTTCCCACAATTGCCAAAAGGTGGAAACAACCCAAATGCCCATCCACTGATGAATGAATGAATGAATGAATGAATGGAATGGGGTACGTCCATACAATGGAATATTATTTGGCAAATAAAAAGGAAGGAATGGAGCACGTATACACTACAACACGGGGGAACTTTGAAGACAGTAGGCTAAATGAAAGAAGCCAGATATAGAAGGCCACATACTGAATGATTCCATTGATAGGAAATGCTCAGAACAAGAAAATCTAGAGAGACAGGAAGTAGCGTAGTGGTTGCCTGGGGCTGTGGGGAGGAGGGTCATTGCGCGCGGCTGGTAACGGGTCCAGGGTTTCCTTTCGGGGTAACGGAAACGCTCTGGAATTGGACGATATTGACTTGTTTGTGTACTAAGCAAGTCACTTAAGTGCATCCTTTAAAGTGATTCTGTTGCCTAGGCTGGCATGGCTCAGTGGATATAGAGTGCCGGCCTGTGGACTGAAGGGTCCCAGGTTTGATTTTGATTAAGAGCACATGCCTGGATTGCAGGCTCAATCGCCGGGGGGGGGGGGGGGGGGGGGGGGCGTACAGGAGGCAGCCAATCCATGATTCTCTCTCATCATTGATGTTTCTCTCTCTCTCTCTCTTCCTTTCTGAAGTCAATAAAAATATATTTTAAAAAATAATAAAGTGATTATGTTTATATTAAGTGAATTTTATCTCAACCTACACATAACCCTAGTGGCCTGGTTTTTGTCTTCCTTCTTTGAATCCGTACCTTACTTAGCATCCATGTAACAGCCTTGTTTTAAAGTTAAAAGGCAGTTAGTTCTGAATGAGTTCCCTGCCTCCCCTTCCACAGTACCCATCACCTCACCGTCTGCTCACCTGTCCATCGCCACGGATATTCAAAGTCAAGTCAAAACCAAAGGGAAAGAAAGAGGCTGCCTCGGGGAAAGGTGTGGACCTCCTTGTTTCTATGTTAAACATAATTCTTGCCTGGGCAAGGCTTGTATCAGGTAGACCTTATAGTCCAAAGTAAGGGTTTTCACCGGCACAGCAAGCCCCGTCTCCACAGCATCTGCCCTTAACGCCTTTCCTGAGCGGGTCAGAGGGACTGGGCTCCCCGATTCCCTTCCCTCTGCCTTCCAGGCCGCTTTCTAGGAACTTGCTACACCCCCCTCACCCCCCACCCTCCCCATACATCCATCCTTACATGGTTGCTTCGCCCATCCTCTCCCGGGGTCAAGTATACAGTAGGTATACAACAGCTACAAAAACGCTCGCTAAATAGACAAATGCCTCTACTCGGTGGACACTGTGTGCTTTCTCCTTAACTCTCAGAGACAGCGCCAGGCCGACAGTCAGAATAAAACGGCGTGGGGGAGACTCCGGCGTCTGGATCGCAGATCCTGGGGGGCGTTTTCTCTGGCCGCTGCCCTGAGCGAGCGGGCAGACGGGGTACCCCCCTCTCACCCCGACCCGGTCCGAGGCAAAGGAAGCCCACTGCCTTCCTGGTGCCAGACCCGCGAGGGAACAATGATCCAGCGATAAGCACGCCCTCGAAATCGTCGGGCTGTCGAGGCGGGACGCGAGGGATGTGCGTAAGATAAACAAAGGCGCTGGCGTGTGGCTGGGTTTTATTGGAGAAGAACAGCTCGGGCTGGGACTCGGAACGGCACCTCTTCCTTCAGGCCCCGTTTCAGAAGGTAATCTCTCCCACTGTCACCGTTAGATCTTAATCCATCGCCGCTCCCCCACGGCTCATTGGGTCTATGTGCACTGCTCTATTTCCCGATGCTTCCCCGCGGAAGGCAGCGAGGGGGAGGGAGGGGGACGATGGGGAGAGCCAGATGGGCCTTTTCACAGTTCATTTATCAAACCTAATACGCCGGCTCCACCCTCCTCTCGCCGGCGATTGCGGTTAAACTTCCATATAATTCGGTAATCATCTTCATTATCGGGGAGTGACCCCGCAGCAGCCCATCCCGGGGCGCCCGGGCCCTGCAGCTGCTCCCTTCCCGCCTCTCCCCGCCGCGGGGCCCTGCAGAATCGCGCCCTTTATTAGCTGCAGGCTGACCCCGGGGCTGTGGGGGTCAGGACAGGGTCGGGGCAGAGGGCTGGCCCGGTTCTTTAAAAGCTATAACAAGCTGTCCGTCAGGCGGCGGGGAGCGTGTAAACAAAGCCGGGCCTGCGGAAACGCTGTCCCGCTTCTGTTAACACCCGCCCCGCATTCACACGGCCGCTCCCCGGCGCCCGGGCCATTCAGCTCCGGGAAGCCGGCAGACGGCCCTAATCTGCCTCTTTGGGGGGGCTGTTTGTGGGATCACAGAGCAGCCTCTTCGGGGGGGCTGTTCATGGGATCACAGAGCAGCCTCTTTGGGGGGCTGTTTGTGGGATCACAGAGCAGCCTCTTTGGGGGGCTGTTTATGGGATCACAGAGCAGCCTCTTTGGGGGGCTGTTCATGGGATCACAGAGCAGCCTCTTTGGGGGGGCTGTTCATGGGATTACAGAGCAGCCTCTTTGGGGGGGCTATTTATGGGATCACAAAGCTCGGACGGGCCTCTGCCGCCGCGGGGTGGGTGACACTGTGACAAACTCAGTCACCCGCCTCCTGCAGAATGGACACTTTCCTCCCAAAGCCACGGGACAGGGAACACGTGCTTTTGGTTTAGGGGGTTCAGAGGGTCCTTCCTAACCATGGCGGGCTCCTGGCCCAGGCAGGCACACTTTCCTTCTTTCCAAAGTGCACAGGCCACGGGCCGCCCCCGAACCAGGCGGCGCTCAGCAGGGCGGCGGGTGTTTATAACTTTCACCGCCACGTGCCCACCCTGACGCCGTGCGGGCCCCAGAGGGCCAGTGCGGCTCGGGTGCGGGAAGGAGAGGTGGCGGGAACGGCCTGTTTGTAGGGATCGTGTGGGTGAGCCGGGGAGCCAGGCCACCGGGATGGGAACATCACACGGGGGTGAGGACGGACGGAGTGGAGGCCGGACGGGGTGGGGGAGGAGTCAGGAGGATTTATTACTCGGAGGACAGTCTCCTGAGCTCCGGAGACACCCTCTCCTGAGGTTCCCTTTCGGGTGTTTGGCCTTAGGGCGGCCTGCAGAGCGTTGGGGGCTGAACAGGCCTGCCTCCTCCCCCTCCTCCTCCTCCTCCTCCTCCTCCTCCTCCTCCTCCTCCTCCTCCCCGCTCACAGAGGACATGAGAGATGCGGTGTCAGATGTTGGAATAACTACATGGACGACAACCCTGGCTCCAGCTCCTGATTAAACCGTGAGCAGGAAGGGCCCGAGGTGCCCAGAGCAGACTCTTCTTACACGGGCCATTCCGGCCACGCCGCCTGGTGACCTGGTGCGTCGGGAAATCATGGTTAACAGACCGAAAGCACTCACCGGAAGTCCTTCCCTCTGCTCCCAACGCTGGGTCTCAAGGCTGTGCTGTCTGCTCAGAGACCCGGGGGGGGGGGGGGGGGGGGGTCTGAGAGGGATTACAGGGGAATTTTTCCTTCTTTCTCCCGTTCCTATTTCACCAGAATCACCGGGGGAAAATATACTAAAAACCCAACTCAGACAGGGAAGCCATTAGCGGTCCCCACGCCCAGATGCCATCACTTAACGGAACGGGCCTACTTGACTGACTATACGTACTTACGTCGCAACACGGAGGAAATTTAAAAATTAGTCACTGAAACGTCACTTGGAAACCATGAGTGACTGCAGGTGAGACTGTCCCTCTCCGACCACACGACGGGAAGGGACGGAGGGGCAGGAGGTCGTGGAGAATTTTAAAGTTATCGCTTCAACGCCAGCCCGGATTGAGAGATGACAGACGCTCTGCGAGGGCAGCGTTCTGAGACCCAATCGGAACGGGTAGTTCCCACCCCGCCGTCTCCTTGCTCGGAAAAGGACTCGTCCCAGCCGAGTTGGGACAAATCTATTTTTACGACCATTGCTGCGAGGAGAGCCATCCATTACCGCGTGAACTGTTGCCAGGAACTGTTTGGAGAGGGTGTCGGCTATCCATAAACAGGGTCCTGGCGCCACACGCACACGGAATAGCTAAGCATCAGGAAGGACTCGGACAGCGCCATCGTCCCGACTCCTGTCCCTCCTGCTCAGGGACAGACGACAAGGCAACCGCTTTGTAGCAACGACAGACCTGTAGGCTCACCCTAACCCGCCGGCCCAGCCTCCCGTCCATCCATCAGCCGTCTGTCAGATCAGAGCAGGGGACCCCGAGAGCGAGCACGCGAGCATCGATTCTGCAAAAACGGATGATGTGCACGAACCTTCTCCCGGGAGCAGCCTTCTACCCGCAGGCCAGGCCCCCGCAGAGCAGCCGGGCGGGAGCCGGTGGGATTCCGACGTGGCCAATTCTAAGACCAAGTTCAAGCCACCCAGACACCGGCCCGACCTGAGTCACCAGGCTGGTCCTCAGACCGCTGATGGACAGGGTGCTTGGGCCTCAGGGACTTACTTATGTTGCATCTGCTCAAGGTGCAAACGTTCCTGGAAATGTCACACCCCGGGTTACGTCGCTTAGGCATCTAGACGACACCACGGACCATCGCAGTGAGCGTGGGTCCTACGTGCAGGAGAGCTGGCTGTGGCCGAAAGCGTTCACCCAACCGGCTTCTGTGTCAAGACTCCCTCCCACGAGAGCGGCGAGACCGGCCAGACACAGCCCTCGCGTTCCGGAAACGGCAGAACTGGTTTTCTGCGTTCGGGAAACAGTTAACGGGACTCACCTGGCGTGCCACTCCCTCCGCAGGGTCTGGCGCGCGGTGAGCGAGGCGAGGATGGCGGTCACCATGGCGTTCCTCTGGCCCACGGGGACCCCCTCTCTTCGCACTTCCTGGAGCACCCCGTTTGTCTAGAAGAAAGGATCCAAAAAAAGGAAAAGAAAGAGTAAAAAATTAATAATACAAAAAAAAAAAAAAGCCCATAAGCAAATCAGGACAGTAAATCAATGGCTGTTTCATTACAGTTCCCCTGCTAACAAATCGATACGGTAAATGATGGTCGGGAGCAGCCGGCGTGGAGTTTGTGTTTAATCAATGTACAGAGGTAAACTGGGGGCCCCGCCGCCCGGAGTCATACCCGCGTCCTGTGGGCTCCCCTCTAATTTTCTCGGCGCCCCGATGACTTTCTTCCCTGGGACTCGCCTACCAGGAGCTATTATTAGACGTGATTTCCAGGCACGCTGCGCCCTGCGCCGTTTGTTTTGCCTTCAAATGAAGAGAGAGTCTCTGGCTTTCTCTCTGTGTGTTTCCTGCCCGCCAGCCGAGGCCTGCTGTACAGCCTCTCTTACTGGGATCCTTCGATTCTACTTCCGGCCACGCCGGCAATTCTGTTGTTGTTTGTCAATTTGCTTAGTTCCTACCGCCCCCGGTCCTCTAAGTATTCCTGGCTTCCTGAAGTTCCTGAGTCCAGATCCTTTTCTTTATGTATATATTAATGATTTCGGAGAGATAGACAGAGACATCCATGATGAGAGAGAATCATTGATCGGCTGCCTCCTGAACGCCCCGCCCCGTACTGAGGATTAAGCCCATAATCTGGGCACGTGCCCTGACAGGGAATCAAACCCTGACCTCCTGGTTCATAGGTTGATGCTCAACACCTGAGCCATGCCAATTGGGTTTCTTCTCTTTTGATAATTCGAGTTATCCAATATCCTTTCATCAAAGTCCTACTTTGTTCAAATTTACCAGATTCTATTTCTGTTGCCTACAATCTAAAACCCTACAGATGCAGCCCAACTGGTGTAGCTCAGTGGTTGAGCATTGACCCAGGAACCAGGAGGTCACAGTTCAATTCCCAGTCAGGGCACATGCCCGGTTGCGGGCTCCATCCTCAGTAGGGGGTGTGCAGGAGGCAGCCAATCAATGATTCTCTCTCATCGTTGATGTTTCTCTCTCTCTCTCCCTCTCCCCTTCCTCTCTCTTTTGTTTTTAAAAAATAAAAAAAAAACCTCCAAGGAACGGTGAAACGCAATTTGCCAACCTCAATCCAAGAGCATTTCAACTTTTTTAAGTGTATGCTTTATTAGTGGAACCGCAAAAATAATTCCATTCCGGTCAATGGTTTGGCAGTTCCTTATTAAAGTCACACCGGCACTTCATACAGGACGCAGAAATCGCATTTCTAGGGACTTATCTAAAGAAATGAAAGCCTTATGCTCACACAAGAACATGCACACCGACGTTTACTGCACCTTTATTCATAACTGCCAAACACCAGAAACAAGCTAATGTCCTTCGCAGGGTCGAGGGATCAACACGCCATGGTCATCCACACGAGGGAATCCCTACCGCCCCGCACTGCGAAGGGACAAGCAAGTGACAGGCGCAACCCCTCGGATGACCGTGAAGGCAGTATACTGAGCCAGAAGGGCCAGCCTGACATGGTTAGGCCCTGCGGGGTCCCATTTACTTGACGTCTGGGAAAGGCAAATTATAGGGCGGGAGAGAAAACCAGCGGTGGCCGGGGATTAGGCTGGATGAGTGTTATCATGGGGGGATTTTTGGAAACAGGGGCCTCTGGTGTGTCCTGATTGCAGTGGTGGTTACATGATCTGATACACATGTTAAAGCTCACGGGCTGTATATCCCCAAACAGTCTACTCGACTGTATGAAAATACTGTAAGGTTTGCTTTTTCAATGCATGTTCATCGAGTGTTTAGGACAAGAATGGTGTAGAGAACATGCTGACACAGCTACATCGGATGAATGAGTAGTTAGCAAAAACACAAGGAAATATAGGACACCCCCCCAAAAAAATGTATCCACACACTTTGAATAATTATAAAGGCGGTGTTTATTCAAATAAATTTCATTTTCAAAACTGAGCTATCGGCTGGTGAAGTATATATTCATTTGGGGAGGGGAGGGCTGTATTTCTGGATGACAAAACGAAATCTGTTACAACTTTTTTTTTTTTTTAATGTTGGAAAAGGAGGGGGTTGAACTTACATGGAGCGTGCAGACCCTCCAGTATAGCTTTTCATGAAATTCAGAGTGAAAAGCAGTCCTTGCCCGGATGGGAACTGCCGTATTCAAGGGCTTCTTTCTCCCGGGATCCGCGATGCCACCCTCCTCCTCCTCCTGGCAGCGCGGGCTCCCCGGGGGCTCGGTTTGCACAGGAAATGTGAACCGGCCCATTTTCCCATCAGGAGGAGCACGGAGCTGTCTCCCAGCGAGCACCAGCGTTCAAACAGGCTCCGGTTACCGAACACATTCTTCCTCCTCTCCCCTCAGAACACGGGGCGAGGGAGCCACCGGCTCGGGACTCGGGCTTGGGGGTGGAATTTCACCCACTGCCATTCTTTCTCAGCAGAAACCTACGGAAGCGCTGGCGAATCAGGAGGAGACTGAGACTGTCCCGCAGACGGCTGGCCACTCGAACCCCAGCCGTCGCCTCCTGGCTGCGCGCCCCGTCCACACAGCGACATGGAGAGGACAGCCCCCGGGTTCCTGTGGGGCCCGTGCCCAGGACAGATGCCCCTGGGATGACTAGTTCTGTTTCATCTTAAACTTACTTGTCGACCTACTGCTAGGTTGTGCTATTTTTCTTTTATGTCCTCACCCGAGGATATGTTCCCATTGATTTTTAAGGGGAATAGAAGGGAGAGGGGAAGACAGAAATATCAATGTGAGAGAAACACATCGATGGGTTGCCTCCTGCATGAGCCCCAACCGGGGCCAGGGCCAGGGAGGAGCCTGCAACTGAGGTACATACATGCCCTGGACCAGAATCGAACCCTGGACCCTTCAGTCCGCAGGCCGACGCTATCCACTGAGCCAACCCGGCTGGGGTGGTTTGCTATTTCAACAAAAGGATTCCTGAGAATGTAGATGAATTGAAGTCAAAAACTTCAAAAGGAAATCCATCTCTTCGCCTTGCCTGGAGAGCATTGTGCTGAGTGAAATCAGCCGGTCAGGGAAAGACAAAGCATCGCACGATCTCACTCACAGGTGGAATCTAATGAGCCAAATAAACTGGCGAACAAAACAGACCCAGAGACACAGAGGCATGGAGCAGACTGTGGAGTCTCGGAGGGAAGGCGGGGGAGGCTGGGTGGGTGGGGAGAGATCAGCCAAAGAACTTGTCTGCACAGATGCATCCCCCTTGGACACAGACAATAGGATGGAGAGGCCAGGGGAGGAGGAGGGGGCGGGCTAGAAGGGGTCACTGGGGGGCAGGGGGGACATATGTAATGCTTTCAACAACAAAGATTTACTTAAAATAAAAATAAAAAAAAGGAAATCCCGCTGAACACACACAGCCGTGAGGAGCCAGCGGCAGGCCCCTCTGCAGACCCTGGTGCTGGTGAACCCGTGTCCTCGGAGGGTGGGCTCATTTTAGAGTCGTTTCTCTGTTGAGTAAGCCCCCTCCAATGGCTTTAGAGCCGTGGTCGGCAAACCGAGGCTCGCAAGCCACACGCGGCTCCTTGGCCCTGAGTGTGGCTCTGCCACAAAACACCAGTGTCGGCGCACACCTGCAGTGCGGCTGAAACTTCGTGGCCATGCGCAGGAGTCGGTTTTCGGCTCTCCCGAGAAATTTCCATCGTTGTACTGCTGATATTTGGCTCTGCTGACGAATGAGTTTGCCGACCACTGACCCAGAGGAATCACAGCATTGACTCCTTACCAAACCTTCTCTGTGTCTCTCCCTCTTTGGGTTCCTTTCTGGTTGGGGGGAAGGGAAGTGTCACAATTTCAAATCGACCTTTAACTCCAAAACTCAGACCCCTCCAGCCTTGTTACCCATCAGAGGCCTCTGTCTAAGGAGACGGGGCAAACAGGAGGCACCCCACAACCACGGCCGGTCCCCCCTCGGCTTCCTGCGTCAACGCAAAGGAATGAACCGAAAAGGAAACTCTGCCTCTGGTTTCCCAATTCCAAGAGGCACATAGACACCAGGAAGCCAGGCTGCGTCCCCTGCCCGCCACCCCCACCTCCCCACCCCCCAGAAAAGCCACCCCGTCCTTATGGGCCCAGTGCCGACCCTCGCCCTCCTCACATACGACCTGCCTGGCGTGAGGGTGCGTTTCCCTCCACGCACACAAATGACGGAGGAATGCCCGGCTGATAACGAGGGCCAAAGGTCCAGCTTGTGAAGAAACGCGGCTTAAGTAAGATGTTATCGGCTGGGAGAGCTATTTCCTCCGTCAGCGCGGCCATGGCTGCCAGACCCCAGCCAGGGCTCCGCTCTCCAAAGTCCAGGACTTTTTCCCCCTTCCTTCCCCCCCCCCTTTTTTTTTAGAAGGAAGAAGGAGGAAGAAGGAGGAAGAAGGAGGAAGAAGGAGGAGGAGGAGGAGGAGGAGAAGGAGAAGGAGAAGGAGGAGGAAGAGGAGGAAGAGGAGGAAGAGGAGAAAGAGGAGGAAGAGGAGGAAGAGGAGGAAGAGGAGGAAGAGGAGGAAGAGGAGGAAGAGGAGGAAGAGGAAGAGGAAGAGGAAGAGGAAGAAGAAGAAGAGCCTCCGTCCCATCAGAGAGGGGTCGGCCGGGACCCCCTCGTTGCCCGGCTGTCAGTGTCAGCGGCCTCTGTGCGGCCGGGGCGCAGCGCTGAGTGATGCCCCACACCGGCCGCCTGGCCCACCGCACGGAGGGCCCGCAGCCCCGCAGAACAAATAAACAGGCCCGGCCGCCCTCTGCCCCCTTCATCTCCCTCTCCCGAGCGGGGGGCTTTGGGGGTGCTGATGTTTACACAGCGCTCAAACTTGCTTTCCCCCGCTTCCTGGATCTGGGAAAACACATCCTGAATGGCCTGGGCTCTGAGATAAGAGGAGGCCCCGCTGGGGGCCTGTGCTCTGGGCCGCTTCAGGCTGCTGTCTGCCGCTGCCCTCCCCTCCAGGCGGTGCCCTGGGCCGCTTCAGGCTGCTGCCCGCCACCCGCCCTCCCCTCCCTCCCGGCCCTGCAGCGCCTCTGGGCCCGGAAGCAGGAGACAAGCTGGCCCGTCTGGAAGGGAGGTGAGAGGCAGGAGGAGTCCCACAGGCTGCGGACGGAGCAGCCGTCCATTCCCTCCTAAAGCCAGGTGGGACCCGCTGGACGTGAACGAACCTCTGGGAAGGCGGCGTGTGGATACCTATCGGGGAGACAGGGCTCAGCATCCCTCCAGCACACACTGCGGAGCGAAGGGAGCCGAGAACAGTCCAGAACGTCTGCCTGCTGGGAGGGGGCTCAGAGAAAAAGCTCGTCTAATCAGTTTCCCAAGAAGCCTGTGGGGGAGATGACACGCAGCCACCCGGGGAAAGGCTCTGCAGGAGGCTCGCCTGCACAGTGCTCCCTCCGTACTGTGACTCCTGCTGTCAGCGGTGTTACGGGTACAAGCTGGGGGTGGGGGTGGGGGGGGAGGAATGATGAAAAATACGGACCCTGATTGTTACACGCTGAACGACAACGGCTATGACATGGAACAGCTACTGCCCCCCAAGCACTTCTCCGGTGCCTCCCCCTCTCTCCTCCCGGCACAGGGACCACCGGGCCCCTGCGTCTCCTAAAGCTGCGGGGCCCAGCAGCCTGCAGGGACTGAGGGCATCGAGCACCGGCAGCAGGGGGCAGAGTGGGGGAGGGGAGGCAGGTCCTGCTGGAATGCCACGGCCAGAGCGAAGGGTGCCCCGATGCAGGGTGCCAGGGCAGGGAGTGGGAGCAGCCCAGAGCTGCTGCTGCTGCTCAAAACAGCCCATGAGTTTGTCAAGGAAAAAAAAAGAGGAAGAGAGGGAGGGAGGGAGGAAGAAAGGAGGGAGGGAGGGAGGAAGAAAGGAGGGAGGGTGAGAGAAAGAGAGGGAGGGAGGGGGGAGGGAGGGGGGAGGGAGGGAGAGAAAGAGAAAGTATAAAAGAAAAAAGGGAATAAAAACACGAGAGGAAAGAAGAAAGGAAAGGAAGAAAAGCGAAAGGGGAGGAAGGGGAGGAGGGGAGAGAGCTGTTTATGGAAGCCAGCTGCCGGCCCGGCGCCGGCCCCCGCGCCCACTCCCTTACGCGTGCAGCCCCGCTGCCCCCTGGCACAGGTACAGCTGAACGCTGCCTCTGGTGCCTCGGCAAGCACTCGGCCGGTTTGTCCGTGATTAATGGCCAGAGACACGGCCGGCCATATGGAGCAGAGGAGAGCACCGAGTACCTCATACCTCTGCCCGGGCCCGCGCGGCCCGGGGCTCCCACGGACAGGCAGGGGCCGGGGGCAGCACGGCCCGGGGTCCTGCCCCTGACAGCCCATTAAGGAATCGCCAGGCACCTAGTCCCCGCTCTGCTGCGGGCTTCTCGGAGCAGCCCAATAAAACAGAAGCCGGCTTTCCAGCGAGTCTTAAATCTTCCCCGTGCGGTGCATTAATGACCTCGGCTCAGACAACGGCCTTCTTCTGGTGGGAAATGGGATTTGATTTCTAGGCTCGCCCGACTTACGGAGAGCCTTTTTTCCTGACCTTTATGGACTTTGAAAAATCATTGTTGTTCTTGTGCCCCCCGCCACCCCCTCTGTTTTCCAAGTATCAATAGATCCACTTGCTTCATCCGCCTCCTCTCCGTCACCAGTCGCGCGGCCCATGCGCTAACGCTGACTCGTAGAGAGGGGGAGGAAACGGAGGGTGATTCTTGCCACGAGAGCCCCGGCGTCATTCTGGCTTCTGAAGCATCAGCTTTGTTTTAAAAACAAGGGCGGAGCCCGGCCGGTGTGGCTCAGTGGTTGAGCGTCGACCAAATGGTCACGGTTCGCTTCCGGTCAGGGCTCAGGCCCGGGGTCGCGGGCTCCATCCCCAGGGAGGCAGCCGATCCATGATTCTCTCTCCTCATCGATGTTTCTATCTCTCTTCCTCTCCCTTCCTCCGACAAATCAATAAAAATATATTTTAAATAAAAGTGAAAATAAGGGGAAGGAAAAACAAAGCCCATACGCACACTCGTACGACCATCACCTCCCCTTCCCCGTCCGTCTGTGAGATGAGGCCATTCCGTGCGGGAAAGGACAGCCCCTGACTTTCCCAGCCGTCCTACTGTGCGCTGCGGGGGACACTCCGCTCCGGGCCGGCAGGGCGGGGCCCGCTAGCCCACTTCGCAGTCTGTCCGCTTCATCCGCCCGGACCATCTCTGCCCACTCGCTTTCAGCCTGAGGGGAGGGTGCATCCATCCGTTTCCGCGGTGTTTTTCCTCTCCAGGACTTTCCGATGACGGCACTGAGAACCGCGAGCACCCGCACAGGGACGTGCCTTTGTCGGCTCCGACACGTGCAGGCGGAGATGGCCGTGTTGGCACCTCTCGTTAGAAAATATTTATACAATGTTTTATGTCTGAGCGTTCTCAGGTGCTGAAATTATCCTGGGCCCCGAAGACGGCGTTCCCGGGAAATTCCGCCTGACCGCCTATTCATTAGCGGGGCTGTAATTGCCTCCGTTGCCGAAGCGAGCTCCAGGCCCGTTTAGCTCCCCGCCTCCCTCCTTCCTCCGAATGCCCTCGCGGGTGCTCTCCGGGGTGAGCACGGCAGCTAATTAACGATGCCATCGAACGGAAAACGCCCGGGCGTGTCTTCGGAGGAAAGGGGGAACAAAGGCGTTGAAGCTGAGTCGATAACGGGAAACGAAGACACAGCGCAAGTCTTCCTCAGAGACAGACGGCCCGGTGTATTCGTGGACCGTTATGATGTGAACACGCGCCCTGCTTTGTCCTGGCATGCCCGCCTATGGGGTAGGACGGCCGTGGCATTCCCATTTTGCAGATGGGAAAAGTGAGACTGGGAATGTGAAACAGCCAAGAGCGATGTGCATCTGTGGCAGAACTGCCGGGGGGAAGAATTCTGTGTATTTCTAGCTGGCTATTCGCAGCAATGGAAGGTCTAGTGCAGTGGTCGGCAAACTCAGCAGTCCACAGAGCCAAAGAGCAACAGGACAACGGTTGAAATTTCTTTGGAGAGCCGGAAACCGACTTCTGTGCATGGGCCACAAAGTTTCAATCGCACTGTACGTGCGCACCCGCACGCGGTATTTTGTGGAAGAGCCACACTCAAGGGGCCAAAGAGCCGCATGTGGCTCCCGAGCCGGGGTCTGCCGACCACTGCTCTAAGGGGTTGTACAGAAAAGAATTATAAGGAATACATTTCTACCCCACACATACACATAGTTACAAAGGAGCGCGTATCAAAGTATCTTCCTTAAGTCTCCTGCATGGAAATAAACCTACTCAGCTGCAATGTTTTCAATGCAGAAAATAAGGTTTATCAACAGACGGGCACAGAGCAGTGCTGCCTGGGTGTAGATCTGAGGGCAGACCTACGCACAGATCGCACATAATGAATAACAGGAGAATGGCAGCGACTTCCCTCCAGTCCCTTCTGCAGGGCCTTGATGGATCTGTGTCTGTTCCTCAAAAACTGTTCACCCTGCAAATAAGAGCGGAACTCTGCCAACCCCACCGCCACGTGCACAGGCCCCGGCTCCCAGCCGCCACTTCTAAGGGTCTCGGGGCGCTGGCCTGTTCCTTGAAGGTGAAGGATGGCGAGCTACGCCGAGCACTGAATGATCGAGCCAGGGACCACGTCTGTCCTAAAAGGAAGGGGCTTAGCTCCTTCCGCTCCGGGGGCGCGGGAAAAGTCACCCAGTATCTCCGTCAGAGGGGCCCCCTGCCCCCAGGCCGGTCCCCCCCCCGAGGTCTGCTGCTCACACTGGATGACATGAAGTGTAAGACATTGGGGTGCGGGGGAGGCCTCTGAAAGGGAACAGGGGAGAAAGAAACCACGCTGGCAAGAGGATCCGGCTGACAGCTCCATCCCTTACGCAGAGACAAGTGAAGATGTTTGTGTTTGGAGACGCTGTGGGGGAGGGGGGAGGGGGGGGTTCGGGCCTTTGTCTGCAGCCCTACAGTGTGTCTTGAACCCGACTGCTGCCTGCATCACTGAACATATGTTTTCTGTGCAGGAAGCGGAGCAGAAAGGATCTTTTGTTATCACTCACTCCTTTGTAGATAGCTGCTCTCCCCCGGCCCTCCCCCTCGCCTGCCCATCCCTCTTTCAGGAACATCCAAACCAAAGCCCTGGTGGAAATTAACTGTTGGGGGGGAGGGGGCAAAGCTGAATGCCCCTGAGACTCTTGTGGTGCCCCAGCACCAAGACCTCGGGTAGTAATTATAGCGATGGTGATGGTGGTAGAGAGGGTAATAGTGATGGTGGTGGTGGTGGTGGTGGTGATGGTGATAATGGTAATTATGGTGATGGTGACAGTGATAGTGATGGTAATAGTGGTGATTGTAATGGTGATGATTGTGATAGTGATAATGGTGGTGATGGTGGTGGTGATGATGTTGATAGTGGTGGTGGTGGTGATGATAATGGTACCATGTTTCCCCGAAAATAAGACAGTGTCTTATATTAATTTTTTCTCCCAAAGTTGTGCTAGGTCTTATTTTCAGGGGATGTCTTATCTTTCCATGCGCTAGGTCTTATTTTCGGAGGATGTCTTATTTTCGGGGAAACACAGTAATAGTGTTGATGATTGTGATAATGATTGTCATGGTAGGGTGGTGATGGTGATGATGGTGGTGATGATGGTGATGGTGGTGCTAATGATGGTGACAGTGATGGTGATGGTAGTTATGGTGATTGTGATGGCGATGATAGTGGTAATGATATGGCAGCTCGAATTGTTGAGTGCTCACTACATGCCAGGTGCTGTCGCACACATTATATCACTGACTCCTAAAAATAAGTCTATGAGATAAAGAAATTATTATTTATATTTTGCAGATTAAAAAATTGAGATACAGAAAGGTTAAGCAACTTGCCAAATTGTACGCTATTAATAAACAGGACCAAATATAACACAGACACTAGAAACTAACATAATTGTAAAATGATTTACACTTTGAAAAGTGTTTTCATGAACGTTCTCTCGTTTAATCCCCATAAAAACTACATGAGTTAGATACAGCAGGGATTATTAAACACATTATTACAGATAAGGAATATGAGCTCAGCTAAACTAAATAGCTCATCAATATCAAAATTAGTGCAGGAGTTGAGTTAGGAATGGAAATGTGGGGTTCTAACTCCAGGCCTAGTACATTTAAGCTCAGCACACCAAACAGAAGGCACTAAAGGCAAATTCTCATGTAATAATCCATTTGAGTCTCTGCTATGTGGTAGACATCCAGGTAAAAACATACACACACACACACACAATATACACACCGGGTGAAGGGTAGCCAATGGCGTTACATAAAATAACTGTCAGACTCAATAAAGCTCTTATTAATGACTTTGATTTATAAAAATCATTTCTAAAAGTTGCTCTACTAGAATGTCCTGTTCATTGCCTGTGATAGCCTCAATTTTATCATATAACACTGACCTGTTGACTTATCATTTTCATTTCAGGGCAACAAAAACTGAAAGGTAGGCCTGGAAGAATGGTAGACCCTATAACTAATAAATTTCACCACATACATCTGCCCACCCTTAAAAAAATTCTTATTTTTCTTAAGATTCTTGAGCTCAGAGCGATGTCTCACTCTAATCACGTGGCGCGTGCTATTGACAACGTGCCTCGGAAAACTCCGAATGGAGCAGCAATGTGGTCGGGAAAGCCACTCAGCGAGGGCCACGTGGGCAGAGCGGCCGTGCTTGCCCTCAGGCAGCAGCTACCTGAGACAGCCATGGTCCCCGCCGAGGCCACCTGCCAACAGCATGGTCTGCGAAGTCTTCAATGCATGAGCGGCGGGCGCAGTTTCCAATGGGAACTCAGAACCCTTTTAAATGACCGTGAGCTCAGCTCATTCATTTTCAGGGGGAGACGACACGGATTCCAACTGCAGCCATTAATCCCTTCAGAAAGCTCTCCTCCCTCCTTGTTGTAAGCGGGTACAGGCTGCGCAGAGTTTACCCTTAGCTTTAAAGAGGTAATGCAGCCTGGCTGGCGTGGCTCAGTGGTTGAGCACTGACCTATGAACCAGGAGGTCAGGGTTCGATTCCCGATCAGGGCACATGCCCTGGGTTGCAGGCTCGATCCCCAGCAGGGGGCATGCAGGAGGCAGTCAATCTATGATTCTCTCTCATCATTAATGTTTCTATCTCCCTCTCTCTTCCTCTCTGAAATCAATAAAAATATTTTTAAATTAAAAAAAACAACACACACAAAAAACGTCATGCGCTCACCCTACAGTTGCTTAGAGATCCCCAAAGACACCCTAAGACAGATGCCTGCTCCTCTCCGACTCCCCTGCGGGAGTGCCACGCTTTGATAAGCGGATGGGAGTGGCTCGTCTTCCCCGGAGAGCCGCCTCTCCTGCCTGCTACCAGGTAGACGGCCTAGGGGTGTCAAACTCAATCAGAGAAGGGGCCAAAATCTAAAATCCAGCCTAAATCGCGGGCCGAATGGTTTACTGAACAGTCATAAACTGACAATGTCATAAACTGACAGCGGAGTGCAGTGATGACAGCGCGGTGCGGGCCACATTGCAAGGCCTGGCGGGCTGGATTTGGCCCGCGGGCCTTGTGTTTGACACATGTGCCCCAGACGAAGCCCCAGGAGAAAGTCCTCTCATGCCCAGATCGCCCCCGTGAGACGAAGCAGGGACACTCTCATGTTGGGGTGCAGACAATGGTTCCTTGAAAGGTTAGAAATATGGGCAACCATTGAGCCGCCTCCTCCTCCTCCCGTGCCCGAGCCCAGCACCTGCTGCGGCACTTTTGTTTCCATCGCAAAGGAGCCTTGGCGTTGGAGGCCCAGATTTAATGTTTGCTCAACTGGCCCCTTAACTCTTAAAGGGGCCGCATGAGAACTAGTTCCTGCCTGAAAAACAGAGACAGACACCTACATAACTGTCCTGATCCGCCCTCACAAATAAACACACGCAGATCCGTGACCTCGGGCAATGGCCTGCTCACCTTTACAGGCAATCCCAGGGTCAGGAGGCGCTCTGTGTTTATTTCTTAAAGTATGATCGGTCCCACCTAGCTGGTGTTGCTCAGTGGATAGAGCGTCGGCCTAATGACTGAAGGGTCCCGGGTTCGATTCTGGTCAAGGGCACATGCCCGGGGTTGCAGGCTCTATCCCCAATATGGGGCGTGCAGGAGGCAGCCCATCAATGATTCTCTCTCATCACTGATGTTTCTATCTCTCTCTCCCTTCCTCTCTGAAATCAATAAAAACATATTTTAAAAAAAGTATGACCGCTCCCTAAGAACCTCGTACATTTGTGATTTCACGGTTCGCTGCAGTAACAGGCGCTGCGATGAGCAGGAATGTGGAGTGTTAAAAGGAAGGGGGTGGAATCACTGCAGAGACACTGAGCAGCTTTCAGCTCTGACGGCAGAAAGGGAAAACTTTTCAGCGATTTGGCCGGGTCAGTAAGACGTAACACAGGTCAGAGGAACCAAATGGTACCCCCAAACCCCCGCCTGTCGGTCAATGGGCGGACTGTCTCGTGGTTGGATGCACAGGCAAAGGCCGGGCAACTGTCGCGGGGAAACAAAAACCTCCCTCTCTTTGTGGCGCCCGGACAATCGGTGACTTCTGAGCGGCGAGCGCCCGGGGCCCCATTCACCCGGTCGGCAAGGCCGGCTCTGCATTAAGGAAAACAAAGGGGCCGTCTGCATTGTCGCCGGGCAGGAGGGTTAAGCATCTGACCTGCCGGGACAGCGCGCTGTGCTCGCGGGAACGGCCTCTGAGAACATAAACAAGAGTTACTGCCGCGGGAGAGAGGGGACCCGTCCGCGACCATCTCGGGGGCCTGTTGTCCAGCTGTCGGCATCCAGGCGGTGCCTGCCCCCTCGGGATGCCACTTGCCGAGCGGAGCTGGCTTCGGAGGCTATGGTGAGTCCCCGCACCCTTCGGACTGGGGATGCCGATCCTTGGTCACAAGGCGCTTTGCCAAGAATGAGATTTGACAGCCTGGGGTTGACCAGGAGAGCCCGTGGCCTCCAGGCAGCCCTCCCCTCGCTGCCTGGCCTCCCCGAGGGGCTGCATTCGGGGAGCCGGAACGCGGGGGGCCTGGCAGGAGGCAGGAACGTGGGGCGTCGGAGAATGGGATGCCTTTGGAATAGGCGTGTTTTGCTCTAAAGCACAATCGCATCCCACCTTCCTCTCCACAAAAGATGGAAGAAAAGCTGTTAGCCTGCTAAGCAGTAACATCTCTGAAAAGCACGTGTGTGTGTGTGTGTGTGTGTGTGTGTACTGGAACAGACATCCGGTCATGTGTTCCCAACCTGCAGAGGAGAAGCAGCGAGGCCTCCGGCTCAGTCAGAAACAGGCAGCACCAGCCCATGGACAGAAAGAGACACGCCCTGGCCGGATCAGCGAATAGAGCGTCGGCCCTCGGCCCTCAGACTGAAGGGAATGCCCGACCCGCCCCTCTGAACGCATGGGCTTGATGGGAAGGAAATCTATTTCCACTTCTCAGATGGGAACCGCAACCAACCCTTTGTGATGCTAATGGGAGACACTGCTCTCACCCTCGATGAATCTCCGAGGTGCGAACACAGAAAGCCACGGGACGCACAGGGGGAGCTTAACCTGGTGTCTGAGGCCAGCGCGTGCCCCGCAGGGGCTGAAGGGTAAGTGGGCATCCCAGCCTCTGATGCCCGGCCTACTAGAGACTTCCGGCTGAGGCGGCTTAGGGCACATGCAACTGTGAGTGAGTTTCCCCCCGGAATTGCAACCCTTTGCCCCCTTCCTGGCACCCCAGCTACACTGTACAAATAGCCAGCACCCTCCTCGGCTGCTCCATGGCAGACACACACTCACTCATGCAATAACCAAGGTTATGTTTTCCCCTTTGGGGGCTCTGTGTCTTCCATGCAATCTGCAACAGAGCACACCTTGGTCTTGAAGAGAGCCATCCTGCAGTCCCGATATTGATTTTTCTTTTCGCTCCGGGAATGCGGCCACAGCTTTATAGCAGATTGACAGCATTACGGTCTCCCTGGCCTTGGAGACCAAATTAATCGCAAAATCAGCCATCTGTGTTTATGCCCCCGAGTTCGGTTTCAGTTCCCACCGCGAACCGCAGAGCCACCGCCGGCGCCTGGTGCGATCCAGCAGGTACACGGCCGGACACACACCACCCCCCCGGGCCCACCCCCATTCATGGTGTACAGCGATGGCTTTGCAGATCAACACGTGTGCCGCTGGGTCAGCCTCTGGCCGGGGCCCCTGAATGTCCAACGCTAATTTCGGGAGGGACTCCGAGGAAAGCTGGCTGCAGCGCCCCCTACCGGCCAAAAGGTCCTTATGCTCAGGCACCTCAGGGTGACCCATCAGACACGCTGCTCTCAGAAACCTCCTCTCAGCTCAGATCACACAAATGTAGAGAGAGTTCACCTGCCATCTCCCGCCCGCCTTCCCGCTGAAACTCTTTTCACTCGGAAGGCAACGTAGGGGTGCCTGGAGCCTACTGAACACCCTCGGGTCTCGGCTCTGTGAGCCTCCCTCACCTCTCAGTTCCACCAGCTACTCTCGGTTTTCTTAGAGCCACTCTGCTTCACTGCTGTCCTGTGCTTGTCCTTTATTCTGGTCATCCCACACTTCCCCTTTGATGCTCCTTATTCTTTTTTTTTTTTTTTTAATGTTTTTGTTGATTTTTAATGAGAAAGGAAAGGAGAGGGAGAAGGGAGAGAAAGATAGAAGCATCTATGAGAGAGAAACATGGATAGGCTGTCTCCTGCACGCCCCCTACTGGGGATCGAGCCTGCAATCCAGGCATGTGCCCTGACCAGGAATCCAACCAGTGACCTCCTGGTGTGTGGGTCAATGCTCAACCACTGAGCCACGCCTGCCCAGGCGATGCTCCTTCCTCTGTAACCTCCGTTCTCTCTCAGGCCAACGACTTTAGCTACTGTCTCCATGGAGATGACTGCCATGTGTTAGGCACTGTCTTCAAGCCCGGATTAGCATGAGGACACTGCCTGGCACATGACAGGCACACGAGGAATGCCCACAGGAGACGTGGGTGGAACTCTCCGATCTACATCGGTTTGGACATCTCTACCTGTATTCCCAGATCTTCTCCGATGCTCTGCTGGCTCCTCACACTCAATACACAACCAAATGTCCTCCTCTGCTGCTCCTCAGCATGGCGAACGGCATTATCACCCTTCCAGCAACAAGACCGGAACCTGGGGAACTGCCTGGGGCTCTTCCTCGTCTCTCTTCGGGACACCGGTGGTGGGGGAGATGGGTGTTGAACACTGGGATTCACCCCTCCTTTTCCCTCCCATTACTGCCGAGGGTCGGAATCACGTTCTATCATTCCTCACCAGAATGCCTCCAACAGGCCTTCCTGCCCCCGCCTCTCCTCTCTACAGTCTACCCACGATGCTGCTGCCGGTTGCCGTTCTCCAAAAAGGGCCTGACTCTTACCCTGTTGCTTCTCAAAGATCTCTGAAAGCAGCTCGCACCGTGATCTCCGGGAGAAAGGCCACATCTCTGAGCATGCCACTGAAGGCTCCTCCTGAGCTGGCCACGTCCTCCTCCTGCCACGTGTTCCCTGGGCCCTAGGTGGTATCCCCTCTGCCACGCGACCCCAGACAGGTGCCCGGAGCCCTGGTCACCAGGTGCCACGCCACTCCTGCAGACGTGCCCGGGGAGGCTCTGCCTGAAATGGGCCCCGCCCCTCCTCCTCATCCCTGAAAACCTTGCCTAAAACGGCAGTTCACTCCACGAGGCCCAATAAGAAAGCCCTTCTTGCCGACATACTGGTGTGGCTCAGTGGATGGAGCGTCGGTCTGCGGACTGAAAGGTCCCGGGTTCGATTCCAGTCGGGGGCATGTACGTTGGCTGCGGGCACATCCCCGGTATGTGCAGGAGGCGGCTGGCCCATGTTTCTCTCTCATCGACGTTTCTGGCTCTCTCTCTCTCTCCCTTCCTCTCTGTAAAACATAAATATATAAAATATAACCTCACACTGTGACCCCACCTTTCCTGTGGCCCACCAAGCCTGCTTGCATGTGTGTCTGTTTCCTCGGCACACATGCCAGCTCCACGACACAGCAACTCTGCCTTTTCGCCAACGCCAGACACCCCGAGTCCTAAAGAAAAATTTCAACCGTCTGTCGGATTGAGCCTGGGCTTTGTGCCTGTCTAGGAGATGCCCGCCCGCTGACCATGAAATGTCAAAAAGCATCACGGGCTCTCCTGGAAGAGGGCGTGGGAACGGAGGTCCAGGCACCACCCCAGGCCGGCCGGGGAGCACAGCAGACGTGGACGCTCGGAGGAGGAGGCTGGGGAGTCTCCGTCTTAGCCACAGAGAGGACAGGGGTACTCCTCGGGGGCCCCCGAGGCTAGCATTTCCCCCTCACGCTGAGACATGTTTATAAACACAGGAGGCTGTGATAAAGCTCACGTGAGAGACAAAACCCAGCCTCGGCTGGTGTTTACATTCTGATCAGGGCAACAAACCACTTCTCACCAGGAGATCCCAACCCAGCCGGCAGAAGGTGACCGTACACATGCCAAGAGCACCCTGGGCCAGGCAGCCTCCTGGCCCCTCCAAGCCGAGCTAGTGTCTGCTGTCCCAGACAGGCCTCTGTGCCTTCTGACCCTTCTTTTCCCAAAACGAAGACAACGGGAGGACCATCTCTTGGGCCCCTTCCCACGCTGACGTTCTGGGATCCCACGGCCGTGGGAGGCCCGTGTCAGAGCCCAGCGGCATGGGCATCGCCAGCCTCACATAGACAGCGTGGGATAGAGGTTGCAGGCTTGGAAAAAAATGAGCAATGACCAATCTGACTGCGTCTCTGCCCCATTTCTCTGGCCTTGGGAGGTATCAAGAGACATTGAAAGGGAAGACACTCAAAAAAAAGGCATAAAAGCTATTTGTTCTCTAGGGAAGTGCCATTTGGGTGTGGCTCTCTCCTAAGATACTCTGGTAATATGAGACAGTGGCCCCAAATATCCTTTCTCCATCTCCCTGATACATACGGTGGCCTCATAGGTAACGCCAGACCTTAGATCAGGGAGGGGAAGCATCTGTCCCACGGGCCGCATAAGGCCTGCAAAATCATTTGGTCTGGCCCTGCCAAGGCATCAGGGTGAGTTAATTAAATGCGTGGTCAAAGAGAGCGGGCTAATTTTTTAAGCGGATAATCTTATATGGCCTACAAATGAGGTTATAAATATCCACATGGCCCTTGGCAGAAAAAAAAAAAAAGGTTCCCCATCACTGCCTTAGATTCTCAAACAGAATCGAAGTGGAGGCAATCCTTCAGAAGCAGCCCTCTGAAGAACAAACTTGATTACTAACCAACCAGAGAGGCCCGGTGCATGAAATTCATGCACTTGGAGAGCGGGGAAGGAGCCTCAGCCTGGCCTGTGCCCTCTTGCAGTCCAGGAGCCCTTGGGGGATGTCCGACTGATGGCTTAGGCCCGCAGTCATCAGTCAGGCATCCTTAGTGCAGCCATGGAGGCAGGAGAGGGTCTCACCATTACTGCTGCGCTCGCCAGCCGTGAGCCCAGCTTCTGGCTGAGCGCACTGACCACCAGGGGGCAGCTCCTGTGCTGAGTGTCTGCCCAAGGGCAGTTGGGCTGCTCATCCCATTATACCCCAACTTTTCCCTTTGTTCCAGCTCAGTGGTCATCAAACTGCGGCTCTCGAGCCGCATGCAGCTCTTTGGCCCCTTGAGTTTTTAGCAAAGGCCGGCTTAGGAGTACCCTAATTAAGTTAATAACAATGTACCTGCCTATATAGTTGAAGTTTAAAAAATGTGGCTCTCCAAAGAAATTTCAGTCGTTGACCTGCTGATATTTGGCTCTGTGGACTAATGAGTTTGCCAACCACTGCTCTAGCAAAGGACTTCCCGGGAGAGAGCAGAGGAGGCTCTCAAGCTCTCCTGTCCACACGTCCCTCCTGGTCTGCATCCCTGGGGCCCAGCCCCCCGAGGATGAGCCCCGTCACATGGCACGGCACCCTCTGCTTCTGAGTCATGCGGGCCTCAGGACTCCTGGCGAGGATCGGAAGCCGTCACCTGCGCGGCCCTTCCTGGATCTGTGTGAAGTGCAGGCGAGCAGCGAGGATGAATATTAATATGCCTTCCATCATCAAACGCTCTTGCATACCCGAAGGATGATAAATATTTTAATCAGTTTGCGGCTTGTCTGGAGGAAGCCGGTTTACTCCTCGGGGATTTCCCTCGTTCCTCACCGAAAACCTGTCCAGGGCGTGTCGCCTTCCCTCCAGAACCTGAGGGACCGGGGCTAAAAGGCCCGGCTTTGCTGGAGAACTCGTTTAACTGCTCCCACCTCCAGGCCTGTCCACTGCTCCCGCTGCCGGCACCGTGGTGGGGCGGTGCGTACCGCAGGGTTCCTATTGACACACCCTCTCCTGTGCTCCTCATCCTTTCTTCCTAAGGTAACCCCCCTCCGTTTTTGTTTCTTCATTCTCCCCCGAGGATACTTTTACATTGATTTTTAGAGTGAAAAAGAGAAGGAGAGACAGAGAGAAACATCCATGTGAGAGAAACACATCGATTGGTTGCCTCCTGCAGGTGCCCTGACCCGAGGTAGGCGCCCTGGACCAGAATCGAACGCAGGATCGAACCCAGTCCACAGGCGGACACTCTATCCACTGAGCAACACTGGCTAGGACCCACGGTAACATTTTAAGGACCATTCAATTTCCCAACCCACTGGCAGGGGAAACCCTAACACTGAAAAGATTCCCAACCACGGGCACATCCTTCGGGAATCTTGCTTCCCTTCCAAACGGATAGATCTGCTGATTTTTTTTTTTAACACGACTTCATTTTCCTAAAGGTTCTTCTAGAATATTTCTTTATAATAGGACAATGATAGACTAGAGCTGGATTTCATGCCCCACTTTACCACCCCCCAAAATAAAAAATAAAAAATGAAAAACACCAGAGGAGAGATGCCGCATACCCTTGTTTTCTGCGGCACCTTTTCCTGGTGAGATGCAAACCCCCCACACCCCAACCTGGAACCAGGGTTTCTGCGCTCACCCTTGCAATGCCGTGATGGTCGGCCAGTCAGAGTAACCCCAAATACATCCCAGCACCCGGGCTGTAGGCCCCCCAAGCCCCCGGGAACAGTAGCAGGATCCTCACACCTTTGCATCAATAGGAATTCCGGGGCAGTTAAAATGATTTCAAACAAAAGAGTTCACCTATTAAAAATATATATACATATATACATAAGTTTATAGTGTGTAAAACATGTATGCGTGTATTCATGCGTGTGCGTGCATGTGTGTGTAATAAAGGTTAGCAAAATGTCGCTGAAGCCTAGGAGACCGGGGCTAACATGAAAGCCCGGGCTGTTTATGCCAGTTTGTCTCTCACACTAACAAGAGTGGAGAGAGACCGCAAGGCTTTCGCTCGGCATTTCCTAGCTCCTGTCACTCCCATTGTGTGCAGAGCAGAGGCCTGGACCTGCCCCTCGACATTCCTGGGTGTCACAGGCCCTGTCCTGCTCCAAACCAATAAAGCTGGGCTCTCACGCAGCCCGCACAGGGTTAACAGAAAGGCCTGCCCACTGGCCGGCCCTGCTGTGCCCGGAGATAGTGTCTCCGGATGTATCCTCCGTAGGATTGCATTCAGCGCCGCCGTCTTCCAGTACAAAGCTGCGGGCTGTAGCCGCTTGCGGGAACATAAGTGTCCCTTTTTTCCGCGGCGCCGTATCTGTGTGTGAAATTCTCCAAAGGGGTTTAAGTATTTACCCGGAACACTATCAGAGGAGCTCTAAATTCTTCCTTATCCAGCTGCAGACACACTTCAAAGAGAATCCTCAACGCGCTCCTTTGTGCTCTCCGCGCGTTCTGTGTCTACGGCTCGAGCCTGGATTCTCTCGGAATTGTAAATTTCTCCCCCAAAAAGACAGGGCACACGACACTGTTTCTTTTTTTCCTCTCCAATCATGACGGAGTCTGCAGCAGCGAAGGGAAAAAATTGGGAAAATCTGAGAGAAATCCAGAAGGGCAGGCAAAGAAGGGATCAAAATGTGTTCAAAATGCGTTGCTGGATTCAGCGTGCTGTTTCGCCCCAGACAGCTCAGTCCTGATGGAACACCGCAGCTGTGGGGATTGGGGTGGGGGGTTGGAGACCCGGGAACAGAAAGCACCAGCCTTCAGTAAACACATTGCAGACAATAAAGATGTAAGAGACAAGGGTTGTAAGCCACTGGAGGCTGAAAAGTGCCTTTTTCCCCTCTTTTCCCCCAAATTTCCAAAGCTAAACACAGCGGTCCCAAAACTCCGTGTCTGCGTACATAATTTGAATTATTGGGTGCCTGTGACTGTTTACCTGCCCCCAGTCTTTGCTTATCCCGGGCCACTCAGCACGGAAACCGCCCCAAAAAAATGGAGAAGGGAATTGAAATTCTAATTTCCAACCGCTAGCCGCCTCACACCAGATCTTAAATGACTGTAATACATTCCTGCTCCTGTTTCAGAAATGCTAGGTCTGAAGAAACAGAAGGCAGGGCGATGTGAGCAAATAAAAGGTGGTGCATGCATCAGCAGCAAAAGGGGAATAGACCGGTACATATGCACACGTGCGTACGTAAGTCGGTGACTTCGCCATCGAGAGGGACAAAATATTGATATGTATTCGGACACTTTCTTGCTCACGCCCTCCAAAGCCTTTCATCCTAAAAGGAAGTTTAAAATGAACGCAGCTCGAGGAGCTATACTGTGACAGCAGAGACCAGCACGCTCCGGGTGCGTCTCGGTGTATGAGACAGCAGCCCTGTTCTTCTCTCCAGTTCCCAAGATTTCCATCTCAAGTGCCGTGAGGATAGCTTCGTCAACCTCTCCAAAACAAACAAGCGGCTCCCCGGCTCCCCACCCCCCGACCGCACAGCCTACACCGAGAAGGGCCCACCAGACAGCGGCAGGCTCCAGGGCGAGCTGTGCCAGGAGGTGACGCAGGCCGGAGTGCCGAGGGAGAAGGGAATGGCTCATCCCCAAATTAAACCATCGCCACGGCTCGTAAAGGACGGCCTGCACATTCCTGGGTGCCACTCTCTCTTAAAACTGTTAACCACGAGGAGCGGGTAACGGTATGAAATAAAACACCTCCTCCTCTTCCACAACGCCCAAGTTAGAGCACAAACGGGGGAATGAAATGCCGCCTGCGGCCCCCGAGCCTGAGGACACGCTGTGTTGTACGCGACTCCCGAGCGGATACGTTAAAATAATCCAGCCCGGGCTCCTCCCGCCCAGGTCTGTGAGGGCAGGCCAGGAACACTCAGAGCCATCAGCATCCCTGGTAAGAGGGCAGCAAGATCTCTCTCTCCGGTTTGGAAATCTCAGTCCGTCTGCAAATGTTTGCTCTGAAAGCTCCTCCAGAACATCGCCATCGCGTTACAGCGAACGGAGCTTTGAAAAGAACCGTGCGTATGCTCGGAAGGAAATGAGTAAATGTCACCGGAGCAGAGGACACGGCGCCCGGCACCCCGGTTCCTGGGAAGCCTGCGGCGGTGAGAGGTCCCGGAGGCGGAGTGAATGGCAGTGTGGCGGCTGCGATACCGGCCCGGGGAGACCAGAGGCCTATCGGCTCCATCGCGGCTGCAGCCCGCCCCGGGCCCCGCAGGAGGCCCGGCTCCACAGATTTTTTTTTCAGATTTCTCTGCACCCAGGGAGCCAGCCGGGGCGCTTCCTTTCAAATGGTAACGCTCCCCGGTCCCCGGGAGTCTGCTGGTCACAGGGACTCCTGCGTGCGGGGCGGGGGCTGACTTAGGAGGAAGCAGAAGACGCACATGTCTGAATGGGGGTGCGGGGCAGAGAGCCTTCCTGAGCACAGAGCTGGAGGAAAAGAAGGTTAGGCCTGCGCCTGGGCTGGAAGAAAGCCTCGGCTGCTCTGGGGTTAATCCGGGAGGTAATATTCAAGAGAGACCTGATATTTTATCAGAATGCCATTCACATGCAAGGGTTCGCATTTACATCACAAGAGGGTGCGGACAGTAAAACTCTCCTTGGGGACTGAAATGGCAGGAATAAACAGCGTGATAAAAAAAAAAAAAATTAAACACACACACACACACAAAATCCCAGTGCCAGCCGACCCGGGCAGCCAAGGCTGGGGATCTCACAGACTGCGGACTCGGCTTTCTGAGAGACAGGTGACGGGTTAGGGCGTGTGAGGCAATGACTGCTCATGGCAGCAACGTGGTTTCAAAGCTCATCCTCCATTCTTCTTCCCTATCTTACCTGAGACCACATCTTCCAACCACAAAGGGGGAAAAAAGAGAAAAAAAAAAGGACACAAAGACAGAGAGAAATCACAGCGCCAGGCTCTTTGCCTGCCTCCTAAGCAGAGGGGAATCGTAACGTACACATGGCCAGGGGTTCTCTGCTTTATTTTCTCACCCAGAGAGACGGATGCCATGTTAATCAGAGAAGTCTTTCCACAACACACACACACACACACACACACACACACACACGTGATTTTACGATGCAAAAAAAAAAAAAGCGTAAAGATAGAGAAGAACCGTTTGTCTGAAGGGATAATAAGCTTGAGCAGCATGTTCCCTGGAAGCCACAGGAGCGCGCTCAGAAACGCCGTTTCCATTAGTCTAATGCTATCGGATCCAAATGTGCACCAAACTCCGCACTTTTTATGTTAAATTGCTACTGAATTTGTTAACCCACAACTGATTTCCTGTGTTATGGAATCTGGGAGATTACAGCTAACGTGGAGCAACGGGGATAATTCGCGACAGTGGTGCGTTTGTGTGCATTTTCCTGAAGGGCCAGCATCTGGGGGCCGCCGACTGGCAGCTCAACATTGCCCCCTACTGCTTGCCACTGGGAACGAGGAGGCGGGCTGGGTGCAAGGCAGGAATCCAATGGGCCGGGGCCAAGTACACAAACCCCAGGTACCTGGTCCTGCACAGACAGAACCACGGAAGCGTGGACCTTTCCAAGGATCATTCTCCTCTAACCGCAAAAATAAGTTAGTATGAGTTTGTTCAAAGCCATTTAAAAAGGGCTTGAAGCGGCGCTTAGATTTAATTTGGAAGTTAGATTGGCCCAACCTCCCCTCTGCTGATAGTGATCGTCCTGGGGCTGGAGGCAGACACTGAGGCCATTCATCCCCCTGGAAGGCTCGGCGGTGCTCCGCCCACAGCCCGCGAGCTCCCTGGAGGAGCCCCAAGACCGCTCTTCTCCTTCCGTGTCTCTCACACGAGCCCCACAAAGTAAACAGCAGACACCCCTCCTCCTGCGGCATCGCCACAAAACTGAAAAACACAAGCATCCTAACGAAATTTCTCAGATGAATTCAAGAGACCAAAGGTTTTTACTTTAAAAAACAAAAACTTGAGCCAAAGCAACTGCAAATCATTTTGAACAAAATCAGTGAGTTCTGCCCAGCTGATGTAGTAGTTGAGCGTCGACCTATGAACCAGGAGATCAGGGTTCGATTCCCGGTCAGGGCATAGGCCTGGGTTGCAGGTTCCATCCCCAGTGGGGGGCGCGCAGGAAGCAGCTGATCAATGATTCCCTCTCATCATTGATATTTCTCTCTCTCTCTCTCTCCCCCCGTCTCCCTTCCCTTCTGAAATTAATAAAGATATCTTTTTAAAAAATTCAGTGAGTACCTTTCATATTCATCTGCCAATCCTAATTCAGGAAGTTGTCCGTTTACAATCCCCTGAATTCCTTGTCTCACGCTCCCCCGTTCCCCCACTTCTGATCTCGTTTGTGCAGTTGCTGGAGCCTAAATCCCCCCACACGTGCGGATCTGACCCTCTGCCTCCCCAGCCAAGCTCCCCCCAAGCCACATCGGCAGCATCACAGCAGTGCCAGCTCCCGGGGTCTGAATGCAGGCCCCCGCCTCCGGTCTGTGATCTTCTGAAAACCTCCCTCACAGGGTTTCTCCAAGCCAGTGTTTCCCAAACTTCTGACATAGGTGTACCCCTTCTATCGTTTTCGTAACGCTGAGTACCCCTCGTACTCATGAGAACGTAGAATTAGGCGCAGCTAAGCACGGTGCAGGGCACATCCCCACCAAACTCTTCCCGCACCCCTGGGGGTACACGGACCACACTTTGGGAAACACTGCTCTAAGCCAACGCAACACCTGGGCTGCCCGTGTCTCCCTCCTCCTTCACCCGGAGGGGATGGTTCCGGGCACAAGCTGCAGGGCAAGCTGCCCGGATTCCATCTCGCCAGGCCGCTGGCTCGGGGACCTTGGGCGTTGGGGACCTTGGGCGTTGGGGACCTTGGGCGCTGGGGACCTTGCGGGAGGCACTCATTCCTCTAGGCCTCGGTTTTCCCATCTAGAAATAAAGGCTCACCACAGTTTCTGTGGCTCTTGGGACTGTTGAAGAGGCCTAAAAGCTAGTAGAGGGAAAGCCCTTTGAATAATGCTGGTGCATACGCAAGTGCAGACACATGTATGTTAGATCCCGTTGTTACACTGCTCTCCCCTCATCCTTACCAGCATTTCCTCGAGTGTCCAACACAGGGACTTCTGGGAAGGGGAGGTTCAAAGGATGTTCATTCAACGGAACCAAGGTCACACTGACCAAATCCTGGCTGCCCCGTTCCCTTCCCGAAAGGAACCTAACTCAACCATTCGAAAAAGTGACACGCGTGTTTACCCACGTGACCCGAGAATCCACACGGCGCCCTCCCCAGATGCCGGCGCAGGCCCCGCGCACTCACCGCCACTTCCATCCTCCGCCACATCTCCTCCAGCCGGGCCATGGGCTCACACCACCAGTCGGTGCACTTCCGGGGGCGACTGCCTTGGAACCAAAACTGTCTCAGCCACTCGAACTCGACCTGCGGACGGCAAAGAGCAGCGGGTGGTTACAAGGCCCTTGTGACGGACGGACGGTCAAGGACAAGGGCTTTGCTGCTCAGTCCTCCCGTGGGAACTTCACCGCGGAGGAGGAGGAGGAGGAGGGAGGGTGGGAGGAGCCCAGTCTGACCAGTTCCCAGTTCCCAGTTGGAAGTGCAGGCTCCAAGTGTTTCTGCAAAGCCAGGGCAGGGTGGTCTCCATGCTCAGGGGGACGGCCCAGCCCCGGCTGGGGAGGGATTTGCAGTCACATCCACCAGTCGGACGTGAGGCGGCTGTAAGTCAATCAACTACAAATCCTGAGAGCCTCGAGTGTGCAGCAGCCTGCACCACGTGTGACGGGTAAAGTATCATCAAAGTATGCTCCTATTCGAAGTCTTTCTTAGAGATTAGCATGAAACCCAAAATACAGACACGGATGGGGAGATATTTAAATTGAAGTTTCTCCGATTTAAAACAAAGAAGTGCCTGGCTGGTGAGGCTCAGCGGTTGAGCATCGACCCAGGAACCAAGAGGTCACCGGTTCACACATGTCCGGAGTGTGGGCTCCATCCCCAGGAGGGGGCGTGCGTGCAGGAGGCAGCCAATCAATGATGTTTTCCTCTCACTGATGTTTCTGTCTCCGTCTCTCTTTCTTCCTCTCCACCCCCCTCTCTAAAAAAAAGTCAATAAAAATATTTTAAATAAATACGTAAAAAATAAAATAAACAAAGAGGTTAGCTGCGGGCCAGGAGGAGCCGGGGATAAATGATTAGCAGCGTCACGTGAACTGTGGAGGCACGCAGACAACAGCCCCATGGAGCCACACAGGCGGCCACTTTTCAGCGTCGGGCAGATGACAACAGGTACAAACACTAGCGGCAAAAACACTAACAATGTCCTTTCCTTCCTATGACCCTGCTATGGCCAAGAACGACCACGCAGGTTTGCGGTGAGGAGTAAGTGGGTTAATAATGTACGACCTACAACATGCCAGGCGCTTGCTAGATGCTGAGACTCGGAAGTGAGCAGGGCAACAGGCCTAGGACTTCAAGGACCACACAGTCAGACTCCCCGAGCAGGAAAACGTCCAAGCCCCATGCCCACCCATGCCCACGCCTGAACTTTATCGGGCCGTCAGAAGGGTCAGACTGATGTGTTTTAGCCCTGATCTACGAAGGCTTCCGCCCTGGGTCCTCACCCTTTGGTTTTTGTGCAATGTCCACCCACAGCTCTCCTTTCTCATCCCCAGAGTTTAGGTGGGAAGAGTGGGGGAAAGGGGAGAACCCAGCATTTAAAAAATATATTTTTTTTTTCTAACTCAAACTCATACTCAAGAAGCTGGACTTTATTTATTTATTTTTTTTCCTCCTTAATTAATTTTAAGAAAGGAGCCAGCAATTTCTCTTGGCAGTTGGGGACTGGTGAGGGTGGTATTTGATTACAATCCTGTAATATTTTTCTCTCCACAACACTGGGATGAAAAGGTCGGGCTATGGACCGGGATAAAGTGCGTGCCAGTGGCTCCGATGCTCACCGAGACTGTATCTCTCAGGCACTGCTTCCACGCACGGGGAGAGCTGTGGGGAGTAAACGGCTGGCTCCATGAGAGAGGCGTGGGCACGGCTGGGCATGGGGCTTGGACATTTTCCTTTTAATAGTTGGCTGTTTTGGGGGGTTGGTTTTTGTGTGTGTGTGTGTGTGTGTGTGTGTGTGTGTGTTTTGGTTTTTTTTTTTTTTTTTTTTTTTGAGGTGTAAATTACCCACTACAAAATTCACCCATTTCATGTGTAGAATTCAATGACTTTTAGAAAATGTATGAAATTGTGCCCTAATTTCCCTTCTTAACATAAAGAATGAAGACCTTAGGCTCAGAGCCTTCTCCCGGCAAGACCAGCTGCTGGAATTTAATGGCACGCTCTGTTTTCACCAGCTATGTTCTTCTGGTTCCTTTTTCTTTTGGCCAGTAATAGCAGCTTTCCACTTCCATTGGAAATGTACAGCTTCCTTCTTAAAGACCTGTATCTATGTAAAGACGAGTTGATTTAAAAGCTGTATTAAATAGATTAAAAAAACACACACACACACACATGTATCTATATCTATATTACCTAAATGTAGATATAGGTATAGATAGAAATATAGATATAGATGTACACTGAGTGGCCAGTTTATTATGATCTCTGAATGCATAATAATCTGGCCACTCAGTTTGTATATATATATTAGAGGTCCGGTGCATGAATTCATGGGTTCCTGCCAGCCTGGCCAGGGGGAGGGGACATGGGCGGTTGGCCGGCTTGCCTTCTGGTCAAACTCCCAGTCGACAGGACAATTTGCATATTAGCCTTTTATTATATAGGATATATACTGAGTGGCCAGGTTATTATGTGTTCAAAGATCATAATAATCTGGCCAGTCAGTGTATATTGTCCAAAGATGAAGAAAAAATGGAAAGAGTGCTAATGAGAACAATGAAGTTTGCAAAACTGACTCATGAGGATCCAGACCTGCATGTCTCACAGACTTCAGAAATGGAACTAATGAACAGAGAGCAAGGCACTGGCATGTGCTCCTACGGTCCACCCTCCACTCCATCAGCTTTGTTGGGAAACTGTTCTTCATGTGTGTCTGCGTTGTAGGAAAGCGCCTGACTGTCCCTTGGTTCAGGCTCTCATTTCAAGGATGTTGGTGTGGACGTCTGTATGGGCTTGGAAGACATCGTTCCTCCCTCCGGAACAAAGGGCAGGTTTGCTAAGAGACTAAGAAGACAAAGACTGAGTTTTGATCTGGAGCAAAGTGATGCATGCTCACTGCCTGTTATAAAAGACTCGGGTTCTCTCAGCTCACTGCCTGTTATAAAAGACTCGGGTTCTCTCAGCTCACTGCCTGTTATAAAAGACTCGGGTTCTCTCAGTTCACTGCCTGTTATAAAAGACTCGGGTTCTCTCAGTTCACTGCCTGTTATAAAAGACTCGGGTTCTCTCAGTTCACTGCCTGTTATAAAAGACTCGGGTTCTCTCAGTTCACTGCCTGTTATAAAAGACTCGGGTTCTCTCAGTTCACTGCCTGTTATAAAAGACTTGGGTTCTCTCAGTTCACTGCCTGTTATAAAAGACTCGGGTTCTCTCAGCTCACTGTCTAAAATAAAAGACTCGGGCTCCCTCAGCTTGGGTTCCTCTTCTATAATGCAATCCCTCCACGTGCACATGCTATCTGGCCCACTTTGCACTGCCCGGTGGGAACAGAGGCCTGGCACAGAAGTGCTGAGCCTCTGGCAACGGCTGCTGTTGTAAGTAACCAACTGCCCTTGTCTCTGGGAGTCGCACGTCTTACTCTCGCCTGACACTATGGCATCTTGACTTGTGAGTCTGCACGTAGGACGGGGTCTCGGACCCTTCACAGTTCTTTAAATCCTCACCTCGTTGTGGATTTCTTCTCCTTGTTTCAAAACTGCAGGCTCCAAGGACTTCAGGGCGACACCCCCACTATCTGTCACATCGCCGACATTCTGCAGAGCCAGCTGGCAGCGCTGCAAGATGTAATCCAGGGTCCCCGTCGAGCACTGCGGACAGAGGCAGAAATCCAGATTACAAGGAAGTCCCAAGTTTTCCACGTCTCTTTTTAGGACTGTTCATGTGTACACTCTTTCTGTACAGTCACCTGTCACCCTCACAGCTCAGCCTATACTCCTTCACTTCATAATCACTACAGTGGCCTTGGTCAGTGGGCTCAGTTGGTTGGAGCACTGTTCAATACACTGAAAGGTCGTGGGTTCAACTCCCAGTCAGGGCACATATCCAGGTTGTGGGTTCGATCCCCAGTCAGGGTGCATATGATAGGCAACCAATCAATTTTTTTCTCTCACACTGGTGTTTATTTTTCTTCTCTCTTTCTCCTCCCCCTTGCTCTAAAATCAATAAAAACATACCTTCAGGTAAAGATTTTTTAAAAACTTAAAAAGGATTACTACAGTGGCCTGCCCACTGGGCTCTGTGCGACCAGCTTTCCCTCACCTGGGCCACTCATCTTTCTTTTATTATGTAGGCCTCAAATCTCAAACTACACAGTGGGCTCTCTCAGGCTGAGACCCTGTATGTAGACATGCATTTGTATGGGTCCTACACGTAAAGGAAAGCTAATAAGCAGTTATTGGATGAATAACTAATTAACCAGGAAGTCAAGGGCACCAACTTTATCTCAAGGCCCTGCACTGAGCGTGAGAAAGAAAGGTAACCAGGGTGTAGGACTGACTCGAACCTACACAAAACGGAGCGGCAACGGCAGGAAAACTACAGCTATAAACACAGAGCAAGAAACTCGCTTCCCTGTTCTGCAATGGCAGTCCTCGGCAGAAGAGATCCTTCAAGTGCCATCAAGACCCATTCAATGTGACTTAGAACCTGGCTATCACAGGGGCATCGATAACTAGGCCATCCCTCTCTGGTCTGTGGGAGCAAAACAGGTCAGGTGGGCAAACTCCTGCTTTGAATGATGGCAGGGAGAGGAAGCCGATGGCCTGGACACTGTCTGTTTATATAATGACATGATTTCTTAGAAGGATAAACAGCGAGCTCTAAAGACCCCTTAGACCCAACGAGGAACATGCATCTCTAAACTGGTTTTAATTTTAATACTAGAGGCCCAGTGCATGAATTCGTGCACAGGTGGGGTCCCTCGGCCTGGCCGGTGACAGGGGCCAATTAGGACTGTCTTGCCCCGTCCTGATCAGGGCCAATTGGGCCTGCCTGCAGGGGATGGGATGGGGGTGGAGGGAGAACCACAGGAGGTTGGCTGGCCATGGGAGGTTGGCTGTGGGAGCACACTGACCACCAGGGACAGCTCCTGCATTAAGCATCTGCCCCCTGGTGGTCAGTGCGCATCATAGCGACCAGCCAGTCGGCCAGTCATAACCCCCACTTAGGCTTTTATATATATAGATTTGTCATATACACTGATTCCTTAGCAATAATGTTCATAGCTAACCTCCTGGCACAGAAATTCTCTGCATAGTTCCTAACGTTTTGTACAATGTGACGTGGAAACGCCTCGGAATGAGAAAGTTTCTGTGTTTTAGTCTTAGGATCTCCGAGTGTGAGGGGCACGGGGAAGGGAGCTCCAAACTGCTCTCCAGAAAAAAACAAAACATGGAGCTGAACTCATCAACCTGTTCAGAACTGGACAAACTACTGTCTTCCCTGATGTCACAGATCTGTTTCCTCTAATGTCATTCCCAAATCACCCACACTGGACACCCAGAGTCATCCAAGAGCTAGGCACATGGAAAGCATTCGGGAAAGCATTCATTTGTTCGTCTGTTTGTTCATTCATTCCTCCATTCATTCCCTCTTACATTGCCCCTGCCACTTTAGTTGGCCAGTTGCCAAGCCTGACACGATGTCTCCCACATCAGTCATGGGAATGTCTCCCTTTTCCCTGCTGCTACCACCTTAGTTCAGATCCTAACAGGCTGAACGGATGTCTCCATGACATTTATTTCCCTAAAGATATCTCCAATAGGTCACCACCAACATACTCAATATCCCACCTGCCAACCAGCCTAAGCGCAATCACTCAATCTGACGTCCCAGCCCTTTCACATGCTGGTCTCATTCAGGAGCCAGCCTCACCAGCTCACACTTCCTTTAGGGCATCATGGTGTCCACTCAATAAGCCCAGGACCTCCACCCCGCCCCAGTCACGAACCCTCGCCCAGTAGCTGTCCTCAACTGACCTAAGATCCCCTCATCCCTACATGGTGAAGTCTTGCGTGTCACCTCACCCAGGAAGCCTCATGCCGGGTGCCATGCTCCATTCTGCACTCTACCCACTCTCACCCGGTGAGCGGCTTGAGGAAACCAAACGTGTCAGCCATTCTCCTTCACAGCATTACTGACAACAGCCAAGCAACCGGGGTGTCAGATATTTAGGAGAAGGAGTGAACGGAAGAGAGAAGCTAGGAAGATAATGAGAAAATGGAGAGAGTGCTTGCAGGGCGTGCTGGCATCATGATTGAAATAGACACTGACGCCCTCCCTGCCACACAGCAACACGGCCAGTCCTCCAGAAATGCTGTTTGATTACCAAAGACATGACACTGCCTATAGGGTCTCAGCACTGAAAAGGTCTTTTAAACATAAATTTACAATTTCAGAGAGGAAGGAGGAGAGAGAGAGAAAGAGAAACATCAATGATGAGAGAGAATCGCGGATTGGCTGCCTCCTGCACGCCCCCTACTGGGGATCAAGCTCACAACACGGGCATGTGCCCTGACCCGGAAATGAATTATGACCTCCTGGTTCATAGGTCAATGCTCAACCACTGAGCCACATGGCCTGGGCTGAAAAGGTCTTGTATTCCCTGCCACGTTGTTGTATCTCTCCCGGCCCCCCACTACCCTGCCCCCCACGTTCTCACACTATGGTACGAAAAAGAGGTCAACTTCCCATCCTTTTCGGGACAACTCCTCTGCTCTCAGGACCCCTTCCTAATGAAGCACACAGCATCCCGGGTGATGACTAAGGGTTTTCCTCATCTCTTCAGTTTCCGTACCCAACTAGTCTGGTCATCACACGCCCACAAACCCATCCCACTTCCTCTGGCCATCCCCTGCCTTTGACCTTGACAGGCACGAACACCTCCTCCAACTAGCAACACCTGCCAAAGGCACTTACCTTGGCCAAGAAATATAACCCGAAAGAAGCAAAATATACTTATCCCATGCCGCGAACCCACTCTCTAAATCTATCCAACACAACTCAACGCTAAAAAAAAAAAAAAGCAAGTAAACAGAGACTGCAGTCGAGGTAGATGGAAGCAATTTTCCTATCAAACGCTCTTCCAAAGTTCTATGATAAATTGCTCATTCGACCACTTCTGCCACGTCCAATTAAGTCTGAGTCACATTTTTATTTACACTTACCTCTGCCACTCGGTGGGTGGAACTAAACCGAGGTGGTAGGCCAGCCAAAACGCAGTGCTGGTGGGTGGCATTGAGGTCATCTGCAGGAAAAACACCAAAAATTAAAAACAAAACCACACGCACTTATTAGTCACATTATCCTGCTTCACCAACATACAAAGCAAACAGTAAATCCACCGTGCAAACAACGACATCACTTTGTATTCTTTAAAGCATTCTTTATAAATAAGATGGCCAACCAAACCATGCCATTTTTAAGAGTGAGACAGGACGTTATTAATAATTATCCCGGGACAACAGGTGTACACCAGGGCTGTCCTTCACAACCGGGATGTCTGGTTTCCTTCCTTGCTTGTAGTCTGATGGTACCCATTCCCCACCAAGGGAAAAATGCGTGGATTGAACCTCATCCTCTTTCTCATGACAGATCTAATTCTACCCGTGATTTTAGAAGAAGCTGAAATTCTTTCATGCCATTTGGGGTCGAGTAACTTTCATCTGAAAAATCTGCCTCTTTCTCCTCCCAATCAAAGCATCAAGTTTATCCTAACAGTTTTCCGGGCAACAAACCAACCAGCTCAGCATGTTGCAAAGCTCTGGCTCAAAGAACAGAACTCAAGCCTACGGACGCACAACCCAAGGATGGAGTGGGTGGTGAGTTCATCAGCGGGAGAATGTGCCTGAAACCACAGGCGGCGGGGGTAAAAACAACAAAAACAATGGCCAAGTAGTTGTGTATTCTAATGATCCCACATGTCAGGCTAAATCGGTACCAGCTCCACATGGGGGGGGGGGGGGCACTTCCAGTATTTCAAAGGAGAGACGTGAATAGCGCTGTCCCCAGCAACATGGGAGTTCCATGCAGAGAACAGACACTTCTTACCTGGGCACATTACACGTCAGCTAAGGTAAAGGCTGCTGGAGCTTCACCTCACAGCCTAACAGCAAGCCTTAAGAGATTGGAACTTTTTCCAAGTAATTTAATTACTCACTAGAGCGAAGGCTCACACTATTTAAAGGAGTTTAAGGAAATCAGACACCCGGCAATTAAAATCTGCAATGTCAGTGTCCATTCAAAAATTAACGTAAGAGAGAAATGAAAGTCATATGATATATAACACTTAAGATAGATACAACTTTCTCTCATATAGGTATCTTTAATATAGAAATAAAACGAAGCTTATGAAAAGGGAAAATATCATTTCTGAACTAAAGTAATACATTGAATGAGATTTACAGCACTTTAGACACTATAGAAGAAAATATCAGTGAATGGGAATACACAGAAATAGAAACTACCCCAAATGAACCATACAGAGAAAACACTGGGAAGGAGTTAAATGGCTAAAAGTCGGGGATTCCTATGGAGGCCACTTTCAAATAACCCCGTTTTCAAGGAATTCCTGAATAAGAAAAAATAGTCAAGACATAAGAATATTGAAGGGAAAACAAGATACAAAATATTACATAAAAGAAAGGAATAAACATATATTCCCACGGACAGAAAGAAACACTGGAAGGAATTAAACTAAGAAGCTATGACTGATAGGGTCTCTGGGTGGTGATATGACGATGTGTTTTTATTATCCACTGGGAGGCCCAGCGCATGATCAGATCGCGCGTGTGTAAGGTCCCCTAGGCCTAGCCTGCCATCAGGGCCATGTCCGCCGCCCCACAACGCCTCACACACACTGTGGATGCTGCTGGCACCCTGAGATGCTCCCAACTCATGCTCTTCCCCCACGCTCCACCTCCTGCCCCAGCCCCCCCCACCCTCCTCTTTGCTGTGCGCCCCCCCCCCCCCCAGCCCCATGTGAGCCCCGCCTCGCCACTCGAACCCTGAGTCCTGGCCCTCGAGAGATGCTCCATGCACCTCCTGGTGACCGGTTGTTTGTTGGTGACGCCTTACTGCGTCACGACCACAGGCCTTTTGTGCTCCAGATTTTACCCTCTCCTCCAGTCTGTAAGCTCTCTACAAAGACTCACACACCACAGTTCATCGGCTCCAAGGAATACAGTTTTCTTCTGAGTCAACGTCTCTGAAATTGGAGACATCTTAACATTCATGGCGTCTTTATCTGGATGGCCCATATCATCACTACTTTTGTACTTAGCAAGGAAAAACGGAACCCTAAGTATCATTATTTTGGAAGGATCCAATGGAAAATATTCCATGAAGAGAGACTCCGAAAAGAGGTGCTCATTGCCCAAGTGAAAACCATGGCACCCAGCCATCGCCGAGGGCCGGAGAGGCGCCCACAGGTTTGTGTGTCTCCCCTCAGGTCCATGTTCCCGCGGGAGTGCCAGCTCGCTCACAAAAGCGCACACAGAGGTGAGGATGGCCTCGGGGGACACAGCTCGCCCTCCTGAGTGTGAGCGCTTTTTAATTAACTTTTTTGGAATGCTTCGTTTGTGGTTGGGTTGTGGAGAGAATGGATTCTTGAGGTTAATCATTCATTGCTGCTTTCTAAATATGGGAAAAGAACGCTAATCCCATTTGGCTGCAATGCTTCCCAAGAGCAGGCGGGCAGAGGGGGCGGGGGCGATGGAGACAAGGGGTGAGGTCACGCACCCCGAATGGGGTGGTTTTCTTCTTTTCCCCATTCGTACGAAACCCATCACCTCTACTCACGTTCCCAATAAAGGTGATGAGTGAAACAGAAGCAGCCACATAAGCCCTAAAGCCTGATCCTTCACGTACCCTTTGACTTCCCTCTTTAAAAAAAAAAAAAAAAAAAGTGATATTTTATTGATTTCAGAGAGGAAGGGAGAGGGAGAGAGATATATAAACATCAATGATGGGAGAGAATCACTGATTGGCTGCCTCCTGCACACCCCACAATGGGGATCAAGCCTGAAACCTGATCAAAAGCCCTTACAGGGAATCAAACAGTGACCTCCTGGTTAAAAGGTTAACCTTCAACCACTGAGCCACACAGGCCGGGCTTGACTTCCCTCCTTATTCACTTCTATCTCCCATCTATATAATATCCCCTTGGCCATAGAGGAAGATGGCTATGGTTCCTGACTAATTGCCAGGAAGGAAGGATGTCTTTCCAATACGTGGTGAGCTCCCGATACGTGCATGAGGCACTCAGTGCTGTGGGCAGTACAGGAACATATATAACATAGTGTGACCCCCTAGAACAGGGGTCTTCAAACTACGGCTCGCGGGCCACATGCGGCCCGCAGAGGAGTCTGATCTGGCCCGCCAGGTTTTGTGGGCAGTGAGCGCAGCCGAGGTGTTACAGTAGGAATTAGTAGTTCATATAGTCCGGCCCTCCAGCTCTCTGAGGGACCGTGATCTGGCCCCCACTTTAAAAAGTTTGAAGACCCCTGCCCTAAAAGCTCACCGCCAGCGGGTCACATGTGACTTCTGTCTCAATCACAACAGTCCAGAGGGGACTTACCAATCCCGCACTGACTGGTTGGTGCCCCTGCCATCCTGGGCACTAAGTTTTTTTTAATGTCACCTCTCAGTAGGTGAGATATACTACACCTAGATGGTGGGAAAAGCATGACACGGTGGAGGGAACAGAGTGAACAAAGAAAAGGAAAAAAATCTGTGCCAGGACCAATTACAGGGAAAGAATTTTAGGGCAAAGCCACTACGGTACATTGACCAAGAATTATCATTTATATCCTTTTAAGCACTTTTAAATGTTTGTTGAGCCTAGAAGAATTATTCCATAGGAAAAGGTTACTGAATCATCCATCATGAGCTTATACTCAGGCCTTGAAATATGCTACAGCAAGCATGTCAAACTCACACCCTGAAGGAGGCATGCGGCCCGCCAGCCGAGGGTTTGACATGCTTGTGCTAAAGGGACTGACAATTTAGGAAAGTCAGACTTGTTCCTGGTCTAGTCCTGGGCTCAAGCCTTCTGTGGGGATCCATTTTTTTACGGGCTTCATTCATAGTCATTCTTCCGCTCTCTTTATGGCAAAGAATAGATATGGGACAGGCAGTCAAATTAAAAGCCTGAAAAATTCTTTCCCACTGCTCATGCTTTTCGGAGTCAGACAGGTAGAGAGTCCAAGACAACATATTAAGGCTTCAGGCCAAAGAGAAAACTTCCACCCACCCAGTCCGGATGCAGAATGATCCCAACACAGTCCGGCGGAGAGAAACACGCGAGAACGAAAGGATCACAAGATTCATAGGAACACATCCTCCTCGGCTTCAAAGAGACCCACACGCTTCTGTTACCTTTGGTGGTTTTCTCATAAAAGGTTTGGACGAGAATGTACTGACTGATCCACCCACACATGGCGTCCATTTGGGAAATTCTGTGATGTCCCGTGTGTATCTGGACTAGACAGGAAGAAGCTAAAGCACCGGTCAGTGAAGGAACGGAGGACCATGGAAGATGCTAGAAGGTTTCTCTGGAGAAACCCAGCTATGGGGTGAACTAGGCCATCTGTTGTGGGGAAGGACTTCAAAACATCTCCCAGCCAGCAGCTTTCAAAATCAGAATAAATATTTCCTCTTGCATGGATGGTCAACACGTACTGCCATGAAATTTAAAAAATAAATAAAATTTAAAAATACAGCTAATCCTTGCTTCATTTTTTCACTCATTCATTCAATAATCAATATTAAAGCACCTACCACGTTCAAAGGACTGTGTGAGGTGCTGGGGAGGTTATAAGTGTTCCGGAATATGAAATATAGTTCAGCGGGAGGAAGCTTTGGTCTCAGCAAAACCTGGATTCAAGCACCAGCTTGACTAGGTTTGTCTCTTTGAACCAGTCTTTTCACCTCTCTGAGCCTCCATTTCATTTTTTCAAAAGCGCTCTCTTGACATGTGATTCACACACCAAACAAGCCCTCACTGAAAGTACACCGCGTGCACTCCCTGCGCTGCTGTTCACAGCACTGTGCACCTGTCACACGCACTCATTCTGGAGCGTTTTCATACCCCGAACAGATCGATGTCCACGATAGCAGTCCCTCCCCATCAACTTCCTTTTCTGGGGGGAAACCTGGGGATCAGAGGGCAGGGAGTACCCAGCTGATAGGCCTGTTATGAAAAATAAATAAAATACATCCAAGCATCCAGCCTGGCCCTCCACAGGGACTCATCACAAGTCATTCAAGTCAAGTTCAAGGCCAAATCTCACAGAAAGAAGCAAAAAGACTGGCTACGCTAAGCAAGTGTAAGAGGGGCAAGTCCTTCCCAGCACCCAGGAACGCACTCCGGCTCCTGTCCTCGGAGCTTATCCCAAAGCCACCGCCTCCCTCGAATGCTCCTGAATGCGGAAAAATCAGGTATGGAGTCCAACGGCCCACTTTCTGGCCAGGCCGGCATGGCTCAGGGGTTGAGGGTCAACCTAGGAACCAGGAGGTCATGGTTTGATTCCTGGCCAGGGCACATGCCAGGGTTGTGGGCTCGATCCCTAGTGGGGGGCGTGCAGGAGGCAGCCGATCCATGATTCTCTCTCATCATTGACGTTTCTCTCTCCCTCTCCCTTTCTCTCTAAAAAAATTTTTGTTTCAAGAGTGGGTTTAAAAATATATATATATATTTTTGTTAAACTCATTCTTGAAAATGTCAGCATTTGGGGGCATCGTTTAGAGAGAATTTCCGGAGGAGAGAGACACACTCAAGAGGTGAGGACCGGTGGGGAGACTATCCTGCTGTGTCCCCACTTTTCTGGGAAACAAAGGTGGCGGCGCTCATTGGCTGCGGGAGCACTCTCCCCGGGAATGGCCGCCCGCGCCCGGTTATAACTCACTGCGGCTTCTGTCTTACACGCCCCCCCCCGCCCCCCACCCCGCCCCGGCAGAGAGCAGAACGTGGCACCTACGTTTCACGACCCGTGAGAGGCAATAAAGCACAATTACGGAGAATTTATGATTAGGCCGTAAATCATAGGCGCTTTTGACTTGGGTTGGCGGGCCAGAGCTTGGGGGAAGGCAGGGAACGGGGTCACAGGGAAAGAAGAAAAGGCTTTTTCAGGGAATGTAATGTCTGGGGGGGCAGAGTGAGGACTGGGCTTGCTGGGGTGGGTTTACTGAGATGCCACCGGCTCCGAGGGGAGGTCCCAGGGAGGCCTCTGCTTGACTCCCAGGGACCGCTGCTCCTTCTGCCCCCGGGCTGCGGACCTCTCCACCCCCCCACCCCCCCGTGTGCTTCTGGTGACCCCAAAACAGAGCACGGCATACTGAGGTTTCAGACAGGCAACCCCGTTTACAGGAACCTCCTGACCGGCTGTATGAGTAACTCAGCCTCAAGCAAGCTGAGGCCGCGGTTCCTGCAGAGCCCGGATTCAAGCCGCTGCTACCTCTTCTCACCCTCAGGCATCAACTATAAGATTTCCCTAGCCCTGGCCCAGCCGGCCTGGCTCAGTGGTTGAGCATCAACCTATGAACCAGGAGGTCACTGTTTGATTCCCAATCTGGCACATGCCAAGGCTGTGAGCTCCATCCCCAGTGTGGGGCGTGCAGAAGGCAGCCGGTCCATGATTCTCTCTCATCGTTGATGTTTCTGTCTCTCTCTCCCTCTCCCTTCCTCTCTGAAGTCAATAAAAATAAATATATTTTTAAAAAAAGATTTACCTTTCTCGTGGTTCCTATGAAAACATACATGTGGAATAGTGAGGTGCAAAGCTGGCAAAACTCGGGGCGCAAAGCAGGCTGGGAACACAAGGTTCGACGCCTGCTCGCCTCCTCGGTTCTCCAAGAACCTCCGCCCAGGTCCCAGGCTCCCCAGGTCCCACATGCAAATCAGGGTTTGCAGAGCACTGCCCCCCACATGGCGTCCGGCCTCACTGCAAGCCTGGCAGCGAGGACTGGCACCGAGTGCCAGGGGAGACAGAGACGCCGAGAGGGCTCACTGCGAGGACCCCCCAGAGGGTGCAGGGCGGCGGGGACGTGCCCGCCTCTGCACTATTTTACCCCCAACGAAGGAGCACGCGTTTCGGTGGGTTTTGCCTTTTGATTTTTTTTTTTTCTGCAGTAGAATTTCTACTGGGCAACTGAAGCTTCAAAGCAGCCAATTGTCCCAGTAACAGCAGGTATTTGAAAGTGAGATACAGCCGAAACCGGTTTGGCTCAGTGGATAGAGCGTCAGCCTGAGGACTGAAAGGCCCCAGGTTCGATTCCGGTCGGGGGCATGTACCTTGGTTGCGGGCACATCCCCAGTAGGGGGTGTGCAGGAGGCAGCTGATCGATGATGTTTCTCTCTCATTGATGTTTCTAACTCTCTGCCCCTCTCCCTTCCTCTGTAAAAAATCAATAAGACATATTTAAAAAAAAAAAAAAAGAAAAAGAAAAAGAAAGTGAGATACAGTTGGATTTAAGGAAACAATAGTGACAGGTAAACAGTAGTAATAATAAATTAAAGGGGAGGGGGGGAGGTTAGCCCCGACTGTTTACCTAGCGCTCACCTTTGTCCTAAAACACCCCAGCTCCACGCCAGGCTCCTGCTTAAGGAACTTAATTGGGTCGATGGCCCTTGAACTGTAGAATCTGTCCCCCACAGAACCGAGCTCACGGCGTGTCTCCCAGCCGCTAAGCCCCTCCGCCCCGGCTACACGCCGTCTATGGAAAACAGCTGTGACCGAGTAAATCACCCGCTCCCACAAAGGCCGGCGTCTGTCCCCCTCTCTGAGTGTGTTCTGAAGCCCTGGTTGGAAAATTAGTGAAAATTGTAAATCTGTTTGCAAATCTGGTCATGTCTAACTCCGAGATTAGGCCAGAGATTCCGATTTCAAAGGGAAACCGTGACAACGCCAGTTAAGCGTGTCCCGGGGCACCGGCGGCAGGGCCTGCGCTCACCCGTGGGCGCGGGATTTATGGCAGGCACCCGGCGCCCCCATCAGACACCCCCTGGTATTTCCTTAGACAGCAGGGCTCGGCCCGCACTTCCTCTGCAGACCAATATATTATTCTAAATTGAGCTAAACTGTTCCCTTTTCATAAGGGCGATGGGGTTCGGGTTTCAGAGAGCAGCAGGGCGCGGGTCCCTGCGCAGGGCTGCTGGGAGGGTGCGGACTTGGGAAAGTGCGGATAAGAGGGGCATGGGACCCGGGTTGCGTTTTTACTTGTTGGGGAGGTTTTGTTTAAGAGGAGATGGAGGAAAACTGTGTACAAATCCAATGTGATATCTTTTTTTAAAGTATATTTCATTGATTTTTTTTTACAGAGAGGAAGGGAGAAGGATAGAGTTAGAATCATCAAGGAGAGTTAGAAACATCAATCAGCTGCCTCCTGCACAACCCCTACCGGGGATGTGCCCGCAACCAAGGTACATGGCCTTGTCTGGAATCGAACCTAGGACATTTCAGTCTGCAGGCTGACGCTCTATCCACTGAGCCAAACCAGTTTCGGCCAATGAGATATCTTAATAAGAAAATATATTCTAGATGCAAACCTTGGGTACCTCTTGCTATGCTTGGCTTGGGCCAGGAGGGAACCAGCTGCCCCTACCCCCCACCCCCCACCCCCATATCTGAAGCCAGGAGCTGGGACGTCAGGATTAGATAGTATGTCTTGGCTATGAGCTTCTGTAAAATAACACTCACTTCTTCTGTTCATCGCCTACAACAGCTCAAAGGACCCAACGTGTATTTTTAAATGCATGTGCTTTATAACAGGTAAGTCAAAAGGACAATGGGATTAATTACTATTTTCATTACTACCCTGCTTCTCAGGCAAGAATAAAACACAGGTAACTTTTCAAAGAAATGGATAAGAGACAAATTGACCCCTGGCACCGCCTTCCTTTGTTCCCCTCTCACACCATGTGGTCCTAGAACCTTTGGGGCCTGGGCACCACGCTGGGGGAGGGGGCGGAGGGCACCCAAGCCCAGAGCAGGGGCAACGCCCGAGTTGGGGGAGGAGGGATGGCCCGGCCCGCAGTGGTATGTACCCGATGTTGTAAAACTTAGACAACAGAGCATCCAAATGGCTCCATGTTCCTCATTACCGAGCATGAAGTAGCAGTCTCCTTGGTGAAGGGGGATCGCCAGCCCAGGTGTCTCTATGTCCCAGGAGATCTTGAAACCAACGTGCCAAGTGTCAGGATCTCTGCCTTCCATTGGCGAGTCCTCCTCGCTTTCCTCTTCCGGGCCTGTCGCGAGACAAGGGGTGATCAGAAAGGAGGGGTTTCAAACACCCGAGGTTCTGGCTGCCATAGCAGTTACCTCAGGGATAACTCAAGTTTAAATGAAAATAGCTTCCTTTTCGATCACATTTTTAAAAACACGCATTTTTTAGGACGTTTTCAGCATCATTTATTTTTTCATCAAAAAACTTTATAACGCGATGAGGAAATAACCACAGATATCAAGGGGAGAATATCAAGGAGATAAAGGTTATTTTGTTAAATTCCCTGCAAATGAGTTAGAAAAATCTAGATCAAACTGTTAGTTTTTAGGAATCTATGAATAACCAAAGCCACCCCAGAAGAGATAGAAAAGCTAAACAACGCACAGATGAGAGAGAGGAAGTGGTCTGAGGACTGTCTCTCAGGAAAACACGGGTCCAGAGAATTACAAAGAAGAATGCTACCACACAAAGAAGGCATAATTTAAATACACTTTAAATTACTTAAGAGCACAGTCAGAGAAAAGTTTCCAAGTTCTTTCCATGTAGATAGAATAGTATCACACACACACACACACACACACACACACACACACACACTAACGCCACTTCTTCCAAACAGACTCGCCCAGGCCGTGGTGTTTTGTGGAAGAGCCACACTCAAGGGGCCAAAGAGACGCATGTGGCTTGAGAGCCGCAGTTTGCCGACCACAGGCCTAGAGCAACTGTGAGCCATTCCTCTGCCCCGGGGTTATTTTGGAAAGGAGCAGAGGAATACTATTTTATTCCGCCAACGAAGGTCCAAATACAATTTAAAAAACAAAACAAAACACTTTTATAAGGCGAAGTTTAATGTAAGTCCTTAATAGCTAACCCTCCCCCTCCCCAAGGAGTCAATTTGATTTTTTTTTTTATGCTGCATCATGTTTAGAAAAAATTATTTTACTTTAATAAAAGGTAAATGTCGTCGAATAGGCTGACGGGTTTCAAGGCTAAATGCAGCCAGGAAGCGAAGAGGCCTGAGCAGGAAGGAAGAGATGACAGTTGTAATCAAAATATATCGCTTGGATTTTCGTACCACGTTTCATAATAACGCCATTAATATCGGGTGTCCACGACTTCCCCGCTGCGTAAGGACATATTCATCATCGCCACACATTAAAAAAAAAAAGTCCTGTTTCCTTGGCCAAGCACTAAGGCTTCTAAGACTCTGGCCCCGCCAGTTATTCTCTCGGCTCCCTGAGCCCCGCACCCGGAGAGGCTGAGGTACCCGGTCCCTCCCCAGCCACGTCGCACATCCCCAGACAGGAGAGCCCCGGAGGTCGCACGTGGTCGGCTGGTCTGTGAAGCCTAATGATGCCGTCTGTGCCCAGGGCTCACCTATGACGTTCCAGGGTCTGGGATGGGGAACCTCTGTTGTCTGGCCTCCATGGCCAGACCTGGGGTACTTTTTCTGCACAGGTTTCCCAGTTGATGGCAAATGACAGGCGCCACAGAACGTTCTGGAATTCCTCCTGAAGGACTCTCCCGCCACGGCCTCTGGGCAGAGTTCTCCAGGCAGAGTGCTCTCTCTCCGGGGCTGGGAGGAGCAGGAGGCAAGCTTGCTGCTGGCAGGGGCACAGGCCTCCACAGCCATGGGGGTGATGGAAATGGAGGACTCGGTACGTGTGAAGGAAAAAGGGAAGGAGACCCAGTGGGTCCCGGCTCAGAACCCACAGCCGGAAGCTGCTCAGAGGCCGGGGAGGGAGAGAGCAGGTGCACCGCTCACCCTGTCTCTTTGGCGGCAGGAGGCCTGGCCCCGCCTCCCCTCCCTCCTCCTCTCGGGCCCCTCATGGGAGACCGAGAAACTAATAGCGAGAATCTGCAGCGTTTGGCAATCGCGCCGTTAAATTCAGAACTGTTTTTCCCAGAGAGACAGAGTCGCGGAAGACGTGTCCTTCCGAGCAGACAGGAACGGTAAGCAACCCGTGGTTCTGCTGTGTCAGCGGCCTTTCTCTGAAGGCGCTCCCGTCTGAGATGGAGGGGCAGGAAACGGGGTTTGACACCTTCCCTGCGAACGCGCACATCCTGGGGAGACGGGCGATACCGGCAGAGCCGGACCAGAGAAATCAAACACTCTGTCTATTTACACACGGCTCCCAAAGCCGCTCCTGATTAAAGATTGTCCCGTCTCAATCTTCCCGCCTCAGAGAGCTATTAACTGGGGCTGCTCGGGAAGCCGGCGAATTTAGGATATAATTACACGGATCCTAGACAAATTACTTCTCCTGACCCCGAGCAGCGGGGGCGAGCCGGAGAGGGGTGGCTGGCGCTTTATGAACCTGCGGGAAGGCCGTCCCGGGAGCAGGTACTGGGAGCACAGCCCAGAAGATCCTGAGCACCACCCCAGTTTCATTCCGCTTCCTCTCCCACGGGGGCACCTCGTGCTCAGGAGGCACTCAGGAGCCACGTGACCATGGTAGGGCCACGTCCCTGCTCCCCACCTTCATGTTTCCATCGGCGGAATAAGAGGCTTCGGCTAGGTCTGTGGTCGGCAAACTGCGGCGGCTCTCGAGCCACATGCGGCTCTTTGGCCCCTTGAGTGTGGCTCGCAGGCACCTAGTAGGTGCTCAATAAAAGAGCTCCCAGTATTGCTGTTGTTATTAGAGAGACTTCGGGGAATCTCGAGGGGTTGCAGGTTCCAAACCTGAGGTTCCCCCCCCTCCAGGGGCTAACCGGAGGAGGACAAACCTTTATCTATTCATGTGTCTAAATAAATAGACCTTTATCTTAGACAAACCTTTATCTATTTATTTAGACACATCAATAGATAAAGGCACTTGACCAGTCTTAACTGCTCCCGACCGCAGAAGCTATTCATGGGACATTTAAATTCCTTTCTGGGAGATATTCTAGATTTCAGAAGCGGCTCGGTCACCCACACTCCGGGAGAACAATGGGGCCATTAAGCGGCGGGCTGACCGGACCGGAGCACAAAGGCTCCTTTGTGGCCGGCGGCCACCACACTCCACCGCCTCCCTGTCAGAGCTCGGCCTCCTCAGGAGAGACCCGAACCGCCTCCACGGCTGGCTCACACGGCAGTTCCTGGGTGCGACGTTTCCTAAGGCCTGGCGAGGCCCTTACAGAGCAGGGAACCCAGCTCTTCCCAGGAGGATAGCATCCCTCCCCCGGGGGCAGCTGTCTTGGGTCCGCATCATTCGCTCTTTGGGGCCCCAAGGCAGCCAGTGAGACTTCCCACCGCAGACCGGCTCCTGGTTTCGGGCCGCAGGCATCAGGCGAGGTTGGAAAAGCGTCTGGCGACCCTGAGGGCTATTCTGTGATGGGGGTATCGTAAGGGATTTGAAGACAGCCAGGGGGATTTCCTTTTCAAATCCCTTTTTCCAAAAGTCATTTTATTATTCAAAAATGATTACTAGCCGGAACCGGTGTGGCTCAGTGGATAGAGCGTCCGGCGGCTCGCAGACTGAAGGGTCCCAGGTTCGATTCTGGTCAAGGGCATGTACCTTGGTTGCGGGCACATCCCCAGTGGGAGGTGTGCAGGAGGCAGCTGATCGATGTTTCTCTCTCATCAATGTTTCTAACTCTCTATCCCTCTCCCTTCCTCTTTAAAAAATCAATAAAACATATTTTTTTTAAAAAAATCACTAACAGCCACCACCAGATCCAATTCAACGGTTGTGAGAAAGCAGTGACCCTTTAAAGTTCCAGTTCGTTCTCTCGTGGGACGTCCAGAACTCTGGTTTTCCAAGCCCTTTTCAATACGCAGGTAGAAGGCATAAGCAAGCAAGCAGGCTACACTGAGGTCTTGTAGGCTTGGTCAGGCGATCAGGCGGATCAGAACGTCAGCAGCGGTCATGCTGTGTGACAGAGGGAACTACTTTCTTAACATCCTGAAAACCAAGAGACCCTGAACTCGTGGTCGGCAAACTGCGGCTCTCGAGCCACATGCGGCTCTTTGGCTCCTTCAGTGTGGCTCTTCCACAAAATACCACAGCCTGGGCGAGTCTATGTTGAAGAAGTGGTGTTAAAAGAAGTTGAAGTTTAAAAAATGTGGCTTCTCGAAAGAGAAATTTAAATTGTTGTCCTGTTGATATTTGGCTCTGTGGACGAGTGAATTTGCCGACCATTGCCCTAAAAACTGGACAAGAGAAGGAAGATCGGGCGGGCCACACACCAAATGCAGCCTGTGTTCTGAGGGGCCCGGGCTTCAGGAAACGTAGGACGAGCTTGACACACGCACCGTCAGGTGTAACCCCGCAGAAGGGCTGGGGATGGGGGTCGGGGCCAGAGAGCTTCCTGAGCAGTGAGGGCCGTCTGCTCACAGGGCCCGCCTCGCTGGCTTCTGCAGGGAAGGGCGGGGGTCACAGCGGGATGAAGCCAAGAACGGGGCCCTATCTGACAAGACAGGGATGTCAACCGCAATGAAACATTTGGGCGAGACGGGACGCGTGCACCTGGGGGGGACCTGCGCAGACTTGACAGCTTTCTGCTTCTCCCGGCCCTTTTCATCGGCGAGTTAATTAGAGCGGCTCGACAACCCACGCTGTGCTGGAGACAAAGGCACCTGGCTCTCCGGGGGGCACGGCAGGGACAAAGTGACAGCCGCGCTGCCATGCGACGGTGTCCTCTCCGTGCACGGGTGACAGCGAGCCGACAGCACAGCTGTACACTGCAGGTACGCGGCTGCGGCCAGCCTCAGGGGACACGCACACGCACACACACACACACATAAGCAACACCTGGGACCATGCACATATGCACAAACCCGTGAGCACGCCCCCCCTCGGGGCTTGCGTGTCCCCTGCGCGTCCCCTACCTTCGCAGCTGTGGCTGTACACGGCCACCGCCGACCTGTCCACCAGGTTCTCGTCGTGGTGCCAGCTCACCGCCATCTTGCCCATGCCGAAGTAGGGCTCCTCCTTCAGGTGGGGCATCTTCCGGGGGTCCATGAAGTTGAGGAGGGTCACGTTGTACGCGGACCGGCTCCGGATGTCCGCTTCGTCCGGCCCGTCGAAGATGCCCAGGCCGAAGTCGGGCCCGATGCACACGGGCACCTCGTCGATGTTGGCCCTCTCCTTGGCCACCAGCTCCTCCCACGCCTGCGCCGTCTCCAGCTGCAGGTAGCCGTTGAGGCTGAGGAGGGTCTGGCAGGCGGCGGCGATCTCGGCCGCGTGGTAGGCGACGCTGGAGCCCCGCACGGGCCAGGGCGCGGCGAAGAGCCGGGTGCTCAGGTACTTGTAGGTGCAGCCCGGGTTGCCCACGAGGAGGCGGGCGACCGGCGTGAGCAGGTCTTTGCCCTGGATCCTCACCAGGTCGCGCGCCAGGCAGCCGTGCTGGTGCAGGGTGGCGAAGGCCGCCTGCACGTCCCGGTGCAGCTCCTCGGGCACGGAGCCCGCCTCGCGCAGGACCAGCTTGGGGTACTTCAGCTGCCACTGCGGAGCGGAGCGAGAAGGAGGGTGTGTTAGCCTTTGCAAAGGAATGTTGCTTTGTAAGCAGGAGGGGAAATCTAAAAAAAAATATACTGTCGCCCGGCCAGTGTGGCTCAGTGGTTGCACATGGACTCAGGAACCAGGGGGTCAGGGTTCGATTCCCGGTCAGGGCACATGCCCAGGTTGCGGGCTCCATCCCCAGTAGGGGGCGTGCAGGAGGCGGCCGATCCATGACTCTCTCTCCCATCATTGATGCTTCTATGTCTTTCTCCTTCTCCCTTCACCTCTGAAATCAATTAAAAAAAAATTTTTTTAAAACAAAGAAGGTATATATTCATAGGACTGCAAATTTGATAATGACTAAGCTTCAGGGTATTTGGGGGCAGGGGTGGGGGGAAGGGTGCTTCTCGGTGAACACGTAAAAGGAATCGGTGGCTGGGAAGAGCATGTGCTGGGTCTTCAGCTCTGGGCTCGGCCCCTGCCCCCCAGTGCAGAATGCCGCCCGCGGGCCCCGCGCCGGGTGGCGCCCAGGACCACTTGCGCTCGATGAGGAGTGATGGCTGTCACTTCTAGCCCGGAGCGCTTCATCGCCAGCGCCAGACCCTCCGGGACAGGCTTCCCTTTGGCACAGTCGCCGCTGCCGGCTGCCTGGACTCCTCCTTGGGGACCACGTTAATGGGAGCGAGTGCCCGCCAGCACACACGTGGCGTGGGACCTGAACACGCAACATCGCCGGGGAAGCTGCTGAGACGCGAGGGGCTGCTGTTACCGCGGCGTCACCTGGCCCACCCTGGCTGATGCCGGGGCGGGAGGCAGGAAGGCAGTGGAAGAAGCACACACCAGAGTCAGGTCTGGGGGGGGGGGGGGGGGAACGTGGGTTTGGCAGGAAAGCACAGTGGGCGTGCCCGGCTTCTCGGCCTGCCCATCTGAGGGCTGCGATCGTAAATTTAAAGCGACCAAGAGCGGCGTTGGACGGCGTGACCCCGGGGACAGCCATGGAGGCTGTCAGGTACCCATTCGGAATTTTCAGTTTCTATTTATTTTATTATTATTATTTTTTTATAAATATACTTTATTGATTTTTTACAGAGAGGAAGGGAGAGGGATAGAGAGTTAGAAACATTGATGAGAAATATCGACCAGCTGCCTCCTGCACACCCCCTATTGGGGATGTGCCCGCAACCAATGTACATGCCCTTGACCAGAATCGAACCCAGGACCTTCCAGTCCGTAAGCTGACTCTCTATCCACTGAGCCACACCGGTTTCGGCCAGAATTTACAGTTTCTAGCCCTGGTTTATCCCGATGGGAAAACGAAGAGAGAAATGCCACACTTTCTGTGTGCATGCCTCATGGAGCGGCGACGTAAGCCAGTGAGCGGGACACAGCACGTTCTGGCGCCACGGGCAGTCACTCGTTTAACCGCTAAACTGGTTCTCCTCGGAGCAAGTCCCAAGGTGAGGCACAGGTCTACCTGCAGGATGACTGAGGGACTGTCTCGGCACGGTAAACAGTTCCGGTGTTACCGCGATGGGCCTTCACGCAGAGCATTAGAGAGAACTAAGTTTTTCCCAGGAACTCAGTGCTTAAGAGAGAGAAGAAGCCGAAACCGGTGTGGCTCAGTGGATAGAGCATCGGCCTGCGGACTGAAGGGTCCCGGGTTCGGTCAAGGGCATATACGTGGGTTGCAGGCACATTCCCAGTAGGAGGTGTGCAGGAGGCAGCTGATCGATGTTTCTCTCTCATCGATGTTTCTAACTATCTGTCCCTCTCCCTTCCTCTCTGAAAAATCAATAAAATAAATTTTTTAAAAAGAGAGAGAAGAGTGGACAGAATACACACACACACACACACACCCCACTCCTGCTGGCACTGTTCCATATATACTGTGGCTGGAGACCGTAGAAGACACATTTGACACAGGAAACTGTAACTCTATGGACCTGGGACATTTACATAGCCATGAGGATCACATGTAAATACTTGACGTTAAAAACAGCGTTCTACTTCAGAGAGTTCATCGGGGGAAATAGAGACATTTACCAAGATGAAAGGATATTCATCATACCGTGTTTTATGATTAAAAACTGAACACCAAAATGCCAGCAGCAGATCAGAAGGGAAATAGCACACCATTCGTGTCATGAAGTAGTAAAGTGACACACTTTAGGAGAATTTTTATATTGTTTTAGGTAAAAAAACAAAAAAAAACAAACACAAAACGACTATTTTACAAGAAATTGGTAACATGATAATTAGGCAATCAGAGCCTGGTTTCATTTCAAAAATGAACATATGTAAACAATAACATTAAAAAAAAGACTTGGAGAAAAATAGAGCCAACAGTTTCGGGTGCTTATCTCTGGGATAGTGAACTTGGGCATATCTTCAATTTTCTTCTTTAGAAAGAAGACATTTGTTTTTCAAATTTACAAAGATAAATGTAGGCAATTTTTATTTGATTACAACAAATACCTATAATAACAATCGCCTAATCTCATCACGATCTCAAAAAAAAAAAATGCAAGAGAAAAAAAAATCAAACCTGAATGCCCTCTCTTAATATTTATAAAATAATTAGATTAGTGCCAGATACATAAAAGTGCTGGGCAGAGTTTGTTAATTCCTTCTTTAAATAGAACAGCATGTAACTCTGGAAGAGAACTGAGCATCCAGTAATTTAATATTAATTAATTCTGTCCAACAAAACAGCTCACATTCCGTTTTGGACAGGTACACGCAGAGCATCAGATACCGCGCGATAATTGGAACAGCTGTTGGCAGATTTCCAAATATGCGGGGGGTGGGGTGGGGGAATCTTTTTCATTTAATCCCATTAAAGTTTTTCCAGGGCGTACACAGTCATGCAATTATATTAATAGTTGTCTGGTCACATAATATATTTCTTGAGATCTTGAAAACGACAAAAATGATGATGGTATCGTTTAAAAAGCATTTGGAAAGGTGCTTCAGATATAAATCGCCAACATGCCAGGCCTTCATCGATGGCTGAAAGATGTGGGATTCTAGGTTCTCTGGAGCAGAGGTTTTGTGTCCTCCCTATTCTACAGCATCCTACGAAAATCCTAATCCTTCCCCTCAGGTCAGGGGATGCTGCTGAGAGAATGCTATCGGGCAGAGCGGGCAGACACGGTGTTAAGTGAATAAGAAACCAGCCCTGGGGAGGCGCTCCTAAACCAAGCCCAGGGGAACGTGGCCTAGGGCAGTGGTCGGCAAACTCATTAGCCCACAGAGCCAAATATCAACAGGACAACGATTGAGATTTCTTCAGAGAGCCACATCTTTTAAACTTATACTTCTTCTAATGCCACTTTTACAAAATAGACTCGCCCAGGCCGTGGTATTTTGTGGAAGAGCCACACTCAAGGGGCCAAAGAGCTGCATGTCGCTCGTGAGCCGCAGTTTGCCGACCACGGGCCTAGGTAGAGTGAAATAAAGTTTAAAACCTTCCAGGGCCTTGGGAAAGGCCCTTCACTCGGAGCTGCACACAGGGAAGGGCAGTGAACTCTGCAAGTGGGGGAAGGAAATCTCGGCAGCTTTCACAAAGCAGGCAATAGTGTGCAGGGGCGTCTTGAAGAATCAGCCGTGTGGCAGCAGGGTATGCTCTGCAGGAGACACAGAACGAGCAGAAGCCGAGGACGTGGGAAGGAACTGGCCACTGCGCTAAAGCACCAAGTCCCCGGCCGAAAGCAGCTGGGAAGGAAGTGACGTTGCCCTCGGTGACGAGGAGTTACGAGAGACGACCAAATCGGACCATTTCACATCTCAGTTAGCCTCTCCAGACGGCGGTTGCTTCCTAGGTAAACGTACGCAGGGCAAAACGAATCCCTAGAAACTGACAAAGCTATCCCGAAGGCCTTACCTGCTGGTAGAACTCATCGTCTTTGGGGGTCAGATAAGGAAGCCACGTGTCTTCAAGCTCTTCGAAAAGCCTCAGTTTCTGTTTAAAAAGAACAATTATTATTATTGGTGACTGACTAGAAAGTGACCCCATATACAAGAGAGTCCCTTATTGTTCTAATAAGAGAGAGAACACCAAAAAGCATTCAGCCAACTTGAATGTCTAAACTTCCGCAGAGAGCCCAGCAGGTGTGGCCCCACGTAAACAGTGACAGGTCCACCCCACAGGCCAACCAGCACCGGTGGAGGCTGAAGTCTGTTTACAGTTAATTCTGAAGCTAAAATACTACGAAAACGACCACTTCTCGGCTCGGGTGAGACCTGTGTTTCAGACAGATATAAAACATTAGGATCTGGAAGGCTGCATCGAAAAAATAAAATTCTACAAGAATGTTCCCACTCTAAGGGCAAGCAGGAGATGAATGGTCTCCAGCCGCTGGGAATGGGAATGGGAATACTTCGAGCATTAGGACGGGAGGGAATGGGGATCAGGAAATCACTCAACATGAGACCACACGGGTGAAATCTGCGCGTGGCCCTCCCGCCCTCTCTCTCTCTCTCTCTCTCTCTCTCTCTCTCTCTCTATATATATATATATATATATATATATATATATATACATTTTTATTGTTGCTCTGTATGCAACATTTGGGGCAGGGGGACGGGGGGCCATCACAGACCACATAGTAAAGAGGGGGAGACAGCTCAGACCATTTCTTTGTGCCCAACGCCCACCAGCTGGCAGACACACACAGCGTGGAAACGCACGGGGGAGCGGAGGTAGAAGGCCCCGTGTTTAACTGTCAGCTCTGGCTCCCCGGCCTGGTGTCCAGACAAACCACACAGCTGGCCCCACGGCGAACGGCTCTGCTCACAGGGCCTTGCTGTCACACTCGTGTCTAATATGTCAAGCTGCTCACAGATGCCACACGCAAAGTCAGAGAAGATTCAAAGCCTCGGACCTCCCACCGGCAGGAGGAGCACGTGCAGTCCCTCCCAGGAGGACTGTGCCCACGTCCACAGCTCCAGCAGGTAAGGGGGCCGCAGGCACCAGACAGGAAGGAAAACAAATGAAGTGTGTGCAGTGATGGGGGTGTGGGCACCGTTCCCCAATACATACACACACGTGTCCAAGCATCACGTTTTAGTCCTTACACTTACACAATGTTATATGTTACATGTTGATCGTGTGTTACATATTGATTATACGTTACATGTTGATTATATCTCAGTAAACCTGGGAGGGAGGTTTTCTAACAAAATCGAATTAAATATGGAAAAGAGAAATATATCTTAAAACTCCCCAAATATTTGATCCAAGGAGAAACCAAACGAGAAATTAGAAAAGTTTTCAATTGAATAAAAGTGAAAACAAACCACTTAAAAATTGTCTAGGTTGCAGCTACAGCGATATTTACGGAGACATTTGTAACACTAATTCCTATATTAACAAGAAAAATGATTTCAAATCAATGACCTCCTCTTCCACCCCGAGAAAATGAGAAAGAAGAGCAAATGAAATCCAAAGCAGGCAGGTGAAAGAAAATTATAAAAGAGCTGCGTAGGAATCAATAAAATAGAAAGAAGAAAGGAAAATCAATGAAGCCAGAAGCTAGTTGCTGGAGAAATTTAAAATCTCTGGCCAGATTGATAAGGGGAAAAAAATACACTGAAGCCTCAATATACCAACAGAGAGCATCATAAGGAGATATTATGAACTTTATAGCAATACATTTTAGAACCTGGACAAAATAGAAAACCTCCTTGAAAGACACAAATTACCTCAAGAAAAAGATAATCTGAATAGCCCTCAACCGAATAATAAAATTGAATTTGTGTCTTCAAAACTTCCCACAAAGAAAACTCCAAGCACAAAACCTTCACTATTGAATTCTGCCAAACATTTCAGAGAGAAATATCCATCTACATATAAACTCATGCAGAAAATGAATGAAATGCTATCCCCAAACCAAGCAGAATCATCACAATAAAATTACAGGCCAATATCCCCCTCAGGAATAGGAGCGCACAAACTATTAATAAAAATCTTAGCAAATGGAAGCCAACAACCCATAAAGAGGATCATACATCATGGCCGTGTATTACCCCAGAAATGCCGGGGCGGTTTTAGCATTTGAACATCAACATAACTTTCATATTATCCGGCTAAGAGAGAAAAACCACAGGGTCATCTGAATTCCTGCAGGAAGAACACGAGTCAGTACCCAGCGTCAGTCCTGGAGAACGTCTCCATCCTGGTAAACAAGCCCGTGAAAACCACAAGCTAACGTCAGACCCAGTGATGAGAGCCTAACAGATTTCGTCGTGTGATCAGGACAAGGCGAAGATGCCTGTTATCGCTCCTCTGAGCAAGGCTGTACCTAAGAGGAAAGGCAGAAGCAGGATGGAGAGGGTCAAAGTGTGTGTGTGTGTGGGGGGGGGGGGGCGGGCAGGGAGGATGAGAGACATCTGTAATACTTTCAACAATAAAGATTATATATATTGTGTATATATATACCGGTAGTACTGAAGGTTCTAGGCAGTGTAATATGGCCAGAAAAAGAAATGACAGGCATCCAGTCTAGGGGAAAATACAGAAGAGATAAAACTGTCTTTAGCCCTGGCTGGGTGCCTCAGTTGGAGTGTCACCCCATACACCAAAAGGTTGTGGGTTCGATTCCCAGTCAGGGCACATACCTAGATTGTGAGTTCCCTCCCCAGTCAGGGTGCATATGGGAGGCAACAGATCGATCTTTCTCTCTCACATCAATGTTTCTCCCTCTCTCTCCTTCTTCCTCTCCCTCTCCCTCTCCCTCTCTCTCTTTTTAATCTCCCCTTTCTTCTCTCTCTATAAAAAAAAAATCAATAAAAACACATATCCCCGGGGTGAGAATTAAAAAAACAAACAGTCTTTATTTGCGTATGACATTAGCACCTGTAGAGAAAATCCTACAGAATCTACAAAAAAGCAATTAGAACTAATACGTTCAGCAAGCTTGCAGGATGCAATCAAAGGATAGCAAGGTTAAATATAACGTGTCCTCCTTAAGACAGCATTTTTCACTATAATTCATACTTTCCCAAATATTCCTCCAAGTTGGCCGTGGCATTCCATGATCTCCTATATTACTCCTCCAAGGTAAATGTTTTTAAATAACTAAAGCCACAGGTACAGAATATATACTTGAGCTCTTCATGTAATAATCTGAATATCAAACACTATTTGTCTTGCCAACTTGATATGGAATTCCCACCCTTAAATCATTACATTTAAGAATATAGTTCATGTTTCAAAAGGGTGAAAATAAAAGTTTCCTGAAAAGAAAAAGTAGCTATGATGGAAAGCAGCTACACGGGATCTAAAAAGAAATAAAGGGTCAGAGCTGGTTGGGGAAAGGACTGACACAGTGGGGGGAGTGCGGTGTCCACATCTGAAGACGGTGATATTGGTTCCAAAGCAACGTGTGCCTTTAACCAAACAAAATGTTGGATTCCGTAATCAGGGATAATGACTTGGAACAACTCTACCTTCTCCTGACTTCATTGGGAGCCTTGTAAACTAGAATTTCCTTGAGCCACCTCCAAGTATTCGACTGAAAGCAGAGATGATCACTTACCCCAGATTCCTCTTCACGATCATAAGACTGTGATAGAGTAAATGGACACCAGAGCAGGGGCAATACCCTTCCAAACCATAAGAGAGAGATAACAGCTTAATTAAAACCCCTTCAGTGCGACTGCTCCTACACTCTCGCTCCAAGGACCGAAAAGCGCATAATGGAGAGCATTATGCTAACCCCGTGGTCGGCACACTGCGGCTCTCGAGCCACATGCAGTTCTTTGGCCCCTTGAGTGTGGTTTTTCCACAAAATACCATGACCTGGGCGAGTCTATTTTGAAGAAGTGGCGTTAGAAGAAGTTTAAGTTTAAAAAATGTGGCTCTTCAAAGAAATTTCAATCGTCGTACTGTTGATATTTGGCTCTGTTGACTAATGAGTTTGCCAACCACTGTGCTAAGCGAAATAAGCCAGTCAGATGGAGGAAGATAAATATCACATGACCTCCCTCATTGGTGGAATATAATGAACAACATAAACTGATGAACAAAAATAGATCCACAGACACAGAAGTATCAAACAGACCCTCAGTAATGATAATAAAAGTGTAATATCCAAATCAACTAAACGGCCAAACAGCCAACAACCATCCCGATGATCACGCTATGACAACCACTGGCGCCAGACCAGCCAAGGTGGGTGTGATGCAACTGGTCAGGGGCCCGGCCATCACCGTATGATGGCCCTGCAGAGGGAGGCCCAAGCCACCATCTGGCCATTGATCACGGGGGCTCCCAGACTGTGAGAGGGCATAGGCCTGGCTTAGGGGACCCTCCCCCCAGTGCACGAAAGCCTAAGCAACTGTTACGACTGGTCAGCCCATCACTAAGACGACACACTGACCATCAGGGGGCAGACACTCAACACAGGAGCTGCCCCCTGGTGGTCAGTGAACTCCCACAGCCAATCTCCCAGGGCCAGCCAACCTCACATGGTCCCCAACCCCCAGATGGCCAACCTCCTGTGGTCCCTCCCCTCCACTGCCTAACACCCACCCCAGCCCCCCAGCTGGCCAGTCCCCATCAGCCCCGAGCACCAGCCAAGCCGAGGGACCGCACCCATGCATGAATTCGTGCACCAGGCCCCTAGTTTAAGATAAATGCCCAGAATTCCTACTGTCTTGTTTTGCCCTGACCCCTACTATGCTCTGGCTTCTACCAGTGCCATTGTACTCCAAGCCAATGACCACCTCTGTCTGCCAAAATGCAGCCTTTGCCCTTCGGTCATTCGGGAAGCCCTGGGCACAGGCACCTGCCTCACTTCCCTAGCACCCTCTATGCCCTCGGTTTCTTTTTTTATCTTTTCTTTCTTTCTTTCTTTCTTTCTTTTTATAATTGATTTCAGAGAGGAAGGGAAAGATATAGAAACATCAATGATGAGAGAGAATCATTGGTTGGCTGCCTCCTGCACTCCCCACACTGGGGATCGAGCCCGCAACCTGGACGCGTGCCCTGACCGGGAATCAAACCCGGATTCTTCAGTCCGCAGACCTATGTTCTATCTGTGGAGCCACACTGGCTGGGGCTGCCCTCGGTTTCTGTAACGCCTGCTCCCTTCCAGCCTCGAGCCTCTGCTCCCTCCTCCTTAGCCAGTTTCCGATCTTTCTTCCTCGGCCCCGAACACCAGGCATTTCCCACCCTTCCTCCTTTCCTCGCTTTAGATAACTTGCTTCCTTCAGGCAATCTCATCTTCTCAAAATGAGTTCCTTCCAGATAACACTCAAAAAAACCCTCAGCTCCAGCCCAAACCCGCCTTTACAACGGTCTCCGGGATATTACAGGAAAAGTTCCCGCCAGCCCCGGAGACACAGCAAGCCCAGGATCAAAGTTAACGTTTTCCTTTCCCCACTTCCTGAAGTCCATTTCTCCTGCTTTTCATCTTCAGTTCAACGTCATCGCCGGCTAGACTCAGCGCTGGAGTCCGGTCCCCCTGCTTTCCTCACCCATTTCATTCCTGCTGACGACCGGAATGGGCACTTTCATCCGCGCTAACTCCTTTAATCACTACGAAAATCTTAGGAGGATTAGGCAGGCACACGATCCCCATTGTGATGAAGTGAAAACCAAGACTTGGATAAGATACCTGGTTCAAGATCACGGAGCTAGTCAATGTCAGCTGGGCGTTGACCTCACATTTTTATGTGCAAAGTCTGAAACCAGGGATGGTCCAGTTCACAGAGACAGGAAGAAGAATGGCGGGTGCCGGGGGCTGGAAAGAGGGAGGCAGGGGAAGCTCCATGTTTAATGGGGACAGGGTTTCAGTTTGGGGTTAGAACGTTCTGGAGATGGGTGGTGGTGAGGGTTCTATGATACAGGAAGCAAAGAGCGGCGTGACAACAGGAATGGACTCAATGCCACTGAAGTGCACACTTGGAGTGGTTAGGATGATAACTGTTTTTTAAAATATATCTTATTGATTTTTTACAGAGAGGAAGGGAGAGGGATAGAGAGTTAGAAACATCGATGAGAGAGAAACATCAATCAGCTGCTTCTTGCACATCCCCTACTAGGGATGTGCCCGCAACCAAGGTACATGCCCTTGACCGGAATTGAACCTGGGACCTTTCAGTCCACAGGCTGACGCTCTACCACTGAGCCAAACCAGTTTCGGCAAGATGATAACTTTTATGTGATGTGTATTTAACCACAGTTGTTTTTTCTCGTGCATTCCAGACATTATGTTGTGAAGGTCAAAAAGAAAAAGAAGAATCTGAAAGAAATCAAAAAATCAGAAAGTCTGGGGAGAACAGACCAAAAACACACACACATGCAGCTGACATATGAGTCCTAAACGGCAGACGGCCTTCCTCTGTGTCTGAGGCCACAGGCTGTTCTCCAAAGAGGGCGACCGCGTGTGGTTTCCTGGCTGCGTGGGATCAGAGCAGAAGGTCAGCGATGGCTCCTCCGAAACGAGCGCCCTCCCTGGCTGCGGGGCCAGGAAGCCCTCACCCAAGTCCAAGGGCAGCGGCCGGCTGTTCTAGGCTGACTGCGCAGAAGACTCTCCCCCGCATGGGGTTCAAACCACAGCGTCTGAGGGCTCCGTCCGGGGCAGCCCTCTGCAGACACAGGCAGGACTTGTTGCTTTTGGAGGAAGCCTGGCTCGCGGGGTAAACGCTCCTGCCTGGGTGCTCCGAGTCCTGCCTGGGTGCTCCGAGTCCTGCCTGGGTGCTCCGAGTCCTGCCTGGGTGCTCTGAGTCTCTGGGAGACCTCGAGCTCGCGTTGCAGGTCATTGCAGCTCTGCCTGCTGCCGAGATTATACACTGGGCTGTGCCAGCGGTTCCATTTCCAGGGTCTCTCTCTCTCTCATCCGTGAAATCCAACGCAGGCTGAAACCTGGCACACAGTCCTTGCTCAGAGAATAGCTCCACATCTGTATGTATGTCAGTGAATGTCTATGCTAATAAAAGGGGAATATGCTAATTAGACCGGACGTCCTTCTGGGTGTCCTTCCAGAGGAAGCTGAGGCCGGAGCGAAGCAGCCTGGGTCCCGGGTTCCTGCTGGCAGCCAGAGGGATCCGGTGCTGGCAGCTGGGGGAAGGAGGGCCTACTCTTACATGAATTTTCGTGCATCAGACCTCTAGTATACATAAATATATACACACATATACACACACACATATATATATATATATCGATACATACACATTTATATACATACAGATATATGAGTGTATGTATATGTATATCTGTATGTATGTAAATGAGTACACACAAACACATATACACAAAACACAGGTAATAATGAATTGTGCAGGGCTAAAATGAATTTTATAAAGTTTTCATCACTCCAATATATCACAGCTTTCCAAATGTGCTACAGTCTTAAACTACAATATTGCATTTCCAAAATGAAATTTGGCATGTGGTTAATTTCCCCAAACACCTGGTTCTTATTACTGGCACGGTATGCCTGAGTGGGAAAATACAATGAACACAGTGCACTGGCACACTTGCTGATACAGCACGGTGTGCGTCCACGTAGGAGACACACACTTGGGGTCTCCCTACTCCCCCTGAGAGTAAAGATGCAGCCGGTACCGAGTATTTTCCAAGAAGTGAGGGAAATAGAGATAAAGGCAGATCATGAATAAGGTCAATTTTCACATCGAAAGTAGAACAGCACGTTGCCAAAGAGGTGAACAGGACAGGAGGTCAAAAATAAAGAAAAGGGCAAAGATGAAAGAACTTTAAACTTCAGTTAAGAATTGAATGGGGCAGGGCCCACATAGCTCAGTGGTTGAATATCAACCTATGAACCAGGAGGCCAGAGTTCAATTCCAGGTCAGGGCGCATGCCTGGGTTGCAGACTCTATCCCCAATGGGGGCAGAATGCAGGAAGACATTCAATCAATGATTCTCTCTCATCACTGATGCTTTTATCTCTGTCTCCCTCTCCCTTCCTCTCTGATTTCAATAAAAATATATTTTAAGAAGAATGTAAAAGATGACCCATCAGATTATAATTTCCTAAACTGAAGAATCTGTACAGTTCACTCCAGATTCAGTGGTTAGAGACCATAAATGTTGACGAAACATGGCTTGATGGGAAAGAGATGGCCCCATTTTGCTTCTTGTTGACATTCACGCCAACCCTGCTTCTCTAAACAAAGGCAAGGCATTCCTGAGCACCCACAATTTATGGTTCAGTGAAGGAGGGAGACTTGACTGGGACAGGAAGGGAAGGAGCAGCCGGAGAATGGCCCAATCACATGGAATCAGTGTAACACATCTCTGGATTCGCTTGGTCGTAACCCAGCCGCAATGAACAATTCGGTGTCTCCGGCTGGTCCAAGCTCACCACTCATTGCTACGGAGACAACCCTCATTTGCCTTCTCTCTGAAGTTAGATTTTTTTTGGCTTGATTTAACTATAATTTCACTTGACTCACCTCGTCTGTGAGGGACACACCGAACAGTCAAAGATGAAAGATGCTTATATGATTAGTTAAATATACCAGGCGCGCAGATGCAACAAAATGGGTATTGAGAACTCAGGGTTGTCCAAATGCCACTCTCATCAGGAAGAAAACTTTGCTGAGCCCGGCTGGCACGGCTCAGTGGTTGAGTGTTGACCTATGAACCGGAAGGTCAAGGGCACATGCCCAGGTTGGGTCTCGATTCCCCGTGTGGGGCGTGCAGGAGGCAGCCGATTAATGATTCTCCCTCATCGTTGATGTTTCTATCTTTCTATCTCTTTTTCACTCTCCCTTCCTCTCTGAAATCAATACAAATGCATTTTTTTAAAATGTAGCTGACCAATCCTCACCTCTCTTACAGTTTCTCCTGAATTGCAACCCCTCCCCACTGCTCCCCACTTTTCACCGCCCACCATTAGAGAGGTAACTGAGCTGATGGACAGCTTTGGGACAGTTTTCATCTGTGTGAAGCGATGTGCAGCCTCTGAATCCTAACTCTAAATATAGTCTAATTTTCCCCTTTAGTTAGGTTTTGTTTTTTTTAACATAAGGAACGTCACTTTTCTAGTCAATGCCTGGTAATGAACTCCACTTGGCAATTAGCTGTTAGGTCTGTCACAGCCAATTTAGCACCAGGCGGTTATGATACGGAAAGCCCACAGGTGCGATCACTGAGGCCTCCCCTCCGGTTTGCTGGTAGGGCGCCCTGAGTCCCGCCCAGAGGAGCCAATCACCACCGGCGACACGGTGACAGCTCACCTACTTTAGGTCTGCTGAGGGATGCCTGCCTGCCTCCCGGCCACGTCCAGGAAGGGGAACCCTGGAAAACCACAAATCCATACCCCGTGTTCCACAAAGAGGTCTCCTGAAGGTCACGGGTAAGCAAGCCACACTGCCATTACACGCCAAAGTTTGTCAAAGAGCTGACCCAGCCCGGCCGGCGTGGCTCAGTGGTTGAGTGTCAACCTATGAACCAGGAGGTCACGATTAGATTCACAGTCAGGGCACATGCCTAGGTTGCAGGCTCAATCCCCAGTGTGGGGCATGCAAGAGGCAGCCGATCAATGATTCTCTCTCTCTCCCTCTCCCTTCCTCTCTGGAATACTCCTCCCTTCCAGATACTAATATATATATATATATATATATATATATATATATATATATATATATATAGTATATATATATAGTCAATTTGAATATTACGCTTTTATTAGTATAGATTAGTAAGGAGAGTCAGCAAAATTTCACACCCTGGGATGGTCATGCCCAATCCAGTATCCAAATGCCTTGAGCTCCCATCCCTCGATTACTATGAACAGAAACGACTTCCCAAGCATTGCATGCGTCCACCGCTCCGGTTTTCCCAAGGCAAACCACAGGCTCAGAGCTGTACGCCACGGCGCAATGGTGCGGGCGTGCCCACACAGGCCCCAGGGCAAAGGAAACCAAATACCAAGTTCAAGGTGATTAAGGAATCCAGAAATTAGTTAATTTCCCTCATTCAACAAACATTAATAAGAGATTGCAGGAAGCCAAGCACTAGCCTAGTTCCTAAGGAAGTAAGCGCGTATACACACACACACACTCTTACACACACCACACACACACACTCTCACACACATGCACACACACACTCTCTCTCTCTCACTCTCACACACACACACTCACACACACACCACACACACACACACACACACTCATACACACACCACACACACACACACACAGACACACACACACACTCATACACACACACTCACACACATGCACACACACACACTCTCTCTCACACTCACACACACTCTCATACTCACACACACACACACATGCACACACACACTCTCTCACACTCACACACACACTCTCACAAACTCACACACACACACACACTCTCTCACTCACACACACACACACTCTCACACACACACATTCACACACACACGCACACTCTCTCTCTCACACTCACACACACACTCACACACTCACACACACGCACACACACACACTCACACACACGCACACATACACACACTCACACGCGCACACACACGCATACACAAACACACACACACAGGCTCCTCCGGAAGGACCCTGGTCCAGGGCAGAGGTGCCTAACCTGGGTATCTGTCAGAAAGGCCCCATTCTGAGTGTACAGGCATGTTTCTGGGGAGAGAGTCCACAGCTTTTAGTAAATTCTCAAGAGGGGCAGTGATCCAAACTGGAGACACTACAGGAGACACCTGAGGCAAGGTCTCGCTTTCTCTTTTCACACAAATCCCAACCGTGTCAATAGGAAACAGGTTCGAAGACGGTAAGTGCTAAGGCGCAGCCAAGAAGTGGCACGGCCGAAATCTGAACCCTGTCCTGTCCACCTCCAAAGTCTGCACTTTGTCCTCCGTGCCAGGAGCGCTCACACTCTTTCACTGCTTACCGTAAAAATGGGGTGCGGGGGGAGAGCCCGTTTAAAAGACTAAGTCTGGCCCTAACCGGTGTGGCTCAGTGGATAGAGCATCGGCCTGCGGACTCAGGGTCTCAGGTTCGATTCCGGTCAAGGGCGCGTACCTTGGTTGCGGGCACATCCCCAGTAGATGAGTGTGCAGGAGGCAGCTGATCCATGTTTCTAACTCTCTGTCCCTCTTCCCTCCTCTCTGTATAAAATCAATAAAATATATTTAAAAATAAAAAATAATTTATAAAAAATAAAATAAAAGACTGAGTCTGTGGAGCCCCCACGGACCAAGGACAATTACATTAAAGGCAGACGTGAGCCTCCTACTTCCTGGGAGCGGCAGGAGAGGACACTGCAGGGTCTCCACTTCCGCCTCCCCCAGGAGAGTAAGAGGACAGGAGGACAGGACAGGAGGACAGGACAGGAGGACAGGACAGCAGCCCCGCGCGGGGTTCTGACCGGTGTCAGCATCCTCTCCACTGAGAAGGCAGCACAGGCAGCGCCTCAGGCAGCCCCGCCCCGGGCAGGAGTCCGCACTCTGATCCCACCCCTCGCAGTCGCAGGCGGAGGGTTTGTGTACATCTCACTTTCTGAACTTTCCTTCCTCCGGGGCGAACTCTTGGCCCGGACCCCTCATGTTGACAGGAATGGCTGTTTCCATCTCATGAGTCATACGGGGATTTACATAAAAAGGCAACCTGAAAATCGCGGGTCAAACCTGACCGAGTCTGCCGGAAGGAAATTCCACCTGTACGTGGTGGTGTAACAGAAAGAACCCGAGTTTGTGGAATCGGGGTTCCATCCACAGCCCAGGACTGTGGTTTAGTAGCTGTGTGACCGCGGGTCAGGTGCTTTACCTGTCTGAACCCTGATCACACCATTTCTATAACAGGGATGATGCTATTTCACATTTTAATATTAAACGAATTATTAATGAGTGTCTACTTATATCAAGCACTGGCTTAGGCTCTAGGGGTTCATTTGTGAATGTACCAGATAAGGTTCCTTTCTTCATGAAGCTTATTATATTCTAAGTGGAAGAGATAGTAGCTATACAAACAAGAAAAAAAAATTTATAATGATACTAATCTTAAAATAACAATAGCTAACAGTTCTTGAGAACATATAATGTGCCAGAAACTATTATAGGAGATGAGTATTAACTTATTTAATTCTCACAGTAGAGGGACATAACATTATGACATCCACTTCCTAGAGGAGAAAACGGAAGCTCAGAAAGGTTAAGTAACTTGCCCAAAGTCACACAGCCGGTAAGTCACAGGGTGAAGACTGAAACCCAAACCATCTGACGACCAGAACCTCATTCTATGCTGGCTGGAGTGACTGAATGAATACAGAATGAATGACAGAATAGAGGGAGGTTGCTGGAGGCTGGCTGGTCAGGCTAAGCAGGTTAAGACTCATCCCCAGGAGCAGCCAGGCGCACAGCAGAGATCTGGGCAGAGCGCCTCACAGGAAGAAGGGCTGAGGCAGAACCGGCCTGGCGGCTCTCAGGGACAGGAAGGAGGCCAGGAGGGTGTCCGCAGCACAGTGGGCACGCTGGAGGGTGCGGGTGGGGGTGCTGGGGGAGTTCTCGGGTATCCAGAAGCCTTCTCGGCAGGAGCACAAGGATTTCACTCTGTGTGCTATGCAGAGCCCCCGAAGGGCCTCACGCAGGGAGGGGACACACAAAATGGTGACTGACCTTTTCAAAACATGAGTCCATCTGACATGTGGGGAATGGATTGTGAGGGGGAGCGGCTGTGAAAAGAGGAAGCAGGGAGACCCATTTGGGGGTGCAGAAGCCCCCGCAAGGGACAATGGTGACCTGGCCTACCCCACAGTCATAGACGTGGAGAGCAGCCAGTCCACAGGCCCAGGGTACATCTGAGTCCCCAGAAGGACGGGATGGGGATGGACAGGACCCCTGGGAGCGTGTCTGAGGCAGCACAGGCACTTATACGTGGCAATGGCCTTCCCTGCCGAACACTCATGAGGAAGCAGCTTAGGAATCAAACTCCCCATCGGACCCAAATGACTAGCCCGCCCTGACGCCCCTGCCCCCAATTCCTCCGGAGCCTCCAGAGCAAGCGGGGAGCGCACCGGATCCCACACACAATGGAGAATGGATCCATTAAAGGAGCTGCCCGCTCCATTAAAACCGGCTCTGCGTGCCAAGCGCCCGCACAAAGGGGTCAGTCTTCTCCCACAATGAGGACGGTGAGGGGGGCTCACTCGGGTTACACAACCTCCTCCTCCTCACCGGGAGCCACTTAGATGGATTTTTTTTTTTTAACAGAAAAGACAAACTCTTGAGTAAATGTAATAATTGTTTCAATAATGGGCCCCAACCACCCAAGATGTTAAAAAAAAAAAAAAAAAAAAAAAAAAAAAAAAAAAAAAAAAAAAAAAGAAAGAAAGAAAAGAAGAATAATAAGAAGAAAGAAAGAAAGAAACTGGAAAATTGGGATTCTCCTGTTACACGGTCGGTTCACTGCGGCCTCGGATCCGGGCGGCAGTCACACCAGGGAAGGGCGATGCTTGTGGTTGGGGACACCGGACAGTCCAGCAGGGACTCAAACATCTGAAAGAAGGTGGCCTTTCACATGTAAAAAAATAAATATAAGCCAAACCACCAACTAACAAAATAAGCAAAAGCCTGGGAGGGAGGCCGACTGCCTGAAATAATTTTCTTTTTTTTCTTTTTTTAATATATTTTTATTTATTTCAGAGAGGAAGGGAGAAGGAGAGAGAAATAGAAACATCAGTGAATAGAAACATCAATGATGAGAGAGTCATTGGTCAGCTGCCTCCTGCAGGCCCCACACTGGGAACCGAGCCCACAGCCCAGGCATGTGCCCTTGACCGGAATCGAACCAGGGACCCTTCAGACCGCAGGCCGACGCTCTGTCCACTGAGCCAAACCAGCAAGGGCCTGAAATAACTCTCACAGGTTGCCCCAAATAGCTTCTTTTTAGAGAAGCCTTTATTCATGAGTGCCCCGAGCAGGCAGTCCCATGGCGACCTCGGCACTGGCCATTCATTTTTTTTCCTAACAAACGACAAGACCACAATCAACTGGTGTCATTTAAACGTGAAGAATCACTAAAGGCAAAAAGAAATGGAGCCCCGGAATTAGGCCCTGGGCTGAGGGCAAGCCCGGAAGAGGAGAGAGAAGCCCTCCTCTGGACTGCCTGGCCCGGCGCTCCAGAGCAAAGAAGAACTGAGCCTGGGAGAGAGGATCAGTCACACTCCAACTCCATCCTTCACAGCCCCAACTGGCCACCTCTTTCTCATCACTCCAGCACAGGGGTTCGGCGCAGAATCCGCCGAGCGACACTATTTTCATTCTAATACCAGTCGGTACCCGCTGTTTTCACTGTGCTGACTTGGGGAACCCACGGCTCAAAAGAATGGTGGGTAAGATTGCAGGTGCGTTGGCACAAATCAAGCCACTGTATTCTTCGCCACCCAGCTTCCAATAAAAAGGGGGGGGGGGGACCGTCAGTGTCCTTGATGAAGCAGTAAAGATAGTTAATTTTATGAAATCCTGGGAGTAAAGTAGCTGTCTCTTTACCAGTGTGCAGGACAAAACGAGAAAGATGCGTCAAGGGCTTCTGATAAACGTCAAAGCAAAACTATCGTCTCGAAGAACACACCTGTGTGATCGAGTAAAGGACTGGACTGCTCACCTTTTCACAGAATTCCATTTTTACTTGAGAAAATGACCGACAAACAAATAGGGATAATCCAGTTCTGGTAGCTGGCGGATGTGTTCTCAAAACTTAATGAAGTGGGCCTGCCGCTTCAAGGGACCAGATTTGCTGCCTGTGGGAAAACTTGAGTTTTCAAGCCAAAGTTCAGAAATATGGAAAATCTGCATTCGCCACTTTGCACTGTGCAGGTTCCTAATATTTCAGGGACTTTTCTGGTAAGGTCAGTGGTGGTGATATTAAGGAACTAGAGGCCTGGTGCATGAAATTTATACATGGGGGGGGGGGGTGTGTGTTCCTCAATACGGCCTGCATCCTTTCCAATCTGGGACCCCCTCAGGGAAGCCAGACATCCCTCTCACAATCCTGGACTGCTGGCTCCTAACCGCTCGCCTGACTGATTGCCCCTAACCGCTTCTGCCTCCCAGTCTGATCACCCGCGAATGAACGACAACAAGAAGCAGACCCCTGCCAGCCTGATTGATGCCTAACTGCTCTCCTGCTGGCCCGATCGCCCCCAAGTGTCCTCCCCTGCCAGACTGATCATCCTGAACTGCCCTTCCCTGCCTCGACCCGCCTCCTCTGCTGGGACTGGCCTCCTCCGCACCATGCGGAGCCATGGGACCCCCAGGTGTCACGGTGTGGAGCGGCCCACCAGGCCCCACCTCCACTATGCATGTGGCCATCTTCTGATGATGTCGTGCGAGGGCACGGAGGCGTCGTACCAGGGCATGATGCCACCTCGGCTTTTATCATATAGGATGTGGCTTTTGATAATGTTTAGCATGAAATGTGTCCACCTTTGAAAGATCTAACTCAGCGAACTAATAATCTTCCAAATGACTAAAAGCATGCTGCCTCAGATCCTGCATGAGTGAGAGACCCATCCAGAGGGCAACGACAGATGGATGTAAACATCACAGAGAAGGAAAAGGTCACTGAGGTGGTTTCAGATTCTACCCGCCAACTAAACCTCCACGAAGCTAAGACCGGTCTCGCTTTGGTGTCATATCAAAGGAGATCCACATATAACAGCTGAAGCAGCAGCTAAAATACTCCTCTTCCCCGTCCGTGTCCATGTAAGGCTGCATTTTGCTCAGATACTTCAACCCAGCCAACATGTTGCAACAACTGAATGCAAAAGCAGGCATGAGACTCCAATCTATGAAGCCGGACATTAGAGAGGTTCCCAAAACCATAAAACGATGCCACTCTTCTTGCTTTTGTGTGTGTGTGTGTCGAAGATAAGTGGTTACTTTTCGCAAAAAAATCTGTTAACGTGTGGTCAACTCTTCTTGCTGTTTTAAATGACTTAATGAAGAGTTTTAAATTCTTCCATTTTATTTCCTAAAATGGTAAATGTCACTAGATACAGCCCATATAAACGAAAGGTTTGTGGTGTGTGTGTGTGTGTGTGTGTGTGTGTGTGTGTGTGTGTGTGTTTGGGGGGGGGGGGTCCCTCTGTCATTTTTAGCGGTGTAAGTACAAAAGGATCCTGAAGCCAGTAGGCTGAGAATTCTGGCTTCAAGCAAATACCTACTGGCTGCCTTTTCACACCTACCCTGCACAAGCGGAAGGCCGCTGAATGTCTTTGGACTTTAGGCCCATGGGCCTTGCTAATTTGCATGTCAGACTCACTCAGAATCCTTTCTTCCTCCTCCTCCTCCTCCTCCTCCTCTCTGGCAAGAAACCACAGACAAATTCCATGGCTGTTGCACAACCCCCCTTAAGCAGACCGCGCTGCAGCGGCCGGGCCGGAGCGTCCAGCCTCCGCACACGGGGACCAGGAGCTCAGCCCCGGGGCCTCCCAGCCAGGGCCCTTGTCAAAGCCTAAAGCCGCAGCTCACAGCATCCGCCAGCGCTAAGCAAACAGTTCATTTGTCCTTTCACTGAAATGAAAGGGGCAGAAAGCACACAGCTGGGCTCTGCTTCGGCCCCCGTGTTGACCATCCCCTTCTCCCCAAGCAAGTCTAAACCATGAAGAACCGACGACTCCATCAAATCCATAACAAATATTGATACTGTCTACATAAAACAGAGAGGGCATACAGTCCTAAAAAGTAAACTAACCATACAGGTAATTAAAAAAAAAAAATGTCCAAGTAAACAGTGCTATGGATTGCGTGAGAGAGGAAAAAAAAAAAATTCATGCACCAACGCATGAATAGATGGGAAGAAGAAAGTAGGAAATTAAACACAGGCTGTAAGGCAGCAAAGCTAAAAAAGGTAACAAAGCTAAAACTGTGGAAAGGACAGGTCATTAACTACACATCTATCGAGGGTCCACTAAAAGCTGGCTGCTATGCTGGGCAGCAAATGAAACCTGATTTAGAAGTGAAGATGCGTGATTTTAAATATTCTGAGAGCGGGGGGAGTGGTCATATGGATTGGCACTGGGCATCCTTCTCATCTACTATTGTGCTTTCCTATGCTGCAGAGGCTAGAGAGTTTAAAACTACATTTCCCAGACTGCTCTGCAGCTCTGCAGCTAGGGCTCTGGATGAGAATGAGGCTCTAGACGCTACATGGCTCCATGAGAGATTTCTGAGAAGGCAGAAATTAAATGGAGGCCATCTCCTTGCTACTGGGACCTTTTCCGTAGGCAGCAGTCATGGAAACCTTGGAGATTTCTGCAACAGCATTCCAGACTGACCATTCATTTGGAGGTTACCCAATGCCAGGGGTACCTTGCTGTCCCCCGAAGGCAGCCACAGTGAGACATTATTAAAAGGCAACAGGCTAGTCATGGAGCCTGACCCCTGGCCCTGTGGAGTGCAAGGGATTGGCAGCCGCCTGGCCAGCCAGTCGGTTGTGTCTTTCAGAAGCCCGCCTCTAGCGGGCCCGTTTCCCTGGTCCTCCCTCCCAATGACCTTGTGAGAATCTGCTTCCCCGTCTGACAGAGTTTGTTTCCTCCAACTCCATCCGGAGATGTAGGGGGGTTTGAATAAAGGCAGAACAACCCAGAGGAAATACTGGATGTGTACTGCAAAGGACAGAACTAATGCTCGAAAACAGAAGGTCCCACCTCACAATCAACAAAGAAAAAGCCGCTTCGGTTTCTTCAGTGACTGCAACAACGTCTTATATCCGTCCGGAGCTCTGATTCTGAGCAAAAGCATCGGGAAGAGGTGTCACTTCATTTTCCTGGGCATTGGGGAGCAAAGCGGGGGAGGGGTGTCTGATCTCCATCTTAAGCAATGGGACCACCGTGCACAGAGAGGGTGAACAGCCGGCCTGAGGCCTGAGGGGCTCAATGGTCCGACTAAACTATTTCCTGCTTTCAAGCCATTTGCACCAGTTTGGTCTCCATCAGTTAACTCTGACCGCGTTCTAAAGCAAATGTTAAAACTGGGTGGGTGTCGAAACAGCAGGAGTCCAAGAGGGCTTGGAAAGCCACCATGAATGACATAGACAAGCCTAACTCACAACCAGGGAAAAGTGATAGTCATCTCTTCTCCAATGTTAACCTGCAAAGTGGTCCCTACGGCCGGCCCTGGGCTCCCGGGACACCTTCCCACACACACCCCCAGTCCGAGGGGTGGGCGGGGGGCGCCCGATGATGTGGGCGGCTGCTCACTGATTGCTCCATCATTCCGGGAGTTGGAAAATTAACAGTGCTGTGTTTACCCACCTTCACCGGGCCATGACATGAATGCCGGGATGTGTTTCTGTTGCACACAAGTGCGGTCCGAAGAAGCTCGGGAGCCGTTTAATATAAACCCGCCCTGGGCCGTGAGACGGGGGTTCAGCAGTGACCTTCCCAACTATTTCCGCAGAATGCGCGACCCAGCACGTCCCGGAGCGCAGCGGGGATGTGAGGTGTCGGTAAGTACCCCTGTTAGCGAGCAATCCTGCTAATTATTACACCAAATAAGCCCGGCTAACAGGCCGTGGCCGGCGGAGGGGCATGTTCCGGGCGCGGAGTGGCTGCCTCGGGTGGAGAGGAATACATTACACTGTGCCCTCTCCCAATAAAACACTCTCCCTGACACCTCCCGGCCCGGCCGGCCGGCGGGAGCCAGACCAGGAGCGGCCCGGCCCGGCTGCACGGACATGGATCTTCAGTGCCACCTACTGACTGGCACGCTGTAACTTTTGCAGTTTGGGCCTGGGAGCAACTTAATCTGAGAACGTTTTTGGTCACCAAAAAGAGGCCCTGTACACGGTGTTAGCAGTCACACCGCTCTCCTCTCTCCCCAGCTTCCAACAGTCACTAATCTACTTCCTGTCTCTGTGGCTTTGCCCATTCTGGATCTGGAATGGCATCATCCGCAGCCCTTTGTCACTTTGAGCATTACTGTTTTCAACCGTCGCCCACGCTATCGCGGCATCATCCTTTTTATTGCCAAGTACTATCCTATAGTCTGGCTACACCACATGCTGATGACCCATCCATCATCTTTTATTTTTTAATAATCTGTTGATCTTTTTTACAGAGAGGAAGGGAGAGGGAGAGAGAGCCAGAAGCATCTACGAGAGAGAAACATCGATCAGCTGTCTCCTGCACACCCACTACTGGGGATGTGTCCACAACTAAGGTGCATGCCCTTGACCGGAATCAAACCTGGGACCCTTCAGTCCACAGGACGAAGCTCTAATCACTGAGAAAAACCGGTGAGGGCCATCCATCATCTTATAATGGAAAGGTCTGCTTTCAGTTGTGGGCTCTTGTGAATACTGCTGCTATAAACACTCACGCACATGTTTTGTGTGGGCACGTGCTTTCATTCCTCTCAGGTAACCAGAAGTAGAATCGCTGGGCTGTACAGTAACTCCCTCTGTTTAACATTCTGAGAAACCATAAGAAGATTGGAGCAGAGAAGTAACACGATCTGAATTATTTTTTTAAAAAGACTCAGCGTTGGTTCCTGCACGTAGGGAGGCGAGAAAAAGCAGCCGGGAGACTAGTGAGGAAAGAATGGCAGTGGTCCGGAAGGGAGATGCGGGCAGCCTGGAGAAGCGTGGCAGGAGGAGGGGCTGTGAGAAGTGGGTGGGTTCCAAATACGTTCTGAAGACTTCTAGAATAAGGTGACCAGATGTCCCACTTTTGGCAGGACAGTCCCGATTTTTAACAATTTTTCCCACGTCCCACGGTGTTTTAAAAAAGTCCAAAAGATTTAAAAGAATCTTTCCAAAAATCGGGACTTTTTTTAAAAAACACTTAGGGATTCGGGACAAATTGTTAAAAATCGGGACTGTCCCGCCAAAAGCGGGACATCTGGTCACCTTATTCTAGAAGCAGCAGAGCTTGCTCATCGATGAGGGGAGGCCATGAAAGGCAGAGCTAAGGATGTCTCTGTTTATTACTGATTGCTGTTTCATGGGCATGAAATAAATGTTTATTCTGTTCAAGCCATTCTTCAGTATTTTGATACGATTTCTGTTATAGCAATAACCTGCCCCAGCTGATATAAACCCACAGTGCCTGCCCGACACAATGCCTGCAGTCTCACAGATAAATGGCCCCGATTAATGATTTACACCTTCATTTTTTTATTTGTGCAATTACTAATTCCTAATGGAAGTAATAGCTAACACTGCGCGGCAGTTACTATGCACAAGGCCCGGTTATAAATGCTGTGCAGAAATTAACTCGTTTGATCCTCATGATAACCCTTGGTGGTAATGACCGTCATTACCCTCACTTGGTAGATAATGGGACTGAGAGGCGGAGAAAGTGAGTAACCACCCCAAAGTCACACGACTCGTGAGCGGCAGAGCCAGGCCTCAAGGCCAAGCAGGGCAGCCGTGGCACCGAGCCTCCGTCCGAATGCTGCCACTGCGGGCCCAGAGGCAAACGCCTGAACCCGGAGCAGCTTGTCTGTCTTCTTTCCCAATCACAGGACAGCAGGATGGATGGATGTAACACAGAGAAGCACTAGCTCTCATGTCTGTCATGTACTGCTCAGTATCGACCTTAGAGAGAACTTCGGCGCTGGCCGGCGTGGCTCAGTTGGTTGAAGCACATGTTGAGTTCCCCTCACCAATTTTGCTCAGTGGATAGAGCATCGTCCTGCGGACTGAAGGGTCCCGGGTTCGATTCCCAAGTTGCAGGCTCAGTCTCCAGTGGGGGGCGTGCAAGAGGCAGCCGATCCATGATTCCCTCTCATCATTGATGTTCCTCTCTCCCTCTCTCTCTCTCTCTCTCTCTCTCTCTCTCTCTCCTTCTCCCTTCCTCTCTGTAATCAATAAAAAAATGTTTTTTAAAAAGAAGTAACTATTTCACCTCCTACCTCAAGAGGAACCGCAGCCCCACTTCCCAGCATCACCCCAAAGGCGGGCATCCCAGCGGTCATGATGCTGAGTCAGACCCCATTTACATATTCTGTGCCGGGCACTGTACTAAGAATGTCAACATTTATCATTGCTTTCTTTTTTTATTGATGAGAGAGAGAGAGGAAGGGAGAGATAGAAGGATGGGGAGAGAGGGGGGAGGAGAGAGAGAGAGAGAGAGAGAGAGAGAGAGAGAGAGAGAGCGCGAGCGCCAGAGTCCACATATTCATGTCTTCATCGGTTGTTTCTTGCATGTGCCCTGTCCATTGACCGAACTTGCAACCTTGGCTCTAACCAACTAAGCTACCTGGCCAGGGCCTTGGCATCTCTTCAAACTGCAAAGGATTTAAACCTGAGGCCCATCTGGCAGCTAACAAAGACGTTAGGCAGATGCGGAAATGGCCAAAGTCCACCGCCCCCTGTGGGAGTAACCATGTGGAGGAGAAGGGACGGGAGGGCGTCAGGTACCCAGGCCATGTGAGAAAAGGCATAAAACGGCTGTGGTATTCCGGGTGTAGACGGAAATGCCAGCGATGGCTGTGCCCAGGCCTGTGCTGTACGGCGGCTGAGGGAGAAGGCACTGACAGGTCACCGTCGACAGGCGCCAATATCAGCTGTGCATTGCTCTGTAGCAGGCGCTGCTATGCCGAGGGCCTCCGCCTGTATTAACTCACTCACCCCTCAAACCCACCCCGCGGACAATCCCGCCGGATTTTCAGACACGGGGGGGAAAGATGTCTTATTACAACAGAAAGCCAGCACTTTTATAGGGAGCTGTTATTTTTTGAATGATTCCTGGGGATGCCTTATATACTTTAGGCCAGGAAACAATTTATCCCCGGACTGTCGTTAAATTTTTCAAACCGTCCTCAGAAGCCGACTTGTAAACGTGATGGAACCGCGCGCACGCAAAGAAGGAGTCTGCTGGATGCATCACCCGCAGGAGCCGCAGGAAAACCGCTTTCCTGGCGAGGGGCCCCCTGGGCCTCAGCCTGACACCCGGAAAAGAGGCCGCGCCGGCCCTGGGTTTTAAAGGAGACCCATAAAGGGAGCTTTGCTCCGAAGCAGCGTTGGAAAAGCAGGCGAGGAATGCCTGTTACACCATCGTAAGAGGGGGTTTCACGCCAATTCCAAGCAGTGTGTCACCCCGAATCTTCGGGCGAACCCGGGGCGTTGGGGTGATGTCCCAAATCACTGCACCACACGGGCCTCTGCATCTCCGGGACTTCGATCCCCCTGAGAACAAAAGGGTCCCCACCTGGAGGTCAGATGAAGGTAAGGGGCAGGACTGAGCCATCCATCAGGTGAAATGAACGCCCTGGACGGAGCCCAGACTAAACGGGGCCAAGCTTTCCTGAGAACAGCAGCACTTAGCCCCGCGGAGGTCAGCGGCCAGGCCTGACCCGGCGGGGACGTGCCCTGGGCGGCCGGGCCAGAGGCTGCCCTGCAGATCCTCATCAGACGCTTAATCAATAGCATGCCCGCGGACCTGAGCGGCTCCCGCAAGGTCAATACGCCTCTTTTAAGTGGCTATCGTGCCCCTGACCGGCCTGTCCCGGGGAGATGTGGCTCACGGGTGTGTCACCGGCTCCCTCTGCCGGGAAGGAGCGCGCCCGTGGGGCTGGGAGACCGGCTGGCACCGCATCCCGCAGGCAGGAGAGGGGAGGGCACTGCTCGTGGGCCCCGGAGGCAGGGAGGCTTCATCACAGCCTGAGGAGCAACGCTTCGTGCAGAGGAGCGTTCCAGGGCTTAAAGCCTGCGTCTCCGTGCCCGTGGCTCTCCAGATGTGTCCCCAGGAGAGCCGCTGCCGTCACCGCCCCCAGCTGCCCCCTCCTGGGCCTTCCGATCTCGCTAAATGGCCGCCCTCCGGTCCACCAGGCACAAAGGCAGGAGTGACCCTGCATTCCTCTTGGCCTTCCAGTCTTCCAAACCCCACCGGCTAGAATGCATCCTAGATCCTCCTGCTTCTCTCCACCATCACCATCGCCACCTGGGCAGCTCTGGCTCCCTGGTGTGTCTCCCCAGCACCCCTCTGGCCCTCCCTCCAGTCTTCCCCCACGCAGCGCAGCGGCCAGAGGGGCCTCTGTAACATGCAAACCGGACGCGGTCACCCCACACCCACATCCGGCTGGCCCATCTTACCGCCCTCCACGGGTTTCCATCCAGCTGGGAATAAAACTTAAGTCTTCACCACGGCTAAAGGCCCTGATGTGATCCTCACAAGTTCCTTCTCCCTTTGGTCTCCTTTTTCTTAAATGCTGGCCACTGACCTGTTGCTCCTGAAGGCAAAGCCCATCAGCACCTCCATTCAAATCTCTCACCAGAACCCACCTCAGTCATTACCATGCCACACTGTTTATTTCTAATAGACACACGGTGTTATTTATTTGTGATCATCACTATGGTTTACTTGTTACTGTCTTCCTTCCTCTAACAGAATGTCAACCTCCGTGAGAGGAGGCACTTGGGTCTGTGTGTCACCACTGAATCGCCAGAGTACAGGACAGCACTGAGCACGAGACAGGCTAATATCTGCTGGATGAACGCATGGCTGGCACCTCGAAACCTGTTGTTGATACCCATCATGTTAAAAGGATCAGCAAAGGCCCAGCTGGCATGCTTGGGGACCTACCTATGAACCAGGAGGTCACAATTAGATTCCCGGTCAGTCAAGTCATATGCCCGGGCTGCGGGCTCCAACCATAGTGGGGAACTTGCAGGAGGCAGCAGATCCATGATTCTCCCTCGTCATTGATGTTCCTATCTCTCTCTCCCTCTCCCTTCTTCTCTCTCTCACTCTAAAATCAAGAAAAACATATCTAAAAAATAAACATACCAACATTATCTCACTTCAGCTGTTTCCATTTGCGGCTTATACATCCTTTCCCAAACAGGCCTGCACCACATGTCACCGACCCTGGGCCTTCAGACTCCACACGCCTTTACATGCAATGGATTCCTGCGTGACACACGGCACAGGAACTCCTTAGTTCCCTGACGTATAACCGACAGACAAGCTATTACAGCCGCAAAGGGGAGTCCCACCCCCGTTTCCTATCCAACATGATTAACCTTGACTTTACAAGTGACAGAAACTTGTCAATTTAGGTCCATGTGATCATGGGGACAAATAATGTGGGTTAGCATAATGCACATCAAACGCCGGGGAGCTCATGACAGGTACCAGAGGCCACAAAGCCCGAAGACCCTCTTGACAGGCCCGTGTCCACGGTCGTCGATCTGAGCCTCCTTGTTAGCACGCGGGCTGGTGCTTCCTGTGACCACTGCAAAGCAGAGACACGACCTAAAAATACCTCCCAGACACAGCCTGCGGGTGCGTGTGGTTTTCTTTTTACAGAGATCATGAGTAAAATTAAATTTAATTAATTGTCAAGTTTTATTCGCCAGCAATAGGTATTTTCAATAATGCGATCACATCTAAAAAGGCTTACCTCTGTAGGAAACATTTACATACAAAATACTGGGCAGAGGGGGCAGAAGAAAGTGGTTCGTGTTAGTCCTTCTCTATATCGGAAGATCCTAGAAATCCTCTAAGCACATCAGCTCAGATAAACATCTTCCGAGCCTTTTCTAAGTACGCCTTCCGACACTTCTTCCTTCCGTTATCTGTCTCTGCGGGCGGTTATTAAGTAAACTCACCTCGGGACAATTGAAAATGATGGGAAGAGAAATATATCACAAATTCTGGGCGAAAGTAAGAGCAAATTAGGCTACTTGGTGCTTTGCTATTTAAGATTATTTTTACAGATAATAAAATGAGGGCTGCTCGATCGTGTCCAATCACGAGATGTTGGTTAAATTAAATGTTAAGCTTGTGGCACGAAACTGTGTCTTTTTAGTCTCTCTTAAGGACTGATTAAAACTTGGCTCAGCCCTGGCAGGGTAGCTCAGTTGATTCGAGTGTTGTACACATACACCAAGGCTGTGGGTTCGATCCTGGGTCAGGATACATAGAGGAATCAGCCAATGAATGTATAAATGGCTGGAACAACAAATCTCGTGCGCGCTCTCTCTCTCTCTCTCTCTCTCTCTCTCTCTCTCTCTCCCCCACCCCAACACACACACCTTCCTCTCTCGAAAATAAATTAAAAAATAAAACATAAAAAGCTTGGCTCTTCATAAGGTCTACAAGAGCAGCCTTGCTTTTGTGAAAAGCTCCCGCAAACAACAAAATACCAACAAATCAATCCTCTTCTTCTCGCTCCTTAGCTGCCTTTCTTCCTTTCTTTCCCTCTCTCTTTTTTTATTTTCCTGTTTTGCTTTTAAGATCAGAGAGTGTGAGTTGTATGGCGTCAGGTTCAACCCCAAACGATAAAAACCCACAGGCTCCTGCCTCCCCACCCTCGCCCCGTCTCGGGCGTAAATATTTCATGGTGTGACCATCACTCACTCGGTGCTTACGCTGTCTGATCGAGCCTCTGTTTCTGGCGGAGGGATACCCTGGAGGATAGTGCTTTTTCCCTCCGCTGCTCAGTCGCATAAAACCCTTGCTTCTCAAAGGTACTTCCAAGTTCAATAATTTATTAAACACCGCGCTGGGGCCAGCAAGCACTCGCCGAGATGCATAACTAAAGACTACAGGGCACTATTAGAGAGTGTCATTGATTAAAAAGGTCGACATTAGAGAAAATGATGGCGTTGTTACTTATACAAGAGAGGCAGGCTCAGGACAATGGATGCTGCCCCCACTAAAGGGCAAGAATGCTCAAATACCTGGAAGTCCCTGGTTGCAGGTAACTGTCATTAAGCAGACACACTGTGAACAGGCTCTCTGTAGAAGTCTAAAAATCAGAACTGAGATCCCGGGTTTCCCCTTCCTCACTATACCCACCCTACTTCTCCTCTTTCTAAATGAAATGTAGAACTGTGCCATGTCAGAAAAATACTTCTGAAGCTGCAGTGATAAATGATGACATTTATACCTTAACGATAGAACTCCCAAAGTCTACTCATCATCATTCCTTCCTCCTACCCATCTCTGAGCGATAGGCTGGGACGACACTGAGAGAGAATCACATATCTGTAGCATGTATAAAAGCAAAGTAATAAAAACTTGAGTGGCATACTCTGATCAGCAAGTATTTGTTGGACTCGGGTTCACAGGAGCTGCAGTAGATACTTAAGAAACTGAAACACCACCTAGTGCTCACAGGCTACAACATGTGCATGACCACGTGCATTCTGAATGTCTAGAGGAAGTCCCGAAACAGCGTAGAATTCGTTGCCACGTTGAGCAGGAGTCTTGGAGAGACTGGGTATCTCAGACAAGGTGGAAAGAAACCCAGTGGTCAAGGAAGATGTGAAGGAGCAAAGGGTTCCTACATGTTAAATTTTCTTAATTTGATTTCCAAATAAACCTTAGGAAAAGAAACTCGGATGCTCAAATTTCATGATTGACACAACGGGTTAACTCCCACCTAAACATGGCAGGTACCAGCCAAGCGCTTAGCTCCCTCACAAAACCTAAGGAAATGCCTGGGAAGACGCGGAAACAAAACAACAAACCCTCGCGTCTTCGGGGACAAAGAGAATGAGAGAGGAGATCGGGGCAGATGAAAGACATCCACCCCACTTGGGAAGACAAAAAGGGAGGAGCGTTCACTAACCTAAGGAAGCCTGCTGGCAGGGCCGGGGTGGAGGGAGAACGGGAAAACCAGTAAGGAGTGAGCGGATCCACGCCTCCATCCCCAGAAGGGCCAGGAGTTCTAGCGCCCTCTGAAGGCAGGTGTATCTCAGAAGTGGAGCCGTTGGAAGCAAATACAGTATATTTGGACCATGTGGGTTTTACATTTCAATTAGCAGACAGTTCTTGACAATGAGGAACTTAGGAATAAAAACCCACGTGTTCAACCCCTTTCGAAAAATCAGAGGATCTGCAAACACATTCGCACCTGGCAGCGAAGTTGCCGCCGGTCCCTTTCGGTGGGACATGTCCCTCCCGTCCCACCACCAGTCCCTGCTGTCCCTCCTAACCCAAGTCCGAGCTGTAGCTTTCATTCATCCCCCCTCCCCCATCCCCAGGAGGGAGGCAAAGTTTAAGATTCCCGCTGCAAAGAGAGGTGACTGCATTGGGTGGGGAGGGGGGGACAATCTGTAAAACGTAGTTGGAGTCATTGTATTGGGGTGTATCCTGGGAAAAGGCTTAATAATGCAATGAAACAGTAAGATAAGGCAAAGTGCACCCCGCACTCAGGAACAGCGGGCAAGAGACACCTGGTATAGTTCATCTCTCAGGAAAAAGACAGCACTCCGAGATCCGAGCACCCTCACCCTCAGCACCGCCAAATTCAGCTCCTCTCTAAGGGTCAAATGCCAAAGACGCAGATTTCAGCTGCATAAGATGAGCGGGGGAGGAAAGGGGTTGGGGAAGAGAAGGGAGAGAGAAAAGAAGGGGTTGTCCTTTATGTCCCTAAACAGGAAAGAAATCATAGAAATCATAATGCTTTATAGGGATAAAGACAGATCAAGTTCTTAATTCATAGACTTATAAAAGCCCTAAAGGCTCTTTCCTTAGATAATATACTTGAGATGTGTGTGTGTGTGTGTGTGTGTGTGTGTGTGTGTGTGTGTGAATGACATGACCAAGCGTAGCAAACACTTCGGGGAAATCCCTAGAAGTTTCCAAACACTGTTTAAATGTGTCCAAACGACTTTTTGAAACGCAAAAAACGATCAGCTATTCAAAGGATCCAGTGACATCATTTTCTTCTTTTCTCTTTTCCCTGGCTGGAAACAGAGATCTCACTGGGCTGTGAAAGCGGCTCTGGGCTGCGTACCCATTAGCTAAGAACAACAATGCCTCAGGACCCGCTTGGCGATTAACAGCCCTGTCATTTATCCTCTAAATGTCTATCTCCCTCGGCCACCATTTTCTCGTGGTTAAACAGCAACCGGTGTGTGACGGGGCGCAGTGGAACGCTCGGGGCGCACAAAGGGCGCCCTGTTCTGGTTTCCAGCCCGAGGACTCTCCCCCGTGGGAACAAAAGACGGGATCCTGCCTGCCGCTCTGCACATGAGGAGGCAGGGAACAGGCAGGGAAGGCAGGGTCCAGAGAGCCCGCGCCCGGCTCCCTTTACAGATGCAAATGAGAACAAGTGAACCAAGTAACTGCTCTTCTCTTTCGGGAGCTTCTAAAAAGTCCGAGAAAGAGCATCAACGTGGAGAGGCTTGTGCTAATCGCTTGCGACCCACCAGAGGCCACAGGGTACCTGGTAGCTAACCCGGGCGGCATGAGAGGGGGGGAGGGCCTGAAGCCAGGGAGCCAGGCAAATACAAACAGCAGTGGAATCAGGAGAGGGAACTGGGAGCGCTGAATAGACTGGACATTCGAAGCCTGAAATTTTAAGAAGCCCCCAAGCCCTTTAAGAAAGGAGATGAAGCCCAACTCAGTGGCTGAACGTCTACCTAGGAACCATGAGGTCACGGTTCGATTCCTGGCCAGGGCACATGCCCGGGTTGCGGGCTCCATCCCCAGTAGGGGGCGTGCAGGAGGCAGACGGTCCATGATTCTCTCTCATCATTGATGTTTCTCTCTCTCTCTCCTCCTTTCCTCTCTGAAATCAATAAAAATACATATTTTTTTTAAATTCCTCTTCAGAATAAGAAACTTACAAACGCTCCAAACGGAAGAGCCACTGAGGTCTATGGATTTGACAAGGAAACCTTGGAGGACGCCCTGCCATCCTTGAGGTACCCCTCCATGGTCAGGACCCGTCAGCGGAATATCCCCGTGGTCTCTCTCCCTCCGGGGTGAGTGTCCTGATCCTGGGGCTCCCACGGGCCCCACGGGACTCCCATCTGGGTTGGGTCAACGGCCCACGTTCCTCGGCCCTACGGCCCCATCACCTCCCACCATTCAGAAAAAGAGGCCTTTCCCGACGGAGGGGCAGGTCTCACACAGAGGACGTTTGGCGGATGCCAAAGGTGACGGGGACGAGAGCAGAATAAATAAAGAAGAATGGAGAAGGCAGTGGGCGCAGCCTCTCATTATAGCCCTTTCTAGAGCTATTAATCTTGGTCATAGTCGTCGGCGAAGCATGATTACTCTGCCCGGCACAGGTGGTGCCACCGACCAGCGGCAGTAACGGCCTTTCCTAGGAGAGACGGGCTCTGGCCTGCGACAGCCAGCTGGACCGGGTGTGCGGGGTTACCCTAACAGGAGCCCCTCTTGAATCCCACCCGACGCCGACATGGATGGAGCCATGCCTTCAGCGACGCTGTCACGCTACCAGGAAGTTGCAGACGTACCTGGAGGAGCGTGGAGAGCCCACTGGCAGAATTTCACAAGGAGATCTGTCAGTCCTTTGATGTATAATGAAGGTAAGTACAATTTTAAATATGTAAATACACAGCATTGTTTTTCCCCAAAGTGTTTCCTTTGTTGAGATGTTTTATTGGAGTGCTGTTTGCCTTAATTCACCGCTCCTTTTTAAGCCTCCCTCTTAGATTCATGGTACCTTTGAACTTGAATATCGGTTTCGTTTAGAGAGAAAGCCCTGGGCCTGGAATTCCAGATCACAGATCCAGCTCCGTGCCGTCTCGAGGAAGCCAAGCTCTCCGGGCTTCCCCGGGCCCCAGTCTGACTTACAAGAGCTATGTGGTTCTTCACCAATGTAACAGCACAAGTGGCCTCATCTATGTACGTAAAAGCCCAGCGACCGAACTGCACAATGAGCAGAATGACGGGTCACTATGACAGCGCACTGCGGTGGCCAACAGGCCCAATCGGGCCCCATCGGCCCCACCCAACCTACCGTGACTCCTCCCCACCCTGTCAGCACCCCCCCACATCAGCCCCCCTCGGGGCATGCTGGCCAGACCCCACCTGTGCACAAATACTACTATAATATTACACTGCATGGCTGCAGGGCATTGTGCTAACCATGCAGCCCTAATGGCCATTTTGGGTTGGTTTCTATTTGGGGGCTGTTATGAATAATGCTGCTATAAACATTTGTGTCTGAGTTTTCGTGTGGACATGTTTCCATTTCTTATGGGTACATACCTATGAGTGAGCAAGTGAGTAAACAGACAGAAACGTGCATGAATTTTTTTTAATGTAAGTGTCACAGGAGGAAAAGGAGAAACCAAAACATCAACGCCAAATACATTAACCAGAAAGCCCTAACGCCAAATACATTAACCAGAAAACTCTGGTAAGACCTTTAAAACCTTCCAAAATATGACCTTCATTTGATAATAAACATGAATGTAAAGAGTAAATAAATGTCCATACACTTTAGGTCTAAACAAACCCACAGCTGACACCATCCAAGTAAACAGAATGATACCCTGCACTTCTGCTTCCATTTCTTTGGTCAGAATTAATCATATGATCCCACCACACTGCAAGGGAAGTTGGGAATTGTAGTCTTCCTGGTGTGCTGAGAAAAAAAGAGCAAGAACTAATTGTTCTATTGAAAAAGCTGAAGTCCATGCAGGACACCAGAAATGACCTCACGAAGGCTGGGCGTGCCTCAAGGATCTCAGTCATACACTAGCATGTGACTACTAAGGTGTGGTATGTGGACCACTCATGCAGAAATCAATCCACGTTCACCATCCTTAGACTCTCCAGGCTGGTAAAGCCAGGTCCTCATAGCTAAGGTGACCAGATGTCCCGCCAAAAGCGGGACAGCTAGTCTAACCTTACTCATAGCACATCCCTGACCTCAGTGCATCAGAAATGCTTAATCGTCTCTGGGATTATGTTATCAGACTCATCCGATAAACAGTTCCAAGACGAATCAAACTTTAGCTTTATCTAGCCCAGTGGTCAGCAAACTCATCGGTCAGCAGAGCCAAAGATCCACAGGACAAAGATGGAAATTTCTTTGGAGAGCCACATTTCTTAAACTTAAACTTCTTCTAACGCCACTTCTTCAACATAGACTCGCCCAGGCCATGGTATTTTGTGGAAGAGCCGCACTCAAGGGGCCAGAGAGCCGCATGTGGCTCGCGAGCCGAGGTTTGCCGACCACTGATCTAAAGCACTATCACACAACGCTACCGACAGCACTTCTGAGGCCAGGATGAGAAACCAACCGGTAACTGGTCATTTTGGCAAAAAAAAAAAAAGGGGGACCCTGAGCCCCTTCCTCCAGGACCCCGTGCCTCTCCTCCTTCACCCCCTCCTCTCCCCTGGAGGACACAGCACGCACAGACCATGTTACCTCTGTATACCCACAAGGCCGCACTCAGGCCTGTGTACCTAGTCTAAGGTGCTCCACAAACACTTCTCTATTTGAACGAAACAGTGAGGGAAGAGACTCGATGAAGCTACAGCGGGCGCCTGGCCTCTCCCACAGCACCATGCCAGGGCTAACATCTGGGACGCCGAGGGCCGCGTGTTCCCCAGAAGGGGCGCGGAGGCATGAGGGGTGGGCAGCCAACGTGGACTTGGGCTCACAATGCCCAGGGACACTGACAAATAGCCCGATAATAACCCGTGTGCGCCTCAGAAGTCACTCCCCAGCGCCGCGCCACAAAAGCCAAAGGGAATTATTCATCAGCGGGTGTGAGTGCCACTGGGTGCCACCGGCAGACTGTGTTTGCCTTTGCTGAATTATTCATCAGCGTTTGTGAGAGACGCACAACCCAAAGGGTGTGCTGAACCCGTCCCGACTGTTCGGCACTGTTTGTTTTCTTTCAAAAAGGTTTTATTTTATTTTATTACTTTTTTTTTTTAAATCACCTCCAAGCTACAGTTCTCACATGGAAGACCAGCTCTAAATCTGGCTAAACAAGCCGGCGGAGAGCAGCACGCCGGGGTAGAGAGGGGGTACCGGGGGGGGGGGGGGGGGGGGGGCCTTATTGAATATTCATCATCACAGTGACAGGCAGTCCACGGAGCCAATGCTTGTTTACCTGTCCGCGGCTTGCCTTTGCAGATGCGGCGCGGTCAAAGCCCGTAGGAGCTCTGCAATGAGATGCCTATGTGGAGGGAAAGAGAAGGCCTTTGAGTGCTGTCACAGAGCAGATGCAAGTTTAATTACTGCGCGCGAAGCTTTCCGTCCTGTCTCTGCATCCTTGGAAAGCGACTGTAAACAACAGGCACCGGGCAATCAGGTGTCAGGGCTCATTTGATCTGCTCGGAAATGTCACCGATCCCTGCCGGGGCCCGCGTGGGGAAGGCGAACAAAGAGAGAGAACAGAGGGTGTTGCAGGCAGGCCTGGGGGAGAGGGGGGTGGTTAGGGGGGTGCAGAGGTTGGGGGGGGGGGGGCCTGTTGGCGCTGGGGAGGGCTCCCGCTTCCCAGCTCCGCCTTCCCAGAGGACCAGCTCCCGCCCTGACAAAGCCCTCTCATCTCACATTTGTTGTACATCCCCCCGTGGTCTGCAGGAATCACCGCCACAACCGGGGAGTCCGCGGGAGAGGCACTGAGCACAACCAAATGACTCCACACTACAAGGAAACCGGCATGGGCGGATTTCTTTCTTTTTGTTAAGGCAACTGGAGAAATCTGGAGAGGAACGCAGCATCTACAGTCAGGGACGGGAGGACATCTCGGCCAGCGGCCTCCGGGAGAGCCCGGGCCTCGCCGCCTGCCCATCTTTGAGCGCCCCGCCCCCTTAATTGAAGGAGAAGAAGAAGGTTCCATCCCATGAAGCTCCGGGCCCGGAGGAGCTGTCAGTGTCCTGCTGCTTCCCTGCTAATGGGAGAGGCGTGTGCGGGCGAGGGAGGGGAGGCGGCCGCTGGGTGCTCGCGATCTGTAATTCTGCGGAGAGCCCGCAGCCTCCCCGGAGGGTGCCCGCGTCCAGCCCCCCGATCGCTTCCGGAGACAACTGGGTTTCTCTGCTCTCAGCCAAGCCGGGCTTCCGGGGGCGCTCTCTGCAGACTTCCTTTACAGGAACGCTCCATGTTACTGGCTCAAGTCAAACTCTGCCCACCTACCCACTGCCATAATGCCGTAACAATTTCCAAATGGGGTGTGTGTGTGTGTGTTTGGGGGGTGGGGGGGAGCTTTTGAAACATGGAGTACATTAACCCAACCCTCTGAGCGTCGGTCTCCTCATCTCGAAAAGCAGAGGGGAATGGCAACCGTGGAGGGCTCCTGTGAGAATCACAGAGGCTCCTCCGTGCTCCTCACAGCCAGGACGATCCTTACAGAACAGGGAGATTAGTATTCATAGCGCAATCATGATTTGCCTGGTCGCATTATTCCCATGATGATAAATTGCATTAAAGTTATTCCTAAAGGTCTCTGCAGGCGTGTGGCAGTGACTTTATTGCCTAACATATTTCGGTGAACACAGACGCTCTTTCCTCCCACTTTACTACCTTCCGTGATGAGAAAGCGCCATCACGCACTTCCTAGGCTTCCAAAGAATTGCTCTGTTTCCTGCATACCAGCCGGTGAGCGAGGAGGAGCAGAAGTGGAGAGTAAAGGACCCAAATAAAAGGCATCTGGAATCATCGGAGGGCGGGGGCCGCCTCATTTCTCAGTCTCCTGTGGTCTGGTCTTCCTTAGGGTCCTTCCAAAAGCCTGGGGCCCAGGAGGAAGGACAGGACCACGAGGGGACACCTGGTGGTCAGGGAAGTGGCCATGCGGACTGCAGTTAAACAGCAAGTGAGGGTAACCCAGGTGATCTTACAATCCAAGGGAACCTCGTTTTGCCCGGTGGGTGTGGCTCAGGGGTTGAGCATCCACCTATGAACCAGGAGGTCACGGTTCCATTACCCATCAGGGCGCATGCCCAGGTTGCGGGCTGGATCCCCGGGAGGGGGTGTGCAGGAGGCAGCCAATCAGTGATTCTCTCTCATCATTGACGTTTCTATCACTCTTTCTCTCTCCCTTCCTCTCTGAAAGCAATTTTTTTTTTAAATGTAAATAAGTTTCACATTTTCATAAAATATTCTACTCACTTAGCAGAGACTTAAGGGAATATAATTTATTATAAAATTCTTATTTGCAATTTCTGTCTCCATATATGTTTATAACTGCAACATGCTTCAGGATTATAAAACAGATGTAACTGCTGACGTCCAGTCATTGTGTCCAGCTCTTTGAAGAAAAAATACACTACACACCCGTCCAGGTAGCTACACGTGTAACATTCAGCGTTGTGGGCTCAATGACATGAAGTCATTCCGGCTGTCACCACTCCCGTAGAAAAACAATGAGACAGGGAAAACACAGGTGCTGTGCTTCTTGTTAACATTTACCGGGCAATCCTAGGGTTAGAGAGGACACTGCTAAATATTCATGTGAGAGCACAAGGCAGGCATATATTTCTAACTTTGAAAAGGCTACATCTAAAGAACAGAAGAAAGTCAACATAATCGTCTTAATGACTTCAAAACAAGTGGCTTCTGGTCCCTGTATTCCAGTTCCTTTGTATATCTTTGATGGCTCCCTGAAGATCAAATTTTGTATTTGTCCCTCTTTTATTAAAAAAAAATATATATATATATATATATATATATATATATATATATATATATATACTTTCATTGACTTCAGAGAGGAATGGAGAGGGAGAGACAGATAGAAACATCAGTGATGAGAGAAAATCATTGATCGGCTGCCCCCCACTGGGGATCAAGAGAGCAACCAGGGCCTGTGCCCTGACTGGCAATTGAACCCTGACCTCCTGGCTTAAAGGTCAACGCTCACCCCTTGAGCCACGCTGGCCGGGCTCCCTCTTTTTGTAAACAAAAAAACACAAAGACATTGTTTCATCAGATGCACTTATTTTAAAGACAATATTACTATTAGAAGCACAGAGACATACACATGAACAAGAGTTGCTATCTCATACACTTTACAAGGGTGCCTTTTATGTTATGTGAGTTATACTTTAATTTTTTTAAATGCAGGCAAAAGACATACAATCATACTAATAAAGTTAAAAATAACAGTGGGGGTGGGGAACAGGATCTCCACCATAGCTCTAAGTCTCTCATTCAAAAACCTGAAAGCACTTTTGAATGACTTGTTCTTCTGACTATGCCTGCCCCTCCCCGTCCCCCTCCAGCCACACACAGACGAGGCATCTGATTTCATCTGCATATTGGACTTTCCATCTATGAAATGACAGTGAGAGTATTTTTCTTTGGCTGACTTCAGACATGAGAATTAAAGGAGAGAGGTGCAAAGATGGACAGTGACAAGTGTCAGCAAGGAGGGGAGGCACGGGAACCCTGTGTGTGTGGCTAGTGGGGATGTCAGATCGCTTTGGAAAACAGTTGGGCAAATCCTCGGAGAGTGACACAGGGGAGCCATATGACTTAGCCATTCCACTCCCAGGTATATATATATACCCAAGAAAAATGAAGGCATATGCCTAAACAGAAACTGGTTCACAAATGTTTAGATCAGCATTCTTGGCCACAGCCCCCAAAAGGGAAATGACTTCATGTCACCCGGTGATGAATGGGTAAGATGTGAGACATCCATGTAATGAAATAGTGTTTGGCCACAAAGAAATGAAGGATGCATATATTCTGCAACATGGATGGATGTTGAAAACATATGGATTATGCCGAGTAAAAGAAGCCAGTCATGAGAGACTACCTATTTAAATTCCATTTATATGATGTACCTATAAAAGGCAAATCTATTAGCACGGGGAGTCTGTAGGAAGTTGCTCAGGGCTGGGAGGGGGGGAGGCGTGGATGGGGAAGGACAGCTGGTGAGAAGGGCTTCCTCTCAGAGAAGACAGCTCCACAATTAGACTTCAGCCAAGGTAATCACACAACCCGGCAAATATACAACAACAACAAATCCCAAATACTGACTCGTCTATTTTAAGTGGGTAAACTGTCTTCATGTAAATGATATCTCAATAGAGTTGTTTAAATAAAATAAAAAATAAAAAATAAAACACAGTCACCCAGCTAGTGTGGCTCAATGGTTGAGTATGGACCCATGAACCAGGAGATCATGGTTCAATTCCCAGTCATGGCACATGCCCAGGTTGCAGGCTTCATGCCTGGTAGGGGGCGTGCAGGAGGCACCCGATCAACAAATAATTCTCTCTCGTCATTAATGTTTCTATCTCTCTCTACCTCTTCTGTCCTCTCTCTGAGATAAATAAAAACATTTTTTTTAACTAAATATAAAAACAAACAGAAAGGGGAGCTCCCTCTAGGGCTTCAGGGTTCGGCCAATACACCGACTGATGGTATGGGTTTGTGATTTAAGTCCCTTCCTGTCCTCAAATCTCTCTTAGGAAACCAGATTTTTTTTTTCCTCTCTCTCCCTCATTCATTCCTTCTACTGTTCCAAAGCTCCCAGTTCCCCTAGACATCGGGAGCAAAAATGTCAGCCTTCTGCTGGCGTTGTGTGGCTTTCCCGCCCGCTGTGACTCTGAGCGGTGAGGGGGTGCGCTGCCTCGGGCATCTCTCCTTCCGTCCTCGCCGGCAGAAAGAAGAGCAGGTTGTAGTGCGTGTTGACACGGCAGCTGATAAAAGCAAGATGAGCTGTGTCTGCCCGTAGGTGCCTTAACCTCCGCCGGCCGGAAACAGAGACTTCAGAGTCCCCGCCGGGCTGGGCTGGGCACTGGGAAGTGATCTGACAGCTCCAGGCCTCAGCCGCACAGATCTCCACCAGCTGACATTTGTCGAGTGTCTGTTTTGTTCTGGACACGATAGCAGGTCCTGAAAATACCAGTCACCGATGAAAGCACGGCGCTGGTCTTCAAGGAGCTCCCAGACGGGTCGGTAAATGGCTAACCGGGCCCGGTGAGGTACCAGGACGAAGATGCAAGAAGGAAAGACCCGAGGACAGAGGCCGGACTGGGGGGCCAGGTGAAGGAGTGGGGAAGGGCTCCCTGGGAAGTCAGTGCTCCCCGGAAGGAACCCTCCCACTCGGCCTCCTCCCTGACAGTGCACCAGAGCGCCTCCTGCCACCCGCCCGCCTTCCCTCAGCCTTGGCCAAAGGGAGATGCTGGTTCGGTTCCCCCTCCCGCAGCACCATCTGAGCGCCAGGACTCTGAGCCGGGCTGGCACAAAGGAAGAGCTCAAAATGTGTCTGCTGAGCCCTGGCAGGCATGGCTCCGTTGACTGGCACTGTCCTGTGCCCAAGGTTCCCGGTTCGGTTTCAGGTCTTCCGGGTGAAGCATGCACACTCCGTCCTCCGAGGGAGGTGGGTGCGGGCTGGATCAGGGCTGACAGCCTGGGCAGCTACGCACCAGGGGCTGCTCCCCGAGGGGGCCGGCCGGGCGGAAGCGTCCTCTGACAGCCCCATCATGACAAGCACGCTGCAGGCCAGCGCCATCACTCACCACCCCTGCCAACCTGCTCCGACCGCTGCGCCGCATCTAAGCGGGGGTCAGAGGTTAAGCTCCGGGAAGCCAGCCACCGAGGGCACCTGTCACGCACGGCTGCCTCCGCGCGGCTGTCTCCCCCGCACCATGCCAAACCGCCTCCTCTGTCCGGGCGGAGACGCGTCTGAAGGCCCTAAATGAGACCGCTGCCAATTCACGAGGCTCCACGCCGACAGCCTGCCATTCAAGCTGGCTCCGATTAGAATTTTTCCTCTATTTCAAGTCACAAACGCATGCAAAGTACGCCGCGAAGCATCAGTCTTCAGCCGTGCCTTTAAGCATGCCATGGTCTTAGACGCCTAAGTAGCCACACACGCACACAGTCTCAGATGCTGCAGAAGGGAAAGAGAATGTGCAATCCATCTATTCCTCCGTGGGGAGATACTAATCTAAGTGAACAATTAGAAATGGCACAGAAAGATCCAGGCATCCGTTTTCCAGGAATGCTCCTAAGTGTGTACAATTAAAAAATAATAATCTGAAAATATATCATTTCAGCCCTAACCGGTGTGGCTCAGTGGATAGAGCATCGGCCTGCAGACTCAGGTTGCAGGTTCAGTTTCGGTCAAGGGCATGTACCTTGGTTGCAGGCACATCCCCAGTAGGGGGTATGCAGGAGGCAGCTGATCAATCCTTCTCTCTCATCGATGTTTCTAGCTCTCTACCTCTCTCCCTTCCTCTCTGTAAAAAAATCAATAAAGTATATTTAAAATATATATATATCATTTCATCTTAATATTATCATCTTACTATGACAGCATGAGAATATAACTGTATATGTAATTTCACTTCATGAAAGTGGTATAATTTTAAGTACACAGTGACTTATCCATACATTTTCTTTCTTTTTTAGTTTGCGCACAAAAAGTGCAGAGTTTAGCATCTGACGTAAACACACCCATCTGTGCTTCTGAGTTTGAGATCTTATGCCTCCCTCGTGGAGTAGATCACTCAGATGTACGCATTAACATATATCGACGAAGAGATTTCTCCCTGATCCTGACCGAGTAACAAGAAATGTCTCCTCTTCTTTAGAAGCCGCGTGACTGTCTCCGAGAGTGGCTGGCATGGAGCACGAATAAAGTCGGACAGATCTTCTTATGCCCTTCTCACCAACAATGGGCTTGCTAGCCACAAATAGAGCCATAAGTAGCCCTCATCCGAGGCGGCCTTTAGCGGCATGAACTTGAAAATGACCCTTATATAAAGGTGCTGGGCGACATCGACTGCAGCACTGAAGTCACTCTGTAAGCCCCGATCACTATCGCGCCCTTAAGTGAGTCTGGGGAGCGAAGATAACCTCTCAGCTGGAGGAACAGGGAGGCTAAGACACTCCGTTATTAAAGCCCGTGCAGACAGAGGTCAACTAATTGTCCTGTGCGCTAGCAAAAAGAGCTCGGCGTCCGCCACCGAGCCACGGGGAACCACGCGTGAGTTGTTCTACGTGGCCTAGAAGCACGCATCCGCCTGCCACTCCCCGGCAAAGCCAGAAATTAGGGTTATCAGTCCAGGTGACTGTGGGTAGCTCCAATCAAGAGAAATATCTTAAGTCACGGGTACCTATTCTCATTCCGTGGGGACAGCTGCCTAAACAGCGCTGCTGTTCAAAATAGAGCAACGGAGGGAGCATTCTGCAAGACAAGAGACTCGGTAGAGAATTTGAATAAGGCTTCTCTTTCCTGACGGCTCATTTCAGGGGGAAATTCCTCACTTCGTATCCAGGCATCCGGGCGGCACAAAATCGCAGAGGCTGCATTCAGGGGCAGGGACTTCTTCCCTCAGTCCCTGCACCTGAGACCTGGGCGGAACCTCCAAGTTCAATGTGGACGGATACAGGGCCAGTAAAAAGAAGTACTTCTTAGGCCACCACGGAGTCATCTCGCGGCACTCAGAGCAAAACTTTAAATGGCCTCAAGAGCAGACTGGCTCACGAACCGGGCGCAGATTCATAAGGAGTAACAGAAGTACACCAAGAATTGAGAAGAGGCGGATCTCTGAGCAGACTGACAGAACCAAAGCCCAGGGCTCGATCTATGAAAATGGCAGCTCGGTCTCTCTACAAGGCTCTTTCATTAAATATGTCTGATTCAGAAAGATTATAATAAAAACTAGAGGCCTGGTGCACAAAATTCCTGCAGGGGTGCAGTCCCTAGGCCTGGCTGGCGGTGGAAGTGCGAGCGTCTGGTGTGGAACAGCAGGTCCCAGCGGACCTCTGGGCCCTGGGCAGCACCTGGGCTCCCAGGCCCCCACGCACCCTCCTCCGCTTGAATCATCGGGCCCCCACCCGGCTCCCTCAGCCTCTGGGAGCCAGGCTGAAGCCCCATCCCCCGCTGCCACCGCTGGTTGCCATTGCGGGGCAATTGGCAGGATGATTGAGCCCCACTGGCACCCACCGTGGCCTGGCGCCATCCGCTCACCTGCTCCACCATCCCACTGGGGTCCCGCTTTCGTCAGGCCCCCTGGGGACTAGCAGCACCTACACTGCTGCCCGCTACCAACCCCAGGTCACCGAGGCCCACCATGCTCCGCCCCACTCCCTGGTGGTCAGAACACATCATAGCGAGCGGTCGAACTCCCGGTTGGGGGAACAATTTGCATATTAGGCTTTTATTATATAGGTTATTGCTGGATTGGGCAGCATTCACAAGCAGTCAAATTAGTGGCTCCTGCTGGCTCCACGCTCCTCAGTTCAGGAGAGGAGCAGAACTCGTACAGGAGGGATCTGTTCAGGCGCTGACAGCACCAAGGGTCCCGTTAGACCTGGACCGAGGTGGCTCTCCCTCCTCTCACAGGTGCCTTTGGGTTAGGTCCTCAGGGAGAGAAGGACACAGCATCTAATTGTGTGTTTATCTTTCCTCTGGAAATGAAAGCAAAAGCCATGTGCTTAGAGCTCAAGTAATTTTAGACGCATTGCTACCTGCTTGTGGGGGGGGGGGGGGGCAGGGAACAGAGCTCATTGGAGGGATTGCTCTTCTCTGTGTCTGCTTCTGCGAGGCGGGATGTTCCCTGAAGGCCCTAGGCGCTGGGAGATCGTTAGTCTGGGAGTCAGAGTTAACCCAGGCCGGTGGCCCTGCCTTCCCCACCTCTCGGCTGAGCAAAAGCCAGACACACTCACTTGGCCATATTCATTGTGCACCCAAGTGTTCAGCGCCAGGGGTACCAGTAGCCTCCGGGTCATGAAATAATACTAAAAACTTGATAATCATTCATCGATTTAGTTTTCAGCATACTATATCACTTGAATCCGATGGGAGCATAAAGACTATTTGTGAGGTCAACCACGGTACAGACAGGGGCTGACACGCTATTGATGGCGAGGTGGAGAGAAATTGCTAAATACAGCAGATCGATACCTCGTTTCACTGTTACAGCCTTCTGCAGACATAAAATATCTATCCTTACAGCTACAAAAATAATAATAATGAAAGTGGGAGATAAATGCTTCCCCGAAGGTAAACTATTTGATTAGCTGAGGGCAAAGGTGACAGCAGCAGTTACACTAAAGTAACTTTATAGTCTTAAATAAAAGCCGGAGGAAGAGTGGGAGGCGGAATGGCCAGATGAGTCGAGCCACTTTGGTGGCTCAGAAAAATATCTTCTGAAACTCACAGCGCTGGGTAAAGGACCGCCAATATCTAAAGCTTTCCCGTGGTCTGCCTTACCTATGCACAAAGCACGTGCGAACAAAAGGCCTTCTACTGTTGATGGAGAGGAAATCAAGAGTTGAGGGTAGACCGGACAGTGTGGCTCAGTGGTTGAGCGTCGACCTGTGAACCAGGAGGTAACACATACCCTGGTTGTGGGCTCGATCCCCAGCGTGGGGCGTGCAGGAGGCATCCGACCCATGATTCTCTCACATCATCCATGTTCCTATATTACTCTCCCTCTCCCTTCCTCTCCGGAATCAAAAAATATATTTTTTTAAGAGTTGAGGGTAACTAAATGCTCTGTAAACACAAACAAAAACACAACTCTCAGTCTCTATGTGCTGCCATTTGCCGAGAAATGTTATGAGTCAACCATATCTCATCCCATCAATATGCTGTCCTTCAGGGAATGCTATTCGAAAAGACAATATTTAACAATTACACAGAAAACTATTGTCACTCTGCATGTGAATTAAAAACAACCTGTTCATCAGCCCTGGCCTGTGTGGCTCAGTTGGTATGTGCCTTGACTGGAATCGAATCCATAATCCTTCAGTTTGAGGGCTGACGCTCTATCCAGTGAACTAAACAGGCCAGGACCATATTTATTTTGTTTTAAATATATTTTATTGATTTTTTTACAGAGAGGAAGAGAGAGGGATAGAAAGTTAGAAACATCTATGAGAGAGAAATATCCATCAGCTGTCTCCTGCACACTCCCTACTGGGGATGTGCCCACAACCAAGGTACATGCCCTTGACCGGAATTGAACCTGGGACCCTTGAGTCTGCAAGCCAATGTTCTATTCACTGAGCCAAACCAGTTAGAGCCAGAGCCATATTTTAAAAAATAATACTAATTTCTGCTCCAAAGAACTTGATCATTTCTATATTGGGGAATGGGGGTAGTGGAGTGGTGGATAAGACACCAGTAAAAGCTTTCTATTGTACAGCATTTTTATATCCATACTAGAGGCCCAGTGCAGGAAATCATGGGTGCATAGCTGCTCGCCTTGCCACCCCCTGCTAGGAGCCGCGAGCCACCTTGCCCACCGCAGGCGTGAGCCACTGTTTGCAGGCCTGGGGGGTGGGGAGGGACCAAGAGGTGATTGATGCACCTCATGGCAACCTGGTCGAGCAGTCATTCCGGTTGTTAGGCTTATGATCCCTGGCCTTTTATTATATAGGATAACATATCTACTGTTCAAAATTCTCTTACATTCATTATCTTTTGACCTCTCAGATGAAGCAGGGAGGGGAGTTGAGGATAATGCCCATTTTATGATTGAAGAAACAAGACCGAGATTGAGGGACTCATATCAGGCATGACCTAGGTAACAACAGACAGAATCCGAGAAGCTCAGCCTCCCAGCTACAGTGAAGGGCTCCCTGGTGACAGCAGCTGCTGCTCTGGTGGAGAGCCATGGAAACAAACAAACAGAACAACAGAGAGCAAAAACAGGCTCCTAGAAACACAGGACAGCCTGATGGCTGCCAGAGGAGGGTGGGGAGGAGGGGAGAGCGAAAAGGCGAAGGGGAACATGGTCGATAACCATGTGGATATGTGGCCCGGTGACAGATGAGTACTAGGCGTGGTGTGCAGATTACCTGGTAAGACATGTAAATGTCGAACCACTATGTTGTGCATTGAAACTAATGAAATACTGTATGCCAACTATACTTTAATAATAACTTTTTTTAAAAAGCGTAGATGTCTGAACAACACAATGAAAAGTTTTGGAGCTGGTTAATTCCTGTGTGGGGTGGGTGGGCAGGTGGGGGTGTGATAGGTGGGGCTGACACTGAGAGGTATCATTAAACTCTGATGATTAGAATGGTGTGTGAAGAATAAGAACCAAACAAACAACAGAATAAAAAGCAGATCTGAGTATTCTGATTAGTCAGTAAATGTAGTGGGAATAACCGGTTAACCATTTGGGAAGAAAAAGATAACTACTCCATATCAGACTAAAATTCTAGATGCATTGCAAGAATTAAATGAGAAAAATTAAAACATAAAAGAACTGGAAGGACATACAAGTGGCCATTAGTCAGATATGTAGGTGGGAAAATTTCCCCCAAATAGACACAAAGGAAATCCTTTGAATAACAAAAATCCAAAAAGTAGAAGTCAAGCGATAAACAAACTAGGAAAAATATTTCCATTACATGATTAATAAATAATATCCCTGATCTATGAAGTATTCATATAAATCAACAAGAAAAAATAAACATGTATTAGTAAAGTGAACAAAGGAACTATAGTGGAACTACATTTGGCCAATAAACACGGTAGGAGGGAATTCAACCATATCTATACTAATAATAGAGAAATATGCAAATTATCCGTTACAGCATCACATCACGACCAGATTAGCAGGCTGCAGCTGAGGCAGGTGGGGCGTACAGCAGCTGTGGGAGGAAAAGCTTGGGGGTGGAGGTGGAGGGCAGAGGCCGCAGGAAAACCGGGGAGGGAAGCCCGCCGGAAGCCCTGTTCTTGCAGGAATCTTCCTGCAACAGGCCCCTAGTGTGTGTATATGTGTGTGTGTGTGTGTGTGTGTGTGTGTGTAAAAGCCAAGTGACCAGAACAAAGGAACTACCAGAACAACCCCTAACTATGACACACACTGCGGTGGCCTCCTCAATCTCCCATGGCCCCTCCCCCCAGCTGGCCCTGCCCCCAATCGACCCTCCCCACAGCTGGCCCCTGCCCGACCGACCCCATCAGAGTGGGCTGGCCAGACTCCGCCCATGCGCGAATTCCTGCACCAGGCCTCCAGTAAACATATAATGTTGTATGTGGGGACTACACTGAAGAAAATTGGAAATGTTAAGGAATAATTCCTAAAATTCTAAATATTAAGGAAAATAGAGCTCGGCTTTTAACAGGTCTTCCTGTAATTATAATAATATGCAGCCATAGTCATTTCTCACAAAATACAAAAGTGTAGCGTGTGTGTGTGTTGGGGGGGGGGGGGGTTGACATGCCTCATTGTCTCAAAAGCAATCTACCGAACCACGGAGGCAGAAATAACCATAAACCTCCTCCGACAGTGATGCAAACGCCCATCTGCTGCACTGGAGCCACCGGCCTGCATCCCGCCCGCGGGTTCCATCGACAAGGCACATCCCGGGGCCTGAGATATAAATCACAGCGCCTCGCCTCCTCGAGGACGTATTGACATCTGCCACCTGCAAGCGTCTGCTGTGGGCAGGGAGGGCCTGTTTTTATTTACAGCGCGCGGCGCGGGCGGAATGTAAAACAAGATGCTTCATCAATCCGGGGCCATAAAACACCCGCATAACTCAGGCCGGCCGGGCCGGCGCGCGCTCCTTAATTAAGTGGGCCATGTTCTGTTTGAAACAAAAAGACAACCCTGGGCTGCGGCCGAGATGAAGTGCTCAGCCGGTTCCCGGGGCAGCGGCTCTCCATCATGAGAAATAAACCGTCGCGCGGTCTGTACTCAATAGTCAGCGAGGGGCGGGGAGGACGCAGACTGATCTGGATGAGCGCGCCCTCCGTTATAACAAGTCATTTTACAGAGGATTAGTATCCTGATGGTCTGATCAATAGGAGGCCCGGCTGCTATTACAGATGAAGAGAAAATGGCCCCTCTGGTCATAAAGTGTGCGTGTCTGCGTTCTCCTTCATTTGCCCAGTCCATTACGGTAATGGCTGCGGCGTGAACAGCTGGGACAGCTTAAGCAGCGGCGGCCTGATGAATGGAGAGGCCGGTCCGCCGGGCATCGGCCCGTCCCTGTCTCTCGGTCTGCACGGGCAGCTCCTCGGCCAGGCCGGTTCCCATCCCGGGCTCGTGTCTCATGAGCACAAGGACCGCGGTGCCCCGGTGATGGTCTCGTTCACGGTGTCGCCGGCCGATGCGGTGACTAACACAGAAATCGCTCGCAGCGCGCTGGCTGCTGACTCGGCGAAAAGCGGCCGCTGTTTACCCAAACAGCCAGGGCGGCGTGACAACGGGCCCGAGTTCACGGCCGCTGGGATACGGGCATTTGTCTGTCGGGTGCTGTGCTCCAGCAAAACAATGCGGAGCGTTCATGCTGACAGTAAACAAACAAATAAGTAAAAACTAATTTGCCGAAACCGGTTTGGCTCAGTGGTAGAGCGTCGGTCTGCGGACTGAAGGGTCCCGGGTTCGATTCTGGTCAAGGGCATGTACCTGGGTTAAGGGTACATCCCCAGTAGGGGGTGTGCAGGAGGCAGCTGGTCGATGTTTCTCTCTCATCGACGTTTCTAGCTCTCTATCTCTCTCCCTTCCTCTCTGTAAAAAATCAATAAAATATATATATATATATATATTTTTTAAACTAATTTATCAGCAACATTTTCCATCTCTGTTTAAAAAGATGGCCAACTGGAAAACAGTCAGATAACGGACGCTGCGCTTAGAAACGGAAAATCCATAGGCGTACGGCTCGAGACGCTATTCTGCCCAATTCTGCGGAGGGCGCTCCGGGTGCCACATCTGCCCGCTCTGCATTGTCATTGGAGAAATGCCGGCCCCTGAGGCTGGGCCTAGGATGAGCTCCCAATGAATGAAGGGGGCCACTGGCAGGTGCACGGCCGACGCAGAAATCAGAGCTCTGACTGTTCTGATCACAGCAGCTCGTGCCCAGATTTGGGCCTCCACGCCGAGTTTCCTATTTGGTTTCCACCAGCCGTAAAGGTCTCCACGGCCACTTACCACATGGCAGTTCCTCGACACAGAGGAAGGCCTGGTCGCTCTGCAGGGCAGTCCTTTCTTGTCCAAAACCACAGGTGCTTAAGTGGTGGGCATGGCAACGGGGCAGGTGCGTGGAGCATAAAGCAAGCCCACAGCCCGACGCGAGGTCCGGCTTTCAGACGGGCATGCGTGGCCCTGAGCAGAAACACCGCGCCAGGGACAAATGTTTGGATGCCAGTTCCTACGGACGCAGATCCTAGTCTCCTCAGTGTGCCCCGACCCAGCCCAGCTGTCCCCGGAGCCCTCCCAGCTCGCATCGGAAAATCAACTGGTGAGAACATTCTGTGAAATACCGCAGCATCAGTTTCTACAACGTGAGGTTTGAGCGAATGGCGTTAACAGAAGTCTAATTTCTCCTCTAGACAGTGCCTTGTTTTAAGGTTCTAAAAGTACCGTGTCTACTATAAAGGTCTTCCCTTCTTGAAGTTACAAAGTCACCTCTTAAATATAAGTTTGCCAAGAAATCTACCGTCATAAACTAACAACAACAAAGCACACGAAACCTGAAGGGGAAACCGGCCATCTGAATTTGAAAGAGAACCTTAGAAAACCATTGTTGACCATTGCTAACGCATGTGTTCAAGAGAAGAGGCTTGTGTCTCAGAATGAATACGGCATTGATACGGTATTGATTCGGTATGTGAAGTCATTGACAACCCGTAGGGTATTTATCCAGTTCCCATAATTCCTTTCAGGTGCGGGTCCATCTCTCCCTGGTACAAAACCTAATGACAAATCACAGGTGACGCTCCTCATTCATTCGCTTGATGAATATGGAAGGTTGACTCTGGGCCTGGCCCAATGTTAACCTGAGAGCTGGGGACAGAATGATGAAGATCAAAACCAAAGAGATATGGCCCCTACTTGCTTGAAGCGTACGGTCCGGAAGCCACCCTCAGCCACAACAAATCCTCTGAGCCAGGCAGCCTGGGAGATGCTCTAGGAGTTAACATGTAACATGTATCAGACGCTGGAGGCTCTCAACCATTCCATCCTTCCTCAACAGATAAATGTCTCCTCTGCGCGAGACACTGCCCAGGCGCACCGGAGAGGTAGAAGGATGACAGGGACACATGCTGACTTCAACGAACCCCATGCACAGTGCCCTTGGGTGACACGTGTTAACCTGCCCTGATGTACACAGACCAGTAGTGGAGAGGGATCCTCCCTCTGCAAACCCATCACAGCACACGGTGCATCTCACATGCGTGTTCAGGCGTGAAACCTGTAACTCAGGTCATTCTAAAACAGAGCTTACATTTGAAATCCATACAGGTATTCTCCTTAGACAAACTCACGTGTGGAACCCTACGTTCCGACAGCAAGAACTGTGCCTGCTTTATTTACCATCGATCCTCACTTCTAATATTTGCTGAATACAGAGTAGGCAACACAGGGCATCATGTAAAGGCCATGGGACAAGATAAAGGCCAGGAAATGTCAGAGAGGTCAAGGGTCTCGAGGTCTGGGCAGTTCCTACTAAACGTGGTTCTCGCTCAATGTCAAAAGGTGGCACAGTATTTTGCAGATGAGCCTGGAACAGGGTGAGCATGACCCGGAACCAGAACCCAACTCCACGCAAAGAAGAAACCAACGTGTGCTTGACCAAACAGAGTATATGGCAATTGGCTACACCTCCCTTCTAAAAGGCAGAGCTGTGGATGGGAATCTCATCTCTTCTACTTGCTGCGCTGACTGAACTAACCACCACATCTCGTCTTGAATCGGACACCCAGAGCCCTGACCCCTGAGTTCAGTAACAAATGCGAGGCTCTCCTGAACTCGGATGGGGCTCCCCTCAAGGGACTCCCTCTCAGCCCTGTGTGGGCGCTGGGTGAGGCGGTCAGCAGTGGCAGCTTGCCCGGGCTTCCTGGCCCTGTCTCCACTGCCTAGGAGACACCCCTCGGTGCCCATCACTGACAGGGTGCCTGGCCTGGCTGCACAGCGAGGGGGAGTCCTCCTTCCACTCATCCCCCCACCCCCAGCCTGTTTCATTCAGGCTTAGGAAGCAAGGCCAGCAGTCCGGCCAGCGCTGTGACCAGTGTGCCAGTCCCGGGTGGGGCACAGCGCTGTCGGACGGATAGGTTCGGCTCAGGCACACACTGGCTTTCAGGTTGGCTGGGCAGGAACGGTCTCCGGGACTCGGGATTCGGGGCCTGACCTGGGGCTAACTCTGGAGGGCTGAGCAAACACCTCTGGGCCATCCTAGCCATCCTCGGTCAACATCTCTGGCCTGCTGGCTCCTCTGGTGTCCTCAAACCCTGGGCCGCTGAGTGTTCACAGGCCTAGAGGTTATGGAATCATCGGGTCCACCATTCAGTCTCTGTCCCATACGAGTGGGATTTTGGTCTTGGTGTGTAAGCTTGCATTCGCTTTATCTGTCTTATCTGTGATAATAAAAGGGTAACATGCTAATTAGACCGGAGATCCTTCCTGAGGAAGCCGGGCCAGAGGGAAGCCAGCCCGGGTAGCCAGCCCGGGTCCCGGGAGTCTGTGGCAGCCGGGGGAAGGCCGGCCTGCTCTTGCACGAATTTTCGTGCACCGGGCCTCTAATACGTAAATGTGCCCACTATGGGAACTCAGATGTGAGCCTCAAATGCAGCCTCTTGGGGTGCACTGTCCAGAATTAGACCGAGGGCCCCAGAGAGCCTTTCCTGGTTTCTGAGTCCTCCTGGGGCTCATTTGGTTTGGGGATTTCCCCTTATGATTGTCGTAGGGAAAAGGCTTTTTTTTTTTTTTTTTTTTTTTTAATATTTTATTGAGTTTCCACAGAGAGGAAGAGAGAGGGATAGAAAGGTAGAAACATCAATGAGAGATAAACATCGATCAGCTGCCTCTTACATACCCCCTACTGGGGATGTGCCCACAACCAAAGTACATGCCCTTGACGGGAATCGAACCTGGGACCTTTTAGGCCACAGGCTGACGCTCTAGCCACTGAGCCAAACCGGTTTCGGCAGGGAAAAGGCTTTTGAGAGGTTCTCTTGGTAATGGCAGTGGCAGGTGAAGTTTGTTTTGCCTGGATTGAGAGCCAGCAGCTAGTGTTTTTACACGGTACCTGTCTCATGGCTAACGGGACTTTAAAATGAAGCTTTTAGATGGTACCTGTCTCATGGCTAACGGGATTTTAAAATGAAGCTTTCAGGTCTCTGGTTTTGTCTGTCTGTATGTGTGCATGTTTGTCTAACTCTAACGGAAATTATGAAGATTGGTTTTTCTAAAAAGAGCTCTGTGTATCTGACTTAATGACATGCTTATCTAAATTAAAAACTATAACATAGTTTTCAGGGTTACATGGTCTAGGACAGTGGTTGGCAAACTCATTAGTCCACAGAGCCAAATATAAACAGGACAATGACTGAAATTTCTTTTGAGAGCCACATTTTTTAAACGTAAACTATATAGCTAGGTACCTTGTTATTAACTTAATTAAGGTACTCCTAAGCTGGCCTTTGCTAAAAATAAAAACTCAAGAGGCCAAAGAGCTGCATGTGGCTCGTGAGCCACAGTTTGGCTTAGGACATTATTTCATATGAAAACCGATTTTTTTTTTTTTTAATTCTATCAGGGTTTACAAAAATAAGTTGATGACTATCTTTGTTACCTACTTTTAGCTTTTTAATACGGAGAAATTAAGATATTTGTAGCTAGATTAAGGAAATACATGTTTCTGAAGAATGCAGCCAGAGTACCTATCTTTCTAGAGGTTATAAAATTATTCACCAGAGGCCCGTTGCACGAAGGTTCCTGCAATAGGCCTGCCTTCCCCTGACTGCTGGCACCGGTTTCCCTCCAAGACCTGGGACCCAGGTCTTCACTCTGGCCACCACCTTCTGTCTTCACTCCAGCCGGAGCCTTCAGTCTTCTCTCCAGCCAGGGCACCGTTCCTGTAGCTCCCTCCATCCCCTCCCCTCTTCTTCCCCCACATAACAGGTGTCCTACCCTGCCCAGCCACTCCACGCCTGCATGCATGCTGCCCAGAGGCCTGGAGCAGCTTGGGGGGCGGGGCCACTGCCATCTTTGTTGGGTTAATTTGAATACTCACTCCTGATTGGCTGGTGGGTGTCACAGAGTGACAGTCAATTTGCACAGTTCTCTTTTATTAGTGTAGATTTGATTTTTTGGTGTCTCAAAAATTAAAGTTTTAAGGGTTAGACAAATTTGATTCTTGGTTGTCACAAAAATTAAAGTTTTAAGGGTTGAAACTTCAGAATTTAAAAAATAGGAAGAATTTGACTTTTAAGGATTAAGCAGGCTAAAACTGACTTCTTTTAAATTAAGCTTTCATTCAATAGTGTACTTGGTTAAGCCAAAACTTAATGTTAATCTCCTATATTATTGGTATGCTCTGAATAAGAAGTTATAAAAGACGACGAAGGTATACTCTTTATCATTAAGCCTTTATTTTTTCTTTCATTTTATTTTATTTTATTTTTTTAATCATCAGGTCTTTAATTGTCTACATACACTGAATCTTCTCAATTTTGGAAAAACTACAATTTTGTTTTAACAACTCTTTTCCTTTCTGTAGGTGGGGCAAACTATTTGATTGTCACTTTGGTTAAGTGAGTAACTTTTAAGTATTTTTATCTATGACTTTATTTGGAAACTGTTTTAAAACTTTTCATATGTTTGCCCAACTTCCAAAGACACCAAATTTAAGGAGGATCATTTGTTTTCTTGGAAAGTCATTTTCTTGACCTTTGATATTTTTAGGAATTTTGGAGTCTGTAAGAATCCCAGAAACACCTCAAGGACTTGGTTCCTCTCTTGATAAAAGCAGAAAATTAAAATTATCTGGCCTATTGGGTATGTTAAATTACACAGGAAGCATTCTCAAATAAATGATGCTGAACCTTTCATCTGCTTCTCATACCCACTTATTAGAAGTGGGTATGAGAAATATACACTCTTGTTAAAGGAAAGGAAAATGGTATTTTGTTTGTATTATTTATTTATTTGTTTATTTTTTATTTATTTTTGAATGGGAAGGTTAACATCATTGGAAGTTAGAACCTTCTCAAAGGAGCACATATAAATTTACTTTTTTAAAAGAAGTCAATAAGCTCCTGGCCGGTGTGATCAGTGGTTAGAGCGCCGGCCCATGCACCACAGGGTTTTGGGCTCAATTCCTGGTCAAGAGCACATAACGGGTTGAGGGTTCCCGCCTGCCCCTGGTGTGGGAGGCACCCAGTCGATGTGTCTGTTGAAATGAGTGTTAGGAGAATGTCTTTAGATAAGGAAGAGTATAAAGGACATGGGTTTTATTGGTAAAGAAAGAAAAAGGAAAAATAATTTTGTCCTAGAACAAAAGGATTGTTTCAAAATGAGGAGCCATAAGGTAGGACAAGAGCAGAAAGATAAATGTAAGTTAGGGAAGGGCCGTGGAGAATGCGAGAGGTGTGTATTCAGTGCAGAAGGCTCACGGAGGAGGGCTCCTCAGATGTGGGGCTATGACCTCTAACCACGGCCATCTTTAAGTCTTTTGTCTCTTACGGAGTATTGTTCTACTCTGACGCTTTGACAAAAATGTTTGTACACAGATGTTTCATCTTCGGAGAGCCTCGAGAAGAAAACTCTGACATACAAAACTTCAGGACTCAGCGCTGACCCATGTGTGACTGAATCTACAAGCATTAACTCCTGGATGCTTATCACCTCGTGATGTCAGTGCCAGTAAAGGTACCAGGTTTGGCACAAGCCACAAGATTCAACACAGCACCCACCAGCACTTTCTGGTTATTCCTTGTCTTCAGCTGACGGCCCTCGGGTATTGTTCTTGGTTTAGATCTACGTATTATTCAAACTGAACTGAACTTTGTTATTATAAAAATCTTTGCTATTAGAAATCTTTGCTTTATATAGTGGTTTCAATTGTGGGCACAATTTGGGGGTTGGCAGGAGGAACTCGGTAAAAACGACCCTCCCCAACATAACTTGGTTTCTCCCTTTCCTGGGACCCCCTTACTTTTTTTTTTTTTTTTATATATATTTTATTGATTTTTTACAGAGAGGAAGGGAGAGAGATAGAGAGCTAGAAACGTCGATGAAAGAGAAACATCATCGACCAGCTGCCTCCTGCACACCCCCCACTGGGGATGTGCCCTACATGCCCTTGACCGGAATCGAACCTGGGACCTTTCAGTCCACAGACCGACGCTCTATCCACTGAGCCAAACCGGTTTCAGCGGGACCCCCTTACTTCTAATATGTTAGTCACTTAGTACAGGTACCTGGAAACTTAGATAAATATGGGGAGGGTTGAGCGGGGGCTAGGGGGGGTATGGAAGAGATAAACCGAAGTACTTGTATGCGTACATATAAGCATAACCAATGGGTGCAAGACACTGGGGGCGGGGGGAGGGGAGAGAAGGGCATGTCCCTGGGGGGAGGGGAGGCGGGGGGGAAGTCAATAGGGGGGAAAAAGGAGACATATGCACTACTATTTGTAATATCTACTTTAAACAATAAAATTTTTAAAAAATTAAAATGCTGATCTGATTTTGCCCACACCAACAGACACTAAACTACACCCACATAATCCAGGGAACTGGGTATCCTTAAAAACCTGGAACTCAGGATCCCCGCAAGATCCACTGAGCCCAGAGGGGTCCTGTCCTCATTTGGGGTTATTAACAACTCATTCTTCTCTTACCCTGTACAAGGGAGTTTCCTAGACCCATCACTCTTGGGTGAAGCCTGCTATTCCACCCAGTGAGAACGAGGTACCAGAACCATCGTCCTCCTGCGAACCCCCGTCTGACTTCAAGCTGCTACAACATACGTGACGTCCAATATGTCTGCTCTTACTCCTAAAGGATTTTTCCTACTTCCTGTCTCTTTATGCACTCCTGTTCTCAGGAATCCCAGACGTCTAGGGGACCCCCAGACTCCCAGAAGGTCAGGCAGCCAGAGAATCTCACTCCTCTTAACTCAAAGACCCCCCTCTGTTCCTGTTCAGCAAGAAGCGGTTACAGAAGTATGATCCTCATCCCCGCTCCCTTAAATATATATATATATCTGGGGGAATTCTTAGGACAAGCGTCTCCTGGTCTGAATGGATCTAAGTGCCATTCTTGCCGAGTGTTCAAACACAGCACAGTCCTCGGCAGATGCAGCTGTCCCCAATGAGTCTGCCAGGAACCCCATCCGATCTGATGCGGAGAATCGTCTAACCAAATCTGGGTCCAAGCCATGGGGAAGCCGCCCTCCTGGGAGACAGATCTGCCTGTGAATCTCTTTGCCACTGCTTGCTGCGAGGAAATAAAACTACCCAATGACAACTACGTCTCGTGCTTGAGCTCGGTAACAGGAAGAGGGACACTGAAGAAGGCTGATGGGCAAAGAGCAAGCAGAGGGTCATGTCCAATGAGGCTGGAGAGGCCGGTAGGGTCCAGACCATGAAGGCCATGGGAAGTTTTGTATGCATCTGAAGAGCAACGGAAAGTCATGGAAGATTTGAAACAGGTGGTTGGCAGAGGAGAGAGGGATTACATGAACAGGATTAGATCTGCAGGGCGGAGAAGACACGGATTGTGTGGGAGGTGGGGAAGAAGGGTATAGAGTGAGTGCACAGGAATAAGGAGACTAAAGGAACCGTCCACGAGAGATGGCGACAGCGTGGGCCAAGGTGGAGAAGGAAAAATGTGGATAGATTACCAATATGTTTAGACAAATAAACAGGACTTGATTTGGGGGATGAGAGAAAGGGAAACACACAATTCTTCAGGAACTCAAGTCTTCATCTGTAAAGCAGGATGGTGGATACTCCATCTGTATAAATATCTATCTTGCAATCTGCTGCGGTAAGAATATGAAATAATATAAACAGTATGAACTCAAGGCAAGCCTGGCATGTGATAAATGCCATTTTTAAAAATCGCTATTGCTATTATTATTATTTTCATCCCATGGAACGGCAACTACTGGAGGCTGAACTCCAGAAGCAGGTAACAGGATTGGAGTTAACTGTTGGTAACTGCTGTGCTGAAAACAGAACATATCCATGGGCCACTGAGAAAACGGTTCCAAATAAACACATCTGACCTCGCTCCTCAGAAATGATTACCAAACAGAAAGGCACAGCGGGTACCATCACAGTCATCGGAGAGGCCGGTAAACTGAGGCACAAGAGAGGCTACAGATTTACCCGAGGAGGGAGGTGCAGAACAAGTCCATGGATGTCTCCCATTGGCGAGCTGATCCAATAGGACTAGGCCTGCAGGAATGTATAACCAACCCCCTATGTGTCTGGTTCCCTTGCTGACCAGGCCCTTTCTGCCTTGGCTTCAGACCACGCGTCTGCTCGCCCTCCAGCCACGTCCCTCCGGTTTCCCTGCCCCTCGCCCCAAGTACACGAAAGATCCCAGACTCCGGAGATCCCACATACCTTGGCTTCGCGCTCCCGTTCCTCGGCAGTCGGGGTTCGCTTCATGCTGCCGCTACCACCTTCTCCGCCACCGCCAGGACCGTACATTCCCTCGCTCTGGACCCCGCCTCCAGCTTGTAGTTCTCTCGGCGTCCTGCTCCCGTCCGCCCCCGTGCTACGCCAGGGCAGCGGGAACTACCGCTCCCAGGCTGCACCGCGGCGGCGCCCGCGAGCGCCTCTGGATCTGGAGCCCTAGAATTTCCCAGGTACCACAGCTGGGCCAGCGTAGTTCGAGGCCCTGAGAACTGGCGGGGACGGAGCGCCCAGGAAAACTACATTTCCCAGGAGGCAACGGGGCCCGCCATGTTTTTCCCATGCTTCTCTTGCCGTCGGCGCCATAGCAACGGGTTGCTAGCCGCGGGGAGAGAGTGGCGGTGAGTACTCTGGGCGGTGGAGAGGGCGATGGAGGTGGCGGGCTCCCTCCCTGCAGCGCGGGCCGGGGTCCCGGGGTCTGCTCCACGGCCTCGCGTGAAAAAGAGCCTAGGGCGGGAAACCCCCGCGTCGTCAAGGCCTGAGCCACACCCCGCCCGTGTCCCCCGCGCCCAGCCCCGGTTTGAAAATGTGCAGCCCAGGCCTAACCCCTGGGCTGAGGGCCGCGGTTGCCAATCGCAGTGCTTATCCAAGCCCTTCCTCACGCAGGTCCCTAAACACAGTTCGCCTAGCTGACCTGGGCGTGGGATTGCATGGTCCACCCGCAAGCCTCCCCGGGGGCCTGTTGTTTATGCATTGGCCGTGGCATCGCCTTGCTCTCCCATAGCCTGTTACCTGTTACCTCCGTGTTAGTCTCAGTGCCAGAGAGCCATGTATTCATTCAAGAAATACTGGTTGGTGGTGCCCACTTGGTGCCAGGCGCTGTACCCCACCAACTGTGAACCAGGCAGATAACCTGCCTCAAGATGCTCTCGTTGGTACTGTATTAGTGAAGACGAACTGGAAGTGAACTAGTAACAATTAAACCTATTTCAGACAGAGATGGCTGCGGGGACAGAAATAAACGGTGACTACGTTGGGAGGGAGAGGCCTCTTAGCTTGGGGAAGTGGTTGGAGCTGAGCCCCAAGGGTTAGGGAGTCTGCAAAGGCCTTGAGCAAGGCCAGGGTGCCTGGGTTTGGGGACCCTGAAGGACAGCAGTGTGAAGGGAGCACAGTGAGGAAGGAGGGACAGCCTGAGAGGGTATGGGGAGGCCTGGCCGCACTGCACAGGGTTCCTCAGCCTCAGTAGCCCTGTGGGGCCAGATACTGTGACTCTCTGTGCATGGCAGGAGGTTTAGCATCATCTCTGACCTCCAGATGCCAGTCAGAGGTCATTCCCTCTTCCCAGTGGTGACAATCAAAAAAGCGACTAGACAGTTCCTTCTTAGTTACCTAAGCCGTGTCCCCATGTCTTCATTTGCAAAGTGGGAATCCTTTTCGTAACACCCTCACAAGGATAGTGTGAGATCTTTAATTCGCATAAGCAGAGCACTTTGAAGAGTGCCTAGCACGTCTGAGGAAGCACTCAGTAAATGCTAACATCATCCCTCATCATCCTCATTATTATAAAAGCCGCCATAACCCTATCATGGAAAAGGTACCCTTTTTACAAACGTCCTGGGTTTAGATAATCTGGTTCCTAAGATTGACCTTTCCCGTAGCGCTGTCTGCAAAAGAACTCAGTGCCCATCCAGGCAAACGTCTGTTAGCTGTTTATGTCAGAGCAAAATGCAGAGGGTCTCAGCCTTGGATCAGTGATTACCAAAGTTAGGAACCCTCCCGCTGGAAGATATTGCATATACACAGAAGCAGAGAAGATTCTGTCAACCACGTCTGGGTCCACACACCCTGACCCTCCACGAACACTATTTAGCGAATGTCTGCTGTGTGCCAACTCGGCCAGCCTCTGAGAATACAGAGGCGAGCAAGACCAAAAAGCTCGCAGTGTTCTTGGACTTGACGTTCTAGACTAGGGGTGTCGAACTCAATCAGAGAAGGGGCCAAAATCTAAAATCCAGCCTAAATCGCGGGCCGAATGGTTTACTGAACAGTCATAAACTGACAATGTCATAAACTGACAGCGGAGTGCAGTGATGACAGCGCGGTGCGGGCCACATTGCAAGGCCTGGCGGGCTGGATTTGGCCCGCGGGCCTTGTGTTTGACACATGTGTTCTAGACCAACATTGTAGAGCTTGAGAACCTGTACCTTCGGGCATCTCCATTGACAGTTCACATTTGGCTTTCAGGGTAGATTGAAATGAAAATATAAGCATACTAGGCATGGCATGGATCACTCGCATCCACATACAAAACTAAGCCATGTGGTGCATCTCTGTAAAGAATAGAAACTTAAAAAAAAAAAAAAAGCCAGAATTGGCTGGGCAGCCTTGTATGCTGAAGGAGGAAGCCCTGGGATCTAGGCCTCGTGGTAACAAAAACAGGACACAGCAAACACCAGCCCAGTTGGTGAATTTATGAAACCTCTTTTGCAAAACTTGGAACTACCCGCGCATTTGCGCATCAAGCTGAACATTAACATTCAAGTACTATTGTCATCCCAGGCAAATGTGCCGAATGCTCTTCATTTGCCATCTCACCCTCAGCATAACTCGGTGAGATAGGTAATTTTTCCCCCCGTTTTTTAAGTTAAGGAGCCAAAACGCAGCAAGGTTAGGTGACTTGACCAGCTACCAAGTGAGAGAGCAGCCATTTGAATCAAGTTCCCGACTTGAGCGTTTTCCAAAATATCTGCTTTCTTTTGGGGACAGGGAAGGGGAAGCGGGGTGGAGAGGAGGTGTTTCCAAATTTAGGAGAGTTTGTTTTTGTTTCAGATAGAGGACTCAGAAGATGGGCGAAGGAAGAATGATAATCTGACCTCATTTCCTAAGCAAACTACAGGAAATAGACTGTTGAAAGGAACACTGTCTCCATGATTCAATGGAGTATCACTTTTAAAATGGAAGCTTTCATCTTCTCCAAGCTGCACATGTGGGCAATAAGATGTCCATTGAAGTTCTAGGGCCTTATTCATTTTATTTGGTTCATTCCATTGCATAGTTAACGTTATAAGTTGGAAAGATTTTTATTTGAATTTTCTTTCTCTCCACAGCTAGGCCATGTCTGGCCCAACTGATGAGACTGCAGGAGACCTGCCTGTGAAAGATATAGGTCTGAAGCTCTTTGACGTGGGAGGGTTACAAGGTACGGCCAGCTGTTATTTATTACGGTTATGAACTTTGATCAGGGACTTCTTTACTTTTAATTTAAAGTATTTTTGATATTTATACAAACCGAGCCATTTAAGTAACCATATAGCTCTTGATTGGACTCAAGGAGAGGATGGAGTGTTTAGAACAACATATGGCATTTTACTGCACGCATCAATTATCAACAGCTCATAGAAAATGTAAAAATCCCCCTCTGTTCTGATAAAGAATTGTTATAAATCATCTTTTTAAAATTCCACACATCAGGAGGAACTACAGAGAGTATCAAGCCTCCAACCAGAATTGCCTGGCTTAAATCACATTCGCCATTAAAACGTTTCTTTACGTTTACGTTTTATATGGGGGAAACGCCATATTTAAAAATGGTTTGTCTTTCAAGTAGAGTATCTCAAAACGGTTTGTTTACCCGCATGATATTGACTCTGATTTATCAAATTAATATACACTAAACGTTTTCTTTATCCTTTTATATCTGAGTGGTCGCTGTAGAGCTAAAAAGCACTTTCAGATTAAGAAATGAAAGCATAGCTTTAAGGAACATTGGGCTGTTGTTTTTGTGTGTGTTTGTGTGTGTGTGCAGACGGTGTGTCGGCCACACAGTCATGCCACTGCATTTGTCATGAGAAGCTGTGACATCAAATATATTCCAGGAAGGCATGTTCATACACCTGTTCATTGGAAGAGTCAGTGGTCACCTTGAATCACCACCGAAAGGTGGTCAAGACATGGTTCCTTGAAAAAGATAAATTTGATTATACAGTTTTTATTGTTAAAAGTAAAACATGTATAAGCTTTGCTTTAGATTTTTGGCAGAGTGTCAGAGATTCAAGTAAAATAAATTTTAAGTGTGCAAAGCTCTTTATTGGGACTTGATACCCTAATTCAATTCTTGCCCTCAGTTACCCACCAGAGGGCTTTAATCTTTGTCCATTTGTTCTTTGTTTCTTTTGGAGGATTGCTGAAAATCGACCGACTTCACAGGGATATGGAAAGTACCAAACTTAAGCATATGTAAAAAATATCATATACACATGCTGAAAGGTATAAAAGTTCTTCAAAAATATTTAAGATAGATTATAAATAATTTGTGAAGGGTTTCTTTTTTTGGTCTTTCACATTTTATAGAGTTTATTTTTTATAACCCAATACCCGTGGCTCAGAAAAATATTTTGATCATGTTATGTTCACCAGATTATTGTAATAACTCTTTGTAAGAAACCAAAAACCTTCTAGTTTAGTTTTTTCAGCATTCAGTATATAAATTGAAAATCCTTTATTGAACCAGAGTTCCAGCTTACATCTTAAAAGAATGGTTATTTGAATCCTTTTTTTTTGAGTGTATATTATTATTGTTTCAACCCTTCAATATTGCATATAAAGTATTAATAGCAAAGGTTTTTAATTCTGGCCTCCAATCAGTGATGTGAACAATGCTATAATATTTTCAAAAGCAGTCTTAATGGTGGGTCACAAAGGGAAAAATCTGAGATGAGTACATCAGATCTCGTATTAATATCAACAGTTATCATTTTTAGAGACTAGTGTAAGAGATCCCACTATGAACGACCTTGGCATTTTTGCAGAAACTTCAGCAACACGGACCATGAAGTCCCACCAGGTCATCGTGTCCCGGATCAGCCGTGAGGAGCTGGAAGACAGATTTTTGCGTTTGCACGATGAGAACATTTTACTTAAGCAGCATGCCCGCAAGCAAGAGGACAAAATTAAAAGGTTATGATAAAAAGCTTTGAGCTCTTTTCCCTGACTGTAAAGTTTTTGGAGGATTTGCTTTTTTATAAACTTAATTGAAAACTCCACCTTGAATCCTTTCTGTAGCCAGGCAGGTTGTAAATACATACAATTTTTTTTTTTTTTTTTAATGAAAACTCTTTAAAAAACTATAAGAATAAACCAAGAAGATTATAAGTGTTTATTATGCCCCGAGTTGCTATTTGAAAGGGAGAGCTATTAGCTAAGCGTGCCATGCATGTATCATATCTATAAATAACTCCGGGTTTCATATTTATAGTTTAATAAGCAAATGGCCAGAGCATCTGGTTTTTTAAACATCTTGATTTTAAATTGAAAGTTTTAAAAAGTAATTAGCTATTTTAACTTGTTAAGATGCATGTGTTTTTAAACTTGAGGGTTTACTAATGAAAACATCACTTCGGGATCTGGAACATATTTAACTTTGCCCGCGTTAGTCTAGAGTCTGTATTGATCAGAGAGTCTCAGCCGTTTCTGAAGACAGAGTGTCACTTCTGATTTGCATGCACAAATGTCTGCACAGATGATTTCTTACGAGTAGATGTTCCTTCATTCCCTCTCGTTCAGAAACGCGATGACTCTCTTCTGAATGGGTGGCATTCTAAACAAAAAGTGCTTTCACTTCTAGAAGCAGATCTGTGATCCTGCTCAAGTTCTAGGTCAAATGAAAAGGTAGGCCGGGACCGGTTTGGCTCAGTGGATGGAGCGTCGGCCTGCGGACTGAAAGGTCCCGGGTTCGATTCCGGTCAAGGGCATGTACCTTGGTTGCGGGCACATCCCCAGTGGGGGGTGTGCAGGAGGCAGCTGATCTAACTCTATCCTTCTCTCTTCCTCTCTGTGAAAAATCAATAAAATATATTTTTTTTAAAAGAAAAAGAAAAGAAAAAGTAGGATAGCCAGGAAAGAAGATGGATTTCTGCTGTTTGGACTTGACTCTAATGAGGTGACTCGCACTGTTTCTACCCCGTGGGCTTTGCTGTGATGCCCCCGGACTGCCGTGTGCCGGGCTTTGACTTCGCGTCGCGGTGATGTCTGCTCTCAGGACATGTGACCCACTCGCCTGATTCCTTTTCTGGCCAGTAACACACACATGTCCGCCTGTCAGGATGAGGAATGTGGTCTCTCACCACTAAACAATTCTTTTTCTTCCTAAGCGTAATTGGTCAGTAAAAGAATTGAATTCACAACCTTGACCTCATTAGTAATTTGTCCTAGCCAGAAAATATAAAACAACTTAATAATGAGCCCTGTAGTTTAATGGAAAAAGGTCTGGGCCGGGAGTCAAGTTGTGCGCATGTGTTCTATTCATCTCCCTGCCACCAGCGCATGGTATGTTCAAGCCATTAACCTCCCGGGATTTTATTTCTCTCAGGCCCGAGAGGAATGAGCTGTTGGCCGCTGTGACCCGAAGCTCTGCTTCCTCCTCAGGGTCACGCCCCTGACACCACCTAGACCCCTAGGTAAAACGGCCTTTACACTTATTCTTACGACAGAGGATGACTGTAGATTAGATAAGCCGCCTTTTCACATCAGTGCTCAAACTTGACCTGATCTCGTAGGGTTCATTAACATCATCAAATCATCAAACCAACGGCAGTGACTGCCGTTACTGGAGAGAGGACCGAAAGCACTGAAACCCGCTCTGTCCATGTGTTCTTGCCCTAAAGAGTGCGGTCATTTCTCTTCCTGTCGATGTTGACGGCTTTTTCGGATTAAACCTGCCTCTTTTTTGAATGTAGCCTCTCCCTCGGTCTCTGTAACAGGAAGCTCAGCTGTCCATGTCGGCACCTTGCAGAGATGGCCGCCACATTTCCAGGGATGAGCATGGGGTGGGGCTCGGGACCCTAGCTTCTTCAAGGCCCGGGAAGGCTTGTGGGACTGTCTGGCTAGGCTACCTGCCCCGATCTCCCAGTGATATATCCTTCTGTGGATTCGGGGGAAAGGAACTAATCCATTGATTCTTTCACTCGGGGGTTTGTGGTCCTCTTGCATCTTGGTTTTTATTATCCTGGATCCCTTATAAAGCATGTTTAATGGATGTGCCTCGAGGGAAAGAGCAAACAATCTTAAGCGATTATGTTATGCATAGCTCTCCTGTGCCACATGCTGCAGGCCGCGGAGCAGGGAGTGCAGACAGACATGTATTCCCACCGCCGCTCCAGAGGACTCTGCTCAGGGCAGAGCAAGGTGGTTCTAGGACATCCCAAAGCTATTAAGGACTCTTTTTTTTTTTTTTTTTTCACTTTTGTTCTCTTAAGTAAAAGCTTCTGTCCATAACCATGCTAAAATAAAGCAAACCCCATGTAAAGAAAAATGAAGTGAGTTTTTATTTTCAATCTCCTGTCTGGGTCTTTATAAAAATAGATTCACTATAAACTCGAGTCAGCTATTGAAGATGTGCGACCAATTTTGTAAAGTCTTGAACTTGTGTCTCTCATCAAAGCCACCTTTTCTTTCTTGTCCTGCCAAGATTTTTCCATTCCCTGTCAGGCATGTTTTCTGAACGTGTATATTACATCACCCCCATGTGCCCTTTCTGTCTTTTGTTCTGTCTAACCAGTTTTTATCAAAACTTAAAAGAATCAAAGGTATAAACTCCTGAGATGTCAAGAGCACAATTGATGCCTGAACCCAAAGGCAGCATTAAAATAATATTTTTTGTATCTAATTATTTTCTACCATGAAACACGCATGTCTCTAGAGCAGCGCTAAGTAACATTTAATGGCACAGTTTGGGTTCTTTTGAGTTTTTCATTGCGCTTTTTATAGGTGTGTCTCTCTGCATTCTAACACTTTTATATTTGTAGTACGTCTTAATCCTAGAGAAACCGAAAACAATATATCACATAAATGCTGCACAACCTTAACACAGTTTCCAAGAGTTTTAGCTTACTGTGGCTTGCAGATATAACCCGCCACATCCACAATCTGTAGCTACAGTTAAGTGCATACAGCATTCCTACATAAGGTCATGCGTTAGAAATTGCATTTGAGGAACATATGGAGTAAATATGTGTCCTCTCTTTACTAACCTTAAATGATAAGCCTTAGGAAACTGTTATTTGTCAGTGCTATAAAGCAGATTGTTGCCCAGTGGTTTCAATTATCATCAAAGGATTCTTCACAGGCAGTAATAGTTACATCAAAACCTGAAATTTATTATTCAGGTTCTGCACTGAAGTCTTCACAGTGATTATGTTCCTTTCAACAGAATGCATTTTATGCTGACTTCTCACATTCCTTTTCATCTTTTTATTATTTCCCCAGAATGGCCACCAAGTTAATACGGCTGGTTAATGACAAGAAAAGATGTGAGCAGGCCGGTGGCGGCCCCAAGCGGCTGGGACGAGACGTGGAGCTGGAAGAGATGATCGAGCAGCTGCAGGAGAAGGTCCGCGAACTCGAGAGGCAGAACGAAGTCCTCAAACACAGACTCATTTCAGCCAAGCAGCACCTCCAGGCCCAGGCGGGCAGGCAGGCCCCTTACAGCCACGTGCAGTCTCGAGTCAACACGGGGCGCAGGAAAGCAAGCGACGGCGCAGGCGCCCAGGACGGGCCCAGGAAAGGTACCGTCAGCTCCCACATCCTCAGCTGACATCTTTCCTTCGGTCATTTTGCACGCCCGCGCACACACACACACACACAGCTTTATTTCTGTATTATTCACGTTCCTAAGTTCCTTTAGCAAGATACCTATCATGTGTGGGCTTGTTTTTGATTTAAAACGTTAATATTATTTTCCTTAAGAATCCCCAGATCACACTCAAATTTGTTTAGTAAACATTGAACATCACTCTTCATTCTAACTGGTGTGAGACATGTGTAAAACTAAATGGAAAATGAGTTCAGTTTAGTTTTTGTTGTTTTTTGAATTATAGGAGCAAATCACATCGACACAGGCAAATGGGAAAACCAGCTAGTTTGCCCCTGTATGGTCACAGTTAAGTTCTTTATCGAAAGACCGTCTGTAAAATGTGCAGAATTGTGTAACTCTTTCTCATTGTGTGGAGGTAGCATGGCAGTGGAAGGCGCACATACCTGGGGGTTTTGAAATCGGGGTTCTCGCTCCCCCGCGTTTTATCTGGTGACTTTGGACGAGTCCTGAACTTGAGTTGTCTCTACCTGTAAAATAAGAGATATAAGTGGATTACCCCATAAGGGTCCCTGCCATCTCCAAAAAGGATCATAGGACAATCACTTTTTTAATTTTGAAAATAAACCTCCTAAACCCTACCCAGGTGACAAAGCCATTCAGTTGCATAGACAAGACTCATTATAGAAAAAAACTAAAGATTTCTCATAAAATTCCAATTCTCTCCACCCACAGACAAGTGTACTTATGATGAAGCAAAAAGTCGGTAACTATTATAGGTAACACATTTTTTTATTTCAGCTACTGGGCAAGGAAATAAAATATCAGCTCTAATTGATCTTCGTTTGGAATACACTACACATAAAGACCAAACATTTTTAGGTGTCAGACTTGCACTTCAATTCATTGAGAGAGAAAGAAAACACCACGTGAACAGAATGGGAGAAAAATTTGTTCTATTTTTTTCTTCAAGCCGAAATGTTAACACTCTGGTCCCTAGACAGAGCGGCAAGGCTCCCACAGCCAGGAGGCAGCTGGGGATGAAAGCTCTGGGAGACTGGCAGTAGACTCCATATAACCAAGTGGTCATGATGAACCAGAAACCAGACAACACATCTGCCACTCCTTAGCTTCCTGCATGGAAGAGCGCACTTGACCTCTCGGGACCTCATCTTCCCCATCTGTGAAATGGGGCGATAACACCTGATTAGAAGTAGGGCTAGGAGGTGGTAGGGACCTAAAAAAAATATGTCCCTACAATAATGGATTTCACCTTTAAAAAATCACTTATCCTCCCCTGGCCGGTGTGGCTCAGTGGTTGAGCATCAGCCTGTTAACCAGGAGGTCACAGTTCAATTCCTGGTCAGGGGGCAGCCGATCAATGATTCTCATCATCAGTGTTTCTCTCTCCCTCTTCCTTCCTCTCTGAAATCAATAAAAATATGTATTTTTCTTAAATGTCACTTACCCTCTCTGAACCTGTGACCATAGCCTGGCAAGCGGATCTCTGAGGTCGGCAAGGACTTTCCAACTAACACGACGCCCAAAGTTTCGATGAACGCGGCGAGCTAACCTAGTGCTACGAAGCGCTGTTTACATAGAATTTGGTGGGAGTTCCTCCCGGTAGGAAAGAAAAGCCACAAAGCAGCAGTCTTTTGAAAATATGACTACATCGCTTGAATTTCTCCTTGTGTTTATACTCAGTAATTCAGATCTCTTTCACTGCTTGATATAGAGTCCAAGACATAGAAGCTGCACAGAGCATAACATAGCGATGAATACTTTCTTAACCACTACCTTCCTGAGTGTACTTGAAGCATCATTATCAAGGTTGATACCTCCGTAACCTTATCAGACTCTTCAAGACCACCTTCAGAGGCTGGGATCAGGCCAGGCTTGTCAGAAACAGTGCAGCCCGGGGTGCGGGGTGAGAACCCCAGACCCTCTCTGGCCCCATGGGCCTTCCCCCCAAGCTGCTGTACAAATATTATTTTCTATTTATGCCAGGTCAGGATAAAGGATGAAAATTCCGCTTCAAGTGTGATCACTGGAATGTAGAAATAATTCTTCTTGTGAAGAACAAAGATTTTCATGAAGTGTATGTGTTTTCAAAGATAACCATTGGCAACTCACCATGGAATCATAGCTTTAAGAAATACTTTAAGTATGAATAGGCTTTTTGTTTGTTTGTTTTTAAATACTTTTTAATTGATTTCAAAGAGAGAGGGACAGAGAGATAGAAACATCCATGATGAGAGCGAATCATAGATTGGCTGCCTCCTGCACATCCCTACTGGGGATCAAGCCTCGAACCCTGGCAGGTGCCCTGACTGGGAATGGAACTGTGACCTCCTGGTTCACAGGCCAATGCTCAACCATTAGCCACACCAAGTGGGCTAAATTGTGTTTTGTTTTGTTTTAATTCTACTAGTGATGTTTAGTTTTTCCATGATTGATGTAGGAAATGCTTAAGAATTAGCATTACTGCCAAAGTAATATATTCGGCAAATTTTTACACAGTAAACTATTTTAATATTTTAGGAAGAGCCTTTTCTGTTTTTTAGTCTAGACTACAGCAAAAGATGGTGAAATTTTTGGAAATAGCGAATAATAGTGCTGTTTTCCTAATTAAAATCCTTACTTTTAAAAGTAAACATTGCTAAAGAGACAGAATTTTTTTCTGTACCATTGTACCTGGGAGTATGCACCATTGGAAGCTAAATTGTCACACTTTATCTACCTTAAACTCTTATAATTTAATCCCATGTTGTATTTTATCCACCTTAAACTCTAATAATTTAATTCTGTGTCATATTTTATTTCCTTAAACTCTAATAATTTAATTACTCTCTAAGTATAAACTAATTTATGTAATTAAAAGTATGTTTCACTTTGAGCAGGCTTATAAAATTGCATGTAACTATTGTGCAGTTGTGCTTTAAGTGCATCAGCAAAATGTGTTATTTAGAGGAATTCTATTGATTATCTCCCTCGAATTACCTTTGTTTATATATGGACCTTATCATTGAGGTGGAATAAACTGAAGTACAGGAAACATTTATCAAAAATACTAAAAAAAAAAAAAAAAAAAAAAAAAAAGGTCATGTTTTTTAAACCTTTGCTTTCATACTTCAGTTTATTATTGCAGAGACCTGAACTGAAGACTTTGGGTCTTTCAGAAATTATTTCAGGAGTTTTGAATCTAGGTTGAATTAAATTATTTCTAGGTAATTTGTTTTCCTTCGTAGAATTTGTTCACTGGGCTGTACTTGCTGCTGTGTTTGATTTTATGCCAACTGGTGGCTCAGAGCTAATAGTCCCTGTGGCAACATACTTCTGATTCTCCGTTCTGCAGAGCACATCTCTCTCAGTATTGAAGCAATTCTGTTACCTCACACATTTCCTCGAGACATCAAAGCCAGGGACCCCTTTTCTAACGTCTGTCATCTCATTAATTTATTTTTAGGTATTAGATTCCAAGATGTAGATGTAGATCAACCCATGCTGACAAAATATGGCAACAATTTACTTGAAGAAGCCAGAGGAGAAATAAGAAATTTGTATGTATTCTTTCTGTGGTCATTTTAGAACTTGGTTTATTGATTATACTTTGGCATGTTTTTTTAATCCCTCTCTTTCCCTTATTTTAAATAAAATTGGTTTATGTACAGATAATTTGCTCCACCAAATTACAGCTAGATCTGTGGGATACGAGCATATTATTAAATGTTTTCATTGAAATGAGGAAAATGAGCACCTTCAGCGGTGAAAGTGTTTCTAGAACAGTCCCCTTCATCGTAATCCCCACCCATCCCCACCCCCACCCCCAGGAATGACATAAAGTCCATTCATTTAGCGGCAGCGTTTTCATTCTTAGAAAAATTACAGGCAATTTTTTTAAATCCTGAATTAATTAGCCTTTTTGTGGCTTAAAAAAAAAAATTGGAGGGAGTGGCTTTAAAGTATGAAGTTATCAAATACATATAGATTTTAGAATTCGTTTCACTGCATTCTACGGTACTGCATTCTTCATATTGTGGCTTCAAAACAGTTACCCCCGCCACATTGAGCTCACTGTCCATTCATCAGAGCCTCGTGGTCTCAGTGTCTGTGAGTCACACAAATGAAGATAAGGCTCCACCTTACCACAGACCTTGCCCTGGACCATCAGGAAGCACCAGGTGTGCATGAGGCAGGGTGTCAGACTTTTAGATGGTTGCTTACGAATCATATGGGCTTAGGATTTTTTCTCCTGAATATTCCAAATGCCAGAGGCCGTGATGACTGTATTGTGAGAGAATAGAAACTAAAAGACGAAGCCTAATCTTGTTAACCGATTAGCTACAAAGCCAGGTGCACACCAGTTTCCTGAGGCCATGACACTGGGATGCGGCCAGATGCCACAGAGATCAGCCTATGCGAGGGACCACTTCCTTAGGTTTTGCAAATGGCTGCCATGTCTCTCTGAAGTGTTCACTTGGGTGATAAAGGGAACTCTCCATGTGAAAGAACAAAGGCATAGAAATCAGCTGAAGAGGGCTAGACTGTGGGCTACCTAGTAGGTGAACAATAAATACTTAACTGACTCTAACCACCGATCCGTGGCTCAGGGCGTCATCTTATAGAAAGGATGTCTTGCATTCCTCCCTGTGTACCTCCAGATCATCACCTGTAACTGCCACTATTTTCCTAGGTTTCAGAGGCCCTTAAGCTAACGGTTCAAACTTTTGCTTGCTTTTGTTATGAAGAACTGTCTTTGTACTGATCTGAAACACGCGGACATTTCCTCAAACTGCACATTCACGCGAAGGCTCTCTATTTCAGAGAGGATGTTATTCAGACGCAGAAAGGCCAGATAGAGGAGTTGGAGCAGTTGACGGAGATCCTGAAAACTCAGTTGCGGAGAAAAGAAAATGAAGTTGAGTTATCTCTTCTTCAGCTTCGAGAACAGCAGGCTACAGATCAAAGGTATGTTAACAAAGAAATATCGCTTTGATAAAGTCAAAATTCATTTAGAACGCTTTAAGAACGAACTGAACTTCCAAGCACAATAGAGACAGACTCATAGAGAGCAGGCATACAGCTCTGGGGGAGAGGGGGAAGAGGGATTGAGAAAAAGAGAGAGAGAGAGAGAGAGAGAGCGCGAGAGCGAGCGCGCGCGCTCATGGATATGGACAACAGTGTGGTGTTTGCAGTGGGGTGGGGGGGCGGGTAAACAGTGATGGAAAGAAGAAAATCTCATGTGCCATAGAAGGAGAAGTCGAGTCTATTTAAAAACCATGTTTTTACTTCACTTCTTCATATGAGCCTGCTCTAGATCAACAGCTCTCTCTGAGGGCAGTTCTCCCTCGCTCGCCTGGTAACTCCACGCATTGCCCCATTCACCAAGACCGTGGGAGTCTGACCCCACGGGGTCTGTGCCACAAGCACTCAGTGGCTGGCATACCTAACGGTTTTTTTCCACCTTAAAGGGTAGTAAGTTCCATAACATGGTGCCAGTTATTTGTGGTGACCCCCAACCATAAAATTATTTTATCCCCCAAATGTTACCTTTCGTCACGTTCGGTTTGCTTCAGACCCTGTGGATGGTCTGGGATGCTGGGCCCCTTCGGCAGTCTCCTTGCGCCTGTATTGTAATGGCAGCATTTCCTTCCCATCCTCCTGTGCGGTGCTTTCCCTCCTGGCATCGGGCCTCTCAAGTTTGCTTTCGCGTTGTGCTTCCAAAAAGGCTTGTTTTCTTCCCTTTATGGCTTTTCTCTCTGTGTGTCTTTTCCTTTTTTTTTTTTTTTTTTTTTTTTTTTTATCAAGTATACCCAAAAGTAAATTAGTATATTAACCTCCCAAGTACCCATCACTCAGGTTTAACAGTTACCAGCATGTTGTCACTCTTATTTCATCGAGCACTTCACCTTTAGTTTCTTCAATTGATTATACATCTCACCTGTAAATGCTGTAGTATAAATCTCTGATCAGGAATTTTCTTTTAGTATAACCACCATCATATCACACCTGACAAACCCCCATGCCTGTACATCTGACAAAAACAGCGATTCCTTGATATTAGCCAATAACCAGTTTCTAGACAAACGTCCCTGAAGGTGTCTTTCTTCTGTTTGTTGGCGTCCAAATGAGGCCTACATATTGCATCCACTCTATTTTATTCCTCTCTTAATGTTTTTGTTAAACCAGACCTAGATCCTCCTTTTCCCCCTCTCCGATTTGTGGGACACCAGGCTTATATGGCTCGGATCTCATTTACGCAAAACAAGGATGATTTTCCAGCTTTTCATTTCAGGCTCAGAATTTAAGTTCCTTTAGCAAACTAACCCTCCATGGAACTGTTTGAAAGAGCTAAGAAATGATGCATGCTGGGAAAGTTGTTTTAAAAAAAAAAAAAGTGGGATTAAAAATATGTGAAAAACTTTGCTTTAAGGTTTAACAGATTAATACTATCTCCAATAATTTCTGTTTCTAAAAAGTTATGTGTAAAATTAAATTATATCTTAAAATTCTGTATGTTTTGTGATATCTGTACATTCTTCTAAGTGCAGAGCAAAGGAAACATGAATATTTTTGAGAAATACATATATATATTAGGGGGTAGCATTTGAAACCTGGCTGCGAACCCGCTGAGTGCCTAGGACGGACTCACGTTCCCTGAGAAGAACTGAGTCAGACTCAGCCTTCTCAGCAGAACATGTGATGCTTCCTTGTTTGGAACAGGCTGAAGGGCCAGACCCCAGGCAAGAGCAGTGATCTCAGTTGCCCACAACCGCGTGAAAGGTATTCTCTGAAAAGAACCATCTGCATCTAGGCCGCACCCACGCTCGGAGCCCGTCCCTCGCAGGTCTGCGTTCTGGCATAGTTCTGAAAGTCCCAAGGAGTAGCCCGACACTGTTTGCTGTCCCCCTTCCAAAGGGGTGTGGTCGCCCAGGAGCCAGAGTATCCATGTCCAATGAAAGGCAGACCCAAAAGTCACTCAGTGCTGGGCTAGCCCCGCCCACGAAGCACACACATTTCCTTCTCTACATACTGTCAGCAGGACGCACCAACATGTACAAGAGCAGTTTACCTTAAAAACCCAACTGCTGCCCTGGCCAGTGTGGCTCTGTTACTTGAGCACTGTCCCTCAGACTGAAGGTCCCAAGTTCAAGTCCAGTCAGGGACACATACCTCAGTTGTAGACACAATCCCAAGCCCTGGTTGGGGAGTGTGCGGAAGGCAACCAGTCAATGTGTCTTTCACCTCAGTGTTTCTCTCTGTGTGTGTCTTCCTTCCACTCTAAAAATCAATGGGAAAATATCCTCTCACACACACAAGGTTGCAGGTTCAATCCCTGGTTGGGGCACATACAGGAGGCAACCAATCGATGTTTCTCTCACATTGATCTCTCTCTCTCTGTCTCTCTCTGTCTCTCTCTGTCTCTCTCTGTCTCTCTGTCTCTCTGATTCTCTCTCTGCTTCAGTTTTTCCACCCACAAGATGGGGGAAATGGTACCACTGCCTCAGAGGATTACGTTATGTGCTACTTTTTATAGACAGGGCAAAAAATGTAGCTAGTTGCCAGGACCGGTTTGGCTCAGTGGATAGAGCGTCGGCCTGCGGACTGAAAGGTTCTGGGTTCGATTCCAGTCAAGGGCATGTACCTTGGTTGCGGGCACATCCCCAGTGGGAGGTGTGCAAGAGGCAGCTGATCAATGATTCTCTCTCATCGATGTTTCTAACTCTCTGTCCCTCTCAATTCCTCTCTGTGTAAAATCAATAAAATATATATTTTTTTAAAATGTAGCTAGCCATACAACAGCAAGATGCCTTTTACCTGCATGAAAAGTATGGTCACTGGTGCACACAGCGTCCTGGATCGCGAGAGGGCTGTCTGATTGCCGGTTTAGGCCCCAAATTTCCTGACGAGTCCCGGATTAGGAGAAGATGCAGGCTGGGCTGAGGGACACCCCTCCCGTACATGAATTTTGTGCACTGGGCCTCTAGAAAATAAATTATAAGTAAGACAAAAATAAGAATTACAAGTAAAGGTACTTCTGTTTGCCAAAGCCAAAGAGATAAACCAATTTGTACCATACCTCACTGATTTGTAAAATTGAAAATTACATATTTCCTTAGGAAGGGTACCTGTAGGAAAGGGCATATTTTTTCTTGAAATACAGTTGCTGAAAACTAAAGAAATTACTTCAAATAAGGGACTGCAACTCTTTTTTTTTTTTTCTATGTTTATACATAGCTCAAAGTTTTATGTGTAACAGCAGTTTTGGGTGTTTTTTTTTTAGACTAATGGAAAACTGTTGAAAAAAAATGTTGGGGAGAATATAAAACTTGGTATAATTTACTGTAGAGAAAAATTACAAAATGGAAACCATATTTGAACTTGTCTTTCACGGATACATTATTTCAGATTTGAAATCCTAGAAGTCTGATCTGGATGTTGGACTCCTTGTTCTCCGACATGAACCCAGCGGAGCCGTAATCCGCGGCGCGCGGGCGGCGCTCGCGGCCCAGGGCCCGCTCCCAGAGCAGGATAGGAGCCTGCGCAGTCTGGCTTTAATAGACCAGTTTGGTTTGGCATCGGCCTGACATAAACTTTTGGTTATCCAAAGCCCTTAATTGCTTTGAAGTAAAAGCCCTAGTGCTGCTCCTTTTTATTAAAATCGTGTTTTTTCTTGTTATTGTGGTCTATTTTGGAAGACGGAGCTGTGATTTTTGCATATGTTCTACATAATGCCTCATTAGCAGAAAATCTTGTATCATTTACAAGTAGCCTGAATGTCTGTGTTGTTTTGAACAAAAGTCCACATTAAAATTTAAACAATATAAAAATGCACATTTTCTGCTTATTAAAAAGGCCGTCTTAAATTAAACGCACGGCAGTAACCAGGGAGCACATGTATGCGAACATTAAAATCAGAACGGTTTTACCTTTTGCTGACTTTTTCAACTCCAAAACTATTCAATACTCTTACTGAATGTGTAACTAGTTAGTACTGCGTTGCTTTTTTTAAGCCCGTGTTGGGGCGTTTATCTTCTTAGCTACGATCACGGGAGTGCCATAACGTCCCGGTGGAGGGAATTGAAGCCATAAACGTCCCCGACATCCCCGCTTGCCTCTGCCCCTTGGTGGAGAGCAACTCTCAGGTCCTAAAGCGGCCTTCGCAGCCCTGCAGCGCCGGACACGGCCTGGCTTCGGGCTCCACTCCCCCTGCGCACAGGCACAGGGCGGCTTCCCGGCACGCTCCAGTTCCCCCCGTCTTCCCTTCTGGAAATCGCAGACCTGCAGAGAAGTTGTGAGGACAGCTGTGGGGAGACTCGCATACCTTCCCCCCATGCATGTTTGTGAATGGCACAGCCTGGCCTGCACGCTGCCGCTCCTGCTTGAGCCTGCTCCCTCCCCACCCCTCACTCCCCACCCCTCTCAGGTCCGAGCGCCCAGGGCCCCTATCACTTCACCTTCTGGCACTTCTCAGGGTCTTCTCGTAGCTACAGGGCAGCTGTCCCCTCCAGGGCATTGACAGTGAATGGCGGAGTAGCAGCATCTGATACTCAGTCGTCTTCAAACTTCCCTTTGTCCCAAGAATGTCCTAAATAGCTGTTTTGTCTAAATAGCTGGGTGTTTTGTTTTGTTTTGTTTTGTTTGTCCTGACTGGGTTCTTTAGTTGATTGGAGCATCGTCCTGTACACCAAAAGGTGGTGGGTTCGATTCCCAGCCAGGGCACATATTTAGGCTGCGATAAAAAACATACCCCCGGGTGAGGATTTATGAATAAATGGTGTTTTTTGTTTTGCTTTGCTTTCTTTTAACCTAGTGTCCAATCAAGGCTCATATACTGTATGGAACTGACAGGTCTTAGGTTTCCTTGGTTGGCTGCCCAGTCTTTCGGAGCCCATTCCTAGCTGTTTGCAAGAATGTCCCTCAGTTTGGATTGGTCTGATTGCCCCACCCCCTCCCCTAGAGGACACATCTGGTCCTAGGATGGAAGGGTAACTAACTAGGGCCAGGGATAACCATGCAAACATTATTACTATACAGAGAGGTGATCTGTCACTTCGTAAAAATACATTCACCAAGCACTTACTACTATTTTGAATACCTTAGAAACCCCCCAGTGAAAAGTATCACTCAGCTTCCTTTTATTTTAACCCTTGTGCTTTCTATTATTAATATGATGTAAGATCTTTTTGGTGATAGCAGGTTGACATATTTTCTCAGCACTTTATACAAACCGCAGAAATTGTCACAGCTGATAGTAACGTATGAGTGCGCACGAAATGAGAGTGGGGGAAAGGCTAAAGCGCAGAAGCACCTCAGAAGGGAAGCACTTAGGAGATGGGCAGGCTCCTCTCTCAGACCTGAGAGTGCCGGCTCCCTCACTGGGGACTCTGGCAAATGAATTCATTCCTTCTCGGAGCCTCAGGGAACCCCTCAACCCCGGGCTGGAGACTGAATTGGGCATGAGACCTCTTCTACCTTTAAATCAACAGTCACTTTTACCCCTAGGGACCTTGTGTTTATGATAGATTTTTTTTTCTGCCAAATAGGTGGTATTGATTTAATTCCTTTATTCATCGAAGACTATATCATATCAACTATTGCTTCTAATAATTGTGAAATCACCTGTATCACTTACTAGGTAAAGTTCCATCAAGAAATAAAAACGATACAAAATCTTTGGTTCACTTTTGCAGCTAAATTGGCGATGAACCTACATTTCCCATTGGGCTTTTTGATGTATTGGATCCAATTCTCAGATTCCCGTTACGGGTTGGAATCCATTGAACTTGAGCCTCAGAATGGTCCCCTAGAGAAGATGAGCCGGGGTTTGAGTTCTTCCTGCCCCACCCAGTCCCTCGGAGCGCGCCCCCGCGGTCAGGGGAGTGTGGCCACGTGCACGCAGAGCCCCCGACTGTGCCCCCAGCCTCTGTGGGCGGGAGAGGGAGAAAGGACCGCGCTCTGATTTGAATTTGCACCCAGCGCCACGAGAGAGATGTGATCCAGTGAACCTGCACACACATGTCCGTCCTGCAGTCATGGATCCGGGCCCAGGTCACTGTGAACTCAGGGAGCAGGGCGAGGGGAGCCCCTCGGCCGTTTCAGTGGGACGTTCCCTTCCACTCACTAGCAGCCCTGTAATCCTGTTCGCAAGGGAGGCCTTGCTGGTGGTGCTGCCTGTGTAGTCCTAACAGGAGCTGTGAGTGACCTACACGTCTTTCAACAGTACACTTGCAGAACGTCTGCCAGTGTTAAAAAAAAAAAAAAGTAGAGATTTCTCATCCTAAGGTTATTCTCAACTTTATCCCCCAAACTTAGCCTGAAACTATCGCTCAGAAAAGAGCCTCTCCATTCCATCTCACACAGACTTTAGAGTCCTTCCCAGAACCTCATGGCCATGCTTCTGTACTCCTAAGCCTTCTCTTCTAAATGCTGGTAGCTGCTGGATCATCACACTGCGACCTCCAAAATCAAGCAGCTTTTTCAAAGCCTTCACTGTCCTTACTGCAGCAGAGAAGGGGGTGGCAGCGGGGGTGGCGAGGGGGTGAAGGAGGGTCGGGGAGAGGAAGTGTAAGAAACGCAGCAAAGCACAGGTCTCTTTTCCCCTGAAGACCGCACATTAGAGGCGACGTGATGTGGAGTTTCTCCTCCCGGCGGATCGGAGCTCTGGTTTCTGGGCTATTATGGCACCGGTAGCAGGGCTGCAGGCAAGTGTTCTCAGAGGCTCCTTCTCGGAGTTTATTGCGCGACTGCTTCAAATTATGAGCGAAACTTGGCACATAGGTTGTTGAGCTGTGTTACTTTTTTCAACATAAAATCTAATTTATTTCAGTTTGTTTTCAATCTAGAGATGGGCCAGCAACCCTTTTCATGGTGTTAGAAGATTTTATCGTCCTTCTAAATAAGGTGTCTGTTCAAAAGAAGAGAGAAACGAAACTGGATTTTCCAACTTAATTGTTCGTAGTGGGGTTTTTTTTTAAACTGTTGGTGGAGAAGTTTATTTTTACAGAGACTTTAATTGATACGCTTGCTGTCTGTTTGCACATCATTTCACCATGTGTAATGCAGCATGTGTGAGTCGGCGCAGGGCTGTCGGAGGTCATCCGAGTGTTCTTACTGTGCGTCGTTCCTCCCGTTAGAATGGCAGCATCCGGAAGACCTGATGGTCCCGTCCCAGGGCCTGGGCCCGGAGAGGTCACTTAGACGCTGAGCCTCAGAGGCGGCCGCCTGAGCCTCCCCACGCAGAGGGCATGGACCGCCCTCCCAATGGCTGGTCCCTGGCCCCTGCAACGTCCTCCTCGCATTCCTTGTCCGTCCGTTAGCTTTCCGAGACCTGGCCTGCCGTCTTTCCTCTCTCACTTCTTTTTGTTGTTGTTACCCCTGAGGCTATTTTTTCCATTGATTTTTAGAGAAAATAGAAAGGAGGGGATAGGAGGAGAGAAAGAGAAAGAGAGGAGAGAGAGATACATCGATGTGAGAGATACTGATTGGCCACCTCCTGCACATGCCCAACCAGAGCCTGGGATCGAACCTGCCCTTGGCCGGGAATCGAACCGGAGACCCTCCCATGCATGGGCTGACACTCCAGCCACTGAGCCACGCCGACCAGCGCCCATCGTACTCTTTTTACCATATTTCATCTATGTAAGCACTTTGAGTTGATTATCAGGTTTGAGATTATTTTCCACTGTCCACTTTCTTGAAAGCCAGACCACATTAATTAAATTGTTGATTTTATCTCTGTTTATTATAACATTGACTCCGCGAGTCAGGGAGTCGTCCTTCTCCCTGATAGCCCTCAGAACGTACGGTCACAGCAATGACTTAGGTCGATGGCCCTCAAACTCACGTAAAAGCCATCGGTCACCACTTGCTCAGATAGGTGTCCCTCCTGGCGAGCTGGCTTTTATTTAAAGCACCATTGCTGGGCGTTAACTACCACCCCCATTGTCATTGGTGTCCACTTGTTGGGCATTATTCGCAAAAAGTACTAAGTCCCTTTTCTTGGCAATACTTTGAAAAGTCTAAACTCCAAAGAGCTTAGGAAAATATTCAAGAAACCATCCACCAGTGAAGCCACTGAAAGTTCTAGAGATACTTACTGGCCTTCACCATGCAAAGAAAACTCAAAATAACCTGTTATTTCTATGACCCTATATGCCTTAGTGGGTGGGTTATTGGGGCTTAATTCTTTATTAACACCATAAAGCAATAGTTCTTATTTAAATCTATTTGACATATACAGATGGGGGCAAAAGTACATAGTTGTGAGTACATAAAACATAGACTTTATTCTTGCATTACAATTTATTAGTTATTGTATTATTTTCCATACGAACAAGTGTAAACCTACTTTCTCCCCGACCTGCATATCTTCTTGAAAATATTAATATACTCAAAACTAAGAAAAATGAAATATCAGGGACAACTGAAAACATAGGAAAAGATTCGAATAGTATTCTGCTCTTCCATATCAATAAATGGCACTCACTGTTGAGTGGCCAAACCAAGTCATTTGGGAGAGGGGGGAGAGAAATCATATTTTGACTTTTAAATATGAAAAAATTTGTATTTTTTTTTTAACAAAATATATTTTTCTCCAAGTTTAATTCTTTAGTATTCTCTCTTCTGAGAGTGAAAATAATGCCCAGGGGAATAGTAATGAGGGCTCTGTGGAGTGTGTGCCCAGAGTTAGCAGATAACATGTTTTAGACACGGACCTATTTAACATTGTGCTAAGACCGTACCCCGAGCAAGAGCCGGGCTCTCGGACTTGTTTATCTTCTGTGTGAGGACAACTGACTGTCCGATGCCAAAACGCAATGAACTTTCAAATATCAAAGAGGAAAATTAAGTATTTCAAGTCCTCAGCTGGTTTACAGATGTGTGAGCTTTGTAGTCCGTTCTCCGGTTCCAGTAGGGCCTTGTGACAATTCTTCCAATATGTGTTCACTAGATAAGTTCTGGAAGCAAAATTACTCCAAACACTGCAAACGTTTCCCGAATTGAAACTTTTCACGTTGATTTTCCTTCACAAGTGAAGTCTAAAACCCAGCTTCACCATTTTTAAGAAACTCTTGAGTGTAAAATGTATTCAATGAAGGAACCTTTCTCTGTCAGGACAAGAAATGCCTTTTGAAACAGGTATTCATTTAGATCCATGATTAACCTTTATTAGATCTTCCTGTTAAACTCTACATTTGCTTTAATCTCGGTAGGAAAAATACAAACGAGCGTTGCACATATAGAATTTCCCTGTACCCCGTGGACGGTAAATGATCTCTTACAGCGAGAGGCACATCTGCTACGGATTTAAATGCCAGCGTTAGGCATTATTAGTATAAAACGCTAAGTCACTTTTTTTGGAAATATTTTGAAAAGTTCAAACTGCAGGAGGAAACGCCAATAAATTGTAATCTCATGATACCGTTTGCTGGGCGGGCGTGCGGGAAGATGGGCGCTGTCGTGCACATTTCTCATTCGGGGGGAAGGAGGAGGGTAAGCCTGGAGGCCGGTGGAACCGCTCCTGTGCTAAGACGGACGTCCTCTCGCGCCGTCTCTCAGGACACTGTGAAGCGCCCTTAACCCCCATGCGATCAGTCAGTGCGTAGGTGGCACAAGTCATCACACCTGGGGCTTCCTTCAAATTCGGAGGGTCTGTGGGTCGATCAAGTTCAAAAATGGTTCTTGGTTGGTTTTAAATCATAAACCTCACGCCAGGTGTGGGGTCCACGGAGAACCTCGGTGACTGACCTGCAAGTGTGTGCATCTTTCCCGGGAACGGTCCCCGGATCGTTGGGATGGAGTCACAGACTGGTTTTCCTTTTGCCTGGACTGTTTTCACTCCGTCTCTCTTTTTCTTAAACGCATCCTTGAAGGTCAAACATCCGGGACAATGTAGAGATGATTAAGCTTCATAAGCAACTGGTGGAGAAAAGCAATGCGCTATCAGTCATGGAAGGAAAATTCATTCAGCTGCAAGAGGTACCGTGACCAGTTATTGTATTATGGTGATACCTATGTACAAAGCTCTAAAGATAGTGTCCAAGTTGTATATTTTTATTTTATTTTTTTATCTTAGATTTTACCTTTTATTTTTTTATTTTTTTTATTAAATTATTATCTGTGTACATATTTTATCAAGTTGTATATTTTTAAGTAGAATAGTCACGCTGCCAAGAAATAATTTTAAGAGAGTACTATATTTATTCCCAATTTTGTATAATTCCACTCTATATATTATGTGTTATTATAACTTAATACCTAAAGGAATAACCCAACTGGTCAGACTTTTCATAAATATCTGTGTCATCTTAAAATAATAAGTACATTTATCATAAATAATCTCGTGCCAAGAAAAATTATTTTTAACTCCTTTTATCTTCATTTACGTGGCACATAGCACCGAAGGTTTAGAGGTGTCTTCATATATCTTCAGTCCTAAGCACTTCTGCTATACCAAGAGAGACCAAAGTTAGGAATAGGCCAATGGCAGTTTTGGAAAGTCTCTCTTTGATGTGGTGTGTTGCTTTGTTTGGCCACTACCATTATCAGAAGAATATTTGCCTACCTGTCAAGTCAACTATCAGGGTGTTCATTTTAAGCTGTAACCATGGAGGTTGACAGTACTTGGGACTGCTCATCCCCGTAAGTGTTTTAATAAAGACTGTGGCCCCCGGGAATGTGCCATCGGAGGGATTCATTGCGCTGCACCATTCACATCGGTTCTGGGATTGATGAACTCGCAGCGCTCCGGGTGAGCAGAATGTACAGTGAGCCGTCTTACAACCCCCCCTTATCCGCGGCTTTGCTTCCCGCGGTTTCCGTTATCCGTGGTGAACTGCAGCAGTCCAAAAATATTAAGTGGAAAATCCCAGAAATAAACATCCATCAGTTTTGAATTGCATACCGTTCTGAGGAAGGGGGTGAAATCTTGGACCATCGAGCTCCGTCCTGCCTGGGACACGGGGCATCCCTTTCTCTAGCAAACCTGACTGTGTCACCTGCCTCTGAGTCACTGACACGCCATCTTGGTTCTCAGAGAGAGAGAGAGAGAGAGAGAGAGAGAGAGAGAGACCATAGTCACATAAGTTTTATTGCCGTTTAATGTTACAAGTTCAGGCATTCAATGGAGATCTTGAGACACGTCCCCAGGGACAAGGGGGGACACTCTGCTTTCCTTAAATTATAGCATGAACTTCAGGAGTAAATTTATTTATAGAATTGTAATCACTTATTCAAATCATAATCCAAAAAATATTTTTTTTTAATTTCCTTCTGGGTTTTTAGAGGCAGAAAACTCTCCGGATCAGCCACGACGCCCTGCTGGCCAATGGCGATGAGCTGAACAGGCAGCTCAGAGAGCAGCGTGGGAAGTGCAGCCGCCTGGAGAAGCAGCTGCACGCCGCGACGTTCTCCGAGGGGAGGATCGAGGAGGTGAGCGTCCAGGGCGCTCGCACCCGCTGCTCAGAACTGCTCTGCCCCTGACAGCGTGGCAAGGTCACCTAGAGACGTTTCAAATAGTTACTGAAAAACCTAAACTACATACATGGCACCCTGAGCACAGCAGAGTGTAGACAACATGTCATGGGCATGGCAAGTCAGGGCCTAACCGTGCTTGCACATGTACTGAGAGCCACTGTTTACCTGAGAATGAAAGATCGTTGAGGAGAAAGAAGACGCTGTGAAACGGGTTACCTGTGGAACTCAGCTTCCTCAGTTGTAAGTTTATTAGTCATTCGCAAGACAAAAACCAAGTTATAGGAATATATTTGGTTCTGAAGAGAAGGATGTTGTATTTTGCAACATTAGCAATTTTGTGGGGGGAAAATGTTTTTCTAAGAAGCTCTTCGAAAATGCATCTTCCTGCCTTAGCAGGTTTGGTTCAGCAGATAAAGCATCGGCCTGTGGACTAAAGGGTCCCAGGTTCGATTCCGGCCAAGGGCATGTGTTAGGGTTGCAGGCTCAATCCCCTCCAGTGGGGCAAGTGGGGGTGGGGGGGTAGCAGGAGGCAGCTGATCCATGATTCTCTCTCATCACTGATGTTTCTATTGCTCTCTCCCTCCCCCGTCCTCTCTGAAATCAATAAAAATGTATTTATTAAAAAAAAGAAAGCGTATCTCCCTATTATTGTTGCTACTCATGCCTCCTACCTTGCAGTAGTCTGTTAAACTTGTTCTTGATGAAAATGGACGTGAAATAAGATGCCCACATTCTGATCTGTCCTTGGGAGAATCTTTTACTGTGCCTCAAAAGAGGATTTGAGAAGGGAAATGAATTCTAAGAGTCCTTGGATCCATGGGAAGAGTTTGTAACTATAAAATATACTGCTGAATGAAACATAAATGTAAATACCAGAAATAAATAAAGCTACATTTTAATCATAAGGATATAATTACCCCAAGTTAATTTCTAAAAATATTCATTGGGATGAAAAAAGGTATGCAGCTGTTGTTTTTTAAAATATATGTTTATTGATTTCAGAGAGGAAGGGAGAGAGAGAAACATCAATGATGAGAGAGAATCATTGATTTGCTTCCTTTTGCATGCAACCCCGCTGGGGATTGAGCCCACAACCCAGGCACAAGCTCTTAATTGGAATCGAACCTGGGACCTTAAATCCACAGGCGGACACTCTATCCACTGAGCCACACTGGCTAAGGCAATTTTATTTTTTCATTCATATATTTAAAAGATGTGCTTCTGGCTTTTTGCAAATTCCAGGTGACATGAGAAAGTGTATCTTCAGAGTCAGTAGTGATTGACACATTTCTGTGGACCATGAACCAAAAGAAAAGTTGATCCTTTTACTTTTTTATGGGCCGATTGGAAATTTAAGACAAAGTGAACATAACGATGGAATTCATTGGAGAGGAAAGAAAAAAGTGTTTCTCCAGACTTAACAGCAAGCTTTTAACACATTCTTTATTGAGTTTTGGCACAGGTTGCCATAAAGTAGTGCATGCATTTCTACTAAATTAAAACAGAGATATTAATTTCATGTTTACTTAACAACTGGGGGGGGGGGGAAATCAGGGCTAAATTAAATACAGACAATATAAGTGGCCTAGTTTGCAGCTGCAATTTAGAAATTGGGACTGAACCGTGTTAGCTGCCTCTCCAGTGTCTTTACCCCCTGCCGTTTCATAGGAGAATCTCCTAATGTGTAATTTTCTTTTCATTTTAGCTGCAAGATAGAATTAATGACTTAGAAAAGGAACGGGAACTTTTAAAGGAAAACTATGATAAACTTTATAACAGGTAAGTCAAAATTCCATGTGCTCTCTCATTCATTTATCTGAAATCTTGTCTGTCAAAGCATTGGGTATCAGACCATCTAATATTTATGTAAAGATCAGCTACAGATGATTGCAAGAAACATATATATATTATTAAATATATATATATATATATATATATATATATATATATATATATACACACACACACACACACACACACACACACACACCGTATTTTTCGGACCATAAGATGCACTTTTTTTCCCCCAGAAGTGGGGGGGAAAAGTCCCTGCGTCTTATGGTCCAAATATAGCCTACACATATACTGTAAAAAAAAAAGTTTTTTTACTTGCCCGGCTCTGTGTGGTCTCTGTGTGCTTGCCCGGCTCTAAAATGGTTCTAAATGCTGCTGTTTACTTTACAGGGTTGATTACATGTGTTTATGACTGTGATGTTGGGTTTTAATGCACATAAAATATTTTAGGACACTATTTGTTTCAGAATCTTTTTTTCTTCATTTCCCTTCTCTAAAAACTGGTGCGTCTTATGGTCCAGTGCGTCTTATGGTCCGAAAAATACGGTATATATGCTTTTGGGGCATTGGTAATAAGTTCTTTAATCTGAGTGGTAATGTGTTAACTTAGAAAACTATTGCTTTGTTACCAGTAACAACCACTGTTGTTTATTGAACAGACTATAAGCTAGTAGCCCTGTGCTAAGTACTCTTCATACACGATTGTAAATTGCTCACAACAGCCTGGAGATGCAGGCATTGGAAATGCCCATTTTGCAGACAATGAAAATAAAGCAGAATTGAGAACTTGCCCACATCCTTACAGCTTGGAGGTAGCAGAGCTTGTATTTGAACCTCTGTAGGTCTCTCCAAGCCCCTGCTTCTTCCAATGGGCTACCCAGCCTATGAGCTGAGAGTGAGCTGGCGGAGGCAACCTCAGGGAAGGCAGGGGAGGGCAGGGGTAAGAGGGAGGTCAACCAAAGGACTTGTGTGCATGCATGTAAGCCTCACCAATGGACACAGACAGTGGGGGTGAGGGCATGAGCAGGGCGATGGGGAGAATAAGGACACAAATATAATACCTTAATCAATAAAGAAAATAATTTTAAAAAGTGTTCACTTGCAGTTGTCTCTGTGCCTTACAAAGAGTAGCACAGCATTTCTATTTCAAAATAAATTTTATAAAGAACTGTTTCGATTTTGTTTATCTCCTTCCTAATTAAGGTATTCTTAAAAATCTCTTATAATGTTAGAAACAGATTTTCACTCCACAGCTAAGTTTGTTAAGTGACACAGGTATCTGTGTGTGTTCAATATATGATACTAATAAATTATAAATACACCTTTACGTGAACTTAAATTTAAAAACATTAAAATATACATGTTAGAGCTGATAGCAACAGTTGCTTCTATTGATCATATTTTGTAACATCAGAAAATAGATGATCTACAGATACATCTTTAACTTTTTAACTATGCTTTATGTTTTGTAAACTAACTGTATATTTTTAAAATTAAATCATATCTAAGGAGTATAGTGATAGGTTTGTATTAGTTTTTACTTTGAAAAGAAATGTAACTCAATGTTAGGCATCATTCCAATGGTATGTATCATCTCTGCTGCCTAACTATGGTGTTTATCTTCGCACAGTGGCTCCTTATATTGAGGGTTACAAATAGAGGTCCAGACATCAGTCAAGTAATATTTGAGCCTCCCCAGCAAGGACAGCCTGGCTCAGTTCTTTTTGTGGGATTTGCCTTAGACCCTCTTCCAGGTCATTGGGCTCCAGTATTGGTTCTGGTCCCTCTCTTGAGCTCTAATTCATTTCACCCAAAGCATTTATTCTATCTCCTATTTTATATTTCCAGCTCTATGAAATAATTCATAGGTTTATATTCTTTTATACCCAAGTATTTAATAGGTGTGTGTTTGAAAAATGCGAGTTTCAGTGTACAGATCACACAGCCATATTCTGTGGTGGAGAGAATGTTACCCTCATGTTCTGTAAATGAGGAAATTGAAACTCAAAAAAAGTGAGACTTGTACAGAGGCACAGGGCTCTGCTGAGACTCTGGTGCAGGACTGAACCCCAGTTCTTTTTATTCTCAATTTCATGTTTCCCGCTGTGCCTCACTACTTCTCTGATTTTAATTGGATTGGAAAAATGTGTATTATAAAGGAAAACATTTATGGCATAACAAAACTGTCAGATTCAGAAATTTTTATATTGATTTTATCTTCAATTCCTTATCATTTCAAATACTCTAACATAGTCTTAAAACAAGAAAATAAGTGCCATTTAGCCATTGCCTATACATTCTCTACTTCCTCCCAATTAGGGGACTTACTGAACATATTTTTGGAGTGAAAAGCTTACCTGGGAATAAGGCATAAGTGGAATTTTGTGAAAGACATGTTTTTCTCATTTTACTTTATCACCATGAAACTTTATCTTTTCGTATTAGAAGATGATCTAAGAGTGTAAATATAACTTTGACTGTCATTTTTTTCTTTCATGTTTTATGGTTGAGCTACATTTTTTTTTTCTGTTACGTTAACCAGACTTCATTATGCTGCTTACACTTGAATGTTGTGTCAGGCATATGGAAGTCAATGTGTGTAATGAGTGTCATAATATTGTGTCCGAAAAATAATCCTGTCACTTAAGCACAAAACCCCGGAAGCACACACATAACGGTAAATAGAACTGTAAAATTCCCTAACACAGCTTTTTAAATACATGTTTTCAGAAGTCGGAGAAACTACAGAACTCCACAGAAACTCCCCTCACTGCAGATATCAGCATCATTCCTAAGATTCTTTACCCTCCTGGGCTCCGTGGCACTGTGATTCATCATTGCCAGCAACTAGCGCTCATCAAACTCCACACACTCCCGGTTGGGTTGGTCATAGTGAGAGCATGTTTGTAAAAGAGGAGCATTTGTTTGTTATCCAGACTTGGCCCGTGGTCAGGAGAAAAATGTGATTTGCAGATTGCGTTCTCATCTTCCACTTTCAAATGAAATTTTGATTGTGTTTATTACTTGACAGATGACATATTAGAGCATCATCTGCTAAGATAAAGCCCTCATGTTAGCATTTGGAAGGAGCCTTTTTTTTTTTTTTAATATGTGAAAACATTTTGGAGACGATGCCAAGAAATAAGCATAGCTTTAAGAAATGTTTAAAAATCCAGGATACATTTTTGGCAATTACATCTTTTTATTTGGTTCGAGAGAAACTCTACACAATAACACAGTAAAGCTGAGTCCCGTTTTTGAAGTGAGTATAGCTTTAGGGTGAGGTAATTAATGAATGCGAGAGTCCTGCAACGATCCTGTAAGTGAAGAAACTGAAAACAGAAAACATAGTAGGTTTCTCTGCCCCTTGGGGGCCTCTGCACCCACTACCATCCCACTCAGAGTCAGCCGATCCGAGATCGGATCCAGAGAATCTGTAAAGGTGATTTTACGGTATTAACTCCCTGAGAGACTAACCCAGTGCCAATGTTTTAAAAAAAAAGAGTTGGTCTGATTTTTGAAGATGACATGAACTGTTTTAAGAATTGGGTGAATCAAGTTTGTGCAATGTAATGGTCACTTAATATTCAAAATGTAAAGGAGCCAGCCGACCCCCTAGACTCTGTGCTCGTCCCTGAAGAGCCTGCCAGGAGCTGTGAAAGCCCGTGTGATTATGGATGAGCGCCGTGTGCTTCCCAGAAACCAAACCGAGCGGTCTGGGCCGTCATTTCTCCTCCAACAAGTGAAATGTCCCTGACGTGGATGTGGACTTAATTCCCATGAGGTCCCAGCTAGAGTGCCTGTGGGTTTCTTTAGGGCGATTTAGAGCTTAAACTGCCCTGTCTCAGGATGCCCCGGGAGATTGGGATAAGTGGCATTTGTCCTGTAAGAACCATGATCCCAGGGTGGAATTGCTCAGCTCCGTTTCCATCTGACCCTGTGGTTGATCAGGGGGTGCGTTTCCAGGGTGCTGACCCAACGCTCCAGTGGGCATTCCACTCAGGGCGACACTCTGTCACTCCTGCGGCACCATGGCACAGTGAAATGTGCCCCACGACCAACCGTTGTCACTGTGGGCAACGCACAAAGACGTTCTCAGGAGGAAAAGGCTCTCGGAGACTGTGCTCATATGCAGATTTAATCATGGACACAGCCCTCGCCGAGAAAACGGAGCCAGATGTGGTTCACCATTTATAGCTACACATATGGCTCCGAGCGCAGAGGAATACAGTAAATTCAAAAGGAATTCCTCATGAAACTGCAGTGGAATGTAATCCTAAATTTAGAGGGAAGATAGCAGTGGGCTAAATTCGGATTGACTTACGCTGATTTACACTAGTATTTTGTGGGTTTGGAAAAACCAGGCTGCTAAATTGTTCTTAATTTAAACACACACAGCTTCTGATGTTTCTGCCAGATTAACTGTTGGTGATCTCTTCGCTGGTACTAATGCTAGTGGAACACTACTGTTTCTAATTTTTGGCATCTGATATAATGTATACTTGTGCCTATTTCATCATGCTAATTTTTTTCCGGGTAGTACATGTTTTTAATAATATCACACTCACACACACACACACACACACACACACACTGACATGGATGTATATATATGCATGCGTTTGGGATATATAATTTAACCAGACAAAGAAATCGTATTTCTTTATTTAAAAGTGAAAATGTAAAGGAATATTCTTTACTCTAGTAGGTAAAGTACATATTGTGTTTGGATTTAAGTCTAGGTAATGGTACCTTTTTAAAATTAATTAAAAATATTGGTCGATTAGATCCATGCATTTTTTTTTTCAGATTCCATATGTGAAAGGAGAACACTGATAGATGAAACAGATGTCCTAGTTAGAAAAACTTTTAGAATTCCATTCATTTTTAAGGTCCTGTTATTTTAAATGCAATAAAAACATTCAAACTGTAAAATGAATGCACAGCGTTTCCTCTGAAAGCTAGGGCTCCCGGAAAAGTATCTCTTTTGCTACAAAATCCTCAAGACGAGCTGGGAGCAACATGAGGGCAATTTTCAGTAACAACTTTCTTTTTCATTCTCTCCATCATCCGCACGAAAGCAGATCTCATAGGTTTTTGTTTTCATTTGCTGGATTTCACGTAAGTAGAAAGGTCAAAGCTGCTGATAATTATTCAGTCATATCAAGCTTCACAGATAATAGTTTTCTGCTGAAATACAGATCAGGATCGGTTTTTCCAAACCTGGCCATCACCTGGGCCCTGGATCTTCCTCTTTAACTGTCTCCAAACGTTCTGTGCTGAGCTGGTCTCAGCTTCAGTGTGCAGTTGGGGCCGCATTTGGGAACCGCTGGCCTAAACGACTGTGTGGTGTGTTCCTTCTGTATACCGTCTAGTTACATTGCAACTAGTTCCTCCAGCCTTGGTCCCTGGTAGATTTTAACCACAGTTTAAATCGCTGCACTTCCCTTCAGGGACAGTAATTCCACCCTTGTCATTCTTATCGGAGTGTTCTTCTGGGGTTTCACCCCCATCATGTGTTACAAGCGAAACTTGTTCTTAAGCCTACCGCTTTTTGTTTTCTTAGGACAAAAACTGCCTTATCACCGCTCAGCATCAGAGCCGCTGCCTTCTGGTTCGCTGTGCCATCACTCTGCGGCTGGTGTTTTGTGACTTGCTCATTATCACAGACTCTTGAGAAGTTCCAGATTCTAGGCTAGCGCTCAGGAAGAGGGTCTGGGTGGGGGGGACGGGCCCTGTCGGACGGCGAGGCTGCGGTCTGGCGGCTGCTCCCTCTGGAGCACGCATGGCCTCGGAATGCTGCCCGGGTCCCACAAACGCCGCTCGCTGCCAGCTCCTCCGACTCCAGAGTCTAAATTAAGGCCAGTTCCTCTGCTCATCCCACAAGCCCTTTCATGTCCCCGACCGCAGCCCGAGGAAGGCGCCTGGTCTCACAGCAGCAGACCGGCACATGTTTACTTGATTCCTGAGACATGATGACAGTGGTCCCGGGCCTAGATGCTTCCCTGTGTTCCCCTCTGGCTTCTGAGCTCCCCTCGGTGTCCGTGTCTTGCAGCGCCTTCAGCACCGCCCGGGAGGAGCAGTGGAGGGGCCAGGAGCAGCAGCTCAAAGTGCAGATTGCGCAACTCGAGACGGCCCTGAAGTCCGACCTGGCCGACAAAGCGAACATTCTCGACAGGTTAAAGGCCGAAAGAGGTATCTGCCCGCGGCCGCTGGCTTGCACACCTCACACTGTGCTGGTCCGGTTACTCACTGACCCCATCCGGGCTCAGGGGGCCCTCTGGGTGCCAGGCGCCTGGCCACGTGTGGGAGACACAGCCTGGGCAGCCCCCGTCCCTCCGCCCCACGAGTATGTGGGTGGCTCACACCTTTCTCTTCCTCGTCCTGGCCTTGGGGCCAGAGGAATCGTTTTTTTCTCAGAGTCATTCTTATTCAGATAGTCTTTAATTTATTTAGTTGTCCTAAATGTTGAGCCTTTCTCCAACAGTCCCCAGTGTTTATTGAGCAGCAGTGTTTGCTGGGCATGGGCTTGGGCAGTGGCTACCCCAGGCGCTGCCCACAGGCAGCATCCACTCAGTGGGGAGGACACAGCAGCGAAGTGACAGTAACAGGTGCAAGAGTGGCCAGCGATCAGTACCAGCAGAGCAGTGTGAGAGGCGGGCCAGCAGGGAAGATCTCTGTAAGGGAGCTATCTACTTCTTTTTTAAAATATATTTTATTGATTTTTTTACAGAGAGGAAGAGAGAGGGATAGAGAGTTAAAAACATCAATCAGCTGCCTCTTGCACACCTCCTACTGCAGATGTGCCCGCAACCAAGGTACATGCCCTTGACCGGAATCGAACCTGGGACCTTTCAGTCCTCAGGCAGATGCTCTATCCACTGAGCCAAACCGATTTTAGCTCTACTTCTTCACTATGACCCTGAACTTACAGACCAGCAGCCTTGGCAACGTGTCCTACTGTAAAAATTCCAGCCAGAGTGGGGAGAGGGGGGCAGAGAACACGAGTACCAGAGGGAGGTCAAGTGTGCGTGAGTGTGCTTTATATTGTTTTTCATATTGTGAAGAAAAAACAAGGACTGATTATGGAAAAAAAAATAATAAGACATCCTTCTGAGTAATAATATGAGTAATAATCATGAATAAGATTCATGTTATGAGTCTCACCTCACTCTTCCTGTCTCATGGAAGTAAAATAACTCTAACAGTAGATGTTTGACTTCTGAATTCTACATTACACACAAATGCACAACCGAGAAATGGAATTATTTGCTTCAAATGTTGTGGCTGTTGCTCACCCACTAGCTATTCCTTTGGAACATTTGCAATTTCGTTGTATGAGGACATTTAAAAGTTTAATGCAGGCTCAATTTTAAAAAAATTACATATCTAGTCAGGACTCTCTATCAACATAATCTCACGCATTATGCCGAATTATGATTTAGATCACAATGCCATATCTCATTAACTATAGGAAAGATTTTCTTTCCAATTTCAACACTTCTGAAATTGGCACTTTATAAATCATAACATTTAAAAATCATCTGCTGACTTATTTTTAACACTTTAAGAAGGTTGGAACAACACATTTAATAATTGATGTAGTCTCAATTTCAGGAAAACACTTCTACTTAAGTGATTAAATCTGATGAAAGGTTACTTGTGCATGTTTCTCTATAAGACTGTGAGTAGGATAAAATGGTGGCATGATTTCTGACCAGGGGGATATTTAAAGTTTTCAAAGACCGAGCTTCTGATTTTACAGCTCAGAGCTGCTCAGTAAAGTCCTGCTCGCTGAGCGAAGTAAGACTCTATTCCCTCTCTTCTCCTCTCCAAAAACATGTGCACTTCCCATTCTTACAGAAAACAGAAAGGAAGTCAAGTTCGCTTACTTCTGTGCTTTTCATACTTCCCTAGATATTAAGAATTCCAGAACTCTTATCTCTAGACATCTGCATTGGTCTCTGGAAAGAAATTCTTCGTAAGGGGGTTAGAATCTTGTGGCCTTTTTAAAAACAAAACCTGTTTATTGTTGCTGAAGCAATTCTGAGGGTTCTTATAAATTATTAAAGCTACAATTGCTTAGTTATTTTATTTAAACTAGTCCATTTCTTTGTCTTTCTCTCTCTCTTTCTCTCTCTCTCTCTCTCTCTCTCTCTCTTACTGATTCTTGTTTCTCTTTTAGATTTTTGAATAAAAATAACCCATGAACGCTGTAAAAAATTCAAAAAAAAAAGTTTTTTTTTTAAATCTCTCAATTTCACAACCTTGAAGATAATCTCTATCAATATTTTTGTATGTCCTTGCAGAGTTTTCTATATGTATACAGTCTTATAATGCTTTTTTATTTGCCATATTATGAAATCACCCCTTGAGTATGAATATAAATTCACATCATCATCATTTATAATGGATGGATGGATGGTTGTCATAGTTTTTGAGGGTGAGGATGTACCATGGATTGTTTAACAATCTTCTGTTGATGAATTTTTAAATCTCTAGTTTTTTAAGTATAAAAAGATTCTAAACAAATCTTTGTACAGTTATTCATTTATTTTCTAAAGAAACATTACTGGAACTAAATCTTTATTTTTATTGCAACTGTTATTCTAAGTTATTTTTCCTTAAACACCTGAATAATTTATAGATCTAATTATTTGAATTGTGTGTTTATGTGGAAAGTTAAAATAGAGTATAAGAAAAATATTATAGCCTTTATCCACTTTTTCCAGGGAAACACTAATTCAAAAAAATGGAAGTTGCCTATTTAAGGAAATCTTATCATGTTTAGAAAGTTGCTTTTTGTATAACAGATTCTGAAATTGTTTAATTTTGCTTTGAAGTCTTCACACACTAACCTTCCCATGTACCAGTGTTCTCTGCCAGAGATGTCTCCCTGACCCCTTGTAGTCATTCATCTAACTGGCAGATTATTTTTAAAAATACTCACCTCTTTATTCAAGGTACAAATGAGTTTCAGATTGTGTGAATGTGTGGGGGAAGGATATGTAAATGCAGCTTGCATTTGGTTAATGCTTAAATTAACTGCATGTGTTTAAAGGCCCGCTTTGAAAGTTCCTTTCTATCTTTAGCCGAAATGCATAATTCGGCATAATGCGTGAGCTTATATTGATCGCAGCTGAAGATACTAGCACAAAGGAGTTTGAACATTGTTTAGTTGAATTGTTCTCTGCACTCTGCTTATGAGTGGTGTGCTTGGAGAACATCATTTTTAAAGAGCGAAATGTTACCTCATTTGAATAAAATGCTGTTTAGCTTAACATGCGTTTTGTCAAAATCCTAACGTAAAGGAGGTTATTTTTCATCTCGTACTGGGCGCTTTGATTTTTCATATTGTAATTCAGCGAGTCTGTTTCCTCTTTGAACTATATCGTCTCTCAATAAATAGTTTAAGAAAGGAAAAATACAGTGGATAGTTCTACATAAAATTCAACAGAGAGCAAGTTATTGGTATTCCATAACATCTTTTCCCACTAAGTTATTTTCTTAATAATAATGTCATGGTGTTTTTTTAAAATATCAGCGAACACATGGGGACGTAGCTGTTGAAACAAAAATCAATAACAGAAGAAATATTGGAACAAGTTTATTTATACCTATTAGAGTGTCCTTCTGAGGGCCCTGATCTGAAAAATTGAAACAATAAAGAAACTAGAGCTCAGAAATCATCATCCAGATGAGCACGGAGCAGTCCTGTCCTTCCCACCGGCTCACCCTCAGGACCCCTGGCAGTCCGCTCGCCACAGAAATATCCCCGCACCTCAGCTCTTACATCCTCCTGGCCACGTGCACCTTCTTTTTGTTACCCGGTCATTCTGACTAGATGTTGTTTTAGCCTCCTCACAGAAAATAAAGCATTCCGCACTCCTACCCTACTCTCCAAACAGAAAGCAAGTCTATCTCACGAGAATTCATGGTTAACATTAATCCTAATTTTTAGTGTAAAGCCAAGCATTTCACCTTTACCTTCACCTTCAGATTTTCCAAGTATTGTTCGTGTTTTTACATTTTTTTTATTTTGTTCACTAAATACTAGCCATTTATACTCTAGGATAACCTTTAATCTCTTATCAATAAGAAAAGCTTTATATAGTTGATATGAAAAGGCCTCTTCATACCCTAGTCACAGGTCTCACAGGTTGTGTGTGTGTGTGTGTGTGTGTGTGTGTGTGTGTTATTTTTCAGTTTCCAGGAAATATCTGGAAACTGAAAAATAATAATAATAAACTGAAGAAATATTCCATTTCTTCTTAACTGTATATTTTACCATTTTTACTTACATGCAGTATTTTTAATTTGGAAACAGAAAGTATTATAAATGTCAGAAACATGTTTTTGTGTAAACTGCAGTCAGTGTGCAAATGCACTTGTGTGAAGAATTCTTGGCGAATGTGTTGACTTGCCTTTTTTTTTAAGGAAAGGGAGCAGAAACGTACAACTTGTTTAATGCGGCGAGTGAAAAATTAGTCCATGGATTTACCGTCCTCAGTAGCTCTACCCTGAGCCCCTGTCTGTGGGTCACGGCCAGTGACTGCCTCGGGGAACATAACGGACCCCCGTCCCCTAATGATGGCTCTGAGCCCCTGTCCTTCTAGTTAACGGCATGACTCACCACGAACACACACGAACTATTACTGACACTGCCCTGCCCTGGGTGGGAAGCACCGCTCCTATCTGAACAGATTAGTCAAAAGTGTCGTTGATTAAAATGATGGCTTTAGTTATTACAGAGAAATTACCTTGTTTGAATAAAAATACTTTATGTTAAATTGGGGAAAGAAAATAAATTCAAGGAACCCCAAAAACCAAAAGATTTTTTTTTTTTTTTTTTTTTGCATGCTTTTCAGGACCCTTCCTGAGTAAGTAAAAATCACAGGTTTAGGAACGTATTTTCCTAAGTATGTTAGATCGGATGCTCCTTTGAAGTCCCGGAGGCCACAATTTCCTTCTATTAATACTGCAGAGTTGCGTCTTAAGTTTTTGATAAGCAGTGAATCATATGGCCGACATCTGAGAGCGGGCGGCTCCGCCGCCTCTGGGTGCAAGCAAATTTCCTCTCTGCCCGAGCAGCTCGCCGCATCCGTGGAAAACGTGTTCTCCCGCCGCGTTCTCTACACCTTCCCACTGTGCCCTCTTTCTTTTCAAGACCAAAATGAGAGACTCGTCCAAGAGAACCGAGAGCTGCAGTTGCGCTGCCTGGAGGAAAAGCAACAGCTCGATGACCTTAAGAACCGCATGAAGTTTTACAACCAGGTGAACCCTTCTCTCCTGTGGGATGTAAATCCAGCTCGTTCTCTGCACTGCTTGGGCTCAGAGAAAGCGCTATTCCAGAGAGAACAGGGGTACAGATATGTGACTTCGGGGATCATGTTCGGTCCGTGAGGCTGGTCTGTGTGGTTGGAATGTGCCCTGTGCTTTCCCCTCGGATCTCCCTGTGAGCTCTGACTGGCTCTGTCTTCTGCAGGAGAGCGACGTGAACGCCGATGAGCTGAGCGAGGCCCTTCTGCTCGTGAAGGTAACTTTCCGAGCCTCCCCATGAGCGTCATGTCTGCGTGGGCCTGTCCCGGCATAATCAGACCCGTCCCCATAGCCCTCACATGGGGAGAGTGAATGGTGCAGAAAGAGGTCAGGTGACATTGAGTTAGGGCGTATGCATATTTCATAAGGACATCAAAGTCACATTAAATAGGCCATAAAAGTGCTTGTCTATAGTACTTGGTCCAACTGTGACAATCATTTTTACTTTTACATGCCTGATGATAAAACTAAGCAACTATTTAGACCTGGGTATTCACTGTTTTTGTTGTTGTTAATCCTCACTGAGGATACTTTTCTGTGTATCTTTAGAGAGAGGGGAAGAGAGGGGGAGAGACAGTGACAGGAGGGAGACACGTTGATTGGTTGCCTCTCACGCCCCTGGCCAGGGCGGGGGATCAAGCCTATAACCAAGGTATGTGCCCTTGGCCAGAATTGAACCCAGGACCCTTCAATCCATAGGTAGATACTCTATCCACTGAGCTAAACCGGCAACAGCTCACGTTATTAAGTAAAATACTGAATCTTAAGTGTTACCAGAAGATGCTTTCCAGTTCTAGGATATTCTGTTGTTTACAGGAAAACATGAGAAAATGCATTTCTTTCCTTTGAGATCATCACAGTGTAGAGTTTAATCAAATGAAGAAATAGAAATCGAAATAAATGTACATGACTTCTTTTTTATCTCATGAAGAAATAAACTGTTTTTCGAACTCTCTATAATTGTTCCAAATGTCTGTCCAAATATATTTTCTGTGCCAGGACTACTTTATTCCTGGTGGAAAATGGAAATATATCTGTTTTCAATTAATGATTTTTCCTTGCTCTATCTATATTAAATCACATTATTACATTTTAGAAACTCTTGTTTTCAATAATAAAACATGTTTTTGTTTTAGGCTCAAAAATCACAAAGAAATGGAGAACTTTCCTTTTTAGAGAAAATAGACAATAAAAGTCATAAAGATCTAGAACGCTCCATGAAGGAGCTGCAAGCAACTCATGCAGAGACCGTGCAAGAGCTTGAGAAGACAAGAAACATGCTAATCATGCAACATAAAATTAATAAAGATTACCAGGTAATGCAACACCCGGCTTGGGTGAGAAAGCTTCCTGTCATGTTCTACGAGTGACTCACCTTCCTATCCAGAGTCACGTGTTACCGTGTTATAATCTGCGGGCATGTGTTGCCACATGCCTGGACGTTCTCATAAATATAACTAAGTAATTAGAAGAAATAGTTTTAAGACAAGTAAAAATTTTTAAATTCCTGATTTTATTTTTCTTTATAAATATACTAGAGGCCCAGTGCACGAAAATTTGTGCAAGAACAAATGATGAGAGAGAATCATTTATCAGCTGCTGCTTGCACGCCCCCTACTAGGGATGGAGCCTGCAACCTGGACTTGTGCCCTAACTGGGAATCAAACCATGACCTCCTGGTTCATAGGTAGATGTTCAACCACTGAGCTACACAGGCCAGGCCAACATCCTAGTTTTAGAGTGCAAACTGGCCTGGACTAGAGTCACTACATTCCGCAAACAAGAGGTGGGGATTCTGAAGTCCCGTCCCGTCCCCTCCCATGTCCGTCCGTGTGTCGTGTGTCCCCCGTCCCCCCCCCCCCCCCGGCCCCTCATCCGCAGCCGGAGCCACGGAAAACCACCTCCGCCCAGCGGGCCCGGCTCTGCAGACCTCACTTCCGGTGTATGAACAGCCCTGAGGGGGATTGTTAAGCCATAAGCTACTCGGGGCCAGGAAACTGGGTTACAGTTCCTGGCATGTGCAGGGTCTAGAAAACGCTTGGATCCTTCTTGCTTTAAAAACGAAGATGGAACGAATCACACATGTTGAAACGTGTTCTGTCTTTATTTTTTAGATGGAAGTTGAGGCAGTGACCCAGAAGATGGAGAATTTGCAGCAAGACTATGAGCTCAAAGTGGAACAGTATGTCCACCTTCTGGACGTCAGGGCTGCGCGCATCCAGAAACTAGAAGGTAGTGGGCACGGCTCCTTGTTCGCACGGGAATGGTTTGTAATCAATGAAATGTCATCCTAAGCAACACGCTCAACTTCTTAGTCCTTTCCCCCCCTCAATCTATAACTACAAAAATAATTCACCAGAAAGGCCGTTTTTATCTGATTCTTTTCTACTCGGGAATGTGTAGTCATTTCCTGCTACTTTTTTTTTTTTTTTAATATATTTTATTGATTTTTTACAGAGAGAAAGGGAGAGGGAGAGAGAGTTAGAAACATCAATGGGAGAGAAGCATCGATCAGCTGCCTCCTGAACACCCCCCACTGGGGATGTGCCTACAAGCCAAGGTACATGTCCTTGACTGGAATCGAACCTGGGACCCTTCAGTCCGCAGGCTGACGCTCTATCCACTGAGCCAAACCAGCCAGGGCCATTCCTCCACTGGAATGCCCTCCCGGTGGTTTTCAGACTCGAGCAAGTGGAAGAGCCACAAGGGAGCTTGTTTCCCGTGCAGCTTCCTGAGCCCTCCCCCTGACCTGGCACTCATGGTGCTGTGTTTTTAAAATAACTCAAGCAGCCGGCTGGTGTGGCTCCGTGGTTGAGTGTCAACCTGTGACCCAGGAGGTCACGGCTCAATTCCCGATCAGGGCACATGCCCCTGTTGCAGGCTCAATCCCCATTGTGGGGCGTGCAGGAGGTAGCAGATCCATGATTCTCTCTCATCATTGATGTTTTTATATTTCTCCCTCTCCCTTCCTCTCTGAAATCAATAAAAAATGGATTTAAAAAATGATAATAACAACTCCAAGCAATTCAGATGCAAGTGCAAAACTATGCTTTGAAAAACTACTGCCTCTGCACTTACAGCTTTCACTCTCATGCACTCAGAAACGGTGTTTGGGGATTCTATTCTTTGGTTTCCTCACTGTTAGCGCATTGCATTGCCTCTGTGACTTCTGTAATCAGAAGTGCTTTACCGCTCATGTCCCTCGATTCCAATGCCCAATTCAGTGGCTGATGCCAGCAGTAATTTTACACTTAAAACCTACTGACAATCCTAAAGGCCTTTTGTTTAATGGATTGCATTTATGATATTTATTACATTAGAAATTAAAAGTGAGAAATGTAAAAAAATATTTAAGTCACATTAAAATAACAAATCCATTACATGTTAACATAAATTACAGCACTATTTTAAAATCCTCACTCAGGGCTATGTTTTTATTGATTTTAAAGTGTGAGGAATGGAAGGGGGGGTTGGGGAGAGAGGAACATGAATATGAGAGAGAAACCAATCTATTTTCTCCCGCATGCATGATTTTTTTAAAAAGCAGTATTTTCTATACCAAAATGTAGTGAGAAGGGTGAGATTGTTTTAATTTCTTAATTGTTTAACATTCTTGCAAATCCCTTTAGTGTCTGGCTTAATAGAAAACATATGTTATATCTGCTTCTGCATTGAATCTGTTATGATATCACATAACATGTAGGTTCTGGAAAATTTCATTATACACTCGTGAGAGAATTAGAATGAAAAAAGCAAATAACATCTTAGTACCATTTCTTAAATACTTCTGATCTCACAAACCTTCAAAACAGTGTAAGGGACCGTTAAGGGTTCCCAGACCCCACTTTGAGAACCACTGCTCTCAGTAGACGGGCTCAATAAATACCTTTACCCAACTGGACATCCCAGGGCAGCGTGTACCTTTTGTTTCAAGCCGTGCTCCATAGAATTTGCTTACTGGCATTTTCCCAAAAAACAAGGCGGCCACAGAGTTTGAGATTTTCCTTCAAGTCTCTCTAACCCTTCCCCCGTGTATTTCTGTGAGCCCTGAATGCATTGATGCAGTCCATACACATGGGCAGGCTGAATGCAGCCTCGCAAAGGGCTGGGCAGTGAGTCCAGACAGGGAAGTGGCTCCAGCGCCCCCCGCAGGACCTCACAGGGTATGAACAGTGAGCAGACGGTTCTGGGAAGAGTGTGGCAGTTCTGGGAAGAGTGTGGCGCTGAGGGAGGGCAGAAGGTACAGGAACCACTGAGGAGAGACCGCCCAGGGAGCCCTGCAGATCCAGGGAGGACTCCGCCCTCATTGGGAGTGTTAGCTGACAGCTCCCCGCTCAGTAAAAGCTTGGGAGGCTCAGGCGGGGAGGAGGAGGTGGAAGGGGTGTGGGAAGCACTGCTGGGCACTCGGAAACTGTGTGTGGAGCCTCCGAAGGGGACCCGGGTCAGGAATGGGGAGGGCCTGGGTGCCATCCTGAAGAGTGGGTATATTTGTTCATATGGAGCAATGATACAATAAATAATAACACAAGAATAAACTGTTACAAGTCCTCACAATTACAAACCACCTTTGCCCCACCCGTATGTTAACAGACCGAAGGGCAGGCGCCGTGGGAAGAGAAGTTGGCTCCGTAGGAGAGAAGGTAGCAGAGCACAGGCCCCGGAGCAGGCACACCCCAAGTACCCCCCTCGGCTGTTGGTTCAGGGGCCTTGCCGGGGGACAGCCTGTGGCACAGCTTAGGCTGGAATGTTGTTGCTTAATAAACGAGGTCAAAGCAAGTGATGAATTATAATATAATATAATATAATATAATTAATATAATTAATATAATTAATATAATATAATATTACAGTGGTGCCTCGCATAACGAACGCCTCGCACAGCGAACTTTGGACAGGTTTTTCATGAAACCATCGGCCAAAAAACAGAAAATGGATGAAGATGTGCAAGATTCGGTAGACTCTACTTAGTCTGTCTTAAAATTAAAAAAATGTGTGTTTTTTTAAAAAAAAAAATTATGTTTTTAGATGTATCTAAATAAAAATATGTCATCTTAGCATATTTTTTTATGTCATCTTAGCATATTTTATGCTACAGAACGAATTATTTTTTTTAACATGTATTGTTATGGGAAAACGCGTTTCACATAACGAACTTTTCGCATAACAAGCTTGCTCCTGGAACGAATTAAGTTCGTTGTGTGAGGCACCACTGTATTTACAGGAAAACAGTGTAGGCCTAGATCTTAAGATGGAGGCTAGTCCCCCAGAGCACTCAGACTTCCTGCCACTCCAGAAGCCACTCTGTGTCTTCCCGTGTCAGCGTGTGGCATCTCTAAATCCGTGTCTTCCCCGGCAGCCCAGCTGAAGGACATCGCCTATGGCACCAAGCAGTACAAGTTTAAGCCGGAAGTCCTGCCAGACGACTCCGCGGATGAGTCTGACGACACCATTCGCTTGGAGCGGGGCGAGAACCTGTTTGAGATCCACATCCACAGGGTCGCCTTCTCTGCGGAAGCGTCGCGGGCGTCTGGGGACCAGGAGCCGCTCACCTTCTGCACCTTCGCCTTCTACGACTTCGAGCTGCAGACCACGCCCCTCGTGCGGGGCCTGCACCCCGAGTACAACTTCACCTCCCAGTACCGCGTCCACGTCAGCGACCTGTTCCTGCACTACCTCCACAGGAGCAGCGTCACCCTGGAGGTGCACCGGGCCTACAGCACGGACTACCAAACCATCGCAGCCTGTCAGCTGCGGTTCCATGAGATTCTAGAAAAAAGCGGTCGGATATTTGGCACAGCAAGCTTGGTCGGTAAGCACGGTGTTACCTACTCCACCGTTTGTTGAGCACCCATTTTGCACCAGTCCCTCCGGTAGGGATATATCCATGGAAACCCAGCCCTGGCCCTCAGGAAACTGTATATGTTCATGTGACTACCACCACAAGCAAACTGTGGCGGAGGGACAGGCTGGCTGACAGACGGCTCTGCCTCAGCGCATGGTGCCCTGATGAGACGTGTTCTCCTCCTCCCAGGAGCCCCAGGGGCAACCTTTCCCATGGAAGAGAGCCGAGGAGCGGAGCCAGCACTGGGGTGTGCCCGGCAGAGCCATACAAGAGCATGGCACACGCAGTGCATGCGTGCTCACCACAGCATGGCTTTCCCCTGTACTGGTGACTGGGCCGGGTCAGGAGGTGCCAAAGATTCCTTCAGGCCGCGTTATAACGTGGGGTTCATACCTATAATTCTGAGGTTTCATATTGTATCTGTCAGTCTGCATAGATCACAACTTGTTCCAAAAGTACTCGGCATCAAAAAGGCTGTGGGGTGTTTGGTTCAGATTTTTTACATTTCACAAGGAGTGGACTAATGTAAATTGGAAGATCTCAAACACAGTTTGACAGTTCTTTAATAACCTGTAACCTACAGTGAAACTCATACTCGCAGAAGTAACTTTATTTTCTTCATCTCTGCTATTTGCCAATCACACATCATTTGTGCGTGTCACGTATTATTTTACTCGGTATAAAATTTATAGTTTCACTGTATGGTACCACTGATGTGTTTTTTACTGGTATATATTGTGATTTATGGGGCTGTTTTAACAGCGAGTTTCTATATTGATCTGCAGGAACTGAGGAAGACGTCCCAAACTTCGGCACAGTGGAATACTGGTTCCAATTAAAAGTGCCCGTGGACCAAGCGATCCGCCTCTATCGGGAGCGGGCGAAGGCTTTGGGGTACATGACATCAAACTTTAAAGGGCCCGCGCAAAGGCAGTGGGTAAGCTTGTTGGACTTTAGGACTCTTTTATGACCCAGAAATTGTATCGTATTCTTTCTATGTCATGCTTTAAACCGAAATTATTTTCTTTCACAGCCATCAAGTGGCTTTTTCTAACTTTTTATTCTGAAGTAATCATAGACTTGCAGGAAGCAGCAAAAATAGTACAGAGAAGGCCTCTGAACCCTTCACACAGCTGGTCCCGGTTGTAAGATCCTGCATAGCTGCGGGACCAGATCAAAACCAGGAAGTGGGCATTGTACAGCTCTATTAACTGGGCTACAGACCTCATTCAGATTTCACATGTGTGGGGGAGGAGGAGTTCTGTGCAGATTATCGTGTATATGTTCATGTGACTACCACCACAAGCAAAACACAGTCCTCCCATCACCTCACGGGAGCCCATCCTGGGCCACCCAGGGCACTGGAGAAGCAGAACTGCCTGCTGGTCATCACACATTGAGTGACTGTCCTCCCACTCCCTACTGTGAGGGAAATCCATGGCTGTTATTGGACTACAAAATGAGTATGCTCACTGAGACTTGGACCGTTAAACGCATTCCCTCAGGTTCAAACTGGGTTTCATGGAGTCTTCCTGGCCATATTTCCAAAGGAAAGAATGTCACCATCCAGTGAAGGCAGAAAGCACTGAATTGAGCAAAGTTAAACAGAATGTTTGACTTTAGGACTTCTCATGTGTAACATGATTCTCAAGAGTGAGCATAAAGTATGCAGTTACGTGAAGTTACAAAGGGATAGAATATCGTAGAAACGCTATAGAATGTCTGCTCAGGTCGTAACTATCTTTCTTCATTGGGGATTGCCCTCACTCCCAGGCCGTGGGCTGGACCCCCAATGTCAAGCCTTATGTTTGGTGATCCAGTTCTCTCCTACTCACCGTCCAATTATAACTAATGATTTAGGAATATCCACCTAACCCCAGGTCAGCCAAGGGGGCCAGAGAGCAGTTTCTAGCTCTGCCTGGTAAGGCCTTTTGCTCATCTGTCTCCTGGAATGGCCGCCCAGTCCTAGCTTTTCATTCTCTCCAGAGAAGATCTCTGATCCTGTTCTCCAGTTCTTAATAGCCGTTACTAGTATACATTGCTATACTGGCTAATTGACCTCAGCTATCTGCTTCCCAAACCCCCGTGGTTCAGGGTGAGGGCCAACCCAAACACAACAAAATTATTTTTCTTGGTGGGGCCCATCAAGTTCATTGGATTCTCACCTAAGACTGGGATATAAACAAATGGCTGGCATGATGGAAGGACTCACTCTTAATAAAATGGCAAAATAGAGAACATATACCCATCTGCTCATTTGACTCGGTTATCAAATAGAATTAATAGAGAACATCAGATTAACTCTACATGTATGTTCAGTCTTCTATGTTTATTGCTTATAGCATAGGATCATCTGCTCACACATATTCCAGTGAATATTGGTTTTGAATAAGAATCGGGAATCTTTTACTGAGAAATTCAATATGAAGTGAAAATATTCAGGCTTTTGTCCACTTACAAAATCATTTGGTTTGGGAATTGGCAGCTTCTGTTTATCAATTTATTGTATATTTCTATAATGTATTGTAATATGTATGTTTTCCAGCTAAGTCAGCCAGCACCCAAAACTGCTCAGCTCGGTTCTACAGATGGCGCTGATGGCAACTTAAATGAACTTCACATCACAGTGAGATGTTGCAACCAGCTGCAGGCCCGAGCAAGCCACCTCCAGCCGCACCCATACGTCGTGTACAAGTTTTTTGATTTTGCAGACCATGACACGGCCATCATTCCCAGTAGCAATGATCCCCAGTTTGATGATCATATGTGTTTCCCAGTGCCGATGAATGTGGACTTGGATCGATACCTTAAGTCAGAGTCTCTGAGTTTTTATGTGTTTGATGATAGCGATACCCAGGAGGATATGTATATAGGAAAAGTCAGTGTGCCCCTGATTTCATTGGCACATGACAGGTGCATCTCAGGTAAGCCTATTTCTTAATCTGTGAAATTGTAAAAACAAACCTAAATTATTCTTCAGTATTTTGGATATGTTGTTCTGTTTAATTAATCTTTCTAACCATCTCAGATCATCTTTGGGCCTCTCTTACCTAATAATAGACAAACATGTAAATTGACTGTACCTCTGCTACGCCACCAGCCAGTCAGGAGTGTTATGCAAATTAACCCAACAAAGATGGCAGTTGATTTGCATACATAAGTGCCAAGTGATGGAGTGGGATGCTTGCATTGCTGCCATGGTGATTATGAGGCTTTCTGCCCCACCCCGGGTCCTCAGGGCCCCTGGGCAGTGTGGGAAGGTGGGGCTGGAGTGGAAAGAGGCGGCTCCAGGGCCTGAGTGGAAAGGGGCTGGGCCGGAGTGGAAAGGTGCTGGCAGCCAGGGAAAGGAAAGCCCATTCTAGCACGAAGCTTCGTGCATCAGGTTTCTAGTAATACTATATTGTTTGAATTATTTTTTTTATTAGTTGTTCCAAGAATTACAATATTTATTTTAGCTTATCACAATCTACTAAAAATTAATACTAACAATTCTATTAAAATATAGAAGGTCTTCTCCAAAATAATTTTATTCCCTCCCCCCTTCTGTGTGCTGGTTGTCATACTTATGTATATAGAATGCCTATATCTGTTTAAAATTTTAGTATAATGATTAAAATTTGTGACAATATTACAGATGGAGGTAATTACTGCTATATGTTTTGGATGGTTTATCTTATAGACATTTTTTTGCTGTGGTACTATTACTTGGAGTAATTTAACAAATCCCAATAAAATGTTTAAAAGTCTAATAAAACTTTTATATTACGTAGTAATATAAAGATTTCTTTAGATATATCAATTATTTGGAACTTTAAAGTTTTAATATATTTTTCTATAGAGACAAGTCTTTTGCAGGAATATTCAAATCAAAATGAAGGTTGATACTTGAGCTATAACCCAGATAATGTCTTGGAGGAATGCTAAGAATTTTGAGTAATTTCTGAATTTCATTTCAGTGGATTAAAATATTTATAAGTTAATTTTCTCAACTTTGAATCAGAATTATCTTTGAGGCCTTAACTTCTGAATGCAGTCTGCTCTAGAAGTGAACCTACCATATGTCCTTTTGTCTTCATTGTATTATCTAAGTAATTCGGGTTGTGAGTAAAAGCCAAAATTATTTTTTAAGTTGTGGGTAATTCACTTTAATTATTCTGGTAATAAAATCTTACTTTAGCATTAATTAAAATTATTTATTTTGTGATTTGACAGGAATATTTGAGTTAACAGATCATAAAAAGCATCCTGCAGGAACCATTCATGTCATATTGAAATGGAAATTTGCCTACCTCCCACCAAGTGAATGCATAACCTCTGAAGACCTAGGAAATTTCATACACAAAGAAGAGTCTGAAGTTGTTCCAAGACTACCTCCAACAGCCTCTGTGAGGACGTCGTCTGTGGTGAGTAACAGTGGCTTCAATGTCTTATAAAACTTAACAGACACAGAAGCAGAAGAAATAGCTGATGTTCCTCATACTCAGTTTGCCATCCTGTTTAATCTTAGGCACCAACCCCCAAACCGAGACAGCGTTTCACAGCAGTGGGGAAGAGGGTGTCTTTCGTGACCGAAATCACACCACGTCAGAATTCTGTAAGCAGTAAGCACTGCACGTTGGAAATAAATGATAGAGATGTAGTATACCTGCCTGACTTACAGGAAAAAAACATTCTTTCTTTTTAAATGTTAGGTTTGTAACTTGGCATTTTGTGTAAGTATTAACTGATCTTACTCTTTGATCTGAATTATGATACATCCACTCACTGTAATATTATGTTGTTACTGAGTTTGCTTTTTCTTTTTAAAAAAATGGTGATGCAGCCCATCTGGTGTGGCTCATTGAGCCACACCAGCCGGGCGAGTTCTTAAACTATATATACACACACACACACACACACACACACACACCCCATGAAGAATATCAGTCATGTTACTGAAATGCACTATTTCATTGCCCTAATGGGGAGCTACTATATGTGCTCCTCATTGTATTAGTATTCTTATATGTGTAACACATGCATTTGTATGTAAAAGTCTTAGGATGATCTGGGACTTAGTGATAATCCAGAATAACATGCGGTCATGCTCTCACATGAATGTAGGAGATGGAGACGTCCCCTCCTCCCGAGGACCGGAAGGACCTCTCACCAGAAAGGGAGATTGCACCGGAAACAGATGTTAGCATGCCACCGGCTTCACGTGTTTTTGAGGCATGTATTTGTATTAAGATTATTTAAATTCAAACGGTTTAATTTGGTTCTTAAAGATTGTCTTTGTAGTGACATGGATCAGGAAATTACAGCATTGATCTTATATATTCTTCCTTGGAAAAACAAAAAGATACAAAAATATGATAAGTGTAATGGCTACAATTAAACTCTTACCATAATGTGAAATAGACATGTGAATTAATGTAAAACTCATTTTGAAATTGATATATTTTTCATTCTTGGTTTATAATTAGATTTTCATTTATCTGTATATTTTTATTTGAACAACTTAATCAATTATTTTCAAATGAATCATCTACATAGCATAAATGAATTATATATATATAGACATGCTATATATTTAAGCTCAAGTTATTCAAGTGCTTCAGCAAAAATGCTGCAAATATGGTCTAATCAATGATAAAAATACCGGCGTGCTCTTTCTCCAGGCGCCTGGGGAAAGCGTCGATCAGGGGAGAGAGCACCCGGGGGACCCGCAGCCGGAGAACGGAGGGGACGAGTCCCTGCTGTCCCAGGGCCAGCTCGCACAGCCAAGCACGACTTCTTCCGAAGACGACACAGAAATCACCGAGGACCTGGAGCCGGAAGGTGACTGTTGTTTTTGAATTCACAGTGTTTGTTTCATGCCTAGCTTGACTTAATAGTGTGCCTCGTAGACTTCTTCACCGCACAGTGAGCCACTACGTGACACCCGCTTCCCACAGAAGCGGCGGCTGCTGTTCAGTCCGTGCCAGGCGTCATGGCCTCGCTCTCATTTGCTCTTGGGGGCCCCGGCAGAATGCAAGTGTCATTGCTGGCCATGCCCCCAACTTGCATATTCTCTTTGGTTCAGGGCTGACCTCTGGATCATTCTGGAGGGCTTGACTTTTTAAAAATTAAAAGAACTCAGATGCAAAAAAAAAAAAAAAACAAGACAGCTGACAATGTGACTTAACTTATGTACATATGTAGAAAAGGCATATTAATCTACAGCGATAGAAAGGGTTCAGGCCGTTGCCTGGGGAAGAGCTAGTGGGGTGATGAGGAAGGGAAGAGATTGCAAAAAGGTGTGAGGGTACGTGTGTAACCTTCATGGTGGTGATGTTTTCATGGGATCATGTATGTAAAAATTCCCCATTTTGCACTTTAAATGGGTGTGGTTTATTGGATGTCAACTTTACCATAATAAAGCTGTAGAACATTTTTAAATGTTTTTAATTAGTACGAATAACTTGATTCTTACACAATATTATTGGTTGGAAAATATCTATTACCCTGTCCTCTTTTTAAAATTAGTTTTAAGTGCATATTAGAATAAGCATATGTTTTTATTTCCTTTGTTTCTACTAAAACTTAATTTGGAATTTTCAATCATTTTTTTTCTTTTTCTAAAATGTAAGTGTAAATATCTTTGCTGCTAAAGAGGTTCGGATATGATTATCATATTATTCCTTTAAGTTTGCCCTTACAATGCATGCTCACTTCTCTCCATTAAAGGTATAAATGTCGCTGGTTTAACAGATTTAAACTGCTGAAATTTTATTTTATAACAGAGGAGGAAGACAGATCAGCTTCTGACAGTGATGAGTGTATCATTCCAGAACCTGTCTCCAAGAATATCCCACAGGTCAGTAACGGATGCCAATTAGAAATGTGCCGAAATGAAGTTCTCCTCCTTCCTAGCACTTCCGTCTATCCGTGTGAACACCTTAAGGCAAAAACACTGCATCATCATAATCATATTCAAGTGCTCATCTCGTATTAAGAAACCTTCACTTACAGTTTCGTTACAAGGGGCTGTAGCATCCAAGCGTTATTTTTGCTTCCATGTTAAGAGCATCTAACATCCAGTAGCTTCAAAAGGTACTTCGCAAAAACAGTTGACTTAACCCTGACTTCCTTTTAGAACCATTGTACAAGGATGCATTCAATCAAACCTGAACTTGAAAGGATTCAGAATGTGACCTGGCTTTTAAAACTGTGTGACATGGTTATGGGCACACCCATTCACGTGGTAGAGCATTCTTCGGTGCGGATATGGGCGGCAGCGTTCAGGTTGTGCTGTGGTAGGAACGCGTTAGGAGCCACGCTGGGCCCTTTCAGGGCTGCGTGTCCGCAGGCACGGGGGTGTGGGCTGATTCTTGAGGTGTCAGCTTTGGTTGAGGTACTGTGTCATAACACCTTCTCAAGCTTAGTGGTATTTGTGGCTCACCCGCTTCTCAGTCTCCTCTTTAAGAACTGCGTCAGGCAGGACGCGGTGGCTCTCTCCTGGGAAGGAAGGTGTCCCTGAATGGCTTCCAGGGGCTAAGACATCCTATGTAGTATGTCCTTTAGTTCTCGCGATTCTTCACTCACAGCATCTACTGTGCCATAAAAGAAGCCATCTCTGGCCTCAAAGAACTCACAGTCTGTAGGGGAAGCACAGTGGCAAGCACATGGTGGTAGCATTACGCGTGGATGCAGGTGCTGGGGGACCACTCAGCGGCGCCTCTCCCAGCACGGGGACCCTCATCAGGTGGCTTCCGAGGCTGGGAAGCGTGGCCCACGTGTGGGCAGTGATTGGCAGCTGGTGAAAGCCGAGGAGGGTCCTTGGAGGCCAAAGGGACAGAAGCAGGAGACGTGAGAGGGTGCGGAGCACGGCTCCTGGGAACTCAGTGTGGGCTCCGGAGGGGTGCACTGACGGCGGCCGGAGCGGAGCGGGAGGACTCTCTCCGGGCCGGGGCCTGCTCTGGGATTCCAGGAGCAGCCGGGGAGGCTGCTCAATCCCTCGTCCGCGGAATGTTATTTAATGAACACTTACTCTGTCCCAAGCCTGACTCTCCAGACAGGAACCGCTCGGGGAATAGAGAAGTCGGTGCTTTGCTCCTGTGGAGTTTCCACTCTTGAATTGCATTTAGAAGTTCCTGCTGTCAGTAATGTAAAGACTAGACTAGAGGCACAAGACTAGTTAGGAGTCAGTAGATAGCCCTGCTCTGTGGTTTTTCCCACTTTATAGTTGTTTTTTTAATTGTCTGTACCCTGATAATATCACAGCATTGAGACTAGAGGTAGCCTTCTAGATAAACAGCATCCATGCCAATTAAACTATGAACGTGACTTATCTACTGCCCTGTGTAAGCAATTTAAGATCATTCGGGATGTTTGTTTTTTTCCTGTTACAGAATCTGACAGCTCAGAGTTATTTCTCAGAAATGGTGATCCTTAAAAGGAATCTAACAGATTCTCCAGGACTTAGACCCTTTACCTCCCCTTTCTTCATGTCTGTGATGTATAATTAATCAGAGATTACTTCATTTTGTTTCATTTCATTTACAACATTTATGAGCTTCACTTTGTCAGAATGAAATGCCTGTCCCCTCCTTTCCTGTCCAACGTGGCGTAATTAATGTGAGCATCTTTCTTAACAGGCTGCATAAAGTTTAGTGCTGGATTAAATCACGTCATTAGCATAATGTACCACCCAGTTTGCCCCCATCTCTCGTCATTGCCAGGACATCAAAGTGGCACAGATACCAGTGTAATTGGGCCGTGCCGGCCTGTCAGGTCCCGTCAGCCTCACGGCTGCCGCTGCTGCTAAAAGGCTTGGAGGCACGATCATTAATTGGGGTTGGCAGGATGTCTGAGCAATGTGAAACTTTGGACGTTTCTCCATCAATATTTTATTCATTTGAATAACCAGAAGTTAACAGGATCAATTTGATGTATAATACATTGATTAAAAGCCTTGCTTTAGATCCTCACAATCCTAGTACAGTAGATATCAAAACTGAAGCTTTGCATCTGTCACGGCATTTGAAAAGAAATTAACGCCCCTTCTTCCACATGACTTCCGGTTTTACATTTAAGCCAGGCGGCTTCCCGTCCTCACAGCTCAGTGTGCTGCCATCGGCTCAGGCTCCTCCAGGGTGCCCACGGGTGAGGAGCACCCAATCGCAGCTGAAGCCGGCGGGCTCTTCTGGGTGGTGTTTACAGATTGCTCTCTCCGCTGCTACTAGAGCAGTTTTATAAAAGCTGCTGCATTCAGTGAGACTAAGACAATCATTTAATTGTCTCTGTGGCTCTGATATCGAGTGCTCAGTCCTACTGCAGCTCCTGTAGGTAGGCCGTGTGGTACCTACTGGTGTGCACACGTAGTACTACATAAAACATTGTAAGGTGATAAAAGTAGTAGCGTGTAAATTCATGCAGCCATTCAGGAAGCGATTTGCTAATCCTATAAAACTGAACCTTATACCCCTCACCCAGCAGTTCTTCTAGAGTAGGAGTGTCGAACTCAATCAGAGAAGGGGCCAAAATCTAAAATCCAGCCTAAATCGCGGGCCGAATGGTTTACTGAACAGTCATAAACTGACAATGTCATAAACTGACAGCGGAGTGCAGTGATGACAGCGCGGTGCGGGCCACATTGCAAGGCCTGGCGGGCTGGATTTGGCCCGCGGGCCTTGTGTTTGACACATGTGTTCTAGAGCATCACTCACTCGCACAAGAAAACATACAGGGACATTCAATGCAACCTTGTTTGTAATAGCAAAAAGTGGTGTCTTAACCGCTCCTCAGTAGAGAAATACATGGGCTGTAGACTATATATGCAATATAAATAGAACTCTATATAAAAGTTATGAGTTAGGTTTTAATTATAAACATGCATAAATCTCAAAAATATGGTATTGAGGGGGAAACCAAAATTGCAGAATGATGCAGAGAGGATGGTACCACTCACATAAAATCTGGAAACAAAGCGGTACTATATGTTGCCTGTCCCTGTACACATATGCAGTGGGAGACATAAAAGCATGTTGGAGAATGATAGCCACCAGTGTCGGACTAGGGGTCAGCTGTAGGGGCAGCAGGAAGGGAGGGGAGAGGAATCAGGAGGTGAGGACTTGGCCTGTATCGGAAATATCAATATTTATTCTCCAACAACAGCAACAAAAAGGCTTTAATCAGCCGCGCAAAGGGTAACATCTGTTTAAGATGCCGAGTACTTGAATGTGCTACATCACTTCCACATTCCTAATGTAAACAGTTAGAGAAACACTCATTCATCACAGAGACCGAGAATGAAATAAACCTCCCGTGCAGGCTCACCACAGCGAATAAATCTGACTGACGGACAGACTGCGAGCCCTCCGTCTGGGCCGCTGTCCGCTCAGCCCGTCTAAGGGCGGTCCCGCTGGGTTAGTGTTTAGAACCCTGTCCACCCAGCCTCCGTGGCTGCGGGGCTGGTGACCCGACAGGAAGCCCTCAGCACGATCCCCTAAGAGCAGCATAAAAAGTCTGAGCACGCCTCTGAACGCCCACGCGAACCCCACGGGAAAACGCGCCCAAGATGTGAACAGCATGCGGCAGGAAGCAGAGGGGCCCCGAGCCAGCATCGTGAGAACCACGACTCTTCCCTGCGAGCAATACCAGCTGTCGTCACGTTTCTCCATCGTTCAGTCACGTGGCGTGGAGTCCATCTACAGCCAGGGGTCCTCAAACTTTTTAAAGTGGGGGCCAGATCACGGTCCCTCAGAGAGCTGGAGGGCCGGACTATATGAACTACTAATTCCTACTGTAACACCTCGGCTGCGCTCACTGCCCAAAAAACCTGGCGGGCAGGATCAGACTCCCCTGGGGGCTGCATGTGGCCCGAGGGCCGTAGTTTGAAGACCCCTGACAGCGCCGAGCACGGCACATGCAGTGCTTTTTCGAGTGACCTCAGTGGCTGCTGCTCAGCACGCCCCGAATTCCGGAACGCCGTCCTCACCTGCTCATGTTGACATCCTGCCAACGAGGGCAATGGCCGGGGAGCAGCACAGAGACCGAGGTGGCCTCATTACCTGCTCGCAGGCATCGCACACACAGGAAAGGCACCAAACGGGAAAGCCTGGAGCCGCACCCTCAGTATGCAAAGGTACGAGTGCCCCCTGGAGCTCTGACCCGGTGTGTGGCCTTCGAACCTGAGCCGGCGTTACTGTGCGTGTCTGAGAAGGCTCTGCTCCTCACTGCCATTGGAGTCCGGATATTGTTCCCCTTCCATTTCTGCTACTGCAATGTTTTTCTTTTTTTTTTTATTTTATTATTATGAAAACATTCAAACGTACAGAAAAGTTGAAATAATAGTACCCTACCACCTAGATTTTACCATATTGAGATACCTGCCTTTGAGATACTTTTATTCGGCTGTGATCTAGAAATGCTCTGGTTGCAGTTACCAGGTGGATGGTGAGCTCACCTGAGACAGGAAATAGAGGGTGAATGAGACGGAGAGGAGAGGTGAGGAGAGAGCTCATTTCTGACTCTAAGTTGGAGTTGTCTCTTATGCTGCTGGCTCTTCAAAATCCTCATCTATAATCCACTTGCACTTTTGGTTCACAGCAGCAGGATATGATCAGAATTGTTCCAATGTTGAAAAATAAGTTGGCTAGACCCATTGGCCAAAATTATATTTGAAAAATTCTTCACTCAGAACATGCTTCCCTCGATATATACTACCACAGGCCCGATGCATGAAGCTTCATGCAAGAATAGGCCTTCCTTCCCCTGGCTTCTGGGACCCGGGCCTTCTTTCTGGCCGCTGCCTTCTGCCTTTATGTGCTACTCAGAGGCCCGGAGCAGCCCGGGCTGGGCAGAACGCCTGCATCATCACAAGTGTCCCAGCCTGGCCACCACCATCTTTGTCACATCAATTTGCATATTCCCTTCTTATTGGCTTTGGGCGCCGCCATCTTTGTCGCAAAGTGATGGTCAATTTGCATATTCCATCTTTATTAGGTAGGATTTGGAATTTATCCACTTTGGACTTATTTTAAGTTGATTTGTGTAGCATCAAAGGAACAAAGAGATGGCAACTAATAACTCCTGTCAGTAGCATTAGAGAGTTAGAAAGGACATACCATTGAAGTGACAGGGCTGGCGAGGGGAGGGGGAGCAACAGCAGCAAAAACAGGACCCGAAAGAGGATCGGCATCATATAAAGAACCTGTAAGCTCTTCTGTCTCTTTGGATAATATGCGGTTTTCTTGCTTTGTTGTGTTTGTTCGTTTGTGATCCAAGTGTCAACTCTCACTTGGAATTAGTTTTGGGTTTCACCTTAACTCACTCTTATAAAACTGCAAGTTTTCATAGGGAGATTGCACAGTTGACACGTTACTAACAGAATAAGCACTTACGTAAACACGACTCCTCTGCCTTTTAAAGTTCATTTGCCTCTCCGTTGGGTTCCCTGATGAACAGTTTCAGATTCCTGTCTTCCCAGCGTAGAAATGACCGCGTGCACCTCCTCCGCCTTTGTTATGGCTGGGTTTTGTTTTTCATTCTTTTGTGCAGAGGCAGGAGGCTTTTGTAAGACATGTTATTATAACAAGGCTGAGTTGGTCCCCTTGCAAGTGACGTAAAAGGCTTCTCCAGACTTCTAAAATGTGTTCGCGTGCGGCGTTTGGACCGCCCGATGCATTTTAAGGAGAAAATAACATCGTTTAAAACGGGTCCTTTGCCATGTTCGTCTCCAGCAGGCATAGCAGGCCGCCCCGGGGTGAGGGAGACAATGGAGCCACCCTCATTTCTCATGCCCCCGAACAGGGCGGCTTGCTTATTAGTGGGAACGGAGCAGCCTTCCCCGGCATTCAGCTCCCTCTCTCCAAATTTGAATATGAAAAGCATATTCAAGTCAAAGACCATCACTCTAATGACACTGGGCAGTCATTTGATTTATTAGGTTTTAGAAAAAATTTCCCTTTAAATATTTCATCACCCCGCCCTAATCCCGGCGATATTGCCAGCTGCAGCCTGGTCCCCGCACCAGTGGGGACTGGACGGGGTGGCGCTCCCTCCTTCATCCCGGTACCATTTCCATGAAGCTACTGAATAATAAAACAGCCTCAGCGAAATATTCAGATTGGGGTTTTTAGTTAAAGTGCCTCGGAATACATAATAAAAGAAAATGTCCTTTGAAAGAAGGGGGTAAAATTACTTCATCAAATATTGAGGGGGGTTGGGCGGCGATGGGAATCGGTTCTTTATGGGGATATTTTTGCACTAGCATTTCAGTTTGATTAATTATATCCTGTGCCTTGAAATATCTACGTCGTCACGATGGTAAATGTACCCACTGACATACTTAACAATGAACTTCTAAACATCGGTCCCATACCCAGGTCTTATTTCCAGGAGTTTCTTGTTGCAGTCTGAAGCGCCATCATTTGGCGCTTGTTGCCTGTCTTTGAATTCAGTCCGGGGAAATCTGGGACAAATGTAACACTGTACCAACGGACATTTGACTGAGGCATTATCTTGGCGTGGTCTCATTTTTAAGTCCTAGTCTATTATTTGTCCTCGATCATTACTCGGGGATAGTCATGTGACTCCCATAATAGAGGCTGTGGCACCCAAATCTATTCAATAAGAACCGATGTGCAAATTACACTAGCAAACACACACATATTTTACTTGTTAATCCTGTAAAAATGGTATACAATGCATTGTGAGAAAATGTGTTAAGCTGCATAAAAAAACGTCCCTTTGTTTGAAAGCTACCTATTGAGTGAAATATGTTACGGCGGAATCTGTAAGAGTGAACGGCGGGCTCCACTCTCGTTAATCTGGACGCACAGAGCTGCACCGATTAGCATAATAGTTATAAAGTATTCAACAGGGTTTGATCTCGGAATGGCCGAAACTTGCCCAGGTCCTGCAGGTTAGCTAAGCAGTGATAAACATGCACTTCCTTACGGAGTTTGAAACTAAGCCAGTGATGCTTGTCATTTGGAAAGCAATCAGAGATGAAGATCTCATCATTGCTCCACCCACCCCCAATAGATGCCTGGCGGGGTATTTACAGCCGCAGATGTGACAGATGTGAATCAGGGGCTGCTGCCAGGACACGGTGCCCGTCCAACCCGGGGCACCAGAATCCACTGCGTCTCTCCGTGTGAATAATCCATCCTGTGTAACTAAATGCCTTCATGGTTTATTTAAAATTGGTGGTAGAGGGGAGGAGAGGGTTTTTGATGCGTTTGTTTTATTTCTTTGTTTCTCTCTCTCTCCCTCCTTAAACAGACACCAGAAAGGATCCGGATCGAGATCATCGCTCTGAGCCTCAGCGACTCTCGAGTGACTGCAGACGACACCATCCAGCGGCTCTTCGTGGAGCTCCGGCTCGGCAGCCTGCCTGCCGAGGAGACGCCCATGTCCCTGCCCAAGCCCCAGCGAGGCCACTGGGTCCACTACAGCCACAGCCACGGTAGGCGGGGCCCCTCTTCGTCGGAATCCCAGCGGGCCTGTCAGGAGGAGTTCATGCAAAGTCCCCTCTGTTGCCCTGGCCGGGCGGCTCCATTGGTTGGAGCCTCGTCCCCTACACCAGTGGTCAGCAAACCGCGGCTCTCTGGGCCCTTGAGTGTGGCTCTTCCACAAAATTCCACGGCCTGGGCGAACCTATTTTGAAGAAGTGGCGTTAGAAGGAGTTTAAGAAATTTGGCTCTCAAAAGAAATTTCAGTCGTCGTACCTTTGGCATTTGGCTCTGTGGACTGATGAATTTGCCGACCACTGCCCTACACCAAAAGGTTGCGGGTTTGATTCCAGGTTAGGGCACAGACCTTTTCAAATGTTTTTTTCATTGATTTAGGAGAGGAAGGGCGAGGGAGAGAGAAGATAGATGATGAGAGAGAATCATGGATGGCTGCCTCCTGCATGCCCCCCACTGGGCATGGAGCCCGCAGCCCGGGCACGTGCCCTGACCGGGAACTGACAGTGCGCACAGGGCCTGCGGGAGGCGGCTCAGGCACAGGGCCTGCGGGAGGTGGCTCAGGCACGGGGCCTGCGGGAGGTGGCTCAGGCACGGGGCCTGCGGGAGGCGGCTCAGGCACAGGGCCTGCGGGAGGCGGCTCAGGCACAGGGCCTGGGGGAGGTGGCTCAGGCACAGGGCCTGCGGGAGGTGGCTCAGGCACGGGGCCTGCGGGAGGTGGCTCAGGCACGGGGCCTGCGGGAGGCGGCTCAGGCACAGGGCCTGCGGGAGGTGGCTCAGGCACAGGGCCTGCGGAAGGTGGCTCAGGCACAGGGCCTGCGGGGCCTGCGGGAGGTGGCGCGCACGGGGCCTGCGGGAGGTGGCTCAGGCACGGGGCCTGCGGGAGGCGGCTCAGGCACGGGGCCTGCGGGAGGTGGCTCAGGCACAGGGCCTGCGGGAGGTGGCTCAGGCACGGGGCCTGCGGGAGGCGGCTCAGGCACAGGGCCTGCGGGGCCTGCGGGAGGTGGCTCAGGCACAGGGCCTGCGGGAGGCGGCTCAGGCACGGGGCCTGCGGGAGGTGGCTCAGGCACGGGGCCTGCGGGAGGCGGCTCAGGCACAGGGCCTGCGGGGCCTGCGGGAGGTGGCTCAGGCACGGGGCCTGCGGGAGGCGGCTCAGGCACGGGGCCTGCGGGAGGTGGCTCAGGCATGGGGCCTGCGGGAGGTGGCTCAGGCACAGGGCCTGCGGGGCCTGCGGGAGGTGGCTCAGGCACGGGGCCTGCGGGAGGCGGCTCAGGCACGGGGCCTGGGGGAGGTGGCTCACGCACAGGGCCTGCGGGAGGTGGTGCGCACAGGGCCTGCGGGAGGTGGCTCAGGCACAGGGCCTGCGGGAGGCGGCTCAGGCACAGGGCCTGCGGGAGGCGGCTCAGGCACAGGGCCTGGGGGAGGTGGCTCAGGCACAGGGCCTGCGGGAGGTGGCTCAGGCGGGACTGGCTGCCAGAGCTGCTGCGTTCCCAGGCGCACGGGAGGCACGGGGCGGCCACACAGCACAGGGTGCAGCTGATGTGGCGAGTTTCCCAGTGACGCCTGTGTGGACGTTTGTTTTTGGTTGTTTTTTGTGTGTTTTTGTAGTGATCTACGTGGATAAAGAAAACAACCAAGCGAAGAGAGACATCTTGAAAGCCATCCTGCGCGAACCAGAGATGCCTAACAGGAGGTACAGGACGCATGCTGAGGGGTCTGTGGGTGAAGGGGGGCCTCTCCGGAGCACAGTGGGTGCGGCAGGCTGGGGTGAGGGCAGAGAGCACGTCTCCCTGGGGCTCTCACTCCGGAGAGCGCCCTGCCGGTGGCGCTCTGGGGACAGGCCTGTGCAGGGCGGGTGCGGCACCCATGCCGCTTCGGTGTCCCGGCAGGTGCCTCTGCAGCCCGCGGCCTGAGTATAACTTCTGGTTCCATCACTGACCAGCTGTGTGACCTTGGGCAAGTGACTTAACCACCCTGTGCCTCATTCCTTCAGCTGGAGATAGTGTACGCACAGGGGAGAGACTAGTGCCTGACAGGTAGTTCAGCATGCAGTAACTGTTGGTGGCAATCAGTAGTGATAGCAATATTTTTGTTTTAACAGTTCATCGGCCTTTTCGACTAATTCTTATCTTACTATCACAGCTAACAATTCATTATTTCCTGGTTTTTTAATGCATGGGGCACATTTGAACAGGACATTTTTCAATTCTGGTTCAGTAGAGAAATTATACACTTTTTTTTTGTTTTTGATTAATCCTTACCCCAGAATATTTTTTCCATTAATTATTAGAGAGAGAGGGTGGGGGAAGAAGAGAGAGAGAGAAACATCAATGTGAGAGAGACTCGTGGATTGGTTGCCTCCAGCAGGCATCCTGACTAGGGCCTGGGATCGAACCTGCAACCCAGGTACTTGCCCTTGACCGGGAATCAAACCCAAGACCCTTTGGGGCGTGGGCCGACACTGTCATCATTGATCTGCACTGACCAGGGCCCCTCCTCCCTTTTTTATTTGACTTTATAGTTTCACTGTGTATTTGACATCTCATTTCACTCTCTGTACAATGAAAAGCCAGAAATACTGCCATGTTTTGTTTCTAGCCCTTTGCCTGCCATTGAGAAGCTAGCTTTGTTTCTAAGGCCCCCGTGCTCAGGGGCCGTGGTCATCTGCATCTGTGCAGTGATGGAGTCGTCCCCTTCGGTCTGAGACGCTCTAAAGATAGCTCTCACCCTTACTACTCGGTCTGTGTGGCCTCTGTTCCGTACGTCTTTGGGGGTAAATGTGCATCAGATATCACTTTCAATCTCTACTCTGCCAAGCATATTTATTGCAAGACAATTTCTTTTCCTTTTTTATTGATTTCAGAGAGAGAGAGATAGAAACATCAGTGATGAGAGAGAATCATTGATCAGCTGCCTCCTGCATGGCCCCCACTGGGAATCGAGCCCTCAACCCGGGCAAGTGCCCTTGACCGGAATGGAATCAGTCCACAGGCCGACGCTCTATCCACTGAGCCGCGCCAACGAGGGCAGGACAGTTTCTTTCCATCGTCATTCCTCTGCAGATGGAGCGAGTGGTACAGTCACTGCAGAATCGGGGAGTCTCCGTTTTCAGTTGAAACCAGCCTTCCCCAAGCCTCTTTCTCTCTCCCGGGGACATGAGAAAGCCAAGCAGATGCGCTGGATTGATGTGGCAAGCTGTGGGTCCCGGCTCTGCTGACATGTGCCATGTCCTCGGACCCTCACCAGAGCCCTGGGAGACGGGCATTCAGGGGTCCCCATTGTACAGCTAAGGAAGCCAAGTCAGAGGCTAAGGACTTGTCCAGAGTCACACAGCTAATAAGCAGGAAGGCAGAAATCTGAGCTCAGAAAGGGCGCCCTTAATCACGCCACCCGATCCCGGAATTTTGTGTGTCAGACAGAATACTCCTCTTCCACCTGCAGCGCCCCAGGCTCTGTGCCCCTCAGTTACCGTGCGGGTTCTATGTTACAAGAGCTGTCTATTGCATTGAAGGATTGCTCTCTTCTAGCCAAGCCTAATGCCAGCAAAGGGTGGGCTCAGCGGTGGAGAGAAATGGTGAGGGCTTATTTTCAGCAAGTTAGCTTAAACTCCTGTCATGTTTACCTGATCTTGGCAAGGATTTGATTATTTTTCCAGACCCAGCTTTTCAGAGGCTGAGATGTTTATCTGAGAACGTTAACGAAGAAACAAGTGTCTCGTTTCACTTCGGATCTGGGCTGGGGACGGCTTGAAGTGGTTAAAGTGGTCGTTTACCAGCCCCGTGGTTTCAGCCGCGGTGCCAAGACACACCAAGAGCCCTTCGCTGTACATTCCTGTCCTCGGCTCGTCCGAGTGCGTCTGGCCTCAGCACATGTCAGTAATCCAAATCAGTCCCATCAGAGCCCACAGCGATGTGTCTGAAGGTGAAACAAAATGGGCGCTCTGACCACAATTAGGAGCTGCTGCAGTGACACACACAGCCGGCCTGCTGCCGGGCAGAGCCCGCCCGCACCCCCCGGGCTTCGGGGAGCAGAGCCGCGCTTACAGAACACACGTGGGCTCAGTGCTAGCCGCGCCTCCAAGCGTGCGTTTCCACAGAGAGCCCTGCGTGCCTGTTGGCAGTGCCGCCCTCCTCCCGGGCCTGTCTGCACTCGATCCTGTTGGCCCTGGGGTGGCTGTGCCAGGCCTGGTGTGAGGTGACGGGGGAGACCTGACTCCGGGGGGCGGGCACACAGCGCAGTGGACAGATCTTATAACATGGAACCCGCACCTGAAACCCGTGCGTTTGTGTTGACCAGTGTCCCCCAATAATTTAATAATTTTTTTAAAAACCCAGATGTATTAAAATAGGATCAGATACATAGAGGAGATATAACCTGACGGGAAAAATCAAATTCACTAAAATGGTAAAACTAAAAGGTCAGACTGTGTGTCACAGGGAGCTCGGGGCCTTCGGATCCTGGAGACGAAGGTCCGTCCGTCAGAGCGAGGGGAGGGGGTTGCTGTCCGTGTGCGGGCGGGGGTGCCGTGATGGTGCTGGGCGTTCACGTACCAGCTCCTCTGACTTCCTATAACAGCCCTTTTATCTGCCGCCTTGGAGATGCCGGCCGGGGGTACAGCCTCCGGGAGGCCTGTCCCGGGCGGTTTCTCCCTGGGCAGCGGCTGTCTGTCTCCTCCAGCGTCCGCTTCACGGTGGTCAGCGACCCCCCGGAGGAGGAGCAGGACCTGGAGTGCGAGGACGTCGGCCTGGCCCACGTCGACCTGGCCGCGCTGCTGCGGGAAGGGCGGGACCTCGTCGAGCAGAACATCGACGGTAAGGGGGTGCTCAGCGGGCACCTTGACTCTCACAGAGGCTCTCATCCCTTCAACCGCGATTCCGCCGCCCCGCCGGCCGGCCGGACGGACGGACGGACATCCTGGGGCGGTGGTAACGCCCATCTGCTCTTCTCTCCCCAGTGTGGGACGCCCGAGCGGGGGGCGGAAGAATCGGCCAGCTCAGGGTGACGGTGGAAGCGCTCCAGGCCCTGCGGTCCGTCCGCCTGGAGGACGGCGCCGGGCGGGAGGCCTGAGGGCCGCTGCCCAGGGACACCGCCTCGTCCTGGACGCTCACACTCGGCTCGGAGCTGAGCTGTGACTGCTCTCTGCCTGGCCTCTCTCATCCGCGGGAGGCTGGGGGGAAGGGTTCAAGTTTTGTATACTCTTTCATTTGTTTCTTTTTCAAATACATTTATTTATTTCAGAGATTAAGGGAGAAGGAGAGAGAGAGAAACATCAATGTTGAGAGAGAATCATGGATCGGCTGCCTCTTGCACGCCCCATTAGGATTGAGCAGGTGCCCTGACCGGGAATCAAACCATGACCTCCTGGTTCATAGGTCAACACTCAACCACTGAGCCACACCGGCCAGGCCATTTGTTTATGTTTCTATCCCCGCTTACCAGGACTGCCATCTCTCAGGACTTCAGATCTCCCCAAGGGGCAGCACCTCCTCAATAATCCAGACCCGCATGATAGAATAAGAAAGACCGTTTGCATTCTCAATATTTTCTTCGGAAGAAGTGAAATGCAAGTCCCATTTTTTTTAATAAGCAAAAAAGCATAAATCTCAAAAAACCTCTGAAAAAGAAGTACTTTCATGTTATCCCTAATCGTCCCACTAAGTGGAATGCCCATGATCGGCCTCATTAGGAGTTTTATACTGTGAAGATTTTATTAAAAGCAATATATGAAAATTACTTGGATTAATGTGTTAATCCTCCTCTTTAAGATGCTAATACCCATTTCATGCACATTAAAGCTCCGTGTGCACTTCCTTTGATGCCTGCCGTTCCCATCAATTAAACACAAGCAAGGCTTGGCACCCACTCACCAAGTTCCTGCAAGGTTTTTGTTTTTCTCGCTTGAAAATGACAGTCCTTCCTATCTGTTCTGTTGTGATGGCGGTTTCGGTAATGCGATCCAGGAACATGTGTGTGTGTGTGTGTGTGTGTGTGTGTGTGTGTGTGTGTGTAGAGAGGAGGGAGAGACGGATATGTATGCAATTCACACTTTGGAAACTTAGCTGGTGACACAGAGAGGAATGACTAGAAAGCACAGCCCCGGACAGTACGCTCAGCCAGCCCGCGAGGGTAGCTCGGTCACGTCTCAGCCTTCTGTCCGTCGGGCCTGCACAATGCGGGGAGGCGGGGAGGCGGGCCTCCAGAAGCGCCTTGGAAGGTAATTTTCTCGCTTTTCCCCGGTCTCACTGAAGGATTTAATTGATATTTTAATGGAGCTGTGAATCAGTGCTGCAAAGGAATTGTCTCTAGAGGTCCCGGCTATAATGCAGTTCATTTTTTAATTTACTTTTTTATTTGTCATTTTCTTCAAAGGATTTTTATAGGCTTGCGGGTTTCCACTGTTTGCAAACAGGCTAGGTTCCTTCCTAAGCATATGTAAAGTATTCAGGGAGATAAGTAATTTATTAAAATCTACCTAATTTGCCGTGCGATATTAAATCTCTGCTCCAGTGCTCACGGACCATTTCATTTAGAGAATTAGGCATTCCCTCTTTGTGTGATTAAAGCTCTGGAAAATGAGTTCTTTGCTCCTATTTGTGAACATTCAAAGCCCGCTAATGGCAAGAAGATGGAATAGATTATGAGACAATTCATTACAGTTCAACAGAGGAAAAAGAGCAGCTATAATGCAAAAATGCAAGTCTGAGTATCTGCATGTAGTTGGAGCCATCTGTGCTCTAATGGCCTCAATCATGACTCTCGTCTTCCGGAGGCTTTGAAACGACATCCGAACGGTATTAACTTGTCGGTGTGCGCTGTGGGACCAGGAGCACGCGCCTGGCCAGGCCGGCCGCGGTCCTGTGTCCGCCACGGGGCCTCCTGCCCGGGCCTGCCACCTCCAGGAAGAATCGCTCTCGTCAAACTCCGGAACCTTCTGGAGCCCGCAGCCTCTGCGGCCTGCGCCTCTCCGGCCCTCGTGAACGGCCACGGGCCCGCTGTCACCTCAGCCGGCTGAGCCCTCCTCCGGCCTCGGAGCCCACACCCCGCTGGCGGCAGTCCCAGACAGCGGAGCCGGGTGAGCAGCGTGGTTTGGGAGACACTCACTGCGGGATCCTCCCAGCAGGTGAGAGTGACTGTTTACAACATGACGCCCCAAACCACGTGCCCTTCCCACAGGGAGAGGAGCGGATGGCTCCGACTTCTTATCTGGGAGAGGAGCGGGGGTTTTATCCGAAAGCCTCTGTGCCTGGTCAGCCGTGTGGTCTGTGCAGATGAGACGGGAGAATCGACATGTTCCTGTGGTTCGCGGTAAAGGTCACTTCCTGTGTGAAGATGCCCGCCTCGATGGGCCCCTTTCGCTCCGGCTGGCGGGGCTGGCAGCTGAGTGGGCGAGAGGCCGCGCTGCCCCTGCGGACGGGCACTCGGTCTCACCGCCAAGGAGGGGTCTCTCGTCTCGTGTCCACCAGAGTTCATGGAAGAGCTCACCCTTTCGGGTCACAGGGCAGTGGTCTCTGGGGAGCCAGGCCTCATCCATTCCGGTGGCTCAGGGCAGGGGGCAGGCAGTGGCCTCGCCGCGCAGACTCACGGGTCAGGGTATGCTGAGTGGACCCACAGATCCCAGTGTGAGTGTGCAGGTCCTGGTGTGAACGCTCGGGTCCCGGTGTAAACACACAGCTCTCAGTGTGAACATGCAGGTCCCAGTGTGAACGCTCAGGTCCCGGTGTGAATGCTCAGATCCAGAGGTTTAACCCACAGGCCCCGTGTGAACACACAGGCTCTGATGTGGATGCACAGGTCCTGATGTGGGTCTCAGTGTGAAAGCACAGGTTCCAGTGTGAATGCACAGGTCTCGGTGTGAGTGTGCAGGTCCCAATGTGAACATGCAGGTCCTGCAGTGAATGCACAACTCTCTCTGAACACTCAGGCCCCGGTGTGAACGCACATGTCCCGGTGTGAAGACACAGGCCCGGTGTGAACACACAGGCCCTGATGTGAACACACATGCCCCGGTGTGAACACGCAGGCCCCGATGTGAACACACATGTCCCGGAGTGAACACGCAGGCCCCGGTGTGAACACACATGTCCCGGAGTGAACACGCAGGCCCCGGTGTGAACACACATGTCCCGGAGTGAACACGCAGGCCCCGGTGTGAACGCATGTGTCCCGGTGTGAACAGGCAGGCCCCGATGTGAACACACATGTCCCGGAGTGAACACGCAGGCCCCGGTGTGAACGCACATGTCCCGGAGTGAACACGCAGGCCCCGGTGTGAACGCACGTGTCCCGGTGTGAACACGCAGGCCCCGGTGTGAACGCACATGTCCCGGTGTGAACACGCAGGCCCCGGTGTGAACACACGTGGCGCACTCAGTGTTTGGGGTCTCAGTGCTTTAGATCAGCAGTTGCCAACCCGGGTCCGTGAGGTCCAAAGGGTAGGCGAGTGCTGCTTCAGGCTGGACTATAAATAGACATGGTGTGGCGTGGGAGAGCTGTTCACACGGGTTTGCCTACTGCAGTAGAAATGTCAGATTCCCAGCCACTGTCAAGAGAGGAGCTGACGAAAATAAGTTTTATGGTTTACAGTGCGGTTTTACGTACATAACATATTTCTTCACTCTCAGTTTCAACATGTTTTCCAAATTATCATGGTTTATTGCCCTTTAACTTAAGTTAGTTTTTTTTTAAAGGAATAAATAGAGAATATATTTAATCAAATAAAGAACAGGCACATTGAAATTGTGCCGTTCCTGCCGTTCATTTGTTACCGCAGAACACAAACAGTTCTTACGTGTCAGGAAGAAATGGGGGGGCCGAGGCGTGGTCACGTGACCGGGGAGGTGCTGCGTGCACCCCAGTCCCCACGACAAAACATAAATCACTGCCATCATCTGACATCAAGCGCCGCGACAGCGCAGGCCGCTCCTGACACATGTTCTAACAAGAATCCGATTAACGTTTCTCTGGAAGTGGAAACTAACTTTTTTAGTCAAACTGGCACTCTTGCTGAATTTAGAATGACTTCCTTATGCACTGGAGAGCAGAACGCGAGGCATGTCTGTGAACAAATTTGGCCATAAAATGTCATCTTTATGTCGTATAAAACGGCCGAGGGGGCGCGCGGAGCGTGTGCCAGCGCCAAGTGATTGACAGCATCCGGGGCATAGCTCATCCCCGGCCGTGAGTGTACACCGGCCACTCCTGCCTGCAGGCCCGGCCCCTCAGCAGAGGGAAGCTGAGCCTCAGCCCCGCCTGGCTCCCACTGCCCCTGCGTGTCCCCGCCGAGCTGGACCCGCCCCCGGGGCCTTCGGGTTTCTGTCACCTGGCCCGCTGGCACTGTAAGCAGCCGAACATCTCCCACCTGCCTGCCCCCATCATTGTTTTAAATATATCTTATTGATTTTTTACAGAGAGGAAGAGAGGGGGATGGAGAAAACAGCACAAACAAATTGAGATGCAAGGAAAGAAAATAAAAAATATTTCCTAAAGTGGGGAGGGAGGAGCTCATAGACCTGGGACTGTGTGGAGTTACACATGCCACTGAAGTCCCCGGAGAGGGACAGGAGAATCAGAACCACTGTTCCCAGAGAGAATGGCTAAGCGTTTTCCAGAACACTGCAAGGCACAGAGCTAAGAAGGACTCGGTCCAGTGTGGCCACGCCGGAGCCACACGACGAAAATCCCCGAGGACACGGCACAGGAAAGCTCCTCAAAACCAAAGGGAAAAAGGGGACCCTAAAGGCATCAGACACGCAGCAACACGAGGGCCGGCTGCCTGGCGGAAACGGGGAGCCCTCAAAGGACAGGCCCGCCTCCACCCCCTCTTTACCGTTCACTCACAGGCATGGACGTGAGCACCCGGAGGAGCCGGTGGGTAGTGGGAGCCAGGAGCCAGTGGGTAACCCCTCAGACGGACAACCCCAGGCACTAGGGTTCCCGCAGAAGTGAGGCCCTCCCTCCAAACCAACCTGCTGATTCGGGAGGGATGGGGCTCACCTTCCCGTACGCCAGGGGTCTTCAAACTACGGCCCGCAGGCCACATGCGGCCCGCAGAGGAGTCTGATCCGGCCCGCCAGGTTTTTTGGGCAGTGAGTGCAGCCGAGGTGTTACAGTAGGAATTAGTAGTTCATATAGTCTGGCCCTCCAGCTCTCTGAGGGACCGTGATCTGGCCCCCACTTTAAAAAGTTTGAGGACCCCTGCCGTACTCCTTCCCCCCTCCTTCCCTCTCCCCAGTCAGGGGCCTGCCCCTGAGCCCCTGTGGGACCCAGGCTCAGAGTAGGTGCCATAAGTGGTCCTGGGAAGCAGGCCTTCAGGATGGGACTTGGGAACCTGGCTGCTCGCTAAGGAGGCGGCAGGGAGGAGGACACCTTCGTGGTCAGGGGCGTTGGGACGAAGCCTGGCATGCGATGGAGTCCTGGCCGCGGTGTGTGAAGATGGAGGGAAAGTGAGGCGTTGGGTTGTCCGCCGTGTACTTTTCTGAATGGATGGTACACTTCAATTTTGTAAAAGCTAAGAAAAACTTTTCAGCAGATGAAAAAAAAAACTCCATAAGAAATCAAGAATAATAAGAGGAATCTATAATAATACAATCGTAATATGCTAATTAGACCGGACAGCCCAATGACCTTCCAGATGTCCTTCCGGGTTCAAGGGCCAAGTCCCTTGCACAAATTTCATGCATCGGGCCTCCAGTTAAATGTAATTAAATTAGCTCTTGCAGATGGGTGAGGATGGGGAACAGATCAGAAATGTCAAACTCAAAATAGAAATGGACAAACTGGCGCTTATGAAATGGGAAGTGCTGTTGGGAAAGAGGTTATTTTAGGTGCCTCAGAGAAAGGAAATATTACTGAGAGTGGACTGAGGAAAAACAGTGGGTAGAAATGAAAGCCAAGCAAATAAAATGAAGAGGTAGAGAGAATCAGTGAGAAATGACAGACAGGCATACACTCCGTATAATTGGAGACTCCGAAGAGAAGAACCAAATACTGAAGCACAATATTTCAGCAATAATTCAAGGAAGCTTTTATGAAGGCAGGACCCTACACTGCATGTGGAAAGGGCCCACCACGTAGGAAAATTGATTTTAAACAGTCAGCTCTTTATACATATTCTGATTAAACAACTAGATATTAAAGTCAAAGGAAAAATTACCCCCTGGCCCTCCAAGCAAAGGGAACCCTCTATTTATATGGAAGGTCTGGCTGACATTAGATTTCTAAAAGGCAGCTTACAAAACAACCAACAGTGAACTATTCTATCAAAAAACTCACCGTGGGAATGGAGGATTTCTGTTTTAGCCAACTCAACTATCCCTCACATAGGGCTACAGAGAAACAATTATGGTGAAATTCACATAAATAAAATTACAGTGAGCAATTCCGTGGCATTTCATACATTCACAATGTTGCATAACTCCCACTTATATCTGGTTCCAAACACTTCCTTCACCCCAAAACAGGGCCATGTAAACACAAAGCATGTGTACCCCGTGACCCCCTCCCCAGGCCTGGACAGCACCCATTCTGCTGTCAGTCTCTGAGGACACACCTATTTCGGATATTTCATACATCTCATAGAAACAGAATCATACAATACAGGAGTCTGCCTTTGAGTCTGCCTTCTCTCACTTAGCGTGGTGGTTTTGAGGTCCATCCGTGTTGGGGAGTCTATTGCTATTTCACTTTTTACGGCTCAATAATATTCCATCGTGTGAGTATCTACAGTTTTCTCGTCCATGCATCCACCGATGGGCATTGGGGCTGTTCTGCCTTTAGGCCTCTGAGACTGGTGCTGCCATGAACATTTCCGTCCTGGGATTTATCGGGAGTGCCAGATCTCGAGTCTCCCAGGGTAATGTCTAGAAGTGGAGTTGCTGGGTCATATGGCAGTTCCATGTTTCGCTTTCCGAGGACCCGCCAAACTGTCTCCCACAACAGCTGAACCGTTGTACAACCCCGCCAGCGCTGTACAAGGGTTCCAACTTCTCCGCATACTTGCGACATCGGTTGTTTTCCGTCGTTAATTTGTAACAGCCATTCCCGAGTGTGAACTGGTGTCTCGCTATGGTTTTGATTTGTGTTCCTCCAGTGACTAATGGTGTGGAGCACCCTCCATCTGCTTGTTTGTAGAGAAGCTTAGACCTGCAGGAACGCCGGGGATGTCGGGCTCCGTCCTTCCGGCGGAGGCTCCCAGAAGGCACCTCCGCCCCACCCAGCATGAACGGGACCGTCCGGAGACCTGCTGGTGGGCACCAACCGTACTTCACTCTGGATGGCGGACAAATGGAGGGCCGGGCAAGGTGGGAGACTCGTATGTAGCCATTAGGTGCTCTGGCCAAGTAGCTCTAACACAGAATTTTATTTATTTATTTTTTTATTATAGGGAAAGGGGGGAAAGAAATGGGAAAGGAGAATAAAGGTATGGGTTTTCCATAGATTATAGGTGACAAATATGTCACTTAAAGCAGACAGACCAGAAGCCTACATAAAGAATTTATAGCCATAACCGGTTTGGCTCAGTGGATAGAGCGTCAGTCTGCAGACTGAAAGGTCCCAGGTTCGATTCCGGTCAGGGGCATGTACATTGGTTGGGGGCACATCCCCAGTGGGGGGTGTGCAGGAGGCAGTGATCAATGTTTCTCTCTCATTGATGTTTCTAACTATCTCTCTCTCTTCCTCTCTGTAAAAAATCAATAAAATATATATTTTTTTTTAAAAGAATTCATAGACATCATATAAAAATAGTGGAAAGATAATCTCTACCACAAAAAACAAACAAACCCACATCGTTCTAAGCACCAACATTTTTAAAAAACTAAAAAGCAAAGGAAACAGACCAAGGAATGATGAACACATGTAAATACGCACAGTAATATTACACCAAATAACAGGGCAGCGCTAAGACCAAGTATTTAAGTCATAACAGTAAGCGTACATGGTCTTGCTCACTCACGTAAAAATATTTTCAGATTTTTTTTGAAGGCAAAACACTCCATGTTGTAAGAGCCACTCCTGAAACCAACTACAATACAGCCGGAGGCAAAACCACACCTGCAGACGCGCAGAGAGAGAGCAGGGGATGCGAATTTGCTATCTGACAAGATGAATATATTTACGTAGGAAACCTAAACAGTATAATCCCACGGTAGGTCTTATGAATACATATTGAACTCCTCACCCTTATCAAAGAGAATGTTTCTTTTTTAAATACACACGGAGCATTCATGAAAATTAACCATATGTGAGGTCACCAAGAATACTTCAATACGGCCTTTTAAGTAAAAATAAAGCAAACCAACAACATCGTCTTATTACAACGCAATAAGGTGGAAAATAAAAGTCAAAAGGCAGGAGATCTTTTCCATCTGGAAATTTAAAAACTGTTAAACATTTCTTAAACAATTCTTAGTCCATGAGGAACGAAAGTGGACACTGAGCAATTCTTTTTAAGAATGATTCTGAAAAACACGATATAGTAGAATTTTGGAGATATAGTTAAAGCAAAGGTTAAAAGAAAAGGCATTGATTATTTAATATTATAAGAATAAAAACGAAAATGAAAGTGTGACCATACATTCAATATCTGTCTCTAAAGTTAGAAAAGGAGCAAAAAGTAAAATTAGTGGAAGCCGAGAGAAAGAAATGACGAACAAAAAGCAGAAATAAATGCGAAGTCGGTGTGATCGCGGCCGGGGGAGAGAGCACACCTGGAAACAGAATCGGAGGTGATTCCACAACATCCTGACGCTACGACTCGCAATTCCACGGAAACACAGCTGCAGGCCGAGGTCACGCGGGCGGTTTTCTAGAAAACACGGCTCACCAGTGTTGACCCTAACAGAGAAGGAACACTGAAAAGAGCAGCTCCATGGAAGGAAGCTGTTAACGAGCTAGTCCCCCAATGCACCTGGCCCGGAAGGTGCCAGGGGATTCTCTGAGGCCTCCAAAGACGGGCTCGTTGCCACGTGGCTCAGAGCGTCCCAGACGGAGAGGAGAACGACTTACAGCATCTTCTGAAAACACGGGGACACTGTGACCGCCCGCCGGCAAAGGCTGGGCCCGCAGACGCAGAAGAAACCACCGCCTCATCTCCCTCACGAACTTGGAAGCAGAACGAAGTCAGCGCCGGCGCCTGTGCCGGTCCCAGCCAGCACCTGCTCCGCCAGGAGGCGCGGTTTCAGGCAGGCAGCGCGGCCCCCAGGGTCCAGACACAGACCCAACCACTACTCTACAGACACTCACTTTTATGCCGCAAATGCGTTCTGTAAATACTCACACGTAAGGAACGAACTGACCGGCAGTGCCCTCGGGGGTCCCCTGGATCCGTCTCTTGCTTCTCTGGTTCCGGTGTTTGGACGGAACCGGCCCAGGGCCCCCCTTCTCCCAGCCTCCGACCCCTCCACCCCAACCTCTTCCCAGTCGCCACCTTCGGAACCCCCTCAGCCACACACAGCTTCCTCCCAGCCCCCGCCTCTGAGACCAGCCAACCCCGTTTTTAACCTTAACTCCTCATTGCTGAGCAACCACGAGCCCCCCCTCCCCCCCCCCCCCCCCCCGATCCCTCAGCCTCACCCCCAGGGGGAGGCCTGTCCCGCCCGCTCCCCCCGCCCTGCGCCCCACACCCACCTCTCTGGCCTCTGTGTCCAGCGGCCCGGTGGCTCTGGAGACGGGACCACGTCCTCCGAGGAGGCCCCGGAGAAGCCAGGCGCCCACATCTGTCACAGACCAGCACCCCGTGGCGGCCCCATTCTCCCCCAAGACGAGGGGAGAGGAGCGGCCCGGGCCTGGCGGGCCTGCAGGCCCCGGCTCTGCCCCTCCCTGTGACCCCGGAGAACCACTTCCTGGGTCAGGAGGCGAAGCCCATCAGGGAGATGGGGGACACCTGACCCCCCTCCCCATCGGCAGGCTGCGGGCCCAGGAGGGCTGGGCGAGGGCTGGCAGGGGCGCTGGGCGCCCCGCTGTGCTTTCCCTGTGGTCCTGTGCCTCCTCCAGACGCAGACGGAGCCGGGCCAGAGAGTCAGAGTCAGTGTGGGAGGCAGGACCCTCGCAGGGTGCAGAGGTGTTCTGCAGGAACCCCAAAACCACAGGTCGGGGATCACTTTTTTTTTTTTTTTTTTTTTAAGCCAAATAAAAAGTCTCACGTGCCCGCTCAGGGCCAGGGCTGGGGTGAGGAGAGTGATGCTCTCGCCGGCGTACATGTCGGGGTGTGCCCTGCGCTGGGCCCCCAGAGGAATTCTATTTTAAGGAGATATTCTAAAAACCAAGGTGCCCAAACTGCATAATAAATGAATAACAAATTATCAGCGTTTTGAATAAAAACAGGACCACGCAATGCGTTGTGTGCTCACGGAGCCCGAGGCCGGCATCGGGGAGGAAAGCCAGACTCCCAGGGCAGTGGGGTGGGGGGGAGAGGCCCAGCCAGAAGAGAGAGAAGAGGAGGAGCCGACCTCAGAGAGGCTGGTGTGCCTGGCCGGTTCGGGGTCCTTAGGCCTCTGTGGGAGGGAGGTGGTGCCCGCCAGCCCCTGGAGGCCCATCTTGGGAGCACAGCGGCCTGTGAGAGGCCTGATTTCCTAAATGCCTCCTCCAGCCCCAGCTCAGCCCGATGCCCTGCCGCAGAGGAGGCAGCGGGAGGAGGAGGAGGCAGAGGAGGCAGAGGAGGAGGCAGTGGAGGAGGCAGCGGGAGGAGGAGGAGGTGGAGGAGGCAGAGGAGGCAGCGGGAGGAGGAGGAGGCAGAGGAGGCAGCAGAGGAGGCAGAGGAGGCAGCGGGAGGAGGAGGAGGCGAAGGAGGCAGAGGAACGGAGGAGTGGGGTGATCATCGCCCGGAAGGAAGCCAGTCTCCAGCATCGGCTTCTCCCGGCCCCTCGTGTGGAGAAGGCAGGATGCTCTGGGCTCACACCCAGAAGCTGCCGCCCAAAGGTTCCAGCATCCGGCTCCCAGGCCAACCCTCCTCCCGCCGCCTTTCCTGAGGCGATGGCTCCACCTACCGCCCAGCACGGAGGGCGCGGCGGCCTGGAGCTCCGAGGCCGTGGGCCGCGATGAGGCTGCAGCCTCCGCGGGTCCCTCCCGCCCGCGGGTCCCTCCCGCCCGCGGGTCCCTCCCGCCCGCGGGTCCCTCCCGCCCGCGGGTCCCTCCCGCCCGCGGGTCCCTCCCGCAGGCCGGGCGGAGTCCCGCGGTCAGATCCGCCTGCCGCAGCCGCTGCCAGGACGCACCAGAGCCCACCAGCCACGTGGGTCTGGCATTTCTGTTCTAAACCTGCTCGTTCAAAGCTGAGTTAGGTGGGGCTTCTTCCACGTCTCTTTTCTCCTTTAACCGCAGAACCAGCAAAAGCCCTCAGCACAGCAAGGCTGCGCGTCCTCTCACGCACGGAGCACCCCGTCCACGCCGCAGGCTCCGTGGGGAGGCGGTCAGTCAGGCCTGGGGGGAAGAGCTGCACTGATGGTGGAAGTCCTCCCAGGCCTTCAGGTCATCTCTCTCGGTTTGTGTCTCCGTGGTGAAACCGCCGGGAAGGCTGAGGCAGGGAGATCTCCTTACTACAGAGGATGTACTGATGAGCACCTCACTCCTCAGCGGCTCACAGTAGGACCCGAGCACACAGTAGGACCCGAGCACACAGTAGGACCCGAGCACGCGGACAAAACAACAAAGATTCTTTTTTTTTTTTTTAATATATTTTATTGATTTTTTTTACAGAGAGGAAGGGAGAGAGACAGAGAGCCAGAAACGTCGATGAGAGAGAAAAATCGACCAGCCACCTCCTGCACACCCCCCACCGGGGATGTGCCCGCAGCCAACGTATATGCCCTTGACCGGAATCGAACCCGGGACCTTTCAGTCCACAGACCGACGCTCTACCACTGAGCCACACCGGTTTTGGCATCAAGGTGACTGATATTGTATGGCCAAAATATTGCTTTGGGACAACCAAATCAAAATTGACCCACTGTACCTGAAATAATCAGACCAAAATATAAGGGTGGACATAGGAAATGGAGACTCGCAGCCAGGCAGCACATTATGTTTGCGCGATGGTTCTCCGGTGTCTTCTGTGACTGGTCCATTGGCCTGGACCATCTCTTCTCCCACGGGCCCCGTGTTGTAGAGCCAGGGCCCTTTCACACTCCTGGCCACATATCCCGCTGTCTTGCATGAATGGTGCCAGTGCCCAGGGCGGCAGTTTGGTGGGACAGCAGACTAAGAAACTTAAGCAAGTAGTTGCTTGCAGACTAAGCCCGAGGGGTACCCACGGGTGGAGGTGCCCATCGGAGGGCCTGAGGCTGGGCAGTAACTGTCCCCTCCATCAGATTAAGTGTGGGGACGGAGGAGGAACCCTGAAGGTGACTCCTGGATGGAAATGAAGGGACTGTCCGTGAGGGACCGAGGTGGGGGCACGCCGCATGGCCAGCCCGTGTCTCATTCATTTCCAACACGGGTTTCCGTGTGTGGCTACCTGATCATCATTCGATCCTCTGACCCCGCCCTGAAGGTTTATGGCCAACGTGGCAGCTCACATGTCAGAGGAGCCTGTTTTGTTTCAAGGCACTAGACAATCCCCGGGACTCTTCCATGTCTGGTGTTTGCATGTAAATGGGGGGAAGGAAGAAAAAAAAGCCGGTTCTGACGTGACAAACAGGTCGGGGCGGCGACCATCCATCCCGCTAAAGCAATATCCATAAATCCGACCCGGCACCGGCTGGCATGCGTCTCCTTTATTAGTTTCTGTGTTATTAAATGAGATTGTTTCTGACTAATATATGTCTGCACTCAAACGGTAGCTCCGAGCTGCTATTCAAATCAAATCACACGCCTGACACGGGCCGCGCTAATGAACGCCGCGCGGGATCCATCGGCGGCGGCGGCCGGCGATGCGGACGGAGGCGATCCTGCGCGGAGGGCGGAAGTGAGCTGATTTTTCTGCGGGCTGATCACTGTCGTTTTTCTTTAAAAAGGAAAAAATAATAATAAATCCGCCAGATAGTTTAGTCTTAAAGCCAAAAGCGGAAGCAGGGAGATCTCCTTACTACAGAGGACATACTGATCGGCACCTCAGTTTTGACCCCTAGACACAGGATCCGCTAACACTTAGCAGGGGTCCTCAAACTTTTTAAAGTGGGGGCCAGATCACGGTCCCTCAGAGAGCTGGAGGGCCGGACTATATGAACTACTAATTCCTACTGTAACACCTCGGCTGCGCTCACTGCCCAAAAAACCTGGCGGGCCGGATCAGACTCCTCTGCGGGCCGCATGTGGCCCGCAGGCCGTAGTTTGAAGACCCCTGAGTCTTAAAGGCACCATGTCTGGGTCCCGAGGAAGGAATCTGGGGAGCTGATTTCAGAGCAGAATTGAAATTACACTTCAAGCTGGGCAGGCGTGGCTCAGTGGTTGAGCATCGACCGATGAACCAGGAGGTCACGGTTCCATTCCCGGTCAGGGCACGTGACCTGGCTGTGGGCCATTTGAGAGGCAGCCAATCAGTAATTCTCTCTCATTTAAAAAAAAAAAAAAAAAAAATATATATATATATATATATATATATATATATATATATATATATATATATTATTGTGTGTTTTTTTTTACAGAGAGGAAGAGAGAGGGATAGAGAGGTAGAAACATTGATGAGAGAGAAACATGGATCAGCTGCCTCCTGCACACCCTCCACTGGGGATGTGCCCGCAACCAAGGTACATGCCCTTGACCGGAATCAAACCTGGGACCTTTCAGTCCACAGGCCAATGGTCTATCCAATGAGTTAGGGCCTCTCTTGTTGATGTGTCTCTCTCTCCCTCTCCCTCTCCCTTCCTCTCTGAAGTCAACAAAAAACATACATATTTTTCAAATTACTTTCTGAAGGGGGAGTGCGGAGGAGAGGCGACCTTGCTTTTGAAATCAGAAAACCTGTCCTCCATTCGCCGATGGGTTCCCAGAGCAGAGAGGGGTCCTCGGGACCCTCTTCCCTGGCCCCATTCTACAGATGAGGAAACTGAGGCCCAGAGAGAGGGTCAGAGGCACACAGGGAGGAGGGGCAGGTCCCCTCCTGACACTCCTGTAACCCCCCCCGCCCGCCCAGCCACAAAGGGCCCGTGGATGGTCAGGGCAGCTGCATGGGGACGGTCCGGCCATCCCCCGGCAGGTCCCTGGGCCCCGGAGGCTCAGCCTGCGACGCGGCTGCTTCCGGAGGGTGTGAGGGCCGAGGAACCGCCAGGCCACCGTCTCCTCGGCCTGGCCATCGATGGACCGTTTTCCCCGGGATCGCCCGGCCACAGGCTGGCTGCGGACACCCCGCCCCCCACCCCCACCCCCACCCCCGTCTCCGCAGCTGCGGGCCCGGTGCCCGCGGCCCTCGGCGGCAGGTGCGGCCGCTGTGGTGAGCCGGAGCAGCACGAGGCCCGGCCCCCCGGCCCGCCCCCCTCAGCTGCCCCCTCCCTCCCTCAGCCCCTCAAAGCCCGAGTGGGAGGCCCCGCAGAGCTGCTGAGTGACCGCCTCCTCGTCCCTCAGCCCCCGGGCGGGCAGGGCGCCTCCGGCCAGGAGACCGTCCGGAGCTGCAGGAGGAAGGTGGGCCTGGGGGGCTTGGGGGCCTGGGGGCGGATCTGGGGGTCAGTGAGCCTGGATCGTGGGCTGGGGGGAGGGGGCCGGTCAGTGAGCCCGGCTCTTGGCCTTGGGTCTGCACCAGCAGGTCGGACGCCCTCCCGCTCAGGAGCCCGAGGGCCAGGCTGCCGCGGGGGACACACCGGCAGGGCCAGGGCGTGCGGGCGGCCAGGTTCCGTGCTCAGAAAGGCCAGCCCTGAGGCCCTGGGGCCGCCCCGGTGTGTGTGTGGGGAGGTTGGGGGGCTGACAGTGCTCAGGAGGGTGCCCCGGTCAGTCCTGGTTTAGGCACCAGCGCCTGCTCCCCACCGACCGCACTTAAGCTCGCAGGTCAGTGGCAGGCAGCAGGGTGTCTGGGCCTCGGGGAGCACGGGGCTGAGGGTCTGGGTGGTGGCGGGGAGCATGGGGGCGGAGGGTCTGGGTGGCAGGGAGCACGTTGGCCGGAGGGTCTGGGTGGCGGAAGGTCTGGGTGGTGGCGGTGGGCAGCGGGGTGTCTGGGCCGCGGGGAGCACGGGGGCGGAGGGTCTGGGTGGCGGGGAGCACGGGGCGGAGGGTCTGGGTGGTGGCGGGGAGCACGGGGGCGGGAGGTCTGGGTGGTGGCGGGGAGCACGGGGGCGGAGGGTCTGGGTGGTGGGGGGAGCACGGGGCGGAGGGTCTGGGTGGTGGCGGGGAGCACGGGGGCGGGGGGTCTGGGTGGTGGCGGGGAGCACGGGGGCGGGGGGTCTGGGTGGTGGCGGGGAGCACGAGGGCGGGGAGTCTGGGTGGTGGCGGGGAGCACGGGGCTGAGGGTCTGGGTGGTGGCGGGGAGCATGGGGGCGGAGGGTCTGGGTGGCAGGGAGCACGTTGGCCGGAGGGTCTGGGTGGTGGCGGGGAGCACGGGGGCGGGGGGTCTGGGTGGTGGTGGTGGGCAGCGGCGGGGCGAACAGCATGCATGGCCGGCGGGACCGCACAGCTCGTTCCACCATCGCTGAGCCAAGAACCAGCCCCGCCGGCCCCCGTGGAGCTGGCGTGTGCTCCGTGTCCGTGGCTTCCTCGGGGACCGGGTGCCCCTCTCCCCAGAGACGTGCGATGAGGTGGGCCGGGCCGGGTCCCCGGGTCCCGGTCTGAGGGCGCGGGTGCGGGCGCCCGTGAGGAAGGCTCCTGGCGGCTGGGCCTGGAAGCAGCAGGTGGCCTCGCTCTTGTGGGCCTCACACGTGTGTCCGGCTCCGCGGCCTCTCTCTGACGCGGGGCGTGCTGGATGCGGGGCATGTTTGACGCTGCTCTGTCACACGGTGGTTCTGGGGAGCTGTAGTTCCTTGGAAATGAGAACGTAAAGACCCATCACTCGGATGTACAGACAGGGACCTGTGTGTGTGTCTGTCCACAGGCGTCTGTCTGTATCTCTATCTGGCCTTGTTTATCCCCCCCAGTCCAGTCCTAATGACAGAGGGGAAGATGCTGTGGTTGGTGGAGCCTCGGACGGAGGCAGAGGACCCACAGGCGGGGCCCCGAGCTCCCTGTTCCAGCCGGTGACGGTGTGTGTGTGTGTGTGTGTGTGTGTGTGTGTGTTGCGCGCGCGCGCGCGCGCGCGCGCGCGCAGGACGCCCCTACTCGGGCCAGGATGGGTGTGACTGGCTCCGTGGAATGGTGTCCTCCTGCCGAGACTGGTTTGGCTCAGCGGACAGAGCATCGGCCTGCGGACGGAAGGGTCCCGGGTTCGATTCCCGTCAAGGACATGCACCTTGGTTGCGGTCACATCCCCTGTAGGGGGTGTGCAGGAGGCAGCTGATCGCCGTTTCTCTCTCATCGATGTTTCTAGCTCTCTCTCCCTCTCCCTTCCTCTCTGTAAAAAATCAATAAGATATATTTAAAAAGAAGGAAATTGCATTCTCCTGTATCCGGGCGGTCCACCCAGCCAGGCCCTCTGTGGTGGGAGCCGGCCGGGCGGACGGCTCCAGAGGTCAAGGCCAGCCCCGCCCAGAAGGGGGCCGAGATGGAGCCGCCCAGGAGCCCGCCGGCCGGCCGGCCGGGCCTTTGCTGCGAGCACCGGGCAGCAGGAGGGTTTGTGCTGACTCCGCTCAGGAGGGGCTCATTAGCGGGAGGCCCCAGGCCTGTGGCAGCTGATCACCAGCCTCCCTCCCGCTGCACCCCCCTTCCTCAGGGCAGCCCCCCAGGAGGAGCCAGGCGGGCGGGGGCCACCGGAGGGCGCCGTAGCCCACCAACCTCCCCAATAAAATTAGAAAAAAAAAAGAAATTTCCCTCACGTATTCAAATATTCCGGCTCTACTTCCCGGAGCGTTATTGGCGTAAAGGTTGGGGCTCAGGCGGCTTAGCGGTGCTGCGGGATGACCTTTAGTTTTAATATTAATATCGCAGCGTCAGGGCGGCGCGAATCGCGGGTGCAATCTCGGCGTTCAGAGGAAAGGCCAGGCGCGGAACCCCGGCTACATACGGCCCCCACCCCCATCCCGGGGCGCTGCGAACGGGAGAATTAATATGCGTGCCCCCCCCCCATCTCCCCGTTATTGACTCAGAGCGGGCGGCCGGCAACTGTATCAAGAGAAACATTATCCATTATCGAGGGCCTTCCTCTTCACACCCGCCCGCTTCGGCAGGACCCTGGTCCGTGTCAATCAAACGGCAATAAGACGCAGATGACTTGCTCGTTGGCTTTAATGAAATCTTCCCGCCGATCGGCTGCCTCCCTTACCGGGTAATTGCCGGGCGGGGGGGAGGGGGGGAGCCGGCGGGTACAGGAGGGCCGGCCCCTCTGCCTCTGTCTCTCCCCCGTCACTCACATCCCTAAATTAATATTGCATCTGAATCCCGCCCGCCATGCCGATGCGGCTAGCGTGGTTATTGCTTATTGTTTGGACGGGAACTCGCTTATCTGCGGCTGCGGCTGCGTCCGGGCGGTCAGGCTCAGTGTCACTGTGAGCGGCCATGGCGATCGCTCACTGCCACCGAGGACGGCCAGGCCCCGGCGATGGAGGGAGCGGCTCACAGGCCGGTCTGATGGGGGTGGAGGGCAGAGCCCCGGGTCCCCACAGATCACAGGCCCGGGGATTGCTGTGGGGAGGGAGGCCGCAGCATCAGCCACCCTGCCCGCGGCCGGACAGGCAGGTGGGCGAGCGGACAGGCCCACGGCCGCCCCGAGTGCGCTGCCCTGGGAGGGGGTGGGACGGGGCTGAGGCAGGCCCGCAGGGAGGGGTCCTGGGTGACACCCCTCCGCCTGGGCTGCTGCTGGGCCTCGGGAGGCAGAGACCGCTGGGGGGGGGGGAGAGGGGGGCTGGGAGGGGCCATGGTTAACGTCCTAGTGGATGGGGGTGTGCTTTGGGGTCGCCACAGAGGAGGGGGTGGGAGGTGGACAGACAGTGGGCAGCGGCACACAGGGAGCACCTCCCTCTCGGACACGACCTGCTGTGAGGTCCCGCCAGCCTGCCGGCCTGGGGTGGAGGGAGAGGGGGCAGAGACGCAGGGCTGGGGGGTGGGCTCTGGGAGCACCGGGTCCGGCCTGAAGGGGCAGAACGGAGGCTCTGCCAAGAGGCCCACCGGCCAGTGGTGCTGGGACAGAGGGGCAGCGGTCCCTCCAAGGACCCGTGTCCCAGAGCCACTGCGGGCCAAGGGAGAGCAGACACACACACACACACACACACACACACACACACACCGCGTCTGTCCCTGCCGAGCAGGGTCCCACAGGCCAGCCCCGGGCGCTGCCACAGGGTCCCCGTGCTGTCACACTGAGGGGAGAGGAGAGGAGAGGAGGGGAGAGGAGGGGAGAGGAGGGGAGAGGAGGGGAGAGGAGGGGAGAGGAGGGGAGAGGAGGGGAGAGGAGGGGAGGGGAGAGGAGAGGAGGGGAAAGGAGGGGAGAGGAGGGGAGAGGAGGGGAGGGGAGAGGAGAAGAGGGGAGAGGAGGGGAGAGGAGGGGAGGGGAGAGGAAGGGAGAGGAAGGGAGAGGAGGGGAGAGGAGAGGAAGGGAGAGGAGGGGAGAGGAGGGAGCATCCGCACCCACCTCCTCTCAGTTGTCCCCTGACCTGAGGACTGACCGCGCACACACTGTCTCAGCGCACACACTGTCTCAGGTGCCGACCTGAGAGGTGAGACAGCCTTTCCGGGGGTGGGGAGAGGGTGCTGAGGAGCCCGAGGGGCTGTCCCGGGCAGTCAGGGCGCTGGCGACCCCTCTGTCCCCGGCCCTCCCGGCCCTGCCTCTGCCCCCAGAGAGGCTGTTCCCACAGATCCAGGCCTGAGCTGGGCGTGGGCGCTGTAAGGAGTGTCCTGCCCCCCACCCGCCCCCGCCCCAGGCTGCGGGTCCGAGTGAATCACACACCTGGTGTCTAACTGCTGGAGGCCATGCTTACCCTTCAGAGGCCTCCGAGCCCCCTCTGAGGACATGTAACCCATAATGAGGGCAGAGAGTCCCCTCTGAGGACTACGCTGCAGGAGCCAGCCCCGCAGCCTGTCACTCCTCCCCATGGGGGGCGGGCACAGACAGACACCAGCCTGCCTCCTGACAGTCAGGGAGGGACACTGAGGACATGCGAGAGCCAAGTAAGACACGGGCTGGTTAGCCGGGTGGCTGGTTAGACAGGGCTGGTTAGAGCAGCTGGTTAGATGGGGCTGGTTAGACAGAGCGGCTGGTTAGATGGGGCTGGTTAGCTGGGGCTGGTTAGGGAGGTGGTTAGATGGGGCTGGTTAGCCAGGGCGGTGGTCAGCCGGGGTTGTGGGAGCAGGGGAGAGCGTGGCCCGGAGGCCCAGGACGGGAGGAGAGCGGGGAGGGAGGGGGTCTTGCGGGAAGGACACATAGGGACTCCGGGTTTGACTCCGCGTCGGCTTTTTGAATGGACGGGACCTGAGTGAGGTTTGAACAGGACCCACCGCTGGGTCTGCAGGGCAAAGGGCGGGAGCGACAGGAGGTTGGAGGCGGTGAGGTGAGCACGGGCAGCAGACGGACGGTGCTGAGACGCGGCCGGACTCGGGGTGCGGGTGCAGCAGGGCCCTGGCCGGCTGGGAGGTGAGGAGGACACACTCGGGGTCTGGCCACCCACGCCAGGGCCCACAGAGGTCCGTGTGGCCCAGCGGGTGGCCGAGGGGTGCGAGGGGACCGTGTCCCGTGAGGATGGCCAGAGAGCAGTGAGGGCGGGAGCCTGGACTGGGGGGAGGCCCGGGCTGCGGTCTGGGCGTGGATGGTTTATTGGGGCCGGAGGGCTACAGTCTACGGGGAAACCACATGGCAGGGGGTTCGGTGCGTCCTGCTGGGCGCTGACTGGTCAGAGGCGGGGACACATCGCTTGTTCAGGTCTCAGCTCCAGGCTCCTGGGCCCAGGACCTGAGTGGAGGCCTGGAGGCCGGTGGCCCAGGGCAGGGCCCCCCGGCCCGCAGGCCCGCAGGCCCAGGAGCTGAAACAGTTCAGATAAGACGTTATCTCAGCCGCCTGGGGCTGGGACCTGTGAGCTTCTCTAGGTGAGACAGGTCAGGTCCAGGAAGCGCAGGGAGGGAAAAGGATGTCTTAACACCGGGTTAAATCCGGTTACATCTGCCGGAACCTGGGACCCCGGCACCGTCCTGCCTGGCAGGGGCTCCTCGGAGTGTGGCTTGCCAAGGGGGGGGCCTTCACACTGTCCCACCAGACGCGGGGGGGCCGCGGGGCTGCCCCCGTTTGGTGTGTAAACCCCTGGCATTGCCGAGTCCCCTCGGGGGGGCGGAAGGCTGGTCCTCGGGCTCTGCCTTCCTGTGGGGCTGCACGTGCATGACCACAAGTTGGGATGGAGTGGGGTCATCTGCTGGGGGCAGACCCTCCTCTTGGCTCACCTAAGCCCTGGGGCCGCCCCGCTGGCGCCTGTGAGCTCTTTGTCCGAAGGAAACATAACACTCTCTCCGGGGAATGCTTCCAGGAATGCAGCTGTGGGTCCGGGCTGGGTAGGAGCCTGGATTCTGGGAGAAACAAACCCTCCATTCTGCTCCGCCGCCTGCACTCTCCCCACTGCCCGCCAGAGGGCGCTCGGCCGCCCGCCCGGAGGAGCTGCGGCCGCTCCCCGGCGTCACTGACCCCGCGCCCGCCCCGCCGGGTGCGGGGGGTGCAATGGGGGTGCGGGGGGTGCAATGGGGGTGCGGGGGGTGCAGTTTGTCTGTTAGCCTCACCGGGGACGGAGGGGCTGCCGTTCTTGGGGGAAATACGTGCACTGGAACCTAAAGCCTAGGATAACCGTAAGGCCTCCGCGTCCCCGCCGCGCACCTGCCCGCAGCCTCCTCCTCGGCGCCCGCACGCCGGGCCTGCCCGGAGCTCTGTCTGTCGGAAGGAGAAAGGGCGGGCATTCCTGCAGCCGGCGGTGACCGTGGCGGCCCGGGCCCCCTGGCTGCAGGGGGGCGGCCAGACCCGCCGCAGCCCGTCCCTGGGCGTCTCGGACCCGCTAGCGGGCAAGCGCCCCCAGGGGCCGGGGGGCATGGGGCTCGGACAGCCGGACCGCCGGACAGCTGGACAGCCGGGGACAGCGAGTCCGACTGACCCACCAGCCCCGTCTCCCTCTGCCAACTCCCCCCTTTTCCCGGGGTTCCCAGCGGCAGACGTGGCGCCCCGCGGCCAGCAGAGGGCGTGCTGGTGTCTGATGCTCAGGGCAGTGGCCAGGGGTGGTTCTGCACCAGCAGTGCCAGGGGTCATAGCACCTCCTCACCCCTGACCCCTTCCCCCCCACCCCCCAGCCCCCAGGGGTCATAGCTCACTCCTCACCCCTGTCCCCTTCCCCCCCACCCCCCAGCCCCCAGGGGTCATTAGCACCTCCTCACCCCTGACCCCTTCTCCCCCACCCCCCAGCCCCCAGGGGTCATAGCTCACTACTCACCCCTGACCCTTCCCCCACCCCCCCATCCCCAGCCCCCAGGGGTCATAGCTCACTCCTCACCCCTGACCCCTCCCCCCCACCCCCCAGGGGTCATAGCTCACTCCTCACCCCTGACCCTTCCCCCCCCCCCCATCCCCAGCCCAACTCCCCCAGGACCACAGCTTAGAGATGTGAGGCTGACAAGCAAGCACTGCAATGGCCAGGAGGACGGGAGCCGCCCAGAAGCCATGCCGTCCCACATCCAGCGCCTCCGACGGCAGGCGTCGTCAAAAACCAAGATTTCTGCCTCGTCTGAGGATTACCCGCAGCAATAGGAGCATTACTTATTTAGGATCCTCCTTAAGTCCATTCTCTCAAAACAACTAAATGCCTACGTTGCTCTCACCCCAAACGTCGCTCACCATAAAGCTGTGCTTTTAAGATGTCACCTTTTCTGGCGTGCGAAAGCAAGTCCACGGCTGTGTGATCGCTGAGCGTATCTGGATCGGCACCTGTCGCCGGGGACCCAGGTCCCACATGACCGAGGAATCCCTTCGCCAGAGGGTTCAGGGACCAGTGGACTGAGGGGAGAGTACTGGCCTGTGTGTGTGCACCTGCAGCGCACACACACCTCACCTAACCCAGCGGTCGGCAAACTCATCAGTCCACAGAGCCAAACATCAAAGCACAACGATTGAAATTTCTTTGGAGAGCCACATGTTTTAAACGCAAACTTCTTCTAACGCCAGTGTTTCAAAATAGACTCGCCCTGGCCGCGGTATTTTGTGGAAGAGCTGCACTCAAGGGGCCAAAGAGCCAGCCGCATGTGGCTCCCGAGCCGCAGTTTGCCGAACACAGACCTAACCCCAGCCTCCTCCCTTTCGGAGTAAGTCAGTGACCTGCTCCGTACAACCCACGTCCCAGAAACCGGGAGACGAGGGACTCGGTGTCTCCTGGGCGGTTAGAACATGAGCTGGTTTCCCGACGGCTCAGAGATCGCGCATTTAGTAAGTCCTGACGCCGGAAGGATTCCTCTTTAGACACAAATATCACGTTTGCCCCCAAAATTTAGAGCGAGGACGCACGCTAAGGGCATGATAGCGCCCCGAATGCATTCACACCCGCAGAAGGACGTGGTGAGGAGTGTTTTCCGCGGGGCAGGGGCAGGGAGCTGGACTTAAGGACCTCCCTGGGGATTAGCACTAGGAGACTCTGCCGCCTGCCTTTCAACAAGAGGCCGCTTTACCAGCATCTCAAAGGCTAGCAGAGTAGAACAGTAACCCAGTTAGAGTCTGTTTCTCCCCTTCTGAATGCAATGTGTCGCATGAGAGGGGGACGGGACCAGCTTGCCAAGAGAAGGCGCCATGGAGAGAAAAGGCTCAGGTGTGGGAGCTCATGGCGCAGGCACAGAGCTGGTGTGGGGACCGACAGGGGACGTGAGCCGGGAATGAGCCGGCATAGGGCGTGCCTGTAAGTCTGGCTAAGCTTAGACTTCGTCCAGTCCGAAAGGACTTGTTATTCAATCGGAAGCTTTTGAGCAGCCCTAGACTTGGTTAAGGTGTCCCAGATCACAGGGAAGGCTTGTGAGGGGAAAATAAAAAGGGTCAGAGGGCTGGAAGCTCCAGTGCCTTGGGATTCTCAAACTTCAGCGCCAGAACCACAGAGGAACTTGTGACGGATGTAAATTCCCGATCCTTGTCCTCCTGTATTTTCGGTCCCATATGGTGCCAGTGAACGCCAACAGAAATCCCCAGTTTGGGAGGCGGCATGAGACCGCAGAGCTGAGAAGTTGGCCTGGCTGGGAGGCAGCCCCTGGGACCTAGGCAGGCTGGAATGTGGACCATGCAGTCGCCCCGAGGGGAGCTGGCTTATATAGATTGAAGGCCCTGCCCCTGGTCTCTGATTGGCCTTCTCTTATGCAAATGAAGACTCCAAATCCTTACAGTTTGATTGGCCTCAAAAACACTGTCCTCATTGGTCAGAACGAGTCAGTAATTAGCGGAGCTCTGCAGTCGATTTGACAGGGAAAGTATCAGTCTTATTGGTTGACATAGGATTCCACGAATTCCTTTATAGGGTTGGCCTAGATGCAGAACCGTGCGGTTCCATGCAGGCTTGTTCAGTGCAGTTTGCTGAGGGTCCCGCTTGGTGACGGCTGCTATGCTCCACTTTTCCATTTGAGCCCACGGGGCCATCAGGACCCATTGCGCATAGGGACCCACGTAAAATTCCCAAAACTCCTCGCAGCCAACCTTCAAGGGCAAATGGATTGGCATCAGGCGTGTCCATAAGCTTCCTCCTTCCTCTGGCACAGAGAACTGGCTCCCTCTCTTTTCCATAAGGCTTCTTCCCGGGCTCCCCACCCGATAGACCCCCGCTGCCGGCCAACGTGGCGGCCAGGGCCTGGCTGACCGGCAGGTGGAGCCTGGGTGGACAGGCTGGCCAGCGCCCACGGCCGGGAGGCTCCCGCCCCGCCCTGCCCCGCCCAGCAGGAAAGCCCACAGCCCGGCTTTGTGAATGGCACGGAGCTTACGCATAAACAAATGGGCGGGGTTCTGTGGTGACTGGCTGACGCGGCAGCCAATTATTGAAGCGGCGCCCCCTCATCTCCCTGACCTATACTTCCGGGGCATGGCCAGTCCTTCAGGACGCCAGGCGTTGCTCTGCGGAGCGGAGTCGATTTGATTGGCTGGACGGAGCGGAGTCCCCCCCAACGCCCCTAGCGCCCCCCGGAAGAGCGTGTTTGACAGACAGGTCTGGCGGCCAGTGGGGTGTCAGGAGGCCGGGCGGAGGCTCCGGGGGGCGGGGCTAGCGCTGAGCAGGGCGGGGCGGGGCGGGCAGGGAGCGGGCAGGGCCCGGGCTGTCGGGCCGGAGATGCTGCGGGGACGCGCGGGCGCTTAGCCGCGGCGGGAGCCCCGCGCCCACCGGAGGCTCTGAGGTGAGGCACTCCTGTGTGTGAGGGTTGCGGTGGCTGCGTCCTCGCCACCGCCGGCGTCCTGCCCGCGGGGCGCTCCGGGCCCCGCCGCGATGGGGGCGGGGCGGGCACCTGCCCATGTCCGCGGGCACCTGCCGCGGGGCCGGAGGGCCCCGGGTCTGCCCCGGGGGGAGCGGGAGCGGGCCGGGCTGGGCAGGGAGCAGGTACCGGCCCGCCGGCCCGCACCCGGGTCCCGCCCCGCCCGGCCCGTTCCCACGCCCGGGCCTGTGCCCGGTGCCCTCGGAGTGGGGTGGGGCGGGGTGGCGCGGGGCGGGGTGGCGCGGGGCGGCCCAGCCGCGGAGACCCTCGTCCTGGCGCTGGAGAGATGGGGAGCTGAGGCCGGACACGGCCGTGCCCATCGGGGCGAGACCGGTTTGTCCGGATTCTCCGCGAGGAGGCGCGTTTCCGCCCAGTGCGTGCCCGGCGCCTCTGCCCGGGCCGGCGAGCACCGCGGGCCCGGAGGCTGCCCGGGGGCCTGGAGGAGTGGACCCCGAGGCCGTCCGTGGGCCCGGAGGCTGTCCATGGGCCTGGAGGAGTGGACCCCGAGGCCGCCCGTGGACCCCGAGGCCGCCCGTGGAGACCTGCCAGCGCGGGGCCGTGGCGCCCAGGAGGAAGGGAAGGACCGGCTCTCAGATGCTGGCACAGGCCGTGTAGGCTTCGTTGGGGCGGGTCCGATCTCCCTCCTCGGCTCCCAGGAGGGGGTGTGTGGCCGAGCCGGCAGACCTGCCGGATTGTTTCCTAATGACCGGAGCACCTTACGGCCTCCGCCTCTCCGTGCCGCCTTCCTGTGGGAGAGCGCCCTGGGGTGTGGGTAGACCGGACACCCATAGACGGTGCCCTTATTCCCGAAGGATGGGCTTCCGGCGGGTGCAAAGGGCCGTTTCCAGGTGGTTATTGGGAGGAGCTGGGAGACAGTTTGGCTTGATTCTTCCAGGCAAGGTCATGGGGCTGGACTCGGCGGGGACCGAGCGGGGTGGATCCACCCCGGCATTCACCTGGTTGTGATCGCTGTGTCCCAAGGGGGGGGGGGGTCCCTTCTTCAGTCAGGCCTGCTTAGATCAGGCAGTGGGTGCTGCTCTCATCCTGTGCCTCCATATTTCTTATATCCCAACGATTTTCATCTTAGTCATCTTCAATGGCAGGTTTGCAGTTCTTGGCAATAAGTTGCTTTTACTGGATATACACGGACTGCCAAATTATGATGATCTCTGAACGCATAATAATCTGGCCGTTCGGTGTATATGTATATTAGAGGCCCAGTGCATGAATTCGTGCATGGGTGGGGTCCGGCCAGCCTGGCCAGGGGGAGGGGACATGGGCGGCTGGCTGGCTGGCTGGCCTGCCTGCTGGTCCAACTCCTGGTCGAGGGGACAATTATTTGCATATTAGCCTTTTATTATACAGGATATACGCTGAGTGGCCAGGTTATTATGTGGTCAGAGATCATTATAATCTGGCCACTCGGTGTAAGTCAACAGGTTGGTGGAAGAACCAGCGTCCTCATTCCTTTGACTTAATTGCTGGGTGGCACGGTGTCTTGGAAAGCAAGCCTCGTTAACTGGCACAGGCAGGGCACCTCCGTGGGTATCACAGGCTTGCAGAAAACACTCTTTTTTTTTTTCTTTCTGAATCTAGGGACATTTGGTACTTGATTCTCTCATGATTTGCTTCCCAAGAGTTCAGTAAAACGCTGCTCTGCTTGACCCTTTCCACCTGCAGCCTTCTGCTCGGTGCCAACGGGAGCTCAGAGAAGGGCCCTGGGGCCGGGGTACCCCGCGGACGGTGGTGTCTCAGCTCAGCTTGCTGGTGTCTAGGCCTCTCCCTCTGTATTTTCGGTCAGTGACCCCTGGCTCTGTGGCCTTAGACTGTAGGGGTGTTGAACTCAATCAGAGAAGGGGCCAAAATTTAAAATCCAGCCTAAATCGCGGGCCAAATGGTTTACTGAACAGTCATAAACTGACAATGTCATAAACTGACAGCGGAGTGCAGTGATGACAGCGCGGTGCGGGCCACATTGCAAGGCCTGGCGGGCTGGATTTGGCCCGCGGGCCTTGTGCTTGACACATGTGCCTTAGAGACATGCCCTCGCCTACTGCCTACAGCTCTGGGGGAAGCTCTCTGCCCGCCTCAGCTGCACCTGTACCCTTGGATGCCTGGCCCTGCCGTCTCCATCCTTCAGGCACTTGAAAAAGGTCATTTCTTGGTGACGGTCCTGACAAGACCCCATCAGCCATCTCCCACACGCTCGCCCTCCCGTTTTTCATTCTCTGGCTGCTACTGTTGCTGCAGAATCATTTTGTGCTGCAGACTGCTCATTGGGGACACACTTACATTGGCCCTGTGGACCTTAATTTCCCATAACGCCGAGGAGAGCGCTAGACTGAGTCATGTGGGTACAGAGCATTCTGTGCTGGCAGCGACGGCTTAGCCCAGGGCTCCTGCGTTCTGGCACCAGCGCTGAGCTGTGCCACCGAGGATTCGGAATCCCGGCCACGCACGGCACCCCGGTTCCTGGGGGCATTTAAAGGTGGGGGAGATACTGGAGCCAAAAGACAGAGGGGGTATTGGAGGACGCTAGTTCTGCTAGTTCTGCCCCTGGGTTTTATAACTACGTGTTATATAATGCTGCGCTGGATTCCTACGGAGGGGGGCACAGTTAGTTCTCATTTCCAAAGGCTTAACTGTTGGTGTTGGCCGTCTGTCCTCCCCGCCTCTGCAGGTGCGGTGACGTCGGGGACAGAAGTTGGATGACGCAGGCGGCTGCGCTTCTTCGTGGGGAGCACACGTTATGAACCCTTTCTGGAGCATGTCTGCAAGCTCCGGACGCAAAGTAGGTCCCGGGGACGGTGACGGATGTGGGCAGGACACCGTTTGCATAAGGACAGAGGCGGCCCAGTAACCTCCACCAGGCCACCGTCTGGTTTTTCCAGTCCAGGCTTTCCTTTAGAGAAGCAGGTGCTCTGTGGGTTAAAGTTAGCTTCCGGGACGGAGGTCGCATCTCAGATAGAAATGACTCTGGGAGCACTCAGAGATGTGGATTGGCGACGCTAACCGAGGACGGCCACTCACGCCTGAGCCGCGAGATGCTCTGGGCGGGAAGGCCCTGGGAGAGGCCGGCCCCGTGTGGCCAAGTCCAACTCGAGGCCACTGGTTAAATTTCTCTAAATACAATGTCTCCTTTCAGTGGCAAAACAGAATACATCTTAGGAAAGCCGAACGTACGCAGGCAAAAGCGTAACCCCACCTCGGAGAGCACCGCCGCTCATCTGTTCTCTGGCACAGGGCGTGTATTTGAAGGCAGTAATTTAGCAGCCAGAGGCGGTTTCTCTGGACTCCCCTGGTCTCTCTCTCCTGGGGGTGATGGCTTAGGCGGGGGAGCGTCCAAATACGGCCCCATATGCCCCAGGGACAGGGTCTCAGTCGGACCCACTGCCAGTGAGAAGAGCTTCCTTCCTGTCCCCAACCCAAGCGCTCATGCCCAGTGACTCGCTCACTCAGCGCTGGTGTGTGAGCAGCTTAGGCCTGGGCCTTGCACAGCCATCTCATTGTTCAGTCACCCTGTGCCCTCTTTTGGGGGCCCCCGGAGAAACCATTTTTTTCTTTGTTTCACTTAAGTTTCGTGAATATTGGCTTTCTGGGCTCCCTAGGACACAGCTCACAGGAGTTTTCTAATGAGTCCGTCTTGCTTCAGCTCTGGATACCGGCCGCACAAAGGCCTTTCGAGTCATCTCGGCCACGGTGCCAGGATGTCCTCTTAAGAGTGATTCCAGCTTTCAGGCCAGGGGCTAAGGACAGCACACACACACACACACACACACTCTGTGTGGGAAGAACCATCCGAACAGCCCTGGTTGGCTTGGCTCAGTGGCTAGAGCAGGGGTCTTCAAACTACGGCCCGCGGGCCACATGCGGCCTGCGGGCCACATGCGGCCTGCAGAGGAGTCTGATCCTGCCCGCCAGGTTTTTTGGGCAGTGAGCGCAGCCGAGGTGTTACAGTAGGAATTAGTAGTTCATATAGTCCGGCCCTCCAGCTCTCTGAGGGACCGTGATCTGGCCCCCACTTTAAAAAGTTTGAGGACCCCTGGGCTAGAGTGTCAGTCTGCGGACTGAAGGGTCCCAGGTTTGATTCCGGCCAAGGGCACATGCCTGGGTTGTGGGTTCGATCCCCAGTGGGGGACGTGCCGGAGGCAGCCTATCAGTGATTCTCTCTCATCATTGATGTTTCTATCTCCTCCCTTCCTCTGTGAAATCAATAAAGAAATATGTATTTAAAAAAGAACCATCCTAACATGTTCTCCCCACTGCGTCTCGAACAGCGGTCTGACGGGGAAGAGAAGACGGCGACTGGGGACGGGAAGGCCAGCCCCCCGCGCACGGCTCCCAAGAAGCAGCTGCCGTCCATCCCCAAGAACGCGCTGCCCATCACGAAGCCCACGTCCCCTGCCCCGGCAGCTCCGTCAACGAATGGCACGCACGCTTCCTACGGGCCCTTCTACCTGGAGTACTCCCTGCTGGCGGAATTGTGAGTCCCTAGCCCGGCTGGCTGCGTTCTGAACGACTCTGAAGGCAGAGAGTGGAAGCCTCTAATGGCCTGGGCTCAGTTACTGGCCGCCATCTAACCTTCGAGCTCAGACTCCTACCTCTGCAGGGTCAGCCTGATGTCTGTGGAGAGGGAGGCTGCTGTAGGCAGGACAAGCTTTCTTAGCCAAGGCCTGAGGAACGACATACTCTGTCATAGATGTAATGGCTCTCATGCAGATCCTGGGCAAGTAGGACTGGAAGGCAGATGTGTGCGTTGATTTCCATGCCTGCTGTGGAGGGCGTGAACAGGGAGGAAGGTTTAGGAAGGACCTGTGGTAGGTCAGGGGCTTGATTTTGGTCTTCCTTCCTGTGCGGGAGGAATCCGCCTCCTGAAGAGGTCCTAGAGACGGCACAGTGGGAGGTGGCCATCCAGCCTGCCCTGGGCAGGCCCCGCTGGAGGCTTTGTGCTGTGTTCTGGAGTCCCCTTGTGAGAGCACCGACCTCGGAGGAGGTGGTCCCAGTGGGGAGAAGGAGAGCCAGGCCTGGGAGGCAGGAATTGAAGTAGCTGGAGGAGATTTAAGACGTGCATGACTGCACACATGGGAAGGCCCGTCACTAGGAAGGGACTTGGCTCACTCCGTATGACCTCCGGAGCTGGAGGAGGTGACCAGGGCGCCATAAAGGCGTGGGCTCTGCGCAGGACGCGGCGGGCTGGTGATTCAGGGTGGGACTGCGGATGCACATGTGCGCACGGCGTGAGGAGGATGGCAGCGCCTGGCCTACGGCGGGCTCCCACGGTGACCTAGAGCAGGTGGCATTTGATTAAATAACCTGTCCCAAGGGCAGGAAGTGTGGAGAATTCTTAGTTTCAATTATTTACTGAGCTGTGTCCTAGCCCTGTGCTGCAGGCACGCGCTGTGTGGGGTCGCGAGGCGGAGAAGTGCAGTAGTAAAGCAGAACCTGAGTCTTTATAAGCCCAGTGTGCCCGGACACACTGAGCTATGGATCGGTGGCATAAAAAAAAAAAAAAAAAAAAAAAAAAACCCAGAATAAAATTGCTTTGTCCACGCAGTTATTTAAAGGCACCGGTGTTGTCAGGCAGAGGGCTGAGCCGCCGTCTGAGGGCGAGTGTGGCCCGGTGGCAGGGCCCCGGGCTGTGGAAGGGCCTTGTGCTGGAGGCAGGGCGCACTTGGACAGGCTTCCATTGTGGCACCGAGCCCTCTGTCTGCACAGAGCACAGAGCCCTCTGGCACACAGCACTGCAGGAGCTGCGTCTGTCAGCCACGCTGCTGTGCCAGCCACGCTGCTGTGGACATGCCCGGGGTCGGTGGCCAGGAGTGACTGCTTTAAAGTTAGGCACATAGGTAATAAAACTACCACCTGAGGTCCTGTCTGCTTCCCCCTTAGAGCGCACAGCGACGTGTTTGGGCTCATGGCTCAGTTACGAAGAGCGGCGTGGCATGGCTGGGGTGGGACGAGGTCCCAAAGAGCCCGAGCAGCCTGTCTGCCGTCTGGGCACCCACCGCTTCCCACCCTGGGCCCAGAGGGCATGTCGGCGCTGCAGGGTCAGCTCAGAGCAGAAGCACATCGCGGACAAACCTAACCATGGCCTTCTGCCCAGGGAGCAGGGCCACGCCGAAAGCGACACCTCTGTGAAGCCCATGCGTGGGACTTCATTCTTAACCAGAGGCCCGGTGGACGACCTTCATGCACTGTGGTGTGGTGGCGGTGGGGCCCTCAGCCCAGTTAGCGCCCTCTCACAGTCCAGGAGCCCTCAGGGGATGTCCACCTGCTGGCTTAGACCCACTCCTTGAGGAGCAGGCCTACGCTGGCAGGCGGACATCCCCCAAGGGGTCATTAGCGCTGCCACTGTGCTCCCCAATGGTGAACCCAGCTCCTGTGTTGAGCGTATGCCTCCGGGGGGTCAGTGTGCATCTTAGTGACCGGCTGTTCAGTCTATTTGCACATTAGCCTTTTATTATATAGGATTACCTAGCACTGGGTTTAAGTGGCTGTGGAACGTGTGTGGTGAGCTCTGTTGTGCAGTCACAGCAGCAGTACCCTGACCAGCCCTCTCATCTACGTCAGGCATGAGGTCCAGAGCTTACAGCAGGTTGCATTGTTCAGTTACCCCCAGCACATCTCTGGGATGCTGTTTGGAGGTGGGTTCTGGGAGGAAAACTTGATTCTGTATGTCCCTGTGTTTGGCTCGCATCTTAATCTGGCTCTGTGGGGGGCAGCCAGTGGAGGGCAGCCCCGGGGCCCGGTGAGGGGCTGGGATGATGGGCCTGTCGGGTTGGGGCCTCGCTGCCCCTGGAGGGATTGTTTGTCCGTCACTGCCCTCCGTCCAGCCCACGCTCTGCTCTGTTGCAGCACCTTGCTGGTGAAGCAGAAGCTGCCGGGGGTCTACGTGCAGCCGTCGTACCGCTCAGCGTTAGGTAAGTGCCTTTCTGCGGCGGCAGCACGCTCGGTGCCTCCGACGCCAGGCCTAACCGTGCCTGCTCTCCCGCAGTGTGGTTTGGCGTGATCTTCATCCGGCACGGACTTTACCAGGACGGGGTGTTCAAGTTCACGGTGTACATCCCCGATAACTACCCGGACGGCGACTGCCCGGTGAGCGGAGCTCCGTGCTGGCCAGGGAGGAGCCCGCGGGGCGGGAAGGAGTCTCGGCCGCTTTTATGACTGTTTCCCATGTGTCTGTCTGCGCTTCGGTCTGTGGGGGGAGGGCCTGGGCCTCGCTGTGCCCTTTGCCACGTCCGCCTCCACCGGGAGCTGTGCCTGTGCTCGCGCAGCCGTGGCCGAGGCTGGCTCAGCACTCGGGGTGGTGGTGCTGGCAGAGCACCCCCTCACTGCGAAGCTGCATGGCGCAGGGCAGGGGGCTGGCTCCGGGGCAGCTCCGGGCAGGACTGCCTTGTCTGGACACACTCTGCCCTGTCCGCGGGCACCCTGCCTCCCTCGCTCCCCTGAAAGCCACGTCTCTCTCCACCCAGCGCCTGGTGTTCGACATCCCCGTCTTCCACCCGCTAGTGGACCCCTCCTCGGGCGAGCTGGACGTGAAGAGGGCGTTTGCGAAGTGGAGGTGAGTGGCCGCGTGTGTCCTGCAGGGACGGGGGCAGCGGGACGCCCCCTCACGCCCTGTCTCCCGCAGGCGGAACCACAACCACATCTGGCAGGTGCTGATGTACGCGCGGCGGGTGTTCTACAAGATCGACACGGCCAGCCCCCTGCACCCGGAGGCCGCCGTCCTGTAGGTCCCCGCGCGTCCCCGTCGGGCTGGGCTGGGGGGCGGCCCGGCGGAGGCCGCGGGTAACGGCCCGCCTGACCCTCTCCACAGGTACGAGAAAGACGTCCACCTGTTCAAGAGCAAGGTGGTGGACAGCGTGAAGCTGTGCACGGCCCGCCTGTTTGACCAGCCGAAGATCGAGGACCCCTATGCCATCAGGTGAGGGCGCCCCGGCCCCGGGGACTTACAGTGACACGGGGAGTGAGAGGAAGCATCGCCGTTAGCGACAGCCCTCACTGCTCGGAACAGATGGCGGACCCCCGCAGCTCCTTAGACAGACAGCCTCCCCTCGCAGGCACGCTGGGCCATGGGGAGCCACTGAGAGACTCTGGTCCCTGGGGACCCGGCAACGTGCCTTTTCAGTGTCAGTGTCAGCGGGAGCCCCTTTCCCGCAGCCACAGCCCGTCCAGTTCCCATCTGTGAGGGAGGGACGCTGCCTCAGGGAGAGTGACTCGTGGGGGACGGCAGGTTCTGGAGCTGTGACACTTGACCTTGAGGCCGAGTGGCGGGAGCACGGATCTGAGGGGTGGGGGCTTAGCGCTCCGCACACTGGGAGGTGCTGGGAGGCGGTGTAGAGCCGTGGGTACGGGTGTGGGCTCTGCAGACAGAGTGGTCGGCTTTGTGATCGGCACAATCACTCCTTTTCCTGTGCCTCACTTTCTTCATCTATACATAACAGTACCTCAGGGGTCGTTTCCAGGCTTAAATGAGCTAACCCGAGGAAAATACTCTGCAAAGCATGGTTATCATGTGAGAAAAGAATTTAGATAATGTCTAAAACTTACACGTTGTCCACTGATTAGACTTTAAGTCCTCAGGATTTGTTATGACAACTGGCTTAAGTTTTAAAAGATAGATGTTCTGCAAATTTAGTGAGCCAAGCAGTTTTTAAATCTTTTTCTCTCCCTTCAGCTTTTCTCCGTGGAATCCTTCTATACACGACGAAGCCAGAGAGAACATGCTGACTCAGAAAGTAAGCTGACCGTTTGAGAACGCTCCCCTGCTGCCCCTCTCTCCCCGCCTCCGGCACAGACACCCGTGGGGAGACGGTCTGTCCGGTGCTGGCGTCTCACAGCCACTCTGATGTCTGTTTCTGGTTGTGCCTAGAAGAAGCCTGAGGAACAGCACAATAAAAGCGTTCACGTGGCCGGCCTGTCCTGGGTGAAGCCTGGCTCCGTACAGCCCTTCAGTAAAGAAGAGAAAACGGGAACCACCTAGAGCCGGGACTGTGGGGACTGTGCACCAGGCACTTTGCTGCGGACGCAGGCCGCGCCCGGGCTGACCAGCGGCCAGGACGGCTGCGAGTAAACTGTGCGAAGCGGGACTGGGCGTCATGGTGTCCGTGTGCGCGCAGCCCTAACGGCAGGCCCTGGAAACCTCTCTCTCAGTAATGCGTTATTACTTCTGTCAGAAGTGTCTGTAGGGTGGTTATCTAGTTCAGTACTCCAGATTATTGGGGACCTTGAGGCTTAAGTATTTTTCTGAATATAATGCTAAAGGTAAGTGCCATTCTTTGGAAGCGAATAGAGTAGACAGAGTTTAGCACTACGGAATGATTTTTAAATCGGTGTCTCAGCTGTACACACGTTAGGAGGCGGAGAGGAAAGGTGTAGGCGGAGAGGAAAGGTGTAGAGAAAGCAGGTTCCTTAGCGTTCTAGCACTTTCCGCGCGAGGCCACGCGACTCAGTCCTCAGCCCACTGTCTTACTGATTTACGAATCGCTACCAGGTGCACGGTAGGGGCGTGAGGCGGCCGGAACACTGGTTCATAGTTTTGTGGTTTTTTTTTTTTAAAGCAAATTACTTACTGTATTTTTATGGCAGGAGGGAGAAAAAGTGTTAGAACGGTTTCTAATGAAGTCAAATATTTAAGTGATGAATGACTAATGTGTTTTGTAGAGACAAAATAAACCAATAAATGATGGTTCTTTGTCATTTATGCAGGAAACTAAATACCCTTTCCTCAGTATAACTGAACAAAGATTAATTTATAAATGCTTTATTGAAAAATACACTTATTTTCATATAAAATTACAATAGCAGTATCTGGAGAGGTTTTATAAATATTTTTGCAAAACACTATTCTAACTGAACAGTGTAATAAGTTCCATATTTCTTTCAGAGCAATATGAAGTTACCTAGTAACTTTGTTTATACTGATTCAATTTACAATTGAATTTTCAACCTAATATTATTCATTCGACTTAAAAATTGCTGGAACAATACTGATTAATAAAGTTATATATAGATACTTCAATAGCTGTTAAATAACCTTTTCTAATTTGTATGACTGGAACTATGAACTCAATGAAAACCTAAGCTCCTTTTTTTTTTTAAACTGCCAGGAACATAACCAGAGATATTTTAAAATGCATCACCTTGGTAGACACGTGTCTTTTGGATAACTACCTCCAAAGAAAGGCCATAATTTTTCATATTAATTCCCTTAATTCAACTTGATTTAAAAATCTTCACTTAGCCAGCTGATCCCTAATGTAGGGGTGGGGGGTGGGGGGTGGGGGGGAGGAACCGGGAAATTTAAAATATGTGCCCCAGAGGTGGCTGCTGGGGCTTTAACAGTTCTGAACATGTACAGAAGCATCAAAGAGGATGGTGAGTGTTTAGCCTAGCAGTTTTGCACTTAATAAGTTCACATTGTAGAAAGTGCCATCACAATATACAGCAAAACCTGGGTTAAGAAATCATGCTTTTTACAGCCTAAAAGTGCCGCTTTTTACACAACTCACGCACACCACACACCAAACACGCAAGCACCTGCCACACTGCACCACACCTACGGGAGGGGAGGCTACACACAGGGACCGGGCGACGCGGGCCATCTGAGTCTGGGCCCTCTCCCTTGTGTTTCTAAAATGCAAAGTTCTCCCAACTCCTACCGGCTGTTTTAGGCAGAGTACCTAGCTTCTCTGCTGCTTTTCATGAGCGCCAGAGACCACAGACAGGTGGGAAGGGACTGAAACGGCCCTTGGCACACGTTTCGGCATGCTTTGTTCTCTACAGTACCTGGAAAAGCTCTGCCAGAGAGTTAACAAATCCCAAACAGATTCTAGGCAGCCTTGACGGCAAGCACTGGGTGGTAGGAAAAAAGGCAGATGGGATGAGTAAAAATAAGGATATTGGAAAGATTAAGGAAAAGAGCCCCGCAATCTAGCATGCATTAACCGATGCTGTTAAACAGTTGGTGAAAGGAGTTTCAACACAACAGACTAACCTCAGTGGGAACCTCGGTCATTAGCTACATCTTGCAGACGGCGTAATAAGGCGGTGTGGTTTTCTGGGCAAATTCTTTTGGCAGGCGATTCACTTCCATCTTCCAGAAGAATCCCTCTCTTTTTGGTTGGCGTCTCTCCTGTCCGTATCATACTGTTAATTTCTCTCAGTCTCTAGAGAGAGGAGAGGGAAAGCATAACAACTTGAAACCCCGGATACACATGATGCGTTGCTAAGGCAAAGAACCTCAAATAAGTGGTTTACTCTGAAGAGTTAGAACACATCCATCGAGGAAAGAACTACTGAGCTACCCAACCTCCCCATGTCACCTCTCGGCTGGCTGAGCTGATGACGGGTGGAGGAGGGGGGTTTCACATGCTCCAGGTGGAAAGGAAAAATGTAAGCTGACAAATCTGAGTGCTTTCTACAGAAGTTATAGATCAGGACGTTGCTAATGCCTTACTTCACCAACTCCATACACCCCCATCCTTCTTTAGAAATAGCACCATTTTGCACAATATTGTGCCGATTTTTTTTTTTTTTTTTTAGTCCAACAGCCATTTTCAACTGGAATTTCACAAGAGAAATAAGTCTTAATGCCCTTAATTACTCTGTAAGCCTTAATTACTCTATTTTGGTATGATCTGGAATGTCATAGTTACTTATTATCTACCCTTGGAAGACTGAGAAAAGTTGGGCAAATTCTCTGCAAGGAACGTCTCCTGAGAAAACCCTGCCCGGTGCTGGAGACCAGATCTGTCCCCAGTGACAAGTATTTCTCCGCCAGCAGTCTAACACTGTGACTCCTCCCCAGGTGGTGATCATGTACCAGCAGGATTGCAAGTCACAACGCTGGGTGCTTAACCTACAATGCACCCTGGGAAGTGTACAGTTCTACACGTTGGACAAATACATAGGCATGAGATCACCACGGTAAAGACATAAAGCAGTTCCTTCACTGCAGGAAATCCCCTCGCTGTCCCAGCTCCCCCGCCCCAAGGCAGTCCCTGCTGGTCACTGTCCCTCAGTTCGTGCTTCTCCAGTGGCCTAGACACGGACTCACACAGGAAGTGGCCGGATCAGTCTAGTGACTTGCACTTAAGCATTCACCCCTTGGGGTTCATTTTCATTGCTAAGCGTTATCAGTGCTTTTTACCTCAAAGTAGTCCTCTGCTGGTCTACCCGGGCTTGTTTATCCATTAACCAGCTGGAGGACACTGGGTTCTCTCCTTTCTGGCAAATAGGAATCTAGTCATAATGTTCATGAGCATGTTTTGGCATGAACCTAAGTTTTCATTCCACGTGGGTAGTACCTAGGAGTGAGATTACTGGTCATATGGTAAAGGTATATTTAATTCTACGTTTTGGGTATAACGGTTCTGCTACACCATTCTGGAGTCTGACCAGCAATATAAGCTTGCATCGCTTCACGGCACTGCCAGCATTTGCTGTCACTGTCTAAGACTTTAGCCATTTTCACAGGCAGATAATAGATGAAGCGTTAAAATCTTTTGCCCATTTTTAAATTTGGTTTTCCTTTTGAGTTTGGATAATCCTTTATGTACTGTAGATACAAATCCTTTATCATCAGCTATGAGATCTGTAAGATTTTCTTCCAGTCTGTGGCTTTTCTATCTTCATTTTGATCATCTACTCACTGTGTCACTCCTTTATAGATTGTGCTATTGATGCTGTATCTAAACCCATGTTCACAAAGATCTGCTTCTATGGTTTAAGGTTCATAGTGTAGGTCTGTGGTTCATTCTGAGTTAATGTTTTGTATATGGTACAGGGTCTGGGTGCAACTTTATCATCAACTGCATCCTCATAACTGTAACTTTGTGTGTGTGTGTGTGTGTGTATATATATATATATATATATATATATATATATATATATATATATATATATATATTCTTCATCTGGTTGAGGAAAGCCCCTGAGAGTTGTATCATGAATGAGTGTTGGACCGGGCTAGTAAAACTACTTTTCTTTCAGTGTACTGGAAGTTTGTCTGCAGGGAATTAGTTCATTTCATCTGTATCATCACAGTTATTGCACAAAGTTGGTTTTTATCCTTCCTGCTTAGACTATTCAGAGATGTATCTTTTTTCTTTTCAAAAACAAAAAAAAAAACAAAACAAAAAACCAAACCAAAACCTTTAACTTTAAATGGCCTTCATTTTTTCTACTTTCATTTGTTTATTTCATTGATTCCTTCTCTTTCTCAAGTTGCTTAGTCACTAACTTGAAACCGTTTTTCTTTCTAGATAGGTATTTAGAATTATAGCTTTTCCTCTTAGCTGCATTTCACAAATTCTGATATGTTGATTCAGAAATACACAATTTAGTTTCCAAAAATTTGGGGATTTTCCAGAGAAAATGCATTATCTGAATCCTTTACAATTTATTGAGACTTCCTGAGCACCTTGCCTTGCTCCCTCGGCAGCCTGCTGACTTTCACCACGAGGCCTGACACAAGCTTCCCTCCCCGGCCCCGCCCCAGACGGAGGCCGATGCGGCTCAAGAGCCACACTAAGTGACCAGCACACTGCACTGTCAGCATGTCCGTTCTCCCCTCGTCAGAGACAGCACGGAGGACAGAGACACTGTCACAGGAACAGGTACTCCGGCCATCAGTTTAGAGAAACCCATTTTCTTTCCCTAAAAAAATTGGGAATTTAAAAATTTTACAGATGGAATAAAAAACACACAAAATCCCAGATTTAGAGTAGAATGTTAAAAATGCACAAATAGGAAAAGGAAAGAATGAAGAAAAATCCAAGTCCCTTAATGTGATTTCCAACTGTGAAATTCTCCCCACAAACCCCTGGTCTTTGTTCTCCCGGGACCTAACTGTTCCCTTTTCCCTGGAAGCTCCATCCATCGTTCTAGACGCCTAAGCATGCGGTGGGTAAAAAGAGCCGAGAGGGGCCGGGCTCACCTTGGAGGGACTGTTGCTGAAGTAGTAGAAAATCTTTTCTCGGGGAGAAAGCACGATTTCGTGCTTGTGCGGGGAGATGTAGACGGGGTGGTTCTGGGACAGCTGCACGCGGCGAGGGGAGCCAGCTCTGACAAACGGGTACGGGGATAGCGGAGGGGCGTCCGTCTGTTAAAAAAGAAAAAAAGCATTTCTAAGCCAAGCAAAACTTCTAACCGGTCTTTTCTGAAAGGGGTTATTTTTGTTATAGGAGTGAAAAGACAATAAACCATTAGCTTGAGGAATGACACCAACTAATAAACCTAAAGAAAGCCATACAAACAGCAAACTCGGAAGGGCTTGCTTGTGCCAGTCCCTGTTTTAAGCTCGTGTAGTGCATTATGTCATTCAATCCCCACACCAACCTCAGCAGCTAGGGCCGTGGTCGGCAAACTCATTAGTCCGCAGAGCCAAGTATCAACAGTACTACGAGGGACATTTCTTTGGAGAGCCACATTTTTTTAAACCTCAACTTCTTCTAATGCCACTTCTTCAACACAGACTCGCCCAGGCTGTGGTATGTTGTGGAAGAGCCACACTGCAGGGGCCAAAGAGCCGCATGTGGCTTGTGAGCCGCGGTTTGCCGATTATGGGCTAGGGAGGCTCGTGCCCGTTTTATGGAGGAGGAAACGAGGCCTGGGGAAAGCTAACCAACTGGCAGGGCTGCCCGGCTGCTCATTCTGGACGCGGGGAGCCGTGCGTGCCCTGGCCTGGCTGTGCTGCACTGGGAAGCCACATGCCTTCTCCTCCTGTGTGAGACGCAACACTGTAAACTGAGTCACGCTTTTCTGTTGGACTTCCTCCCTCTGACTTAAGGAGAGAACCATCAACAAAGCCAGCTTACCTACGGAACTGCTCACACGGCAGTGACTCCTCACCCCTCGAAAGTGAGAACAAACTACCAACAGTCGCCGTCAAACCTACCACGCTGGCCTGCGAGTACTTGAGGGCAAACGTCTGGATCTGTTTGATGTAGACGTTGTTGTAGAACTGGATGAGGTCTCCCCTCTCCTCCTCCTCCTCCAGGTCGCTGCTGGCCCCGGTGAGGCGGGTGGGCGTGGGAGGGGCGCTGCTGGGCTGGGGGACGGGCAGGGTGCTGCTGGACCTCATGACGGGGCTGGAGTCCCTGCTGGCTGTGGCAGGCAGAGCAAGGGTCACACAGAGGCTGCGTTCCTCCTGCCGAATTTCCCCTTTGGAACAGCTGCCTGCCACCCTTGTGTAAGGGCAGCAAAGGGGCCTTCATTCTCCTCACCGGGAGCACAGCGCAGGGAGGTGATAAGTACTAACGCCCCCCCCACCTCCGGCCATGAATGTGGAGGGGCACAGCGAGGTGCCACTGTAAGTCTCCCCAAGACCCCAGCACCTGGCCCTGCGTTAAGTGGGGCGAACACTTAGGGAGGGGATTTCCGCAGCGGGTTCGGCCCGCACGCCAGACTCCCCTGAGACGCAGGCCCGCGAGTTCCTGCCTGATCCCCCCGAGAGACGTGTTTTGCACAATGTGCCTCAAGACTACGGGATAAAGGGCAAACAGCGTTGCCACTAAATTTAGAATCATTCCTTGTCCCAGCAAATCCCTTCCCAGTAATACAGTTTCATAGTTCCCTGAGAAGTAATTTCGTTTAGTCATCGTCCATCGTCTACCAGGGGTCCTCAAACTTTTTAAAGTGGGGGCCAGATCACGGTCCCTCAGAGAGCTGGAGGGCCGGACTATATGAACTACTAATTCCTACTGTAACACCTCGGCTGAGCTCACTGCCCGAAAAACCTGGAGGGCCGGATCAGACTCCTCTGCGGGCCGCATGTGGCCCGCGGGCCGTAGTTTGAAGACCCCTGGCTAGGCCTAAAACGAACCGTATTTTGTGCGTGTGCAGAGACCCCGCTTACTTCGGTCTTTGTTCAGCTCTGTGGGAGAATTCTGATGGCTTCTGCTCTCGCTGCTGCCAGAGTTTCTTCTTCTCCTTTTCCCTCTTATCAAAACACTTCTATACACCTGCAGGGAGACCAGCAGAAGGGGACAAAAAAGGTGATTTATAGAATACGGCCTAGGTTACACAAGCTTGACACGTAATTTAATTCTCACCATCCTATGACATGACAGTCCTCCTCCTCAGGGGGAGTTAATCAATGGACCCAGGGTCTTATTGTCCATGAGACAGATCCAGGGTGGACATCGGGCCTGCTGCTTGGAATCCCAAGTACAGCCCACAAGGCGACAGAGCAGTAAAAGGACCCACCATAGAGCCAAGTCCTTCTAAGCCACACAGAGAGGTCACGCGCCTGCCTCTTTAAGACAGATGAACAACATTAAAGGTAAAACAAGTCTTAAACCTTCAGGAGATGTTGTCTTGGTTAAATGTACCATGGTTCCTGAATCAGACTGAAAGGTGGCACAGAAACCAAACAGCTTCCTCCTCTACCTCTTTCCTGTGGTGAGCTAAATGACGCCGCCTGTGATTCACATCACTGCCTCTGGGAGGAAAGAGAACTTGAACTAAAGACTTCCTTTACAGGGGAGTCTGGGGAAAAGGCTACAGAAGCAGCCCTGGCTGACGCTGTGTGTTTCTCAAAGACGCGAGGAGCGAGGCTCTGTCTGAGCCCTAAGAGGAGGAGTTACCTGGCTCCGGGCCTGTGGCTGCGTCCTGTAGCAACGCATGATGTTCTGGAAGGACTTGTCCTCTTTGGTGACCTGGGAGAGAACAGGAGTGTTCTGTGAGAGCGACATATAATACTTCCGGCAACATACTGTGAGCGCTAGACACTTGTCCACAGTGAAACTGGTGAAAATTATTTCAAATTAGGCACCTAACATCTAGACATGGTCCTGGCACACAAACAAATGAAGAAATATCTATGAAAGAAAATTTAAAATTCGGCAACAATAGAGGTGGTGAACGGTACCTAAACCAAGACCTGGTGTCACATCTCACAAGAGGGAAAAAGCCAGCATTTCTCTTTCTACAGAACCCCAGTAAAATGACAGACAACTTCTACTCAGACACTACTCAGGCAGAGAGGCAATCAAACATCCTATTAAAAGTGCTCAAAGTAAAAAAAAATCTAAGGAATCCAGTATCCAACAGTTATCTTTCAAAAATTAAAATGAAATGAATATATAATCACAGACGTCCTGGCCAGGGCGCTCCGGTTAGAGTGCCACCCTGCGCACCAAACCTTGTGAGTTTGATATCCAGCCCCAGTCAGGGTATGTGAGACAACCGATTGATGTGTGTGTGTGTGTGTGTGTCTCTCTCTATCCCTTCCTCTCTCAAAAAATTGATGGAAAAAATCCTCAGGTGGGGATAAAATTTTTTTTTCTGAGAGTAGGGAAGAATCTTTTTCCTTTTATAATCCAAAGTACTCACTTTTGCCATCACATAAATGGCACACATCAACAACTGGTCCAGATGTCTGTCCATCATAAGCTCAGGACACTGAATTATGGAGAATTCAAAGCAGGTCCAGATCTTTTTCCTTAGCTCATCGGAAATATCCAGCTTAGCACAAAGGTCCCGAAGGCGGACCCCCGCTAAGTGGTAAACCTAGTAGATAAAAAAAAACACATCTCAAAGCCTGTTTATCTAGCACATTCCCCAAACTCGTGGCCAGGCAGAGGATGTGCAGAGCTACCTTCCTGAAGAAGAGCGATAAGGAGCTGGTCTTCCGGGGCCTGCCGCCGCCGGCGCCGGGTCCAGGGGGGGCTGGCTTCTGCTGGCCGCCGGGGGAGAGCTGCGGAAGGGCCACCGGCCCCGGGACCTGCAGGGCGGCTCCCGGCACCGGCTGGGAGCCCAGGTTCCCGGCCAGCGCCTGGGCGCTGAGCGGCTGCATGGAGCCCGGCACGGCCTGGGCCTGCCCCCCGACATTCACCTGGACCGGGAAGAAGGTGATCCCTCCGTTCTCATTGGCGATGCCTGCAGTTTGTGACCAAGACAGAAGCACAAGGGAAATGCTGATAATGCAGGTTCCCAGGCAGGGTTCCCAGCCCGCCCCCCTCCTAACCCCCTCCTTGTCTCGTCGTCATTCCAGCCAAATCTCAGGTAACTTCCCAGTGACCGCCGCGGACAAAGAACTCGGGGTCCGGCCCGGCCTGCCTCACCTTGGACGGGAATGGTCACGGTCTGTCCATTGTTGGCGGTGACAGTGGCCGTTGCCATGGGGACCAGAGTCTGTCCGGGCACCGGTGTGACGGGGACCGCCTCCCCGGGCACGCTCTGCACGGGGACAGCGCTGACCAGGGGCTGCGGGGGCAGGCGGCCCGGGGCCCCCCTGTCCGAGGGGCTGTCGCTGTCCACGAAGAGCCGTCTGCGCGTGGAGCTGGCGGCCGGGGAGCTGTACCGGTCATACAGCGTGGTCGGAGAGCTGATGCCTACGGGGAAAAACCACACCACTGAGCTCGGGGAGGGAGAGGACTCAGCCACGCTGTTCCCAGTGCGAAAAGCTAATTTAAAAGCCAGCAGAAGTTACCGGAGTCGCATCATAATTCATAATTCAACGAAACACTGTTCTGAGCAAAATTTACAGAAAGGTTTTTGTCTCTCACCCCACCTTCTGCTAAATCAAACCAGGCTTTGCCCTCCACTGCTTCAGGGCCTCGACGAGTGAGAGGCAATTCAAGGAATTATTCTATTTTTCCACGATATTTTTAACCATATTCAATTTCTACCTAATGCTCACATAAAATGTGATTTTACCATAAGCCCACCACTTGATAAGGGGTCTTGATGGTACCATCTGGGACCATTTTTACCCAAGTTTTAGGAATCCTCAACTTTGTCCAAATATAGAAAAATTACTAAAACTCAATAATTTCCTTTAGAAAAAATGGACATGCATGTTTTTAATTCAATGAAGCTTAATTTTTTTTAAAACAACTCTATTGAGAGATAATTCTTAACATTTCACCAATTTAAAATTGTGTAATTCAATGGTTTTTGGTATTCAATTTTTTTTTTTTTTTAGCTTTTTAAAAAAATATTTTTTTATTGATATAAAGGAGAGGGAGAGAGAGAGAGAAACATCAATGATGACATTCATTGACCGACTGCCTCCTGCATGCTCCCTTCCTGGGGATCGAGCCTGCAACGCGGGCATGTGCCCTGGACTGGGATCAAACCTGAGCCCCTTCAGTTATCCACTGAGCCAAACCAGCCAGGGCTGGTATTCAATTTTTTAAAATTGTGGTAAAATACAGTGTATCCCCCAGAAAATGTCTACACGGGTTGAATAACTGTAAAGGCAGTGTTTATTAAAATACAGTCCACTTTCAGCTATTACACATTTTGGGGGACACCTGTAGATGCCCTGTGAACTTCACTTGAAGGTGTAGATGTAGTCAAATCCCCAGATGGTGGACCCCATCTCCGTGCCTCAGTGTTTACACTTACCTCTGCCAACTCCTCCAGGGTCAGCGCGGACCTCACTCACTCTCCTGGGGGTCAGAGGGGAGCCGGCCATACAGATGTCATCGGCTCTCTCCAGGCTCTGAGCTGGCATGACCTAGAAAGAATGTTCACACAGAATGCCACCATCCAAAAGCATCATTAAGAACACAGTAATCATCTAGGGTAAAATTCAACTGTCTGGGCTCATCCTTATTCCATCTATCAGCTGTCCTTTCCACTGGCAGGCTTAACCATTTCAAAACCTGGCAAATAGACATTAAATATGAACCAACAGTCCTTCCTGATTTGGAGAATTGGAGCATCAAGCACCCTAAGGCAGAGAAACTTCAGAGATCAAGGCAGAACACCGTTTTCCTCCTCTGTCACCGAAAACCTGGGCGATCACACAAGTTATTTCTGATTCTTGTTTCCTATTTGCCCTCTCACCCTGCACATGGAAGACACGGAGTTTAACTGCTCCCTGGGAAGAAGGGTGATGAGCAGAATAGAAACCGATGTATTTTCCTTACAGAAAGATGTACACTCTCTCACAAACCTCTTCACAGGCAGGGACTCGGCTGTCATTCTCTCTGATCCTGTCCCAGAGCGGAGAGTCTGGCTTCCAGGCCAGATGGTCCAGGATCTGCTCTTCAATCTGATTGAGGTGTTTCACCACCTCTCTGCAAAGGCCGTCTTCTGCTCGGATGAAGACTTCTATCACCTGAAATAAAGAAAAGCCCCTGGTTTAATAATATATTGGAGTAGACTAATTATATTAATAATAATAAAGGCCCTGGTTTAATAATATATATATATGATTTAAAACTTTTTTTACACATTTATAGACACAACAAAGACAATTTATAAAAATTTTAAGTTTAAAGAATAGTGCTGTTTTGAAACAGCTGCTCTTCCCTTCTGCCTTTATAATTAATATCTGAATTGCATTTATGAGCTATGTAAAACATTTTTATAATGCTGAATTTCAACATTTAAATGAAAGAATGTCTTACCTATTGAGATGGAAACATTACTCTTTAAATTTTGTATTTAAAACCTTGTGACTGCTGTAAATGAATTAAATAGATTCAACCAATAAATAAATAAATTCCTTCTTGATCTAAATAAATATCAAGAAGGAAACAACAGTCAATGCCCTTCTTCTGTGCTCTATAGAACATGTCAAGAGGATTTGTGTTTCTAAAAGACACATTCAATATTATTTAAATTCCATAAAAAAGAGTGCTATATAAGCTAAGCTAGTGATATGTTTGCTGTTTTGTTTTTTTAAACTTAAGCTTATAAAAGTATTCTAAAAGTCTTTATGAAATGAAAGGAATAAAATGAAACTTGCAAGCACAGGTCTTTATTGTATAGTAAAAGAATTTACAGTCTTAGGACTTTATTTCTTCTCTGCTCCCCAAATAGAGTAGAAATTATTAAACATGTAATTAAAAATAAATGTACTTAGATATTAAAATGAACTAGATGGCTAACAACAAGAAGTTGGTTTAATCTGTAATTTTCTCATTAGTATCAGATTTTTGAAAATACCTTGTAAAAGTGATAAAGTGGCACCTCAAATAGTTCAGTAATGAATGGAAAATTCCCAGGAGGCTTATAGGAAAAAGTGACAACCTCGAGGCAGCAGGCCAAGAGTGATCTGTGGAATGCATCTTGTTCCAGAATGCTCTGTAAGACAGTTATTAACATTCAGAAACATTAGTCTACTCCAATAAACATTTCATACCCAGTCAAGTTAAATAAAAATAACAAGAGTCTTATTCTCTGAATTAGTGAGATGTGCTTCTTTTCTTACAAACTTTTCTTAACTTCATAAATAAGTTAATTTTTTAGCAATTTTCAAAAACCTTATATATTATGAAATATAGCTAATACAAAAAATTGCATCCCTGATTAAAATGTACATACACTCTGATGCTTAGAAGACTAATAATCTGGAAAGATGTCACACAATAGCATCACAGTCAGAGGCCACTGTCGTAAAAAGATGGCTGGAAAGAGGACAGGCTACTTAGCTAAATGGTCAACATACTTATTCCGGGTGATGTAATCACAGTTGCTTTTTACATTTACTTTTTTTTGCTTATTTATTTCTTAAAATCATACATTTTTTAAACTAAAAAGTTACATAGACACAAAAAGCATAGGCAACAAATGGTCTTGGTTCATGGACCACTGTGGTCCATGAACCAAGAGGTCCCCAGTACATAAGCCCAGGTTTCAGGCTTGATCCCCAGTAGGGGGCGTGCAGGAGGCAGCTGATTGATGTGATTTTTCTCTCATTGACATTTCTTTCTATCCCTCTCCCTTCCTCTTTCTCTAAAACCAATAAAAAAGAATTATCTCAGCCAAAGAGAAATGGCTGAATATTTATTAAAGTCGAAAGAAGGCTTGATAAAAACTCCACATTATTTAGAAGCTCAGTAAAGATTAAGTCTGCGTGTTTTAACTCTTAACTAGTTTTACTACCCACAGAAGCTGGAAGTTGTAATGCATGGCCTGCTGCAGCAAGGCACTGAGTGAGGGACTGAAGGTCAAAGAACTCAGAACCAGCCCTCACTGGTTTGGCTCAGTAGATAAGAGTGTCCACCTGCAGACCGAATGGTCCTCGGTTCCATTCTAGTAAAGGACTTATGCCCAGGTTGCGGGCTCGATCCCCAGTAGGGGGCGTGCAGAAGGCAGACAATCAAAAAACTCAGAACCATTATTCATAATAGCCAGTTTCCTTAGGTGCCAATCTTATTCCCTCGAAGCCACATATCATTTCTCTTGTTCAATAATGGTGTCGAATTGTTTTCTTTCTTTAGTAGCTAGGGCCGACAGGAAAGTACATTTTACTGTTCTGATCAATACATTGGATATTCACTCACAGATAAATCCGTGTCTCCCAGTCTCTTTTGTTCCTGCTCAATAATGGATTCTAATACTTTATAGTAAAGCATCTCTGCAAAACGGAAGTGTCTGCTGGCAATTTCTGCATAAATAATAATAAAAAAAAAAACCAACACACAACCATCACATGCAAAGAAAATAAATATTGTGAAAAATGAGGGCCCATCCCATCCCCTGCCCACAATATAAAATTTAAAAACCAATACACTTCCTACAGTTGCTATTTCAATCATCCCTAAGATCCCTTAATTTTTTTCATGTTAACACTTAATTTTTCTGAAACTGTGAAGTGAAATTTTCCTATCAATAACTATGACAGCATCCCATGAAGATGCACATTTTATTCCGTAGAGCAGCTCTGTGCTGGGAGGCATATAGTTGGTTCACTATTCCACTCAGATGTGGTTTTAGTTAAAAACAACAAAACACCTAGCACAGGTCTGGGCATGAAAACAGCTACGTCTTCTTTTCTTGTTTTTAAAATTCTAAAGAATCACAACATTTCTATATTTAATATCCAGTCTACAAATGAAAACTAAAGTTTCCCAAGTGAAAAAAGTACCAGCAGGTCAACATAATAAAGGTATCAGAATAGCCCCAGCTGGTTTGGCTCAGTGGGTAGAGCATTGGTCTGCGGACAAAAGGTTCTTGGGTTTGATTCTGGTTATGGGCACATGCCCAGGCTGCGGGCTTGATCTCCAGTGTGGGGCGTGCAGGAGGCAGCCTTCAATGAAGCTCTCTCACATCCATGTTCCTGTTTTTCTCCACAGCCTCCCTTCCACTCTCTAAAAAGCAATGGGAAAAATATCCTTGGGTGAGGATTAACAAAAAATAAGTAAATAAAATAAAATTTCTCTTATTGAGAAGAGCTCAGAAATCACCGGGCTGACATAAAATTCGACATCCATATTCTAGCCTTCAATCTAAAAGCATAAATCTTTTCTTCACGTTTCTGACTCAGTTACCAAGAAAGGACTCCATGTATAATAGTTAAACTTGAAGATGAGAACAGTAAAGACAATATTTAGCCTCACCTTTAGCACAATTACCCAAATCCTCATCTGGCTGGGAATGCTGAGAATATATTTCATACATTTCTTTCAATCTGTTGGCAATGGCCTGGGTTGGATCTCTAGAACATGTTCTAGAAAATAAAAAGAAATTATCTAATTTAAAGATCTTGCAGAGTTACCAAGAGAGAAAGTGTTTACAACTCTGTATTTGTACTAACCTGTAAATATAAAATACTTTGAACACAAACTATACACTCCCTCCCCAAAGTAATCCAGGAGATTCCATATTTCTTTGACAAAGGTGCTGGTATTACCATTTTCAGTTAGAGAAAAAAAAGTATTGTGTATAGTTGTACCTTCTCTGCCGTAATCCGTGCCTGGACCCACCTACATGTCTGCAATCACAGATGGCCAACTAACCGCCCTCCACTTTCCTCTAGGGGGCAGACAACACCCATTCCAACTCCCGAAAAAACAGCTGAAGGGGAAGATAATCTCAAACACAGACTCAGATACACCATCACTGATATTCTACATCCTTTCCTGAAAAGCAAGATTATCTCCTTTTATATTTATTTACTTTACTAGAAAGACAATGCAGAAGTATACAGAGTATCACCATGTGGGCTTTTGTAACAACTAAGTTTTTATTTTGATCATAAATATACATATTGATTGTAAAAGTGTAACAAGTTCAGAAAATTATAACCGGTTTTTGTTTCTTTATAATCTTGCTAGAGATAGCTACTGGATATGTATACAAACAGAATTGTATTTGTGGACACACACAGGTACCTTCTTACAACAAAGCCCTTCGGCTTTACCTAGTGCCTGCTGGTATTTAAGACCATGGATGCTATTTAAGATGAAAGAAGTGGCTACTTCTTGTCAGAGATCCTACAAAGATTTGGAAGCTACAGAGATTCAATCAGGCTTCTAAAGTGTGTTCATGAAATACTTGTGAATTCCAGGTTAACAACGTCCATTTTAAAAACACGACTTAGGAAGAGGCCATACAGACAGAGCCTGTTGGGTGTTAATGACATCACGTTTATGAAAAAAGGAGACTTCATAAAAACGTGAAGGGAAATCAGTCAGCTTACTATTTAATGAGTCCAGCTATGAGTGGGGAATTACTAATGTGTGTACCTAGGGCCTTCTATGTCATATCACCTGAGATAAAATGAGCCCTCTAAGGCCCATGTCATCCAATCATAAACTTTTAGGACTAACGTCCTTTTCAGGCTACGGGTGTTCTGTGGAGTTTACAGAAGTCAGAGTGCTTTTACACTGGCTAAGCATGGAACTGCCCACCTTCTCCAGTGGGACCCACCCTTCGGAAGTGTTTGACAACTACCATCTTCACCGATCTCCCTTCCCTGGAATTTTAAGATAGAACAGCTGGCGTTTTATTCTAAAGTAGGGGTGTCGAACTCAATCAGAGAAGGGGCCAAAATCTAAAATCCAGCCTAAATTGCGGGCCGAATGGTTTACTGAACAGTCATAAACTGACAATGTCATAAACTGACAGCGGAGTGCAGTGATGACAGCGCGGTGCGGGCCACATTGCAAGGCCTGGAGGGCTGGATTTGGCCCGCGGGCCTTGTGTTTGACATATGTGTTCTAAAGGGTCTAGTGCTGGTCTCTGTTGCTTATAAGCCACCCAGTCTACGTGCTCGGTGAGAGCAGGATGGACAGACTAAGACACTGAGGAAGATGGAGCTTCTAACCATACATCTTACGTTGCTAAGTCTTCTGCGAACAACTGACCTAAAATTATTAATGTATACATTAAGGCACAAGTAGTGAAAAATTGAAATAAAAAATCAGGAGAAGAGTCCACAGCCGGATTGGGAAGGCAGGAAGGGCTCGCACTGACCTCAGGATCTGGCCCAGCCTCTCACTGGGCGCGTTCCGGAGGCCGGCCAGCATGGTGTGGAGACGGCTCAGGCTGTGCGTGGCCGCGGAGACCGGGGTAGCGCAGGGGCTGCTGTTATCCTTAATGTAACTCACCCCCGTGAGCGGCGTGGAGATTCGAAGCGCTTTAGACTAACGGGAAGAAATAACACTATTTTAGCTCAGAAAGTCTCAGTCACTTCCCAAACGGAAACTGAAGGCACTCAGACTTTGTATTTTTAATATGTCTAGTGATGCACGTATCCCCATTCTTGGGATTTAAAACATGGCTCCCTAGGGCCACCGTGATCCCTTGAAGATGTGTCAAAGAGCAGTCTGCATTTCAGCTAACTGAAATTTCGCCTCTTGGACGTTACATCTTTAAGATAAGGCATATTGCCCTATGACCCCTCCTTCAAAACTTAAGCTTGAAGGCAAAAACAAGCATTAGACAATTCAGAATATCTTTGAGAAAACAGCTAGCACCTACTGCTATTTTTGTGAATACTTCAAGATTGTCAAATCAGTCTGGCCCAAGTGAAATCCAGGATTGCACAAAAGCCCGCCTAACGACACATCTGCTTCTGAGAGAGGCTAACCGCCACGGCGAGGTGCGGGGGGCACCGGGCACAACAGCGCCCTCCTGCCCGCCCTCGCCCGGGTCCCTGTGCCCAGCACAGCTGCCCCAGCGGACACAGCTTCACACAGAGCGAGTCAACGTTCTTGAACATACACATGAAAAAGACATGACCTGATGTCACAGAATGTAAGCCTGAATACGTATGGTAATAAAGCACCTCTTCTAATTTTTCCAACACACTCTTAAAGGCTTCAATAGCTTAAGAGTGTTTTTTAATATCCAAGAAAGTATATTTCCCCCTCTTATCATGTTTCTCTCTCTCTGTCCCTCTCACTTCCTCTCTTTCTAAAAAATCAATAAAAAAACATTTTTAAAAATGGAGATGACTCAGTTAAGGCAAACGTGATGGAAGGTTTCTCTTTCACCACGGAAGCAAGCCGATCGCACACAGGACCGCCGACCCCGATGGCCGGGACCCCGGCTCCCCGCCCCGCTCACCCTGGCCAGCTGCTGCTGCAGGACGCCCTTCGCCTGCGCCCTCTCCGCGGCCTCCGCGCCCGCCCCGGCGCTCAGGGGCCGGGACAGCGGCCCGACGTCCTCGTCCGCGTCCTCCCCGAGAAACACCCGCTCGTCCAGGTTCCCGACCGTCAGCACGTACTCCTCGTAGGCCTTGCTGATGGCTTTCCTGTAGGAAGCGGGGAAGGCCACGTCTGCTCCTGCTTTCGTCCACGTAATGACCCCCGTGTTTGTTCCCTCCAAGCTCTCGCCGCAGAGCCGAGGAGCCTCGGCGCTGTGCTCAGCCCTCGCACACAGCGCGTTCTGCCTGGTCAGTCCCGCGTCCGGCGAGAAGCCTCACTACCTCTCCCCACTGCCCCGGCACCTTCCCAGACCTCAGCACTCCCAGGGCCCCCTGTACGTTCCACAAGAATGGACTTCAAAAATGATGAGCCGAAAGCCGAACTAGGAAAGCTCTCAAGAGCAGCAATACAGTTTTTAATAAACTCGAGAACGTTCTTGGAGTAACAGCTGGTCACCACAGTACACGCTGAGGTTTGCTAAGCACACACCTCTAAATACTAAGACCGTTTCCTAACAGAAGTACTCACAGATTCTCTCCAAAGTTCCCCGGCTCCAGGAAGCCTGTAAGGTTTTCTTCTTTCCCCTTGAGGAGCTACGAAGAAAGGAAAGATCCCTCAGTCGCCCTAGTAAGCCAACTCTTTCCCAGAAAACACGGCCCCGGGCTGCCCACCCACCTTCTTCTCGTAGAGCTTCCTGATGTAGGGCTTCCAGAAGTGTTCCTTTATCCCCTTGGCCTCCAAAACCAGGCCTTCGTGCAAGGAGCAGAGCTTCTCGATGACGCAGGGCGGGTCGGAGGAAGGCTTGAAGTCCTTGGCGTGGAAATCTTCCGACAGGCCTGCGAGGAACAGAACCACGGAACGGAGATGCAGGTGGCATGTAACAAACCAAACTGCACAGCGGGAGCCCCGGCTGGGAACCTACGCTGTGTACAAACGCCCCAGAGGGCACACGATGGAGACATGTGGGCTGTCCGAGTCTCCGGTGGACAAGCTTACCTTTAAAATTGGGGTTCACAAGCTCCTTGCGATTGGAACACTGAAGGGCATTTCCATAGACTAGGTCCAGAGCACACAGCAGCAGATGGTACGAGTTGACCAAGTCATCGCTAATCATGGGGAAATTGCCTGTACAATTATAGAGAGAGAGTTAAAATGCATCAATTTTACAGTGTGCTGAAAATAATCCCTTCCTTTAGTGAAAATGACGTCACACAACCCTGTACGAAACAGAATCAAGAGGTACACAAAGGGTTTTGGCAAATTTACATCCTGAAATATTACTTACAGTTTCATGAGTTTCTTAAGAGTTTAATGAAAATTAAAACTTTACTAAAAATGCCATTTGTTCACTTAGTATTCAATAAACAAGCATTTATTTAATGCCCATTAGCTGCCCAACATTTTATAATCATTGGTCTGTCTTTGGAAAACTCACAACACCGACAACTTTATAAATGATCTCAAACTGTAAGTAATTGTTTTATATGAAAATATTTTTCTGTCAAGAAAATCAATAGAATCACATGTGAACAGCTAAAAAATTATTCATGTAATTTTTTTTTCATGTATGTACTTTATAAAGACCATAACCTATAATCAGACTTAAACAGTAGGAGTTAAAATATTTTTCTGTGTATGAACACAAACTCATACAAATGAATGCAGCAGGATCACAATGAAAGATATTTAAGATCTAGAGCCGATATCCCACAAACTGTTGGTGCTTGATAACAAAGGGGAAAAACTGAAACCATGTCATTTCTGCAGTGCTGGTTTAACTCTGACATTGAAAACAATTTTTCCAGCCAGTAACCAGCTTTGTTATTCTTAGAAATTAAGGAGTAGTTGTAGACTTGTAACTTTGAGCATATCCTTTTTTTCATTAAACACTGCATATACGGTATATGCTTCACATTGATTTTACTTATAACATCAAATGAATTCAATTTAAATATCTGGCAGACATTCGAAATATTTCTCAACAGTTTCCCACTTCATGCCTACCCAATGTACGCACGCGCACACACACACACACACACACACACGCACACTCATTCACTCTGCTTTGTTTCAGGCCTTTTCTCTCCTCTCCACCGAGTAAACTTACCACTTACCGCCCCATCACACGTGAGGAATCCTATTTTGTCCAGATGGAAACATTCAACAAATCAACTTAAATAAATTAATGAGAGAAAAAAATATTTTTCTGTTGCAAGACAGGCAAATGATGATTAATAGGTAAAAAATGGCTATAACCACAGTAACGAGCGTGGCTCTGCTCTAGATACGTCTAACACTAAATGTACTCAGTTCCTCGGATGTGAAACAGGAAGTGGTAGTGTCTATGGTTTCCAGCTACAGAGCCACCACCCTGCGAGCCCGGACTGGCGGCTGGCTGCACTTGCTGCAGGAGGAAAAGCCCCCCGGCGACCGCTCGCCCTGCGGCCTCTAAGAAGCGCTGACCTGCCCTTGAAGATTAGGATCTAAGCTAAACTCCTGGACTGTCCCAACGTGACATGCTTCACATTTCAAATCCCAGCTCCGGGGGTAGATCTCACTGTGCGATAGTTCACCTTTCAGTCAACAAAACAACCTGCGTAACCTCCAGCGTGGGCTCATTTACAGGAAAGAGATGTGGGCCGCCGCACAGCCCCTCGGGAGGACAAGCCCAGGCGTGTCCCTGGCGTGTGCTCGCCACAGGAAGTCAACACAGGCTCACAGTGGGCTTACTGAGCAAGGAGGAGACCAGCTGGGGTGCCGCGTGGTGCAGAGGAAGCCATGAGGAAGGTGGCAACAGCTCCCCCACATACGGACATCACGAACCGGTACGCACTGCTCTCCTAGGAAAGATCCTGGACCAGGGGTCTTCAAACTACGGCCCGCGGGCCACATGCGGCCCGCAGAGGAGTCTGATCCGGCCCGCCAGGTTTTTTGGGCAGTGAGCGCAGCCGAGGTGTTACAGTAGGAATTAGTAGTTCATGTAGTCCGGCCCTCCAGCTCTCTGAGGGACCGTGATCTGGCCCCCACTTTAAAAAGTTTGAGGACCCCTGTCCTAGAGAATCACAAAGACCACAGTCCTGGTTGTGAGGGAGCAAAGGCTGTGCAGATCAAGCACTTGCAGACTGAATGAATAAGATAAAACCCAGCTGCAGAGACAAAACACATGCCACCCTCGTGGATCAGGTGAGACCAAAATCCACACAAGGGCAATACGATTCTTTACAAATGATTTAGATAGCACGCTGACTCTCCATTACACTCTGCCATAAAAGACAGAAGCAAAACAAAACCCCAGAAGTCAGACATACCTGCCCACAAGTGACCAGATTAGCATCACACGGAAGATACGCGAACAGCAAGCCAACGCGGCAGCCAGGGCTGCAGCCGGCATGACAGCTGTCTGCAGGCTCTAAGCCTTTTACTTCCTGCTGTGATCGTATTCCCCCCCCCCCCCCCACCACCACCACACCTGTCTCCTCTAAAGAAATAGTCAGAGCCGAAACCAGTTTGGCTCAGTGGATAGAGCGTCGGCCTGCGGACTGAAAGGTCCCAGGTTCGATTCCGGTCAAGGGCATGTACCTTGGTTGTGGGCACATCCCCAGTGGGAGGTGTGCAAGAGGCAGCTGATCGATGTCTCTCTCTCATCGATGTTTCTAACTCTCTTTCCTCTCTGTAAAAAAATCAATAAAATATATTTTTTTTTTAAAAAGAAAGAAAATAAAGAAATAGAGTGCTGGAGAGCAAAGACGGAAGAGCTTACTTTTGACAGAAGATTCTTCTTTCCGATGAAGCATGCAGCCCAGAGGGGGGAGGGAGAGCTCTAGCCAGGAAGGACCAGTGCAATCTGACAGGTCCAACAGCAAGACCACCGGGGGGGCGGGCCTTGCTGGATGGAGGCCTTCACCTCCAGCGTGACACCGAGAGCCGGGAGATGCGGCTCAGGGCCGGCTTTGTCTCTGGGGCTCACTGACCTAATCTTGAAAGTAAGTACGTTGGGCTAGTTGATCTAATAATGAGAATTTCTTTTATTTCTGAAACTCCTTGCAGCTCTGACTTTTATTTTAACTTTGCATTTCATTGGGCTATCTTTATGCCAAAGGCATTCTATAGAGTCCAGGAAAAAAAAAGCATGTGACTTATGTAACTGCACTTCCTTTTCTTCTTTAGATTAGTAAGAATCATTTCTACAGAGAAACACAGACAGGACAAAACAAATCAAATCTTTTTTTTTACTGAATGCAGATGTTGGGTAGGCCAAGTTAAATGAGAAAAAAGGGAGAGGAAATACATTGTATGCAAAGGTACTGGTTGGGCATATTTATCTGAATAAGATGCAGAAAGCAACCTGAACTACTGAGGATACCCAGTCCCACTCAACTAAATAAGACTTGTCTCATGAAGAATGCAGACACACACCAATGTGTTTTCAGTCCATAATTCAGAAGAATAGGTTTGGCTAGAAAAGACACTGTGCTTGAAACTTTAAACTTTTCCATTTAATAAGAGGAGTTTTGGATCTTATAAAGAAATCCAAGACTTTTGTGAAAAGGCAATACTTAAAAAAAACAAACAAACCTGTGAATAAAACCACTGAGACATTTTCAGCGAGAACCTTTTCCTTGTACACATTATAGGTTGACAAAAGTAGTGTCCAAACATTTAAATAAAGTAGTATCTAAATAATTATTCCTTTTCTTACCTTTGGCATATATAAAAAGCACCCAACAAAAATGGAAAATTTCAGACACGGTGCAAGGCTGTCGCCTGTGGGGAGAGAGAAATCAGATGGTGACAGAAGAATTCGTGAGACGCCACAAATGACTAACTCAGGTGAGACACAAACCCCCGTCAGACGCTCTGAGAGCAGATCGCTTCACAGGGAAAGAGAAGTTCTACTCCCACCCATCCTGGTAAGGATGAGCTGGGAGCCAGGGAAGAGCCCGGCTCAGAAAGAAGGTTCTAGATAACCACAAAAGCTTCTGGAGGCCAAGAAGGCAGCGCAGCTGAAACCGGTTTGACTCAGTGGATAGAGCGTCGGCCTGCGGCCTAAAAGGTCCCAGGTTCGATTCCGGGCAAGGGCATGTACCTTGGTTGCAGGTACATCCCCAATAGGGGGTGTACAAGAGGCAGCTGATCGATGTTTCTCTCTCATCGATGTTTCTAGCTTTCTGTCCCTCTCTCTTCCTCTCTGTAAAAACTCAATAAAATATATTAAAAAAAAAAAAAAAAAAAGAAGGCAGCGCAGAAAACCAACGAGGACCAGCAGCTCCCTCAGTGGCACCAGCAGGGCGAACGCTGCTCTAAGACCCAGGCGTGCAGTCAGCTATGTCCCCATGTTTTCCCGCTGCCATGGCTGATGGGATGTAAACCCTCCGTCGCTAAAAGCATTCCCTGCTATATCAAGTCACAATGGGCCTTCTTAAGGTAAAGCCTGGGCTTCCTGGCATCCCTTGTACTCCTGTTATTAAGAGGACCCGTTGTCTTTTGCCAAGCTGTCTGCTTGGAGGTTCAGACCTGTTTTGAGCTTGGCCTTCCTGCTCAAAGCCCGCTCAGGTGTGGATAAGACAGCGGTTGCCTCCACATCCCAGTACACGCCTTCTAATAAAGCGCTCTGATGGGAGGCACTGGGAGTCTGAGGCATGGCTCCCGCACTGGCACTGCGGACTTGATTCACCAGCCCCAGCAAGGACTAACTGCCAGCGCCCTGCCTCAGGCAGGTGAGAAACGATCTAGTTTTGATGGCTGCCAAGAGAAGAGGCAGACTTCTTAGTTTAACACACAAGGTGCTCTAAAAACTGGCTCTAGCCGAAACCGGTTTGGCTCAGTGGATAGAGCATAGGCCTGCAGACTGAAAGGTCCCGGGTTCGATTCCGGTCAAGGGCATGTACCTTGGTTGTGGGCATATCCCCAGTAGGGGGTGGGCAGGAGGCAGCTGATTGATGATTCTCTCTCATTGATGTTTCTAACTCTCTATCCCTCTCTCTTCCTCTCTGTAAAAAATTAATAAAATATATTAAATAAATAAATAAATAAATAAATAAATAAATAAATAAATACTGGCTCTATGAGGTGAGGACCCGAGAGCAAACTGCTTAGGGGGTTTGATCCTCGCTGTGGTGGTCCCCTTATGGGCACAGGGTTCCTCCGAGACCTCTGGGGGAGTCTTGAAACTGCCACAGGTTTTATTTACAAAATTGGTTAAAGAAACAGAATCCTACACATGCTATGCTTTTTTCCTACATGTACATACATACATACCTTCTCACTTAATGGAAGCATTTTTTATGGCTTCTCTAGGCATATCTGAATTGCCCGCGTGACTAACTTAGTCCTTTGGGCCGTTATTATATAAAACAGGGTTGAGGTGATCCCAAGCCAGTCATCCGATAACCGGAGCCTGCAGCTGGGCAGGGTGGGGAAGCTGGCCGCAGGGGTGACTCACGTCCCTCGGGACAGAGGTGATTTCATCATGCCACTCAAAACGGCACAATTTAAACTGCGCAATTCTTTATTTCTGGAACTTCCTAGAAATTTTACTATTTTCAGACCGCAGTTGACCGTAGGTAACTGAAACCAAGGGAAGGGAAACGGGATAAGGAGGGGACTATTTTCTCCGAATTGTGCTTATCTATCTGGAAAAGTGAAAAATATTGGGTCAAAGTTAAGTGTGCAGGCTTTCAGACATGATCAGAAAGCACGAGTTTATAAGTTTCTGCTCCCCACTGATGCCCCCAATCCATCTTCTGGACTCTTGATTGGTCGTAAATATCAAAATACACAGAGAAGCCCCTTCATGGGGATTATTTAGTATTCAATTTGACATAAAAGTAAAATAACAGGAATTGTCAGTATATATTATAATAGAGAAAATGACACAGTAAATATTGTCAGTAATAGAAAATCAAGCGGTCAAATTCTATACCCAAGTTAAATATTTTGGTGAAAATATCTGTGTTCTGACTTTTGCATATTTGGTTGCTTACGTGAAAAGTGAAAGTTTATGAAAACGTATGAAAAGGGGTTTCATACATTTTGCAATATGAAAGTAGCCAAACTGTTCATGGTTAACATGCAATGAAAAGCAAGAAATTATTATTAAAAGAAAGCTAAAGGAGTAAAATGTTCTTTATGAAGTCACATTTGTTTTTTAAGACTAAGCAAAATAAACTGCAGGACAAAATTCAAGGGATCAAAACGGTGGCAGACAGACACACGCACATCCTGAGCCAGCAGAGAGAAAAGCATACCGCTGCTTTCTTCCTCTTTGTTGACGAGGCTGCTCCTCCTGAGGATATTTAAAAATGTCCTGAAAAATGGGCTCATATTTCTTAAAAATGACAGCAGAGACGGTGAAGTTTCTTTCTAGTCTCTCAGTCCGCTCTCTGAAATCTTGGGGTAGATTTGCCATCTCTTCCCATTTCTTCATCTTGTTAAAAAATTCAATTAGGCTAATATTAAAAACAAAAGATATTTTCTCAATTAACCCAAGTATACAAATGCAATTAAGTCAAAATTAATTCATTTAATTACATTAATTTTAGACAGTAAAATCAAAACTCCTACCTCTGACTAGCTTAATCTCCTATACAATGATTTCTCTGATCTTCCTAATCAACTTTTATTCTCATAGAACCGTAGGTTTTATTTACAAAATTGGTTAAAGAAAACAAATAATTAACCAGAGTAACACAACGAATATTCATGTTTCCGACTGCCAGGTTTCACAAATATTAACATAGTGAATAAATTCGGCCGTGTCTGCTTGCTCTATAGAAACAGCCAAAGTTTCCATTTGGACTCTCCCTCAATCTCATTCCCCACTCTTCTCTCCCGAAACACCATTCTACAGTTAGTCTGACTCTTTCCCATCCACCACTTACTAGAGTTACTATTTGGATATACTTGTATCCAAAAACAGTAAGCAGTATCTTTTGTATGAGTGATTATAATTTTATATAATAAGTAGCATTTTGCAACTTGCTTTTTCATTCAATACTGTTGCCGAGTTAATGTTGATACATGTAGATCTAATTCATTCATTTTAATTGCTAGACGTATTCCTTCATATGAACTACCATGAATTTTTGCATTCCCCAATCAATTGAAATTGAGGTTCCTAACTTTTATTATAACCAAAAATACGGTAATGAACACATTCTTGTACATAAGCATTTCTTTACCAACTACCTCAGAAGTAGAATTGAGTCAGAGAAATGTGCCAAATTTCCCACTGAAGTGATCTGTCAATTTATTCTCTCAGCAAATCAGCAAATGCACATCAGTAATATAGTTTCTCTCTATATAATGACCAATATTGGTATTATCAGACTTCAAATTTCTCCAATCTAATGAGTATGAAATGCTTGGTTTGTTTTTTACTTTGACTTCAGCTCTTTATACACTGCCTCTTGTTCTTAGGCCTAAATATTTACTCAGAATGGAGTCAGTTCAAAGTCAATAAAAGACTACAGCTAAATATTACATTTCTTGGTAATTATTTTAATAGTGATTTTTTTTAAATCGCTAGGTCCATAAATTATGACAAGGAATATTTACCCTCCAAAATGCCAAACATCCTTTTCCCACTGATCTTCAAAAAGCCATAGAAAAAAATTCACCAACAAGACACAAATAGTAAGTATAATAATTCAATTACACAACTAATAGGAAAAGCATTTCTGCCTCTTCTTGAAAGCATTATTTGACTCTTTTTGTAACTGATTATAATAGTGCTGCTTATATAACAAATAGAAACTTAGAAACATTAACACATTCCATATATATTACAAGTCCTGTGCATGTAGTTTGCAGTGTAACAGCATGTAATATTTTATTTAACTTTTCAATCTGGAGTATTTCAGAAGGTTTCTCAATATCCTTATTTAGAATTCTTCAATATGACAGAATGAGATCACCTCCTAACAGTAAACTCTTCATACAAGTGCCTGCTGTGTTAGTCACACTATTTTTCAAGTTCAAGCGTAGTTACCTCTGCTCTGAACATCGCAGGAGCCTAGTTAAAGACACATAGTTTCCTTCAGCTGTCCCTTTGCTTACAGTCGGCACAGATTTTCTGCAAGCCACATATAAGGCACATGCCAACCAATGAAGATCATTTCCCTAGAGAAACAAATGAAAATTGTTACTTAATGAGTTATCCTGTATAATAAAGATGCAATATGCAAATGGTCGTTATGCTGTGAAGCGTAATAACAGGCCGCATGACGACGGGATCAGGATCACGGATCAGCAGGAGGGTGGGGTGACCGAGAGCTACAGAAGGGGGCAGGGCAGCAAGCTATGGGAGGGAGGGGGCAGAGGGAGCTACTGGGGCACGGATTCATGCACAGGGCTACTAATATATATATTTTTTTCAATATAAAAATTCTTAGGTTTAATCCCAAAGTGTTATTTATATTTATGTGTTTGTGGGTACTTTCAGTGATGGCCCTCATGTATGTGCTCTTCTTTGTTTTTATCCTCACGTGAGGATATTTTTTCCATTGACTCCCTTAGAGAGAATGGAGGGAGGACATCCACGTGAGAGAGACACATCAATTGGCTGCCTCTGGTTCCCACTCAGACCAGGATGTAGATGGGAGTCTGCAACCAAGGTACGTGCCCTTGACTGGGAATCGAACCCATGACCCTTTGGAGCGTCGGCCAACGCTCTAACCACTGGGAAAACTGGCCAGGGCCATTTTCTGCTGACAGGAGGGGTCTGTGTTCGGTCACTTTGAACTTTCAAGGGCATAAAAGGCAATACAGATTCACCTGGCTCTGTTAGGACCTGCGCCTGGGGAGGCCAATGGGAGCAGAACCCCTTGGGCAAATTACTTAACCATCACAGAGGCTCAGTTTTCTTATCTGAGGGCTGCAAGAATGGAAAGAGCTACAAGTATGAAGTACAGGAAAATACAAAAAATCAAAAGATAAAACTCTGCAGCCAGTCTTCTGTAGTAAGTATTGCGTTCTCTTATACCTGGTAGCGTACCTGACTACAAGCTCTACAAGCCAGGGTGTTTAAGTTTTGTACCCCAATCTATTCCCAGCACCTACAATAGTGCCTGGCAAAGAACAGTTTTAATACAAAAAAAATATTTAATACATGAATAAATACTAATCTATTGGCTATGCTGAGCTAAGACTCTGGGACTAAAGTCATAAAAAAATTACGGTAAGTAATCACTCATTTTCAAAAATAACTTACTAACCATCCGTTTTTTGTCACTTGCTTGTGTAACACCGGACTTCCTCTCTATGAATTTAAAGACCCCAATTGCATGGTGATAACGCTTGTTCTATGTAATTTACAGGATTCTCAAGAGGGTATAATAAGAGCTTATTTGGAGGCACGTAAGCTCAGCACCAAAAGAACCCTTCTCCTTGCCTGACCCCAAAAACCACTGGGCAGTGAAAAGAAACATGGCCTGGTCAATCAGATCATCTAAGTATCTTGGTCTACTCTACAGCACTGTTCCTGCGGGTGCTGCATGTGCCAGAAACTACCTATTCCTACCTCATTTAACTTCCAGAACAGCTCTGTGACTCAGATACAAATATCTCAATTGCACATATCACAAAACTGATTTTAGAGTGGTTAAGTAAGTTGTCCAAAATCTCCTAGATCTGTCCAATACTAAAGCCACTGTAGTACTAGCTTTTCTTTCTTCCTGTCCACATAACAATGGGAAGGAAAAAAACAACAACAATGGAATTAAAATCCTATTAATGAGCCCAAACAGGTTTGACTCAGTGGATGAAGCGTCAGCCTGCAGACTGAAAGGTCCCAGGTTCGATTCCGGTCAAGGGCATATACCTTGTTTGCAGGGCACATCCCCAGTGAGGGGTGTGCAGGAGGCAGCTGATCAATGTTTATCTCTCATTGATGTTTCTAACTCTCTATCCCTCTCCCTTCCTCTCTGTAAAAAAATAAAAAATAAATCAATAAAACATATTTAAAAAATAATCCTATTAATGCAAAAACAACTCCAAAAATCACCTTAGTGGCACGTACGCAAAAAATACTCTCGGTATACTCCAATCCCTGGCTAGGCTTTTCCACCCAGGGCCTACCTCTCCAGCCTAACTCCTCTTTCCAAAACCTGTCAAACCACTTGTGAAAGTCACGTGGCTTCCTGTCTGCGGGCTGCACGGTCCGGGGGCGAGGAAACAGCTGATAAACAACCCGCACTTCCGCGTCGCTTCCCATTGGCCCGCGGAGGGGCGGGGCTTGCCAGCCTGGAGCCTCATTGGCTACGAGGAGCGTCCTTCTCACCCGCAGGCCCTTCCGTCCGCAGACAGGGGCACCACAACAAGCCCAGAGCACAGGGACTGTAGGAGCCCAGGGCCGTGTCGGGGTGGGGTGGGGGTGGAGGGATGGCCGAAAGGGGTTCAAGGTCGTCGTAGCCCTGCCTTCCTAATGTCAAAGGGGCCGGGGGCCCCTTTTCACTGCCGCTGGGAGGGACTCCCCGCGTTCCCACGTCCCCGAACCCAGCCCCTGACACCTCACGCGCCGACCCACACAGATGCCATGCCCGGACACAGGCGATCTGGTTCCGCAGAAAAGGAAGGGAGACCAGGGATCCCAAGCAACCTCGGGCGAATCGCGGCGCCCACACGGGCAAGTCCCTCCCGTTCCCCGCGCGGCCTCGGCCGCCGCACCTGCTCCCGCCGCCGCGCAGGTGGCTGTCAACGTGCAGTCACGACCCCGGCGCGACCCCGGCCTCCCTCCCGGGGGCTGCATTAGGGCAACAGGTGTTCCCCGTTGGGAAGCCCAAAGGGAAGAGCAGAAAGGCAGGGCCCGCCTCCGGAGCCGCTGAGAGCTCTGCAAAAGCCAGGCTTCCAGGTCCAACGCGCGCAGCGGGGGTGCCCACGCCGGGGCCTGTCGGGGGTCCCAGCGGGCGCCCGGCCCATGGGGATGGGGATGGGGATGGGGATGGGGATGGGGGGCAGACAGGTCCGCCCCCCCCCCCCGGCGGGCGTGCCCACCGGCCCGCAGGCCCTCCCGCGCCCGCCCCGGGGCGCACCTCCAGCGTGTAGCTCTCGCTCATGCTCCGGTAGCTGTCCCAGGCCTCCGCCCGCGCCGCCTCGTCCATGTTGAGGCGGCAGCACAGCTCGTCGAACCGCTGCTGGGTCTGAGGAGTCGGCGTCCGGGTCGGCTGCGCCGAGTCCTCCGCCTCCCCGTCGTCGTCCTCCTCTTCCTCCTCCTCCTCCTCCTCCTCCTCCTCCTCGGAGCCGGCCGCCGCCGCCGGAGCGGGTGGCGGGGGCGGCGGCGACTGGTCGCCTCCGGACGGCATGGCGCACCCCTGGGCGGCCAGTCCTCAGGTGAGCTGCAGGCCCGGACCCGCAGCCATTCAAACCGCGAAGCGCCCGCCCGTCTCCGCCGCTCGCACGGCGACTGCGCCGCGGCCGACGGCGCGTGACCTCACGTCGGCACCCGTAGCGCCGAGGAGGGCCTGCAGGGAAATGTAGTCCGCGCCGGAGGCCCAGGCGGGTCAAAAAGCATTTCACAATAACCACTTCGCGCAGTCTCGCCTGGGCTGAAATTAAAGCGTTTTCTCAGGCATGTCCCCCATCGCGAGAGCCACACAGCAGGGCGCTCTCGAAAAGAAAACATCCAAGGAGCATTGACATGAGATGGTTTCATATCCAAACTGTTCCCAGAAAGAAGACTCAACAGCTCGGTGTCCTAATGTTAAACATAAGAATAGCCAGGGCTTGTCTGCCAAGTTCATTTTTCGGCCTCGCTCCTCATCTCTAGCTTTTCCCTAAGTTTGCATTGCATTTGAGCCTTTTAAATAATTATTGGATTTTTAGAAAGCAGTTCCTTCCTCTGCCCCTACCTACCCTCGGTCACCCAGTTAACTTTATGCCTTTTTATTAATACTTTTTATTTTGCTTTCTCCTTTCCTATCTATAGGCTTGAATCACTTTATTTCCGAAACGCCTTGGTATATAAATGAGTGTAGTGTACATTTCCATGCTTGAGGAGCCTGACACCATTGTGAACGGAGGGAAAGAAACACTGGGGCAAAAACCCGAGTTTCAGGGAACTTTAGCAGGAACAGGGGACAGTGAGGATGCCTGGCAACGGAGAGGAAGATCGGAGAAAGACAACAGGACACTCAGGGACAATTTCTGGATTTTCTTTTTCATGGTTGAGATAAGGCGATCAAGGGCAAGAACAGAGGCCAAGGTCAACTGCTTTATAAGTATTTGTAAGTTCATAAGAAATTCTAATAGTTTCCTTATATTTAGGCTGGGGACACTAAATTTTAGAAAAATGATATTATTTTGTGCACCAGCAAAACAGTTTTGCTAGAACAAAGCTTTGATTTGCTTAGAGGTAAAATTTGTTTACCACTTTTAGTAAAGTTGAATGAAATAAAATTAATGGTAATAAACCATCAAATGTTGTATAAAAATATGCTTTGCTTGTTAATACCAATATTTTCAAAGCCAGTGGATTCTAAATAGTATAGTAATTTGATACTATCATCCATTTTAAAAGTACATTTACAAAACTTTTAACTATTAGTCATTTTATATCATCCCTGTTTCTCCTTTACCTAGTATCCCCATCCTACTATATCAATAAAATTTTATCTTATTGTTTTGTGCTTGAAAGTCTGTTCTTGAATCTTCCATATTTCCTATAATCAAAAATGTATGTACTGCCCTGGCTGGGTGGCTCAGTGGGTTAGAGCATCAATCCATACACTAAAAGGCTGAGGGTTCAATTCCGGGTTAGTGCACATCTCTAGGCAGTCTCTCTCTGTAACAAAAGCATACCTTTGGGTGAGGATAAAAATAAAGAAAAAGTGTGCAAATTAATTTTTAGGTATCCTTCTGTTTATTCTTTTAGGTCAGATTCATTGAGGTATAATTTGCATGTAGTAAAATTCACTTTCAAGTATACAGTCCTATGAAGTGTGAAAAATAGTCATGTCCACCATAATCAAGACACTAACCATTTCCATCATTCAAAGTTTTCCTAGTACCCCTGTGTAGTGATCCCTCCTCACACGCCCCAGGCAACCACTGGTCAGTTTTCTGTCCCATAGTTCCCTATTTTCCAAAATGTTATATCAATGTAATCATACATTATGTAACCTTGATCGGGCTTCTTTCAACTTAGCATAATGCCTTTCAGATTCACTTGTGTTGTTGCATGTGCCAGTCATCGGTTCCTTTTTATTTCCAAGTCTCTCATCTGTGTCCCAACATTTATTTATCCTGAAAACATCCAGGTTGTTGCCTTTGGTGATTATGAGCATTGCTGCTACTAACTTGCATGTGCATGTCTTTTGGGTGACACAAGTTTTCACATGATCCAGCAATTCCACTCCTGGAGGAAAGAAAATCACTATCTTGGAAAAAAACGTCTGCACCTGTACTGTATATTCATGGTGCCATTATTTACAAACAGCATGCAAACCCGTGTTCTTCAACAGATGGATAAAAATATATACATACACAATGGAATATTACTCAGCCATATAAATGAAAATCCTGCCACTTGTGACATGGATGGACCTTGCGTGCATTATATATATATATACGTGAAATAATCCAGACAGGAAGACAAATACTGTATGATCTCACTTGTGGAATCTAAAAATAAAAAAACAACACATACATAGGCACAGAGAACAGATCGGTGGTTCCCGGGAGACTGAGGGAGAGGGAGAGGAATAGGAAGATGGTCAAAAGATACAAACTTCCCAACTTACATGTCCTGGGGATGTAATGGACAGCATACTGACTATACTGAACAGGGCTGTATTGAAAGTTGTTAAGAGAACTTAAAAATCTCATCCCCCCCAAAAAATTTTGTATCTCTGTGTGGTGATGGATGTTAACTAAACTTATGGTAATTGTTTCACTACACACACACACACACACACACAAACACACATGATTTGGTATATATATATAACCTGGTGCATATAATTCTGCACTCTGGGGGCGGGGAGCCTTAGCCCAGCCAGTGCCCTCTTGCAGTCCGGGAGCCCTTCGGGGGATGTCTGACTGATGGTGGGCCTACGCCATCAGTCGGACATCCTTAGTGCTGCAGTGGAGGTGGGAGAGGCTCCAGCTACCACAGCTGCACTTGCCACCCTCGAGCTTGGTTTCTGGCTGAGTAGCGCTCCCCATAGGAGCGCACTGACCACTAGGGGGCAGCTCCTACATTGAGTGTGGTCAGTGAGTGTCATAGCCACCACTCATTCTGCTGTTCAGCTGATTTGCACATTAGGCTTTTATTATACAGAATGTTGTACAATGTCATTACATATCAATTAAAACTCAGTGTTGGTCATTAAGAAGTTTGGTTCTTGGGTTCTGATTATGCAATCACACAATCACTCACTCAGCCAAAGTCTGCCATCCATCCAAATATTCAACAAATGTTTAGTCAGTGTTGACTGTATGTCAAGTACAGTGACCAGCACTGAGTGTACAGTCATGAATAAGACAAGCATGGCCTCTGCCCTCAGAGCTTATGACCCCATGGGTAAAGCAGACCTAGAACAAGTAATTGTCAAGTGTAAACATAAAAAAGAAATTCAGGGAGCTATATGAGTGCATCTCAAGAGACCTTAAACCTCTGAGGTGGTGTGTGTGTGTTGAGGAGCTCAATAATTTGGTCTTAAATAAATTATACTGCATCTATATATTAGAATAAGAAAGTACTTAAAAATGTTTTGGAAGATTTTTTAATGACATGGAAAGAAAATCATGGTATAGTAAATGAAAAAAAAAAAAGGTTACAAAATGGTATGTACAGTATAACTCCATTCTTATTAATATATAATATGTATCTGCAAAGAAAAAGGACCCAACATTTAACAATTATCTGAGTGTACAGCATTATGGGGCGGGGGAGAGAGAGGTTGTTTACTTTGTGCTTTCCCTACTTCCCTTCCCCTTCCCCAGATTTTCTGTAATACACATGTCTTGCTTTTCACTAAGAAAAAGAATTTAAAAATTCATCAAGATGTTATTTTTGCCTAATAAGTTGGCAAATGTTATTTCAAAGGACAATACACAGTATTGGTAAGGATTTGGGGTAAATCAACATTCACAAAATGTACCCTGCTAATGGTAGTATAAATCGCTACTAATGGCATCATTATAAACTCGGCAAAACAAAACTCTTCAAAACACAGTATTTTCACTTTTAGGGATTAAGAAAATCATTAGGGGTAAATGCAAAAAAAAAAAAAAAAAAAAAAAAGCATATATAAACCCAAATGTCTATTTTTAAGTACATGGTTAAATAAGTTACTACATCAGTATGCGCCAATACTAAATTATTCATATTAAAAATCACATTGCAGGATACTCATTGACATAGGTCAGTATTATCAAGGGCAGAAGAGTAAATAGTATGCCCCATGTAATACTGATTTAATATGAAAGTGTATTAGTTTCCTAGGGCTACCATGACATATGACCACAAACTGGGTGGCTGAAAACAGAAACTTATTCTGGAGGCTAGGAGTCCAAAAATCAAGGTGCTGGCAGGGTAGCTGCTTCTGGAGGCTCCGTTCCACGCCTCTCCCAGCATCTGGTGGCTGCTGGCAAGCCCTGGCATTCCTTGGCTTGTAGCCACATCACTCCAGTCACTGGGGGTTGTCTCGTAGCCTTGTCCCCCTGTGTCTTCACTTGGAGAATGCCAGTCACTGGATTAAGGGCCCACCCTAATCTATCAAGATAGCATCTTAACTAATGACATCTCTCAAGACTATTTTCAAAGGTCACGTTCTGAGGTTTTTCGTTGACATAAATTTTTGTAGGGCACCCGTCAGCCCACTACATGTACAGAACATACATATAAAAAAAGACTGAAAATCTGTATCAACAGTATTTTTAATCCCAGGGCGGATTTAATGAATGACTTAAATATTTTTCTTTGTGTTTTTTTTCTGCACTTAAAAATAAATAGCTTATGTACTGTAGTTACAATTATGTAGGGATTAAGGTCTCAATTTATTGTATAAGGTGAAGATTACCTGTAGTCAAATATCACTCTTTTCCCTCCTACAGCTCACAAAATACAGAACACATAAGTGTATAGTGTATCTTCTCTCAAAAGCACCGACGCGGCCACGTCTTCCTCCAGCATCAGAGTGGATTACCGGTCTTCTGGGTTAGCGCTAGATGAAGCAGTTGGCTTGTGTTTACATGCTATATTGTACGAAAAAAGAAAAAGAGGTTTTCTAAGCATAAAAGCAAAGTTAAAAGTGTTCAAGTTAAATGAGTGTATCACGAGACTCCACTGTTTTACTTTAGAAAAAACAAGTCTTTTCATCTTTACAAAAAACACTACCAATAATGGCCATGAATTGAGTCATAAGATTACATAAAAAAATAATTACTGATTTCCAAATGAGCCCCTTTTCAAGGTTAGGCATATCTGAGTCCTTCTGGATTATTTTTCAAGATCCCGGGGAAGAAAACTTAAGGAAATAATAATGTTGTGGATATAATTATTACCAAATTCTTCCTTTTAAAAATTCTTCCCCAGTATACTTTCCTTTTAAAGATTCAGGACTATGGGTGCTTTCATAACTTTGAAGATAAATGAGCTATATAAAATTCAATAAAAAAAAAAAAGAAATCTTGTCATGTACAGAGGCTGACATCATGGGTAGTCAAAGAATATGTTTAATAAAAAATAATTAAACTTCCATTTGCTCTATAGAACATCATAGAAAGTAATTTAATAAATTACAAATGACTTTTTAAGACGTTTGCTCAACTACAGAACGCAAATTCAGACTACACAAAACACAACTGGTAAATATTGCAAATGTCCAAAAGAAAAGTTGGACCAAGACTTGTATCATGAAACCTGAAACAAGGACTATAAATACAAGGCAATAACAGCTATAATTCTTTTAGTAACTACCAACACATACTTGGATATCCTTTCAAATGCAACTTTAGTATCAAGTAATTCTACTGATTTTTTTCCTTATAACCCTTAACTCTCTACAACCATATTTGCATGTTTTTTTTAATTAAAAAAAACACAAAAACCTGATAGCTGGATAACTTTCCCCTAACCAATAACAGAAGTGTCTTGAAACTCAAGAGAATGTTTAAAGTTAATATCAGCCTTAATACTTTTAAAACGGCAATTACCTTATTACATAGAAAGGGAATAACTAAGATGTTAACCAAATTCACTTGAGTATTAATTAGGAAAATACTTTATCTCATAAATTTGATATAAATTAGATCTAGGGCTTTCCCCCCCTTTTTCTTTTCTTTTTATTTTTTAATTGGGGAAAGTAATAAAGATCATGTGGGTAGAAGTAGAGTGAGGGAAGGGAGCTCTGGATAGTGATGACATACTTCATCGGCAACCTAGTGTACTGTGTGTGAAAAACTTTGGCTATCTCAAAGGTGTGCTCTGGTTAAACAAAAGTGCAATACTGCAAAGGGAAGAGACTAAGTGTATAACTTATTGTTTTCATGATGAAAAATTACTACGCACTTCTGGAGGGGCCGTAGGGTGACTATTGCTAAGACATTGCATAAAGGACTAGCAATTCAATGTACTACTTTGGAAAAATACAAAAATCAATACAATCCCAATGGAACTTACATAGCTTTTGTAAATACATATAACACTGTCTCTCTAATAAGGGGCTAGTTATTTTACATACCGAAACATAATTTACTGGTAAATGTCTTGTAAAATCCAATATAATTGCTTAATTCATGACAAAGCAATAGATTTCTATAATCAAAACATACTGAAAGTGGTTTTTATTTCCTGTGAAAGAGAAGTGGAGTACGTATTCCACCCTAACTGTATCCCCTTGCAAACTTTATCACTGACTTATTCAAGTACCAGAAGAACGCTAGCATCTATCTCTCCTTAGGATATAAGTGGTATTTTACATCCCATTCAGTTCTTTGTTTTATATGTATTTGCAGATAAACCTGGACCTCTACCTTGTCTGAATAATAGCAGCTTTAGAAGGAGGAACTGTATCACAAATCAAAGATCAGACAAATTCTACATGGTAAGTAAAGAGCTCTAAGAAAATGTTCGGAAGCCTTGGGCTTCGTTTTGTGGTTTACAGGTATAAACTCGTATATTTTTTGAGATTATTCAAAGTGCATTTTCAAAATGGGCGACTCAGTATATTTAATATAAACTGAACACCCAACACTGATTCTGGGCAACATGTAGTCTGCCTACACCTAGAAAAAACTCAAGATGAATTTAGACTGTTTGCACATCACTTTACCGCTGTTCTCTGTTCATTGTGGAATGGGACCGTAACGTAAAACACAACTAGGAATCTACACAAAGAAAGCGAACGAACAATCCTTTTACATGAAGTATGCTGTGCTGGAAGTTCTTTTCAGTGGCATTTCATGAGTTTGCCTTTTCAGAACCCTGGGAAGCAGACAGTACTTATCTGAGCTATAATTATTTGTAATGGGAGGCCAGACTTTGTGAAGTGAAAACTCGGTGTGTCTAGCGGGTGCCAAAGTCACATGACACAGGATTATGTTATGACTCGACTTCACTAATACCAGAGTTAAGTTCAGCGAAAAGCAAGTCATATTTCTCGCCAGATTAACATGATATAGAGGATGTGTTTAAAAAACCCCTGAAAACAAGTATAGAATTAGAAACGAATGTAAACTTCCTAAACTAACTCAGCTGAGGTAACAGGTAGCCAGTTAAATTGGCTGATTGGGAAACTTATTTCTTCTTCCAAACATACTTGTACCTGAATTGGAAACATCAGCAGTGCATCAAAACACTAGAGCATGTTCATGTAATTAAAGCAATGAATGGTGATGTAGATTCTACAGCTTTCATGACATTCATTAGCTGCCCAAATTATTGCTGAGTTTTGATCTGTAAATTATAGGTGTCAAGGAGGCTGTAAAACTATATTCAAATTAAATCAGTAATATGCATAAAGTATTCTGTGTTCACTGCAAATATATTAAATATACAACTCTTATTGAGCATAATTTTCATAAAATTAACCCCCAACAAAATTATAATGCCTTTTGTTGTAATTTTACACCTTTATGTAGTTGATAGTACATACGAGTTCAAAAACTTATGAACCTTAAGAAATATTACATGCAAAATGTCTCTGAAAGCAGTGTGCACTTCTAAACAAATAACTGAAATGTTCGGTCAGTAAGTTATGGATGCACTCCACACTGGGGTATTTACAATGATAATTAAAGGGGAAAAAATCCAAAGCCAGTTCATAATTTAAGCATAGTCTGGGAATCAGTCTTCGTTACTAGAATCTGAGTCCTCGGATGACGACGAGGTACTGTCAGATCCAGAGGAAGCATCGGCTTTCTCTGAACCCTCATCTGTGCTGTTTTCATTGAGAGGACTCGGCTCAGTGGCCCCTTTGTCTTCCTGATCGCTAACTCTGGAATCTTCTTCCTTTACTTCCACAGACTTAGACGAGCCTAAGCCACTGCTCTTGCTTTTCTGTACATCAAAAGTACTGGGCTGGGACAAAGCTGGAATATGAAGATTAAGGCCTGGAGTGAGAAGCCCTGGATAGAGTATATTAGAGAGTAGCAGCGGGTTAAGAGCTAGGGAGTTGGCAGCTGCAGCCGCATTTAGTGCAGCGGTAGAGGATGTTGAAGGAGAACTTGACACAGAGTTTTCTCCACCATTCTCTGACTTTTGGCTTTCTGTCCTTTCTTTTTTTCCTTCTAGCTCCTTACAGTCATTGCCCTTTTTCTCTTCTGCTCCAGATTCTGCAGGCTTTGTCAAGAGTCCGCCCATGCCCAACAGATTTGGTAATCCAGGCATTCCGGACAGCAGCATGGGGAACATGGCGGCCACGCTTTTAGCTTCTCCTCCCGAAGAAAGGCCGGCAGGCATTCCCATCAGCCCCGCGGTCACTTGCAGTGACTGCAAGTTTTGCAGGTTTTGTTGTAAGGCCTGGAGAGTTGTGAGATCCATACCTGGAAGTAATCCATTCGCTAACAAAGGACTGCCTGCAGCACTGGGGGCACTGGCAGACGCCGCCGCCGCGGTGGCCTTCGAGATCCCACTTTTAGGCCGCCTCCCTCGCCGGCTTACTTCCTCTCGCACAATAGGGCCCGTGAGAATCCGCTCATACATACTTTCTGGAAGAAACCCCTGAAAAAGAAAATCATTAATAACAGCTATATTAAAATCAATAGCTATTATCTTATGATGCAAGTAATCTATTAAAAGTAGATAATTATTGCCCTAACTGGTCTGGCTCAGTGGATATAGAGCGTTGGCCTGTAGACGCAAGGGTCTCAGGTTCGATTCCGGTCAAGGGCATGTACCTTGGTTGCGGGCACATCCCCAGTAGGGGGTGTGCAGGAGGCAGGTGATAGATGTTTCTCTCTCATCAATGTTTCTAACTCTCTCTCCCTCTCTTCTCTGTAAAAAAATCAATAAAAAAATATTTAAAAAAATAGATACTTATTAATAAGCTCTGTATCATAATCAATCATGCAAGAGATAGTCTAATTTCTTATAATTTTTAGTGGTTTGAAACAGCTCTTCCACCTCATTTTATGCTATAAGAGAGCAGAGAGCCTTCTAGCTTTCCTCCGAAAGGGGACACACCCATTTGTAGAATAATTTTAGAAAATGGGAAGTCCAAAGAAATTGTTTCTTGAGGGTTACTCCCTACACCCTTACTTGTTTTGTATCATGAACTGTTCTGGAAGACTAAATTAGTACCCCTCTTCTAAGCTGGAATAACAATAAGGAAAGGACAGAGGAAGTGAGTGGGTGGGTAAGGTTAAAATGAGAGGTTTCATATGAATCTTTTGACTATCAGTTTGGAAATCAGGAACATAGCAAAACTGAAAAAGACACTCTACAAGGGAAAAATCCCTTGGCTCAGAATGCAGCAGCACCTACAGACTGGAAAGCACCAAGTCCAGGATAATAGAGAACAATCTATACTTTCTTACTATTCTCCCTGACTTTCTCGGACTCAAAAATCCTAGAATTTTTAGGAGTTTAGTACCTTCAGACCAGCATTGTCCAACAAAAAGATAATGTAAGTTACATAAGCAATTTTAAATTTTCTAGCAGCAACATTAAAAGGTAAAATAGAAATAGATAACATTAGTTTTTGTAATATAATCTATTTAACATAATATAAGCAAAATATTATCAGTTTAATATGTAATCTGTGAAAATTACTGAGATACCTTATATTCTTTTTTCTAAACCAAGTCTTCAAAATCCAAAGTCAGTGTTTCACTCTTACAACACATTTTAATTCAGACAAGTCATATTTCAAATGCTCCATAGCCACACGGGCCTACAAGCTACCAGCTGTGACCGCTCAGTTCCAGACAACGGTTTAAAGTCATCTCATAGGATTGTTTTTAAATTGTGTTTGGAATGGAACAACTTATTTGTCCTCTTTATATAAGCACTAGGTTCCACAGCAAAAAACAAAACAACAAAAGTATGCAACTTCACCATTCAGAGACAGCCACAGCAAATGTGTCAGAATGTGTGCTTCCGTTTTTCTTTTGTACATAAACACAGATTCTACAATTCTAAAAGAAAATGGAATCACACTGCACACAGCTGTGTAACTGTGGGGAGCGGTCTCGGTGTGACAAGGTCCGGAGGAGACAGTGTTGCACAAGGCGGGCTGTCTGGCACCCGCTCCCTTGGCCCCCTGAGGCTTGCCAGTTTGCAGACAAAGCAGGATACTATGAGACAGACAGAATGTGAGAAAAGGGAAGTAAGCCGGATGGCTGGGAAAACAAGGAAGCTGGCTATAGCCATGAGGCAGGTCAGAGGGAAGCTGGCAAGTCTGTAAAGGCTAGCAAGAAAAAGGGTGCAGATCGAATAATAAAATTGCTTATGCTCACCTGATACTTATGTAATCATAACTGCATAAATATGCTGTGAGAAATAAATTCTGGGCTGCAATCTTGAACTGTCTGCCCTCCCAATCCCATCTTTTGTCTGTCTCATAGTATCCTGCTTTGTCTGCAAACTGGCAAGCCTCAGGGGGCCAAGGGAGCGGGTGCCAGACAGCCCGCCTTGTGCAACACTGTCTCCTCCGGACCTTGTCACACCGAGACTGCTCCCCACTATAACCTGTACTTTTCACTGGACACCCACAGAAATAATTGCTATTATTCACTCAGCACTGACCTCGTGGTTAGGCCTGGCTATTCCAAGAGATTAACCACTATCCCATTTCACAGCCTGTGAACTTCTCTGCCTTCTCATTAATGTGCCTCTAAGATACAATTTTTTCAAATATTTGCATGGTTTTATAACATATGGGTAAACTATTAGCATATTCCCAATTTTTTAATACTATATTATGACTTTTATGTAGTTCTTTCCCCACGTCTTTGGTTATTCTTTGTGGCATTGTTCAGGCATAAAACTAATTGGCATCTAACTTTTTAAATGATAACTGAGTTAGTGTTTATGAAATACTCACAGATTGTTTAACAACGTCTCCCCATTCAGGAGCGACTCCATATTCTGAATTTTCTTTCAGGAATCTACATAAATCTTTCAGAGGAGGAGCAAATGCACCTCCAACCTGTAAACAAAAGGACTGTTACACACGTAAAACACTATTACATATGGAGACAAGTCTTGCTTTTGTTCAGAATTTATACAGTATAATTCTTTAAAACATGTATTCTTTGAACCTTTGACAATCTTTATTATATTAAAAAGGACTACCTCAACTCATAAGGACTACTAAAATACTATTCAGGGTATTGTTCATATGGAAAATAACACATTATTAATAAATAATAATACACGAATAAACTGTTCTGTGTATTCACAACTATCAACTACTTTTGCCCACCCCTGTAAAAACACGAGGAAATTTAAATTGTTAGTGTTTTAAGTAAAATAACTAGAGTAGGAAAATAAATAATTATCATTTACTGTGTACTTAACTGTGCTGGATAGGTAGTATAGCCTAGTTAAGAGGAAACTTAAGCCAACCAATAGATATCTCTGAGCCTCAGTTTTCTTATCTATAAAAATGGGAATAACACTTCTCCCATAGGGTTTTATGAAGATAAAAAGATACAAGTTAAGTGCTTTAGCATAGGGTCTCTGGCCCATAAATATATATTATTATTATTATATGCCAGGTATTGTGCTAAGGACTTGACGTATGTAATTTTAGTTCTCACTATACCTCACTACTCACAGTGATAAAAACATAAGTCTGTCCCGGTTGTGAAGAGAGAATCGTCCCACTTCATCATGGTTTCTCCACCTTCGCGCTAGAGACGTTTGAGAACTGCGGTGTGGAGGGCGGCCCTCTGCGCTGCACAGTTATCAGCATCGCCGGCCTCTACCACTGGAGGCCAAAAGCATCCTCCTCCTGCCCTCCCCCGCTTCCACCCACCACCTCACTACGCTTGGGTGGCTATCGAAAATGTCTCCAGACATTACCGAGTTCCTGGAGGACAAAACTGCCCCCGCGGAGAACCACTGCCTTGGACGGAGTGTTCTGGGCAGTGCCAAAGCTCAGGCACAGCTAGGAAAAGTGCCTTCTTTATTCCATTCAACAGCTTAACCAAAGAGAGAAAATTACAGTCCACACCTTCCCCCGCAAATCTGCTAGGTTCAACCCATTTCCGGACGTGCTAGAAAATACTGCATAACAGAGAGAGTTTGAGAGATCTCTTAAGTATTGAATCCACAGAAAAGAACAGCGCAGATGTAACTACCTTTCTGGCATTTCTTCTGTTAATCAGCTGGACACGCTCCTCCCCAGTGAGACTGTTGACGTCTAGCTTGTTGGGGTTTCGGCAGCGATGCCTCTTTTGTTTGGGCCTCCCTTCATGGAGCTGCGTTCTCTAAAACAAAAGACGCAGAAAGAGCCTTAAAATCTTCACGTGTGCAAACAGTGCAAACGGGCTGGTGGAAGTAATTTAATCTGGTAATAATGAAGATATGTCACTTATTATATAACATATCTTCCATGTTATATCTTTAATATTTCATATAGGAGAATTCACCCAGTAGTTAAACTCTAAAAATGTGTAATCTTTAAATATTTTTATATTTAATATAACAATATTAAATAAGACTTTAAAAATTATTGCACCAATCTTTTCCTCCAGTGATAAATTTAAACATTATTCTCAGCCATCAGAAGGATAATGCATCATGATCATCCTGGATGAGAGTAGGCTCCCGGCATAAAGACATTGCTGGTTCCTTCTGTAATGCCGTCAAAGACCACTGTGTGCCTACAGCACTGCTTACAGAGGTTACCAATAATGCTGGCGCAGCTTCCTCTAAATTGTAGAGTTCCCTTTCTTTTCCTGCTAAATTTCACCTGAAACATCAGATTTTTCTCTGGGTTCTGACTCAATTCAGATGTGTGCTACATGGACTAGTGGCTTTCACTTCTTGTCATCTCACAGACAGACTTTCTTCTCTCTTCTCACATAATTGTCACAATTCTCAAAGACATTCTTCTTATTTTACAAATGAGACTCCAGGCTCAGAGTTCATCTCCCTCAAGATCCTGCAGCCTGTGAGAGGCAAAATCTTGCAATAAAAGCTTTTTCGGAACCCTTTCCCCCTTCCCATGTGGGAGCCTATACTTGTTCTTCAATAAATCTCCACCTTTGCTATAAAAAATGAAACAAAACAACTCTTTCCATGCTGCTTCGTTTTGCAACTGTCAACAAAACAGGGCTGGATGTTTGTAGCTCTTTCTAGCCAATCAGAACACTTAAAGGGACTAATGCTCAAACTCTTCAGCGTGGCATACCAATTCCATCACAGCCAGGATCTAATTCAACCTTTTCATCCAGTTACTATTCCCCCACAGATTTGTAATATCAGACTGGTCATTGTTTTATGTATATGCCTTACACTCCTATCTTCATTTGACTCTCTTCAGAATTGTTTTGTAACGCTAGAATATGCTCCTCTATAATAACGTGGTCAAATGCCCAGTAAATCGTTTATGATCCGTCAATTACATGTCAACTCTGTTTTCCTTCTGTCTTTCCCCAGATACTTTACTCTGCCTACACAGAGTAATCATTCTTTTATTTGCATCCATGACATTTTATACATACCCGTTACAGTATATATACACCATGTTATAATTATTAGCTATATATATATATATATATATATATATATATATATATATATCACAATAGCACATGTGATCAAGAAATCGTTCAAGTATCCTAGGAAAGTTAAATTAGCTATTAGTTCATATTATTTATTGTAATAAAAGCTGCTTTTAAAAGTGTTATTAAAATCTTAACAAAATTATACCAAACATTACAATAAAAAGTTCATTTGCAGTGAAAAATAAACAAAAATAATAAATGGATACAAGTTTAAACAATTAATAAAGATTCCTTTGCTGCAATAAGAAAATCTTTTAAAATAGCAACCAGCACACAATAGTTTTAATAATAATTTACTGCCGGGACCGATTTGGCTCAGTGGATAGAGAGTCGGCCTGCGAACCGAGGGTCCGGGGTTCGATTCCGGTCAAGGGCACGTACATTGGCTGCGGGTACGTCCCCAGTGGGGGGTGTGCAGGAGGCAGCTGGTCAATGTGTCTCTCTCACTGATGTTTCTGGCTCTCTATCTCCCTTCCTCTCTGTGAAAAATCAATAAAATATATTTAAAAAAATAATAATTTACTGACAATACATATTTTGTAACCTGTAAATTTACAGCGCTAAACTAACAATTCTCATATTTTTAATTGAATTAAAAGTGGGTAAGAATTTAAGCTTTATCATTAGAGGTTTGGTAAATCACAGAAACAACATAAACCAAGATTTGTAAATGGTCACCTACAGGAATGAAAGCTCCTAAATCTTCCACATAACCTGGGTGCTCCTTAAGCCATTTTTCCAAATCCTTTCTCTTGGGTGCGTCATCACCAGCAAGTCTTGTTCCATCTTTCAGGTGAATCACTGGGACTGGACTTTCTGTGTCAGGAATGCCTTGAGGCTGAGGATAGGACAGTGCTGAGTTTATCCCTGGAGTAATTTGTGAGGTGGGTAAGCCCAAAGTAACCTGGAGAAAACACCAAAAGAAAATTTTGTTTCCATGTTTTATTATTCTAATTTTGTCCTACTAAAAGATTTCCCTTTGAACAATAAGAAAATAAACTGTTTAAAAGTCTGCAAAATCTTTCAAGTTTAAGGTTTTCATGAATCTTGGCCACGGTGGAATTCTACTGAGATACAATCTAAGACTATGTAGTGTACTTCTAATTTACTAATTATTAGTCTACAAAACATTCACAAAACAGTAATATATAACTTTCTTTGGTTGAATTTTGCACTCAGGGATCATTAGTTTTCAAGTATGGTTTTACTTACATGATTAGGTGGTTTATTTTTGTTAAAAAAGAGGATGTCAGCACCTTCTACATTCTTCCTCCTTCCCCGCCTCTTTTTGACTATAGGTTGGCTGTCTAATATAACTCCATTGGCACCAGCGGCAGATTGATTGGAGGTACCTAATCAAATTTAAAATAAAAAATAGTGATAAAAATCTTGTTCTTAAACATATTAAAAGCAATCACTTTTTAAAATACACAGAAGTGTTAGTTCTAGTTTATATGTCCTAAATCAAGCAATTCTTATGACTTAAAAACACCAACAATTTTGTCATTTAAAAATTTGGAGCATTATAAATTTAGGCCTCTTTTAACCTTTGACTTATTTACTCACCTCCCCTACACAGATATTCACTTATCTTCTTACCAGAGGCCCAGTACATGAAATTCGTGAACTGGGGGGAGTCCCTCAGCCTGGCCTGCACCCTCTGGCAGTCCAGGAGGTCCTGGGAGATGTCCAACTGCTGGCTTAAGGAGCAGGCCTAAGACAGCAGTTGGACATTATTAGTGCTGCTGCGGAGGCATTCTGGCTGAGCCCCCACAGGGGGAGCACACTGACCACCAGGGGGCAGATGTTCAACACAGGAGCTGTGTCTCAGAGCAAGTGGTGGTTCCGATGTTCCGATATTAGCCTTTTATTATATAGGATACTTGCCCTTTTAGAGGGAGAAGCATGCTTTTCTTGTGTACAAGATAAACTTTTCCCTTTTCTTGGAATCCATTTATTCCTACTTTTGCCAGCAGCTTGTTTTATAACATAGCTTTGCTTTCTTGTGCCACAATGACTTTTTCTACATTAAATTCTTCTAAACTTTAAAAAAATGGCCTAATTCAAACAAATGAAAAATGAACTTCTGCATTTTTTACAATTTTTAACATGTTTAAAAGGTTTGTCTCTATTGTGTTCCTCTTTATTGCAATGAACTCATTCCTGAATTTCCCATAGTCCATTCTGCTCCAACCTAGGTGAGGTATTTTCTTTAAGATCACCACTAACTGTTCAGTTACAAAATTACACTCATTCCTTATTTCAGTAGGCACTTGATCACACAAAAACTGTTTGAAAGATATATAAATGAAACAGTTTCATGCATTCAGTCATTCCAATAAGTAGATATTTATCAAATTCCTACGTACAAGGTACTATGATAGTTGAAGGAAGAGTTAAGTAATCAGTTCCTTTCCTTAAAGAGTATTACACAATCTAGAGCACTCTTACTAAAAGAAATATTATTAAGGATCAGATCTTTGTTTTAAAGGGTTCACTGCCCTAGTATGAAATATATTTTCAATCATTCAGGGAAAATTCTTTGAGCAAGTCCTGTGGTTGGCTGTGCAATCTTATAAAAATTAACTACCTTCCTACTTCTCAGTTTCAAAAATTCAAAATCATAGGGTAAAGAATAACTAATTACAACAATTACCGGTAAACATCATTTCTGCATATAAATGCTTTTATTATGGCCACACAGTAAATTTTATTATAAGCATATTAATAAATTATTACAGGATTTGAAAATTCTTTCACTATATTCTACCTATAATAAACTTTCTTAATTTAATGTGCCACTTTAAAAAATACTATTCTTTTTTATAAGAACTTTTCATGGCTTCCTATTCTAATGTAAATGAAATGTCTTACATTAATCCCCATTCTTGCATGAACATTAAAACCAATTCCTCCCCCGCTCAGCTTTTTATAAAATATATATATTTTTATTGATTTCAAAGAGAAAGGGGGAGAGAGAGAGAAACATCAGTGATGAAAGAGAATCATTGATCGGCTGCCTCCTGCACACACCCAACTGGGGATCGACCTCGAAACCTGGGCATGTACTCTACTCACTGAGCCGAACCAGCTAGGACTCCAGCTCAGTTTTTTATGTTGCCCATAACCAAGATTCATCTTCCTAAGCAGGCTCTGATCTGACACAAATCTCTCACCAGTATCAGTCTTTTTCCTGCCCGGGTCCCATGAGAATAAAAGACCATTCTTTCAGGGATGAGACATAAATTATTCCTGTATCTTGTGGCTACCTTCACTACACTGTCTCTATAACCTTCCCAAAGCTTCTCACTTTAACTTGCTCTACCAAACACCATCCACGTGTGACTTAGGTGTTTTTCTTTAAATTTATAATTTATTCTCATGTTGAAATACTATTTGAACTCTTATCTGAATAAAGGTACTTGATAAAATGATATTTTCACCCAAATATATAAGCTCCCAAAACTACATTGGCCTCTATGCTTTCACATTAAAGGACAAATGAATTTTTATTCGGAGAGCAGATAAAAGAAAGAGGCTTTGGAAATGACAGGAAATACTTCACACTAAGGTGGTTACACCAGGATATTCACCTGACACGGGCGAACACTTGGCAGCACTGGCGAGGCTGGTCTCAGATGCAACCTGAAGCTCCCGCAGCCGAGGGAGGTGCTGCTGCTGGCCCAGCCCGCCGTCCTCAGAGTCGGGTGGCCTTTTCTGAGCAAATCCTTGCTTCTGAAATGTCAGCTTCAAACCACCTTCCTGGGAAACAATCATCATTATTAAGTAAGGATCAATTTACATAATCTCATACAGGATACCTAGAGAAATGTTTTACTTAGAAAAAGTGAAGTAACCCTGAAACATTAAGTTATCACTCTTTTGCTCACAAATCAATCGAAGAAAACATTAAACCAATGTCTATCTGAAGTGGAAAAAAAATATCCAGGTACTATACACACTTTTATGAGCAAAACAAAGTTTTTCACATGACCAGTACATTGTAACTTTCAGCTATGGACATACATCTCTATATACGTTATTCAAATGACATTTTAGAGAGTGTAAGACACTGAGTAGTAAATTGTGCTTCAAAAATCACACAGAAAAAAATAAAAGGTTACTGAAAACAGGGCATGCTAAATGTTTAAAACAGAAAGTGCACTGACATACCATTGAAAGATTATATAGAAGAACCGAAACATTAGAAACTGTCAGACTGTTTAAGAAAGCATCTTGATCAGCAGAAGGACTATTTTCAGAAGTATAGGTAGAGAAACATATTTAATGATGATCCCTCTAGTAGAGTATTCAAGTATAATAACCTGGATATCAAAAGGAAAATAATCCAAATACCAGAAAACAAGTATGTGAAGGAAGTAAGAGTTAGAGCAGGCAGCCATTTGCAGGAAAAGCATGCTGCACACCACAATCGCAACCAGGCCCTAGGGCAATAAAAATACACATACGTCTTTGATTTTCACTGTAAACTCCTTTTCTCGCACATGCTTCTTCACCTCTGACATCTGTGCTGCCTGGTCATGCTCTTCCTTCACAGCGGCACGGGGAGGAGTGGGCACGCTGGGCTCTCCGAGCTCTGTGGCGGCGCCAGGGCTGTCCAGCAGCTTTGTGGTATAGAAAGAGGCCACTGTGTTGGCATCGTAGCTCCTCCTAGCTGCAGGCCACTTCCCCTTCAGAACTGTCTGGCAAATACTGTCCAGCCGGTTGATCATCACACGATCCTGGAAGAGCATACCGCATCAAAGTTTAATGTTAACCATTAGGCCAGACCTTTGGATGTCAAATGGCTCCAAGCCTGAATGCATCTAACACTAACAACAGATGTGTATTTGGTATGCATATTCTCAGACACATATCACAATTCTATATGAAGTTATTCAAACACAAGTTCCCACTGGTAAAGTTAAAAATTACTATATCATAAAGATAACTTTTCTATACTTTTGTTTTTATAAGGACAAAAATAATACAAGTCCCCTGTAAAAAAATTCAAACATAGAAGTATATAAAGGAGCAGAGAGTTCTCTATTCCTGCTCACTTCCAACGGTAAATAGTCTTGTACTAGTCTAGTCATATTCTAGAAGAACTGTATTAATTTAATCGAAACTCTTACCACTGAATATACGTACACTTACATGACCTTTGTACTCCTTGGGTCAGAACTTGCAATGATTAATTTCTCCAAGAAGGCTCAGTTGAAAGCACTAACTTAATAAGGAAGCACTTGAATACTAATTTCTTTATGAACAAAATAATTCATTTTCTTTTACTCTAGACATTATAAGGTTATATTGAGAAACATATACATTTCAGTAGATCTAATTTATTTGATAGTAGTACTTGATATTTTTAATACTGACACGAAAACGTTATCCTACATTTGGAGTGACCTATTTTTCTACTTCATAAAGCAATATAGAAAAATACGAAAAAAGGAGAACTGTTCCAACAAGGAAGTATTAACGTACCTTTGGCCAATAGGAAGCTGCCAGCATGTACCCACTGTGCAAGATGTAGGCAGACTCCGGCGTGCCATTGTTCATCTGGAAGCTATCCTGGGTCTCATCCTGGGCAGTGCTCAGAGATGCTACACTTTCCTCATCGTAGGCTTTCATGTGAGGGGTGCCTCCTGCTAACGACAATTGAAACTGTCTAAGTCAGACAGCATAAGTCTGTTGTACATAAACTTCAAGTCTCATATAATTATTCAGATACATCTGGAAAAGTTAGAAGCAAAAAAAGGAAAATTCAAGTAGAATACAATACTCATTTTAAAAATTAGCACAAAAGTAAAATAAATGATGCTAAGAAATTTGAGGACAGAGGGTGAACAGAACATCCTTTAATGCATAAGAATCTGACCCTCATTTAACTGTCTACATCTGTTTCCCCAATACAGGTAAACAACAGGCTGATGGCCTATTTTTGGTCTGAGAGGCCTACTGATAGGCCTATTTTTGGCCTGAGAGGATCATCAATATCTGATGGGGATACTGTATCTCTGGAGAAAAGGGGTGGGGATACTGTATCTCTGGAGAAAATATATGAATATTGGATCTACATTCCTGGGGCAGCCCTGGAATGTACGCCTATGCAGCTGCTATGGGAGATCCCAGCCTCTGGGAGGTCTGGAGGTTCTTTAAACCCGAGTGTCCACTGCGCCCACATGATGGGAACTCACTTACTTGTAGCCGAACTGGACTGCTGCCAGGGTGCCTGCACAGTGGACCACTGCCCACTCCTCTGCTGATAGTTCCTATCCTGCATCTTCCTGAGTAGACAGCTGCCAAGTAGGGCCTAGGACACTCTTATTGGTCTGACTGCTTACTCAGAGAATCCTGGTGGCTGTTATAGAACATTATCTTCGTTTGTTCACTGATCAACTGGTTCCAGTAAAACTCTAATACTAAATTTAAGGCAATCACAAGGAAATAAAATTACTGTGTCATATCACTAATATCTTTGTTTGACAAACTCAGTTGGCAATGCCCTGAAAATTAAAGTAATTCTAGTTTCCTTTGCAATAGTGCTTCTCTAAGAATATCTGTAGACATAACATTTAAGCTAACAATTTTAAACACCCTTAAGTTATCAAAACCAATTTTTTTCCTTTTCACCTGTAATCCTGTCTTAAAATAGCAACAGCAATTTATGCATATACCTCGCTTTTGGACTTCCTCTTCTTCACTGTCACTTTCTTCTGATGACGACGAAGAGGAGGAGGAAGACGAGGAAGACGATGAGGACGAAGACGATGCCGAAGAACAAGAGGAGGAAGAAGAAGAACTGGAGCCTGAACGAGAGTGGGAACAAGAGGAGGAGGAAGACGAGGAAGACGATGATCTGGAAGAACAGGAGGACCTCTCGGAATCAGAGTCAGAATCCGAACTAGATGCTGACCCTCTTTTGCGGAGGCGCTGTTTGGTAGACGCAGGGTTTGGAGTCAGGGGTTCTGTTCTGGCGGCAACCATGCGTCTATCTGCTTCCCCCTTTCCGCCAGATTTCTGCTCTCCAACAGCCTGTGGTAAAACCCCATTCTTTGGACTGACAGGCTCAGACTTCATTAGTGTCCTGGTTTCCTCAGAAGACATGGATTCTTCTTCAGAAGACTGAGGTTCCTCTTTAAGGTTTTCATTTTTAGCTTTCAGGTCCTCTAGAACAGTCCCTTTAGCATCTAGGATCCTAGGGAGAGAGGTAAGAGGAGAGGCAGAAAGTGCTGCTTGATATTGCTGTAAGAGTGGCGTGGAGGTCCTCGAATGAGCCATCCTGTTCTGGCTGTAGCTCCTCTGTGCTGCCATAAATGAGAGCTCAGGATCACGAAGGATGTGATAGTCCGTTCGGCTCACCCCATGTTTAGCGGCCCCAATAAGCAAGTCCCTATCATGAGGGCCACATTCCCACCAGACTGGCAAGTCTGGATTTGGATGGCAAAGCTTCAAGCGTTCACACAATTGCGGATGGCGGAGCGCCTGTTCCCTTACTTTCCTTAGAAGTTCAATGCGATACAAAGTCCTAGAAGCACGTTCTTCTGTGATTGGCTGAATAAAAATATTTGGATCCACCAATTCTACATTAAAACAGAGCAAAGATATTAACATCAAAAATACTTTATTACAGATTTAAAACAAATAATGCAACTTCTAAAGTGTACCTCTACTTCATTATCACCGAGTTTCCATAATTTCCTTTTAAAATGAGAATACAAGGTTTAAAAAGAAGTTCCAAAAATCATTTACCATAAAATATATGAATATTGGATCTACACAGAAAGTAAAACTATGAATTTTTGGAAGTACGTTAATATAAACAGGAATTTACTTTTAAGAAATCCTCATGAATCATGTCTTACAATTCTGTACCTTAATCAAAGAGCAAAACATAGTTACCCTACTTCTAAATATAAACTAAAACTGTTAAGTGCCCCATAAGCAAATGTAAGTCCATATGTCCCCAACGCCATGAGGACACTCAGGCAATTGCAGAGAACTCACCGAAGGCTCTCTTACAATTTAAAGGAAACACGGGGATATTCGTCAAACACTGTATGAACTACTAGCTTCAGATAAGTCAATTTTAACAGGCTATTTTTATTCTTTTTGATGGTATCATATTTTTGTCAGCATTCTGGCAAAGCAAGGATCTATAGAACTCCTTGATTGGTTTTTGCAACTTTTCTGAAAGTCGTTCAAAATAAAAAGGTTAAAAAAATAAAATAAATGGACTATGCAAAAATCAATATGGAACAGCAAATAAGAGTGTGGGAGTATCTATTCTACTTCCAAGATTTGAGCAGGTGTACAGTGCCCAACAGGTGCACACATCCCATCAGTAAGTAACTAAGGTTATATAAGAAATAACATTATTTTTTCACTCAATTTATGCTATATTTTCAAGCAATTTCTAGACTATTAGAACACAGAAACTTTAAAAGAATTTTAATGTTTTATAATTTATTGATTTTTTATAGAGAAGGGAGAGGGAGAGTTAGAAACTCTCTAAAATAGTAAAAAATTAATGAGAAACATCGACCGGCTGCCTCCTGTACAACCCCTACTGGGGATGTGCCCACAACCAAGGTACATGCTCTTGACTGGAAACAAACTCGGGACCCTTCAGTCTGCAGGGTGACGCTCTATCCATTGAGCCAAACCAGTTAGGGCAGGACACAGAAATTTTTTAAGTCTTTTGAACCTAATTATTTATTAAACAGAACTATTAGGCCTCTGGTGCTGTGAAAAACACAGAGACATTAAGGGCACTGTGAACTGAGTAAATTTGGGAAACTGAGTTAAGTAAATAAACCTCACTCACAAGTCTAACATCTTTGCAATCATCATTTAGTAACTAACCTCTCCCTTTCTTTTAAAAGTTGAATCAATGTGATGAACTTATCTACATAGCTTTACATTGCTGGTCAGAATTAAGAAGATAAAAAAAGGAAATGAGGGCCTCTTGGCAACCATCAATAATGGGAGGCCCAGTACTATGCATTATCCATCTTTTCAACCCCATTTATGGTTACAACAGACCTTAACTAAGACTAAAATCTACTCTGAATTATATGTTATTTGGGGAATCAAGTGATTGGCTACTCTATTTAGTGAGCTGACAACAAATCTGTTGGGGGGTGAGGGAGAAAGGAAACGAAGTCATAGAATTCAAGTCCTCTTATAACACACTCACTGTGAAATGGGAGTAGGAAGCCGATGGCTTAGGAGCCAGAACTCTTAATCAACAAGAATGAAGACAGAAGCTCACAACATAGCAACGGTAAGTGGAACTGCAGAGAGCGTCAAACCATGAAGCACACCCCAGAACAGTCCCTTAGATGAGCATTGGCACCTGGGGGTAGCTGTCTTTTTTGAAGGCCCTGGGTGATTTCATCTTACTAAAACTCTTTAAAATGTCCTTTGAGTGAAGGCCTCATTGCCTGCAAAAATAATGCATGTAAATACGCCCTCTAGCATAGCTCCTCTCAGTTCTTATGGGCTAAAAATGTAAGTTACTGCTATTTACTAAAAGCTATCCTTCATCTGCTACCTCCCCGAATCATAAATCTAATAAAACACTAGCTATTTTCTCAAAATGCAACGTGTACCTTTATTCTCTTTAGATCTCATTTTAATAGGAAGAAGAAATTGGGGAATCCTTTGGCATATTTTATTTACAATTCTGGAAAAGTGTTGACTTGTTGAATTAGATAATATTGAAAATTTCTGATTTTATTAACTAATGTCACCCCAATAAATTCAATAAAAAAAAAAAAAATTTTGTAATGTTAATGATTTTGCTTCTTTGACCAAAACATGGGGAGGAGGAATTTTATACATACCTTCTTTGGAAGGAAGACGGCAAACCCTCCGACACATAGACATGAATGCATACAAATATTTCTCCAAGCTATCGTCAGTTTTCTTATGCAGCCTAGCCATAGCTCTAAATTTTGTCCAATCAAATTGACCTCTGTCAGGATCAAATACCACTCCAAATGTAGACACTACTCTGTAAAAGTCAGCTTCTTCTCTTCTTGTCCATCTATTTTGAATCAGATGAAAGAAAAAGTCATACTGGTTACTGAAATTAACATTTATTAAAATGCTGAATATAATGACCAGAATAAACACTTAAAACACTGCAAGTATCTAACACTTTAATAGTTTTTTGCATATTTATGTGAGAGATACCCACGATATGAGATTATAAGATATGATGATCCTACCTTCAGGAAAAAGATAAAACATTTAAAATGTTTATTGTATAAAGTAGAATCCAAAGACTATTAGGAGAGCACAGAAGAAGGGTCAATTTAGAATTGCATGATGAGATAAAGTATCACAGAGTGGTATTTAAGATGGAACAAGCTAAGATTGGCAGGACATGTAAGAAAGAGGGCATCAAATAAGCAAAATAGGAAGAAATCTACATTTTGGGGGGATAGTATTCCAGATTGACAAGGAGACGGTTTACACTGGGGACAAATTCAGGAACACTCTAAATGACTGCCTAAAAATCATTTCTAGACTATTCAATAGAGATACTTAAGAGGGTAATATTTAACTCACAGAACTGTTGTGTAAATTAGAAAAAGCACATGAGAAAGTCCTTTGAAGGACATTAACAGGTGACTTTTTTTTTTTATAGTGATGCATTAAGAAGACTAAGGTAATGATGTTGTAAAACTGTGAGTATGGGAAACCAATCAAGACACATGAACCTTGCAACACAGTGATAAAAGAATGGCAAAAAAGGATGAATTGGAAGAGTGCATAGAGAGAAAACAAAACAAAACAAAACGAAACATAACATGACATAACACAGTGCCTACCTTCAAAGAATTTACAACTTAGGCAGACACAGAAAGGGAAAAATAAATGTCATTATAACATCTTATATTACTGTGACAAATGAATCATTTATTTAAATGAGTGCTATAAGAGTGCAGAAAACAGAGAGAGTACTGGAAGCTGAACTGGTTGAGAAAAAAATTAGTACTATAATAAAGGCTTGGACATGTTTCGAGCTCTGAAGGATGGAGTAGGTATGGACTAGAGAGTAGGAAAAGGAGTATAATTACAGGCGATAAAATGTTGAATCAATAATGAGGAGGTCATTCTGGCTGAGAGAACAACAGTGGATAAAATTAGAAATGCACAATGATGCCTAAATTGAAGTTGACTTTACACCTATAATAAGGAGTCACTGAGTATCGCAATAAAACTTGTATCTTAGGAAAACTAATCCAGATCCCACATATTGAGGAAAATGTATGTGGTGGAGTAAAGATGGCCAGAAATTATTTGTATAATTTTTCTCTTTCCGCTAAATCTTGGTTGGCCCTGTTGACGTTTGTTGACCAGCAGTAGGGGGCAGAAGTGGCACTTTGGAATCCTGAGGCTGGCCCAAAAGAAACCTGCAGCTTCTGTCTCTGCCACTAGGAAGGCTCCCTCTTAAGAGTTGAGCCCCCACTGGCAGCCAGTCAGCCATGGGAATGAGGCCACTTCAGACCTTCCAGCAAATTCCATGAGAAGCACAACTACCTGATCAACACAATTAAATGTGAGAAATAAAAAGCTGATGTTGTTTTAGTTATAGAATTAGTAGTATTTGAAAATTACGTCTAGAATTGCTAAAATCTAAAGTTTCAGACTAAGTAAGCTCTGGTACAATGATGAACTGCAAATGGGGGGAAAAAACACACACACACACACCAAAACGCAAAACAAAACAAAAAAAAACACCACCAAAGAAACCCCCAACAACCCTTGATTCAACTCCCAGAGAATATCCAAGGATCACGTTTAATAAGGGGGCCAGGTTCTGGCTAAACATTCCTATTCTTTTCTGTGTACTCTATCATTTTTAAGAAGTTAAGTTTTTGGGATGCGATAAGTTTGCCTGTTTTCTTAAAAGGGTCTCTTGTAAGAAGTTCTACCATCATTTGTGCCCCTTTGACATAGTAGTTCCAAGGGTTCTTCCTGTGTATAAAGCATAGATGGGTTTGTCTTTCATATATTCTAATATTTCATAGAAGTAACAATTTAAAGAGAATGGAATTTATTTTATGTAATTTAAGTTTCACTGATAATTCTTGAGCTTGCTCTGCATTTTCCTATTTTTCACATCAAACTGGTCATAAACATGACAAAAGAATTAAGAACTGCCGAAACGGGTTTGGCTCAATGGATAGAGCGTCCACTTGGGGACTGAAAGGTCCCGGGTTCGATTCTGATCAAGGGCATGTACCTTGCTTGCAGGCATATCCCCAGTAAGGGGTGTGCAAGAGGCAGCTGATCGATGACTCTCTCTCATCAATGTTTCTAACTCTCTCTCTCCCTTCCTCTCTGTACAAAATCAATAAAAAATGTATTAAAAAAAAGAAAAAGAATGAAGAACTGACATGTATGCCTAGTAACCATAAGCTGCAATAATATTTACTAGTTTTACCATATTTGGGTATGTATTTATACATATGTGTATATGTTTTGTTTTGACCAATTCCTCTACCCATAGATGCTTTTCCCAAAGTGAATAATCACACCCTAATGGCCTTCAGATGACCAATTATATTTAGATACTATATAGTACAGTGTGATTTTTTATCTTACCTTTGCTGTCTTTCTATCTTGGCTGCCATTTTAGGATTAAGAGTGGCTTCTTCATAAAGAGGCTGCATGACGCTGGCAGGCACTGAGAAAGTAGGTTGGATTTGCTGGACTTGTCTATTTTTATTAGTGCGCTGATATGCAGTGATGAGACGCCTCAAACGTGTGGTTAAAGCTGACTGAGTAGGCCAATAAACTTTATCACCCTCCATCAGTTGACCATCTATATTTAAAGAAACTCATGTCAATTGAAAAAGACTAAAAAAGCAAACCAAACACTGTGATGAAGTTTACAAAAGTAATAAAAATTCCCTATTCTAAAACAAAATTTTCTTTCAACCTGGTTATGTGAAAAATCAAACCAAATCTCTCATCATTAAATAGTTTTAACTTAGCTCTAAAAACATCACAACAAGCTTTAAGAGCAACTCAAAATAAGTAATCACAGTGGAATGAAGAACCACATGTTATATATTTAAAGAGAACTCTACTTGCACAAAAAATACAACCTTGTATCAACAGGTCTAATCAATCTATCTTACTGGCTGGTGAGTACTCAATGCCTTCAATAAAAAGTCAAATAGAAATCCATTGATTTCAATCCAAGTTGAATACTGTAAACTTTTCTAATCGATCTATTCTGTATTAAATTTTTCTCAACTAAAATCAAAACATTTTGCAAGTCATTGGGGGGAACTTATGTTTCAATAGAATAATGCTACAATCTTTAAGTTTGTATACACCCAATACAGCGCAGGATCTTGTAGTCTATTTCCCGGGTGTGATATTATACTTAAATATACCACCACCAAGCAGGAATCATTCATGCTAAGCAAATCTCCTCTTCAGTTCTGAGTGAACTATGCATGGGTGAGGCAGACTCCCCTGGGTTCACAGGAGGACGTGAGTGTACTCTGGGGACAGTGCTTTCCTATCTGGGTATCACACAGCAAAGCTGTGTAGAATGTTCCCTAATGTGCATATGGAACTAATAACATGCTGAATGAATTGTTGAATTAACACTTGAATGATAAAATCTCATATATAAGTTTAATAATCCAGACATAAAAAAATCAGCTTCCGTTCTCTAACAATTCCCTGAGTCACTGAGTGAAGATCTGCAGCTAAAAATATTGTTAAATTCTCAGTCAACGAGTATGTCCAATAGTCACTGCAACTGTCTTCAACAAAAATATCACATACATTTGAAGCATTACAAAAATTTATTAGTTTTTGATCTCATGAGGAGAGTAATTTACAATAATATTAAATAATTAAGTGCAATTTACCTCCATCTGCTATAACAAGATCTCCTGGTGAGGAAACATCATCCTTTTAAAAGAAAATAGAAATTGTCACAGGGTATTGGGTCAAAATACAGATAAGAAGAAAAGCAAATCAAACTTTCTTAAATGATCTATTTAGCAAAACTAAAAACTATAATCTGTTATTAATTCTCACCCCTTCGTATTTCTCTATAGACATTGATATTTAGACCAATCATTATTCAAATTATTTTTTTCTATGATTATATTTAAATTGGTTTCTTTTCCTCCACCCTTTCTCTAATTGTAAAAACGCTTCAGGTTTTATTTACAATTGTGTTTTTTTTTTATTTTTTTATACCAACTCTCACATAATTTACTCATTTTGATATTTGGTTATTAGAAAACATTCAAATCTTTTCTGTTTAATTCTAAACAATCTGCTTGTGCTGTATACATAATTTTTATCTGTCAAGAGAGCATCTTCAATTAGGTACTGTAACATTATTATAAACTTAACATATTTATAACTTTGGTTTTATTCCAAATGTCTATTAGTTTGTATTGTTTTGTGTGTTTTTAGATATATTTTATTGATTTTGTACAGAGAGGAAGGGAGAGAGACAGAGAGTTAGAAACAGCGATGAAAGAGTGTCATCAATCAGCTGCCTCTTGCACACCCCCCACTGGGGACATGCCCGCAACCAAGGTACATGCCCTTGACCGGAATCGAACCCGGGACCCTTCAGTCCCCAAGCCGACACTCTATCCATTGAGCCAAACCAGTCTCGGCAGTTTGTATTTTTTTAAAAAAGCTTAGTTAGATTTATCATCCCTTTGTAGGTGGGTCTTTTTTTTGTCTTGTTAATTTTTAACATTGCTTTGTTTGGTATATCTATAGTTCCAGCAGGAATAAAGTAGATTTAATTTTATTTATCTTGACAACATTCACGTTATTGTTTGAATCTGAGAATTCATGTCTTTCATCAAATTTGGAAAAATTCTTCTCCCTTATACTTTCTCGTCTCTCCTGGAATGCCTATTTCGCATACTGTAAAGATATTATCATACTATTCTCTTTGTCACTAAAAAATTTTATTACGTATTCCACTGTGCTGGTTATTGATTTATTGCCTCAGCTCTAAATTTACCGCCTCTCTCAATGCCTCTTGTTAGCTCTAAGAAAACGGATGTGGGCTCTTTAAATCTTTTTTTCTTAGACAGCATGGTAAGTTCTGCTTGAGAGACACTGTAGGAGAACAATGATTTGACTTCCCGATTCTGGTGTTTCCCCACTGCTCAGCTCCCATGGCTCTCCCGGCTCTCCCAGCGCCACTTCCTGTAGATCAGGCAGCTACTTTAGCACCTGCTGGCCAGCAGCCTTCGCTAGAAACATCCCCGTTGGTAGCCCCATGGCACCCAAGACCAGCAAATCCTACCTGACAGCTATAGCATCATCTAGTCTTTAGCATGCTCTCATATAGAATATGGAAATTCCTAATCTCTTTTACCATTCCTCCCCCACTCCACAGATTATGTGTTAGGAAAAGCACACAAAAGAAGCCACAGAACAATTAAAATTGAGGATTTAAAAATATGATCTAAAGCATACCTCTATGTCATCTTTAAAGAAAGCTGGGGCAGGTTTGTATTCTGGATCTTCCACATCCCTATTAAAACACCAACAAATTTAATAATAATTTGACTGGACTTACATTTCTATTGATAAAACAAACAAATGGAATCTTGTGGGAAGGACTCTTTGGTGTTTTAAAAGTGAGACTGAAGTCTCTGTTCTTTGGCCAGGGGAAACCAAGCCTTAGCATAATATGCAAAGTCAGAAGAAATCTAGTTTTAATTTACTCATTCTCCCATGTTCACTTTTAAATGTGGAATTATTAACCTTAACATACAGTCTCTTACTTTCTTCTTTTGGTAAGATAATAAAAGGGCCTTATGAGTGGTATAACGAACATTTTATTTCTCTTCAGTTGTAGCGTTCTTCCCTCCAATACCCCTAACGTTTTATGGCCTGAATGACCATGACTATGAGGAATAGGAAATTAAAGGACTCATCAAAAAAAAGCGGGTGGGGCAGGTCCACCTCTTCCCTGATCCTACTCTGTTGGACAAGTGCTAACTTCCTAGAGCTCTTACCATTAGCTCTTCTAGACCATAAACTCCAGTTGTGCTGTGACTACATTATTTGTGACATAGAATATGCCGATGCTGGCAGAGATGCAGGGAATTCCTGCCTTGGAGGTGCACGTACCCGTCCATGTAGTCATTGGCCCTCTGCTCCGCAGCCACTGCTTTTTCGTCGGGCTTCCCCACTCTTTCCAAGAAGCACAATGCCGGGTCTGCTCGGATGGTGTTATATTTCTCATAGCCTGGAGGTCACCAGTGGTCAAAGTCAAGAAGATAAAAGGAAGATGTATGCATACCAGCACCCTCATATGTATGAAGAATGACATTCCTAGACTAAAGGGACTGGATATTAAAATGATACATACATGTTTTCTAAAATTATCACAAATAGTACATGACCTGGTACTATGTATATTTGAAAGTTTAGATTGAATTTATGTTAGAATGAAAAAGGGGAAAAACTAATCAAACACACACAGCACGCTTCCCGTAAGAAGTCTTCCCGAGAGGGGGAGCTGTGTGCGGCTCCGTGCAGGGCACAGAGGACATAAGCCCCGATTCTTCACTAGGAAATGCAGTGATGAAAGACACCGTGGATGTGAATGCTTTATATGACATACATAGCAACATGAATGTGGCTGGAATAAAGCTGCCAGTGGAAATCAATGAGGAGAACTAGAGTCCACCAACTTTACTTTTCACTTACCATGTTTAAAAACTCCAATAAGGAGTGACTTATCAGCATCAAAATCCCACCAGTCAGCAGGAACTTCTGAGTGGTCTGGTTCTGGGACCCAAACATCAATGTCACTTAAAAAAATAAATAAATAGAAGGTAACAAATTAGCAAGGGTTAATGCTCTAAGTTTGGTGAATTTTTCTTCTTGTGAATTTTATTGACAAATGAGCCACTTATACAGACAGTTACACAGTTTTTTGCCTAATCATGTTACTGAAAAATATAAACAAGTTATTTCACTTACCTTGCATCAACTCCATCAAATACTTTCTGGCACTCATTTCCAATGACTTCTTGCTTTAGATAATATAGCATTCTTACACGAAGCAAAACCCTAACGATGAGGAAAAAGACAAAAGATACAAAAGTATTAATCACTAAAGAAAAGCCATCCATGGGGTTTAGATTAGAAAAGAATTTGTACGTGAAGTTTTTATAATGAAATAATTAATTAATTTTGATTAAATAAATCTCATTACTATCATATATATCAAATAGATTTCTCCAAAATCTTCACAATCATCATTATTTAATATCCAAGAAAGATATAATGGCTAGTTTTATTTCTCTGTTGATAGAAAGAGACACAAGAAGACCATGATTTGTGGATGTATACTCTGAAAGATTAGATTAGGACTAGTCCTAGACCACACTGTCTCTGTACTCAAGATCAGCATGCTTAAAGGTTGCTAATTAATTTAGAAAAATAAACTTATAATGAGCTGTGTTAAAAATACCCCACGACATACTTATTACAATGGTGCTTTATGTGTTTTTTGTAGCCTTCATCTTGAAGTAGCTGCTCAGGATTATATTTTCGAAGCCATTCTGCTTTCTGTATGTCAAATGAGCTTGTCTGGGTCTTTACTTTCTTCCCTTTTCGGCCCCTGGGTACGGGGGCTGAAAGACCTGTAGAAATGAGACGGGCATGTGAAATCAGGGATAATTTGTATACAAACCTGCAATTTGAAAGATTTTTTCCAATGTAATGAACTTCTGGAGACTTTCAGAGGTCCTTACTGGCTATACAAAGATCTTTAAAATGACAATGGTAACAATACTGATTCAATCACAAGAAGGTGGGTCAGCGATACACACACATTAAGACAACTTCCCCCAATAATTATTCTATCTCAAATGAGTCTCCTCTCCTTTTTGTTCCAAAACACATTTTCTCTTTCAAATGTAAAAACTGAAAGATCAAACCTTTCCCTTTGCTTTCCTTTTGCTCCCCTATAGAATAGTAAGATTTGGCCTGGATTTTCAAAACTGATTTTACTAATAACATGGATTATGCATAGCCATGTTGGATCCCTATTCAAGAGAGCTACATTCATTTTATTTCTTTGTCATTTTTGTTGTGAAATATTTCAAAAATACAATAAAAGATTCCCATTCTTAATGTGAACCTATCTTCTCTTTGGTTGTTTTTACTGAAGGAAATAATACATGGCTGAAGTTCACTTCACTCCTTCCTCTCCAGAGAGAATCCCTATCCTAAATTTGCTTTTGCATTACATGCATATTTATAGTCCTATGTTGGATAAATATTTAGTATTAAATATTCAGACATTATACATGTAATTCAGCAATGTACTGACTACTCTTGATATTTTTTTGAGATTTATATTTGGTGAGACTCTAATTCATCCATTTTAATTGCTGTGTAAAATCTATTGTAAGATTATACTATACACCTTGTATTAATCTTCAATGATGCTTGAATTGTTTCATTTACAATTTTTCACAATCACTACTCGAGCAGTTTGGATTCCTCCTTTCCGCCTTTCAATTTTTTAAAAAACAATTTTATATCTTTATTGTTTAAAGTATTACATGTGTCCCCTCTCCTTTCAATTCTTACCTCGTTGATCTTTTCCTTGCTGTATTCTACCAGCTAAAAGTTCCATCACAATTGTGAATACAAGCCCTATGTAGATTTGTCCATTTCTCCTTAAAATTTTGGTGGATGTTGTCTTTATGTTTTGAGACTATTTTGTTCAGTGCATACAAGTTCATACTTCATTTATGGATTGGTCTTTTCTATTATGTAATGTCCTTTTAAAAATACCAATCAATGCCTTCCACCTCAAATTGTATTTTGTTCTATGTTAACATCGTTTTGCATTCCAGTCCTCTTCACCTTTGCTGGTTTGGAAGCTAAACAGTGCATATTTAAAGACACATACTTAAATTTTCCTAATAAAACCAGCAATGTTCTATATTTTTGAACTTTTCCCTAACAAAATTATCGCACATTCATCATTTAATCCTATTTACTGTTTTATTTATACTTATAATTTAAAAGAGGTCTGCTTGTGCTTTGAATGTTTCTACCACACCTTACTAATATTTCAAAATAAAAATATATTTGAAATATCTTTGAAGCCAAAACCAGTTTGGCTCAGTGGATGGAGCATCGGCCTGCGGACTGAAAGGTCCCGGGTTCGATTCCGGTCAAGGGCATATACCCTGGTTGCAGCACATCCCCAGTAGAGGGTGTGCAAGAGGCAGCTGATCGATGTTTCTCATGGTTGTTTCTAACTCTCTATCCCTCTCTCTTCCTCTCTGTGAAAAATCAATAAAATATATTTAAAAAAAAAAAAGAATATCTTTGAAGACAATGATGTGGGTTTTTTTTTTTTAAGCTGTGCTCTCCTTTTATAGTCCTTGACTTCAGGTTCAATTTATGAGTTTCTTTTTACACTTTGTCTCTCATATGGGAGACTTTCCTAATCCTGGTTGTTTGCCCAATATGTAACCCCCCCCCCCCACAAAAGTATAACATTGGTTTTCTAAGTTGAAACTTGAATTGAGGGTGAAGGTTAAAGGTTCTTTAACATTGTAATGCCACAATATTTTATAGGGTACTATGATAAGTAAGTACTAATTAGATAAGTAAAAATAAACTTAAAAAGAAAATGAAAGAAGGTTCTTGCCTAGATGATTCTGAAGCTCTCGAGTTTGTCCGTCTTCGGTTGGAGTAATGAGGTCCCATATGAAGCCTTTAATTTTCTCATCTCCTCGGTAGTGAATGAGGCAGTATGCTAAGAGGGCTCGGCAAATTATTTCCACATCATGCTCGTTTAACTGTCTCTTAAAGCGACCATGAGATAGAATCTCTCTCCATCGGCCCCACCTGGTAAAAAAAATGTACATTTACATTATTCCTCAGTCAAATTTTAAAGAAAAACACAGCTCATGGATAAATGGCATGAAAACTGCAGAACACACATTTTGTCACTAATAGGATATACCTAATGAAGTGTTTCCCCCATGAGTGAAAGGCAGAGCCATGGTATAGTAATTTCTAGTATATTTTATTCCTTAATGGATAACACTATTCATTTTGTATTACTAAATATGCAAACCTGAGAACGAGAGATTTGACTTTAGTGATACATTTATAATTTAAAACACAAGAAGGTCCCATCATTCTGTTATTAAATATATGTTAAACATATAAATTCAGGGTACTTTTAAAATGTATTCTATTGATTTAACAAGGTAAAAATATATTAGAATATAGTGTTGGTTTTCAGTAACTTTACAGAGCAGACTATGACGGTAGGTGTTAAAAACAATATTCACCCATAAACCAGCAGGTTTTTCTCTACTCTGAAGCACTCCGTTCTTCCATATCCATTGGAACGGTCACAGGGCCTCCGGAGTTTGGGCTTTTCCTCCCCTTCGCTTTCGGCTTCAGATAACTCAGCCAATTCATCTTTTGTGGCACTAAAGGGTCTTGTTTGCTTCCTGATTCTTGGAGTGTCAATAACCAAGCTGTTCTGTAAGATTTAACAGCTATTACTTGAACGTCCTTTTTCTATTTGGCTTATAACACTGTCTTACATTATCACCTTTCAATTGTATAAAAATAATTATAGGAAGTGAGAAAAAGAAATTACTAATAATTTCACCAACATACCAAATCAACTTAAAAGCTTTTAAACTCCTTTAAAATCCTTATTATCATATATTTATAATTTTATGATAGGACAGTAATATAATTTAAAAGAATCTGGATTTTGGCTTTGTAAATAATATGAAGGTTATTGTATTTGCATCTGCAATAACCATAAAAAATAATTTTAAGCTAAATTTCTGAATCATGATTTTCTTCACCTAATTCACAATTCAATGTAGGTTGTGCTAAAATAAATCTTTGTGACCTACACTTATTCTAAAAATTCAAACTAAGGGAAATAATTAAGAATAGAAATATTGATCAAAGGATGTAAACATTTATGTAAACAGGTTTCAGGGCTTTCCAAAACTTACTCTAAAACACAAAAAGCAAGGCAAGAAGTGTGTAAATTCACTATGTTCAGTTTAGTTTAATTAATTCAAAATCAATCTAAGTTTACATGCCTTTTACTTTTACTGAGAAATTTCTCTAAGTTAAGCACTATGTTATGGACTGTGGACATAGATATATACATGTAGTCTTTTGCTCATTAAAAATCTGTAGTCTTGAGGGTCAGACTAATGTGGAAACAAACAAGAGCTACTCAGCATGGAATATCTTATGACACAAAAAGGGTACAACTGAATGGATCATCATGACTGGGATCTGACACCGAGTCAACAAAGATACACAAAAAGTACATGTGATTTAAAGACAGAAAATTTAAAAAAAAACACATTATAATTTCAAAATATATAAGTAATATCCTAAGTTAAGCTTTCCTTGAATTACAACCTATCATGAATATCCTAAGTATGAAATTGAAGCAGTGTCTGACTCAAAATGTCATCCTTCTACTACCCTATATCAATTTATTGATGCAGATAAATTTATTTTGGTAAGTGCATAGTTCAATACCTTAAAATATAACAATATTACCAAATCATCCCAAGAAACAATATTTTTAAAAAGAAATACTTACTCTACCACTGATGGTATCTATATCTATTTCTGCCTTTTTAGCCCATTTTTGCCAGAAGTTGGGGTCATCTAAGGAAATATCTGTCCGATTTCCAGATGCCACAAAACTCGCCTGAAATACAGAATGGCAGTTTTTCAAAATGTCTTGAAGCTAGAGGAAAAAAATCTATCAAAGCACATTTAAATCATTATCTCATCACATTACAATATTTCAGTTTAGTTAAGCATTAAGTAGATGCTCTGCAGATAATCAGTAGAGTAAGAGACACTTAAATTATTTTATTTATTTATTTATTTATTTATTTTCAATATACTCCATTGATTTTTCACAGAGAGGAAAAGAGAGGGACAGAGAGCTAGAAACATCGATGAGAGAGAATCATGGACCAGCTGCCTCCTGCACCCCTCCCCCCACTGGGGACGCGCCCGCAACCAAGGCACATGCTCTTGACCGGAATCGAACCCGGGACCTTTCAGTCCACAGGCTGACGCTCTATCCACTGAGCCAAACCGGTCCAGGTGACACTTAAATTTTTTCAGTAGTGAATGTTACGGGCACATATAAAAAACATTACTCCTTGTTACCTTAGCAAATGTTGACCCACGTCCTTCTGACTCAATTGTAATAGTTTTTGTACGCCGCAGTAAAATCTGATCAATGTCCTCTTCACAGAACTTAGAGCCTTCATCTTCTTCATCCATAATTGCACCATAAGCACCTCTTCGAAGCAGATCTTCTATTTCCTTTTTGGAAAGCTGCTGAATCTAAAGAGAAAATAACTTTGGTAAAAAAATTTTTTTAAAGTTCCTAAAGAATGTCAAACACAGAGGGCATATTTAAATATGTACATAAAAGATAATTCTCTGAAAGAATACATTAAACTTGTTGACTCTTCTTTACTATCTTTAAATGTGACTTGCCATTTGCCTAAAATATCTGAAGTTAAAACAAAGCATGCGAGGGCAAGTGAGCTATCAAGGTATTTTTTTTTAGTTACAGGATTCTATAGTTGTTACAAGCACAAGATATAACAAAACAATCTGGATGGAGGTAATGGCAAAAAACATTATGTACTACAAGACAAAGTCAATGCCAATCGTTTAACACTGAAAACAATTCTGAAAAACTGCATAGAAAAACTCACAAATTTTATTTTGCTCTGCCATGATACAATCGTTCTGAAGTCAGAACAAAACATTTCTACCTTGAAAACAAGTTATTAGAATTCACAAGCCCTGGAGCTACACAAAGAGAACAAGATAAAAAGAGCTAACTAAATGTTACATTGTTCTGAAATGCCTCCATAAATAAAATCAGCTATTTAGTGTTCAGTATAGATCAAAATTAAATAATACCTTGCTGGAGGTTAAAAGGAAATGCAAATAAAAACTCCAAGTGAGAAAGAAAGTATACATACACCACCAACGTTACTTTCTCTTCCACTCATGCTCTGCAGCACGGCCTTGTCTAGACCCAGTTTCAGACTGGCTCGGTCAAACATCTCCCTCTCGTATGAGTTACGAGTTACTAATCTGTAGACTTTAACTGCTTTATTTTGACCAATTCTGTGACAACGAGCTTGGGCCTATAAAAAATAAAAAGTCATAGATTCAACGTATTTTACAAAATGGCACAAAAGAGCATATAAAAGACATTTAAAAAGAGTAAAATATCTTGATGGAATATGTAAGAATTTTTAGACACTTTTGCTACTGAATAAGCTATAACCATTTTCTAATAATGAAGGTAGAGCTTACTAAAATATGAAGTCAGCTACAAGCTAAAATTTAATCTTATATTTCAGAGACTATAAATCATCAAAGAATTAGTTTTTTAAAGATAATTATATAATTAATATATAACTTTAAACAGTAACGTCAACTCTATGAATTTTTTTTGGCTGCTGGCAACTCATCCTTTAAAACGATCAACAATTTTTTCAACATATTTTAATTAAACTGGATAACTGAGAAGGTATATAAGAAACTAAGGTAACTATGGAAAACTAAATTTTTTTTAAACAAAGACAACTAATTATCTCATGTGTAGACACTGAAAATTTTACCTTGAGTTCTTGCTATACTTAAAATTTACATGATAAATTTTGATTTTAAAGTTTCTATAGTACCAATGGTCTTTCTCCCAAATTATTATTCAGCTTTGTATTATCTTCAGAAAATTAGAATATAAATTGTGGCTTTATAATTTTTACATAGCATTGATGCTATACTCTTTGCAGACATCTTTTGTTTAGTCTATCCATATAGACCCTGTGCCCACAGGAAGACAAAACTGCAAATGAACAGCATTGCTCCAGGTCCAGTGAAAAGTATAAAAGGACAATTTCTTTTATAAGTCTATAATAGGTCCACATTAGAAGTAAGTAAACAGGGAAAACCAAGTGAGAGGGAGAATTAGGGAACCTGGAAGGTTTTCCAGTTCTCAAATACAATTTGATAATTTTATTTTAGATTAACTTGGAAAACATCACATGCACAGTGGTCAGTTTTAAGTATAAATATACATTTCCGAGGCAAATTATGATGATTTGGGTTTAACCTAGGGACTGGCCTGCTTCTAAGAATAAGTTTTACATTTTTAAAGTAATGTTTAAAGCTAATAAACACAAAATGTGGGACACAGACTTTATGTAGCCCACAATACCTAAAATATTTACTAATTGACTTTTTATAGTTTATCCCTGATTTAATCTATTAATTTTGGATAAACCTTTGATATTTAGAACTAGATTACATAAAGTCACACAAATGAGAGGTTTAACTGATATTTTATATTGAGACAGGTATACATTTTGTAATAATTTACTTTTATTTGATTTTTTAATTTAAAATAATATTAATTACAACACAATTGACTACCAAGGAAAACAAAAGATTAATTTTTCTTATAGTATATCTTATCATCTTTCCTCCATAGGTTATCTCTGCAAACTTTGACCCTATCGTCACTCTAATTGATATTCCTGTTCCTACAAAATCCAAGCAGTCTTAAACTTATACGAATACCTTAAATTTCTATATTTCATAAAAACATACTTCATTATTTAATGATTGAGAAGTTGAAATTAAGATAAGCAAGTATTTATTTTTAAGAAAATATAATTGTGAAAAATGTGTTATAAATAAGTTATTTAAAAATCTTAGGTGTCTCTCAATATATATATTTTAAACAATTAAATACTTTATTCAAATAGGAAAAGCTTTTAAGAAGTTAGTAAGGAGTTATTGTCATCAAATTTAATTAAATAATGTCTGTTTAATTTAGCATTGATATTACTTAGGGAAATATACATTTAGCTTGTCTAGATAAAAGCATGTGAATAGCTAGAAAATTTGTAAAATAAATTTAATCCTCTTAGAAGAATAATTTATTTACCTGAAGGTCATTTTGAGGATTCCAATCAGAGTCAAAAATTATACACGTATCAGCAGCAGTTAAATTGATGCCCAGGCCACCAGCTCGGGTACACAGTAGGAAAACAAATCGATCTGAATCAGGTTTACTGAATCGATCTATAGCAGCTTGTCGAAGATTCCCTCTGACTCTGCCGTCAATTCGCTCATATAAATATCTATCAAATGAGAGGCAATACATTTAAATAGTGGGATATAATGAAGATACATGTCAAGTCTGTTTTCCTGCAACTTAGCAAGCAATTACTACACTAGTTGGAGTTTTATACTTCTCTGTACTGAAACTAAGAATGAAATGCAAAGTAATATCAGATAGAAAAATATCTGCTTTCCTGATTTATAGGTAACATACCATTATAAAGAATATAATTTTTAGACGTTGAAATGGAAAAATAGTCCATAAAGCCTACTTTGCTGATCTCATTATAACAAATGACTTTTTTGTACATGAAGCAAATACGTTCATATAACTTTATAGAAGAAATATTTTTCTGTGTCAACTGTGTTAGTCTCTAAACTATAAATCTAGCAAGTGCAACCTAGAATGCTGTTTCCTCATAGGCAGTATTTATAAGCTAATGACTTTTAACTTCCTTTATCCTTCATCTATAATAACAAAAGCATAATATGCTAATTAGACGAGAGGTCCTTCTGGATGACCTTCCAGATGAACCCGGGCTGCGAGGGAAGCCCGGGTCCCGGTGCCAGAGGGAAGCTGGTGTGGCAGCCAGGGGAAGCAAGGCCACTCTGGCACAGATTTCATGCATCATGCCTCTAATTTAACATAAACTCAAAAACTGTAGACTTCAATAAAAATACATAGAAATTTAGAGACAAGAGGAGGAACACATGTCACACTTGACCTTCCCTGGTTTAAGAAACTTCTTTGCACAAACTATTGACTAGCGTCTCAGCAGCAGGTTCTCTCTAGTGCCTGTAAAATGGCGGTATAGTTTCTAATATTACTTCTGACATTAAAGAAATTAAGAAAAGGTTCAGGCTCTAATTCCAACAATGACAGAGATTAGAAAAAAAGCTTGAAAAAAATTGTTTTCCATTTTGAAAATAGTTATGTCTGTTTGAAATGCCATACCGCAAATTTTACAAATTAAATAAAATGTACACTAATGAACCCATTCCTAGGTTGACAACTACCTGTCAGTTTGCAAAGTTTTCTTAGTCTCCTTAGCCCCACCTACTATTACAACATAAGTAGGTTAGGAAAACACCTGACACCTTACCCTAAGCAATCTGAACTCATAGGAATAGATTCTTATCTAGATGTGAGTAAAGGTGGGTTACAAAGACCTTAGTGACATATATTCATAATTCATAGGATGAATTCCATGCCTTACCTTTTATGTATAAGATAGTCCTCCAGGATGTCAAGGCACCGTACCATCTGAGAGAAGATGAGCACTTTATGACCTCCTGCTTTCATTTTGGGAAGCAATTTATCAATAAGGACCAATTTACCAGCAGACTGGATCATTGCTTGGAGATGAAAATCAGAAGCAGCAGGATTATATGTATCTCTAAATTCTCCAAGTATTTTTTCCTCAGCACCTGTCAAAGAAATTTGAGAGCATCAATGCACAAATGAAGGTAACACCCAGTTGCTTTCATTGTTCCAAAAATCAGAATCAGCGCACCTCTGTTTCTGTAACACAGTAAGACTTCTTGGATGGGAGGTGAATTACCAGTACACTTATTAGAATTATTTGTTTCTGACTAAATCCCCAACCCACACAGGACTGAAATTGTATTGAGGTTATGGACAATTTATTAAGTATCGTTTTATCTCCCTGGACACCTGGCAAAATGTCTTATATAAATTTATGCTCATTATGTTTAATAATGTTATTAGGGAAAGAATTAATGAAAATATAGTCCTGACCTAGATGAAAATCACATCTTTTGAAACACACTTCTAAAACTTAAACACCAATATAACAGTGATCCATCACTGAAAGGTGATCATATTTAATCTGGTTATATCTATGGGATTCTGATGGCCATCAAAATAGAGAAACAAGGAAAAGTATAAGACATTGATGAATACTTTCTTCAGAGAGTCTGTATCTGCATTAAAGGCTCTCTGCCTTCCCTCAGCCTGTGTAGTCATCAATGGAGAACGAGGATTGCAGGCTAAGAAATGACTTGTCTTGGAGAAAGAATGATAGGGAGTATATTCCCAGAAATACTGTAAGTGTAAAGACCCAAATGTTGTACAGATAGAATGTATGACCTTGAAAAGTAACATGAGAGCACAAAAATTTACACACACTGCCCGGACTAGAAAGATACCAGAAAAAAATATAAATGTGGAGGCTAAAGATGGGTGTTGCTGTGTTTGTACCGAAGGATGATTAAATTGAAGGAGAAATTCCAGTCCGTGTGAGACTGAACACAAGACCTTCTATTACAACCTAAGTGGTAACGTGGGACCATGACCTGAAGTAGTGCCCCTGACTCTGAACCACTCATAATCCCACAGGAGACCAGAGTGAAGGTACTGGATCAATGTCTTTTCTTGTAACTGCCAGTACAGCTGCAGCACGCTGTGTTTTTATTCATGAGCATTTCTTGGAAGAAACAAGAACTTGTGTGTCATCCTTTTTAGCTACCTTTGATAAGATATGGATGGTTACAGCACTTCCTGAGCTCCATCATGGTATTGACCAAGTTAGGTACATTAGTCTGTCCTGCTCCTTTGGATAAAAATGAAAAGTTCTTCTCCAAAATAGCCCGGTAGTATTTCTTTTGAATGTTAGTAAGTTCCACTTCAATGATGGTTTCTTCTTTTGGTGCCAACTTCTTCTCCACATCTTCCTTCAATCGTCTCAACATCATCGGTTTCAGTATAGCCTGAAGTTTCTGCACCTACATAAAAAAAAGACAAGATATATGACATATGTGTACAGTCAATTACACATATACACACATAACTGCAATGATAAAAGATCTGATGTACTTATTCATAAAGACCAAATGTTTACCTGTTCCTCTGTTTTCAGATCCCCAAATTCTTGCATAAATGTTGATTCAGAAGGAAACCTTAAAGGTTCCAGAAAGTGAAGAAGACTGAATAGTTCTTCAACTGTGTTTTGGAGAGGTGTGCCTGTCAAAAGCACCTTGTGTTCCTATATGAAGCAAGAATAATTCACATCAACTATCACAATGCAAAAATTATATAAAGTTGATATAGGTTATCAAATTTCAGTGATTAAAAAGCAATATTTTTCTGACTAACATTATCAAAATATATCTCTACTCCCAAATATCCATTAACATCTCAATCACTTTTTAAAAACTCTATCATTCTCATAATACCTCGCTTCGCACGCTGTTTTTACTTATTCATGCCTTTAAAAGAAAAGATCTAAACAATTAAGAAGCACATTTTAGATTTCCTCAATGAAACAGGGTTTTTAAGAATAGAGAGTATTTGTTTCTTTTGTATTGAGTCATTCGTGCAATAGTAATTTGTATACAAAACTGTGCACATTCTTTGAAATTCGGCTGATCATTTGACTTAACAAAAGAACAGATTCTCAAATAATGTAGGCTGAACTCCAACAGTGCAAAGTGCCATTTGGAATATGATTCTAAATTGGAAATGCATTACAAATGAAACACAATAGTAATGGAAGGAAACAGTTTTAATGGTAATAGTACAAATTATCTGAAATTTGACTTGACAATACCTCTAAATTTCTTAGCTACATACTTGTATATGCATCTGTACATTTACAGTATGCACTGGTGAATAGCATAGAAAGATATACATCCAGCTTTGAATCCTGGGTGAGAAATGGGAGTGGGAGTGGGAGTGGGCATGGAGGGAGGAGTATAATGGAGCACTTTGTTTTCTGTATGCAGTTCTATATATATTATTTCTTTAAGTGCTCATGTACTAATTATGTGATCCTAATTAAATAAAAAATTTTTTAAAAGCAAACCACTTTGAAGTATACACACTAAGAAAACTTTAAAAAATCCTATTTATTAATTATAACCTATATATACTAAGCATGTAGAACCATGTAGGCACTTTATCCCTGTATAGTATTACAACTTTGGTAAAAGAGCTTTTAAAAGAAATTTATGGCTTGAAACTATGATAGCATTTTCTTTTCAATAGTACATTCTACAGAAGTTGCTTTTTTTTTAATTCTAGAAGTTAATTTTTAAAGCATTTTGATAAAAAGGCTCAAAAATTTTAAGTCTTAGTAAACAGATCTGATTTTTTTCCTTAATAACATAAAGCAACAAAACAAAACACATCAGCACAGATAGAAACCAGTTACTACCGAACTCTAAAATGTAAAACGTTTATAGGATTAGTTTTCGGACTCTATCTGACCTTTTGCTATGTAGCCAAGAAACTGAAGTAAGTCATACTAAAGATGCTACTTACCAGATTCATGAGTTTCAGACCTTCTAGAAGTTTACAATTTTTATTTTTTAACCTATGTGCTTCATCAATGATCACACATCGCCATTCAATTGCATTAAGCTCTGCACAACCTCCAAGAATCATTTCAAAAGTGGTGATGATGGCTTGGAATCTGTAAGCTCCTCGAATGATACGCCCCTAGAAATTTATTATCAAATACAGTAATTTGGTAGAATATCTTGACCATAAATTTTAATTCCTGCCAAGTAGCATAAAAATACATCTAATGACATCTGGTATAAACTATTTTCCACTGAAATTTTTATATACATATATTCATAGACACTCCCTTAAATGAGGAGTTTTAGCATTAAAACTGGTAATAGCCCTTGCTGGTTTGACTTAGTGGATAGAGTGTTGGCCTGTGGACTGAAGGGTTTCGGGTTCAATTTCGGTCAAGGGCACATGCCCGTACTGCAGGCTGGCTCCCCAGTATGATTTTCTTTCATCTTTGCTGTTTCTATTTATCTCTCACTCTCCCTTCCTCTCATAATTTACATAATAAATTACAAAATTTATAATTACACCAAATAAGCATTCTTCCATAAAATGTTTTATAATTTTTAAGTTATAATAATGATTTCAGGACATGTATAGTATGAAGAGACCAGTACACAAGCTGGCCACTGAAATTTCAGCATTAATATGGATTACTTACATCCATGAGTCCACACAGAGGACGACAAAAAGGTGAAGTTAATATCAAAATTACCAAGTCATTTAGTCAGCAAATATTTATTGAGTGTCTATGTACCAGACGCTGTTCTAGTTGCTAGAGATATAGCAGTGAACAAAACACATACAAATAATTGTCCCCATGGAATTTAACATCTTAGTTTCCAAATATAAGACACAGCCATAAGGAACAAAGAAACAACACAACACAACAATAAACATTAACTTAGTAAAAATACTAAGTTAGAATATGATAAGGGCTGAGGGTCAGAAGTGACCATTGTAATTTTTAAAACAGTGTGCCTGAGAGGCCATTACTGAGAAGTGACATTCAAGCAAAGTCCTGAAGATGAGGGCGGAAGCCATGTTAACACCTGGAGGTCTTGAGAGAAAAAGAGATTTTGTCAAAAGTAGCAAGTGTGGAGGCCCTGACGCAGGAGGCCCTTTGGGAGTCCTCAAACAATAGCAAGAGAGCAGGAGTGGCTGACATCCAGTGTGGAGGGAATAAGGCTACACAGGGACTTTGAATTCTGCAGTAAGGGCTTTGGCTCTCACTGTGAACAAAGAGCTACTGGAGAATTTTGAGACAAGAACTTTCATGATTTGACATCATTTTACAAGACTCGCTTTTGGCTGTCATGGTAAAAAGAGTAAAACAACCCAAGGAAAGGATTATACAGACCAGTTAAGAGGCTGTGATATAATTGAAGCAAGAGATAATCATTGGAAGTCATGAGAATGCTTAATTTTAGATGTGTTGTGAAAACAGAGCTACAGGATATGCTACAGGGCAGTTGTGCAATAATACAAAGGATTCCAGTTTGACTCTAAAAATTCTTAGTTTAAACATAAAAGTTGGTATTGCTATTTACTACAATGAGGAAATTCCAGATTTTTGTTTTGCATATGTTTTGCTTGAGACACCTAGTAGATATCCAAGCAGAATAGTTGAATAGGCATTTGGATATGACTCTAGAATTTAGAAAAGAGGTTAGAATTAGTGACATAGTTTTGGAAATTTCCAGTTGTATAGATGGCATTAAATTGTGAATGAAATCTAATGAAGTATGGCATAAAAGCATGAGAAGACGGAGCCCTGGGTTGCCTCACGGTGAGACAGAGAAGATGAGAAGAAACCAGTAAAGGGGGCTTCTGAAGGAACAGGTGACGCTATAGGAATACAAGCCAAGTGGAAAAAATGTGTAAGTGGGATTGAAAACTATAAACTCTTAGGAATTAGAGAGAAATAAAGGCTTAAGAAACATGTGTTCTGACAGGATTTTAATGCCTATTCACTTAGATTAATTCATATTAACTACATTCACTGGCCATTAAGTTGAACAACAGTTCCAATAAAAAGTAAGTATAAAGTATAAGTCTATAGTATTTATATGGCTCAAAAACCTGAAATATGTTGTATGTACTGCTTAAGAGTAAGGGCTCTCAAGCATGTTATTCCCAGTTTGCTCTATGACTTTGGGGGGAAACTAAGTAACTTATTTATACCTCACTTTGCTCATTTATAAAATTCTGCAGTAAGGGGAACAATAATATTATTATATATTTAAAGGTTGTCAATGCAAGGATTAAGTAAGATATTATATGTAAATGGTTTAACATAATGCCTGGCACATAGTTAAATACTCAATAAATGTTTGTGATTATTCTTCTCATGGCAATTCAGAAAATTTGAGCATAATTTTATTATTACTGTGACTTCAAGCTATTTAATAATTTAAAAAAACAGAAGTTAAATATTCAATTAATTTATATTAATATATATACTTAAAAGTGACAACAAAAGTTGTTTCTACAAACAAGCTGCAGCAAAGTGACACTCAGTGCACGCTGCCCGGTGGGTGAGTGGGGGGACAGGGCCGAGGGCCTGGCCCTGCCTGCTGGGTCTCGGGCCCTTTGGGCTGGAGTGTGCAGGCCCACGTACAAAATACAAAAATAAACGCTGTAGTCCAGCCAAAAAAAAAAAAAAAAAAAAAAAAGTTGTTTCTATATTTAAAGTAAAAATCTATTTATCTCATTACATGAGAAATCTTTATCTTTTGAAATTTAAAACCCTTCAGATAATATTTTTCCAGAATATATAACATTATCATAAAAATATAACATTTAATACATAATGTCATGTTTATAATGCATGAAGAATCTTTCAGCTCTTGGGCTATCATATTAATACCAAACTCCTGAGACATTAAAATTGTGACTTTGTTAAAAATCTCTTACAATCAAAATGTTAATTGCACCTTCTCTAAGAAAATTCAATTGAACTAATTTCTATGATGCACTAAAATTCTACAAATGTAAGATTAAGAATGATAAAACATGACAGAAGAAAATCAAACTATAACCTTGCTAAAATGTCATAGGCTCCAAAGGTACAAAGTTAAGTTTTTCATAGAATTGAATAATGAAAGATTTTGTAGATGCTTAATTTCATAGAAATGTGAAGTGAAGGGAAATGAGGTAAAAGGAACAATAATAATTAATTTTCAGCTTCAAAAAGTAAAAAATCAGTTATAATTGAGAGGTAAAAACACAAGGTTTTGTATAATACTTTACTTTACCATGAATCACATCACATGACCTGGCCATAAATTATAATGATCCTTATAAAAAGGGAAGAATCAGTGAAAGAAAAATAAAATATCATGATACTGTTGAAGTAGAGCTAGAATGCCAGGCAAATTCCAGTTAAAAAGTACAATTTCATGTGAAATGTGTGTTGATGTTTTTTTCATTTTGTTTCTTATTTCTTCATAAAGTTTTTATCTAAAAATAATTGTATTACTACTCAAAACTTCAACTTGGTACTTTGTATTTTCAAGTCTTAATTTTCTGGTAGGAAATTCTTTCTTATAATGTCATCTCTTACTTTTATGACTTATGTATGTAGCCAAAATAAAATGGAAAATGTGCCCATAAGATGGAGGGGAGAAGAAAGCCATAAAATCCCCAGAGTATGCAGTGTTTCCCAAAGTGAGGTACGCGTTCCCCCAGGGGTACGGGAAGAGTTTGGTGGGGGCACGCGTTGCACCGGAGTTTGGTGGGGATATGCCCTGCACTGTGCTTAGCTGCGCCTAATTCTATGTTCTCATGAGTACGAGGGGTACTCAGCGTTACGAAAATTATAAAAGGGGTACACCTAGGTCAGAAGTTTGGGAAACACTGTAGAGTAACAAATCCAAAAGGGGGAAACTTATAAAGGTATGCTTAATCTGTATATAAAACCAAAATTGTTAAAAACTGATTTGAGAGAGAAAGAGGAGGGGGGAAGAGAGAAGGGAGGTACAGAGCGTGAAAGAGAGACAGACATTGATTTGTTCCACCTATTTATGCATTCATTGGTTGATTCTTTTATGTACCCTGACCAGAGATGAAACCAACAACCGTAGCATGTTGAGATGACATTCAAACCAAATGACCTACCTGGCCAGGGTCAACAAACCAAATTAAAAAAAAAAAAAGTCTAAATCAAAATCCAATGAACACAAAAAAGAACCTATTTGAAATTTCACCTCAATAAGCTTTTAAATTCATGGTATTTCACTTAAGATCTAAATTTTTTAAATGAGAAGAAGAAAAAAACACACTGTAGGAATATCAAAGAGACCTTTATAATTCTAAATTTAATGTGTATTTTAAACATTTAGTAAAACATTATTTAGTTTAAAACTTAGATATAGATTTGTACATTTGTGTAAATAAGAATACTTCTTTATAATAAATTAGAGCACGAACAAAACTACTTTAGTCATTGTTCTCTTTAGCTACTAATATTTATTATAAAATATATGATGAATAACGAGACTGAAGATCTAAATAGGCAATTAAAATCTATCCTCAATTTGAATGTAATGAATATGCAATGCTTATCATGTTCCAAACTGAGCATTCAAACAAACCAAATGACCAGTAACACACCTGTGAGTCCCTGAAGTACATCTCATATCGCTGTATCATCTGTCTGCTAATCAGGCTCCCATGATAAACCACAACATTAATATCAGTCCACGTACGAAATTCTCTCTCCCAGTTTGCAATAGTAGAAAGTGGAGCAATAATCAGGAAAGGTCCTCTTATACCCGTCAGAAGGATTTCGTAGAGGAATGTAATTGATTGAATTGTTTTGCCAAGACCCATTTCATCTGCTAAAATGCAGTTTCGTCTGAAATAAACAAATATATTATCCAAGTAGACATTGGGTTTTTCTGTATACTATAACAGTTTTAAAGATAAATATACAAAAGTAATCCATGATCAAGTTAAAATGCTCACATTTATAAAAATGTAAAAGTCGCTGAAGTGCAGAGTAGGCTGAAGATTATAATTTTATTATAACCCTGCAATGAGGAAACATATTTTGTAGCTCCAAAATAAAGATACCACCCGATAGATGTTTGTTTTTTTTAAAGAGTGAAATGGCAAGCACAAGGCAGACTAAATATTTTATTCAGGAAGCATTTTTTAAATACCTTCTATATCTCAGGGACAGTATGAGAAGATGGGATACAAAAGAAATAGAACATGTTCTCTGCCTTCCAGGGGCTTGTATCTATTAGAGAAGCAGACATGCAAATAAACAAATAAGTAGTCATGCAATGTGCTATCACAGAAGAACAAATATAGCACCGGTTTTCAACTTCGGCTGTACATTAAGAGAGCCTACAATGTTTGAAAGAAACCCAGACACCCAGGGCCCTCCCCTCCACGTTCTGTGAGTCAAGGTGTATGGAACAGAATAAAAGCAGCTATAATTTTTAAATAAACTCCACAGATAATTATGATACATGACTGGTTAAGAATCGTCAGTATTAAGCTTACTACGAAAGCTCAGAGGAGTAAATGTCCACTTCCGGCTAGAAGATATCGCGATGTGAAGACTGCTGTGAGTGGGGAGGGCAGTGTTTAGCCAAGGAGCACAGTGGAAAGCACATGATCCGTTGTGGGACCACAAGTTATATAACTGTGGTTTTGAGAGATAGGGGATATTATTAAGATAAGCAAGAAGTATATATAGAGAAAGTTAGACATTATTCCAATAATCTGACAAAAAAAAAAATTAAATGAGGTCAGGTTTTTATTTTGAAGTTTGCTCCAAAGCCACTGTGGATATTAGAAATGAGATGACTGGAAGTTTGGAAGCTAATTGAAGGGCCTGCAATAATGCAGGAAAGAATGGGAGGACACTTGGACTAGGGAAGAGGGACTAAGAAGAGAACTGATTCCAACATTAATTATGAGTTAGAATGATTTGGACCTGGTGGCCAACCAAGTACATAGGGTGTAGAATGACAGCCAGATTTTTTAGTTTGGGTGACTAAATGAATTTTATTATTCTCAACTGAGATATAAAATATGGGAGAATACATCTGGTATGGAGGAAACAGGAAATAAGTTTAATTTTGAATCTGTTGAGTTTAAACACTCATTAAGATAGACATTAAGGTAGCAAGAAGTAAAAAGAAATATGGGTTTGGGATTCAAGGCCTTACTTATAGATAAGTGTGAGATCATTAGTGTTATTGATATGTGAAGGCAGACAGGGATGCAGAATATGGCTTAGGGGGAACAAATATGGAAGAAGAGAAGAGAGAAAAAGACAGTGTTTTGGGGAAGAAAAATCAACACTGAAAGGGCAGGCAGATGAAAAAACAAACTGCAAAAACTACTGAAAGGGACAGTCAGAGAGGTGCTGAGGGTCTAGCAGAGAGTCAATGAGAATGGGGAAAAGCAGCAACTACTTTCTAACGCAGCAAAGGCAGCAAAGTAAGGCTGAGATGTATGCTGTGGGTTGGAAAAGCGTTTCAGAGATGATACAGAATCAAAACCCAGACAGCAGGTCCCAGGAGAACCGGAAAGGAAGACATGGGAAGAGCTTGCACAGCTTCTCAGGTAGCTAAAAGAAGAAACAGAGCCAAGAGAAGTTTTATCCTTTTCTGTAGAGGTTAAGCCCAAACTGGTTCACAGACGGAGGACTGACACTGGTCTCAGCGATGGCTTGAAGACAGAAGAGTGAAGGGAGGTCTGAGAAGCCTGGATGAAATGCGGGTCAAGAGCTGAGGTGGTAGCATCACATGAGTCTGGGTCCTGGGGCAGGACCTGGTAACTCCTCATACATGCAGGCAGACGTAAGAATAGCCATGGATGGAGGTACGTGTGTAGGCTCGCGTGGCAGACGAGGACTGGAATGAGTTCCCTTACTGGCTGGCCCTACACTTCTCTATGAAGCAGTCACACAGAGAGAGTAAAGGGGGCAGGGCTGTGATAGAGGTTTTAAGTGGTGAGTGTTTAAAACAAGCAATTTAGAACATGGGAAAGGGTCCGGACAAGGGAAGAATATTAAAGAACATATTTTGATTACTATTTTATCTGGAAGGTTCTCTTGAGGAATATGATAAATATGTACAAAACATAAACCAGTGGAAAAAGAGCATTGCATGACAAACCTATCTTCATCAACTGAGTCTTCTGACTCATCATTAGCAAGTGTAACTTCTCAGAAGAATCATGTGAGAAGTAAAGGCACAAAAAAAAATAATTCTGAATCTCATTTTGATACTGTTACTACTAATAATAATGCTTTCATCTGCTCCTTTGTATACACTATTATACATTTCTCTCAATCAATCACGGTACAATTTTACTTCTTTGTAATTATCTTTTCATCTCAATTTAAAAAGTGAGATAATGTTCAATAAAGCATTTAGAAGAACTTCAATAGTAGTATAAGCTGGTAAGTTGTAAAACATTTCCTAACAAATGTTTTGTTATGAAATGTATTTTAAATTTGATTAATAAACAACATAGCGACTGTATTCTACTCTGATTGATATACATTTAAAGCAATTGTAGGCAAAATCCTAAATTATAAATTATCTTCTTGAGATAATTTTACTTTCAATAACAAAGACTCCATAATAATAATAAAACATCAGTACCAATTTTACTTAACATATTTTCACACATGTAAAAAAATAACCTTTAACTTTTTTGTCCTAAGATATACTACATACCTATTGTACCAATTGAACAAAAGCCAGTTGAGTCCTTCCAGTTGATATTCCCTGAGTTGATTACCATTTTTGTATTCCCTGGATTGACCTATTTTTTTCCAAATATTAGAGGGAGGACGTTCCTTAGTGAAAAAACAAAGAATGGATGATGTATTTCAGATTTTTTCATTTCCCTACATCTCATAAACAACAGTGGAGAATCAGTAACTCTGCTTAGAACTGAAACTGGTATTCATAATCCTATATAAAAACCTAGGTGGCATTGTGCAACATCATCACAAGATGGCCGGTGCAACGTCATCACAAGATGACCGCCACAAGTTGGTCAACAGGGGAGGGCAGTTGGGAGGGACCAGGCTTGCAGGGGAGGGAAGTTAGAGGTGACTGGGCCAGCAGGAAAGGGCAGTTGGGGGTGACCAGGCCTGCAGGGGAGGGCAGTTGAGTGTGACCAGGCCAGCAAGGTAGGGTAGTTGGAGTCGATTGGGCCAGGAGGGGAGGGCAGATGGGGCAACTGGGCCGGCAAGGGAGCAGTTAGGCATCAATCAGGCTGGCAGAGGAGCGGTTAAGGGGCGAAGCTGGCAGACAGAAGCAATTAGGGACAATCAGGCAGGCAGGCGAGTGGTTTGTGAGCAGTCCTGGATTGTGAGAGGGTCCCAGATTGGAGAGGGTGCAAGCCAGGCTGAGGGACAACCCCCCACCTCCTTCTGTGCATGAATTTTGTGCACTGGCCCACAAGTATTTTTATAAATGACCTCAAAGAAAGTATAGTGTGAAGATTTAAAATTCACAAATGAGGTAGACACATTCAAAACTTTTTAAGAGAGAAGTGTGGAAGGAAATATTCATCTAAATGTTAAATACACATATGCTCTGGCCAAACAATTACAATTTTGGTTTGTCTTACATGAACTTGTACAGGGGCTCACTGTTCAATGTAGCACTGTTTATAATAGCAAACACTCAAATATCCACTAATGGAGGAATAACTAAATTAACATACATATATAGTACTAAGAGTATTTTTAAATGTAGTATTAATTGTATACCAAAGACTTAGTTAAAATTTCAAAAATAACATTAAACCACCTGAATACAGATATGCTAAGAGTTTATGAAGTTGTGTAATATATATTCTTACCAAATGTCTTGTGTCAGGTCTTGAAGATTGCAATTGTTCAAACTCTACTATTTTTGCAAGATCTACATCTTCTTTTAGTTCCCAGGTACTATCTTCATATGGTAATGAGCACCACTTTACTAAGTAGTAAATAACAGGCTGTAAGAAAAATTTTTTTTTACCATTTTGAAAAAGGATTGTTTAATATATCAACCAACATCAATAAAAACGGATAAAACATTTTTTTTCTTGTTTTTAGACCAGGGGTCTTCAAACTACGTGGCCCGCGGGCCACATGCGGCCCGCAGAGGAGTCTGATCCGGCCCGCCAGGTTTTTTGGGCAGTGAGCGCAGCCGAGGTGTTACAGTAGGAATTAGTAGTTCAGATAGTCCGGCCCTCCAGCTCTCTGAGGGACCGTGATCTGGCCCCCACTTTAAAAAGTTTGAGGACCCTTGAGACGGTTAACTTTAACACTGAAAAGTTTTAGGGTTTTTTATTTAGTTAAAAACTTTTTGCCAAATATTTACCTCGCCAGTATCTTTATCTTCACAAAAAGAGACTTCTAACACTCTGTCTACTTCAACATAGTCTGGGTTAAATGGTTCTTCTTCTATCTAAAATGTAAAAGTAACAATATTTTGGGGGGAGGGTTAAACAAACTAGAAAGAAAAAAGTGAAATAAAGACAAATATACTAGCTATTCAGTATAGAATAAACACGTAAGTTTGATTTCAATTAAATTTCCAATTACTGGAATACTTCCATTTAATTTCCAACAGATATGTAGAAAATTTGTCTATATTATGAGTCAGCATAATCTATATCATAAAATTAACCAAATAGCACTAATAAGTAAGGTATTCCAGACCAGGAAGTTACTCCAAAAAACATGCTCCTGAAAGATTCCTTTAGAGCAGCCTCTGTACCTCTTTTTGCCACTTTCCTCAGGTCCAACAGTTAAAGACCATCCTTTTGGAGGGCATGTAGGAGGCAGCCACTCAGTAATCCTCATCATTCATATTTTTCTCTCTCTCTCACTCTCTCTCCGTTCTTCTCTGAAATCAATAAAAATACTTTATAATTTTTCCAACTTCATTTTCATTGCTCAAAATAAAAAATCTAAAAAAGTTTTAAAAAAATTAAATTTATTTATTGATCTGAGAGAGAAAGAGAGAGAGAGACATGGTTTGTTATTCCACTTATTTATGTGTTGAGTGCTTCTTATATATGTCCTGACTGGAGAGCTAGCAGTGGTATATCAGGATGGCACTCTGAACATCTGAGCTAGTGGGAGGGCCTAAAAAAAATTACGTGAATTTAAAACTGTTCTGAAAAAAAGACTATTAAAAGAAAAATAATTTAGAGCAGGAAAGGACATCAGACTATTTAGTACAATCTAGAAAGGTAAATAAATTTTTCCAATTATCTGTTCACAAGTAGAAAGCTGGTATAAAAAATATTAAATACATTTCATGAAAAATCTTATTTTCAATTTATTTGCTATAATACCATTTCCATTACCTGACTAACTTGTTAAATTCTGAGATATTAACACAATCACTTTCAACTCTAAGTATTGAAATGCATGCTAATTTAACAATATAGAATTAATCTATGTTTTGAATTATCAGTGTTCCTGCTTCAACTAGTTTCCAAGCTAAATTTGGGGAAAGAAAAATACTATATATGGATAGCATTTGTAGTCAACATCAAAGTTTAAGACCAAAGAAATAATATGAATAATACTTAAAATTTTGATAAAAAAATACTGCATGTTCAGAATTCAACACATAATAGTCTCATTTATTATTATTTTTCTTACATCTGCAAAAAAATGTGCTCTTTGTGCTTGTCTCAGTTTGAATCGTTTGATTTTCTGCTGGATCCTTTTATCTTTCAAAAGCTGCTGTTCTGTGGCCCATTCACAGTGAAGATAGGAGCTACAATATTTATAAAAGCAACATATTAGAACAATATAGAAAACAATGCTTTGTTTTGTTTAAAACTTATTTTTAATCATAGTATTCAATGCAAAATATTATCTTCCACTTTACAAATAGGTAGTTCATTCATCGTTTCATTAAATGTCAAGAGCCACGGGATCACTATATCCCAAAGAGACTGTAGTCTAAGGTTTGCAATATGCTATTAATAGAATGGTACACTAAATCATGGGGTAGCAAGATATGATTTATCATTTATTTCTTCAATGTAATAGTTTTGCCACGATCAGAAAGCTAATTTGTTTTAATGTAACTTTATTAAAATAATTTTCTTTCACCAAAGAATAGAAAAAAGCTGAATAAAAGTTTGAAAAATTCAAATACAACAAATAATGTTCTATAATTTGTAAAAGCCTATTTTAGATTCCTGCGTTTTGATGTTCTGAAAAATTCAATTTTAACATGAAAGGATGTCTTCTCATTTTTAATGATGTTTAACTTCATGAAATAATAAAACATTTAAAATGCAGATAAACTGAACTTAATATAGTTAAATATATTAATAAACATCATTTCTTTATTTTTCTAACTGAAATACTTACTAATTCTTGTATTTTACAAAAAATTCTTCTGTATCAATCATCACTCCCGGTGATATCTACAAAAATAAAATTGGTAACTATGACTTCTATTATCAGACCATTGAATATAAAGTATAAAATGTTATGTGCTATCACTTACTTCTTTTTTCACAATTCTCGAAGATAATATCTTATCCACAATTGCCGCATCTTCTTCACTTGGATTCTCCTGTAGAAAGGAGGAAAAATATAATTGCACATTCTGAAAATTCCTTTAGGTTTTACCTTGTATGTTTATGAACACATAAAAGTTCAACAAATATTTATGCAACACCTATGCTAGGCATCAAGTGTCAGAACTAATAAAACAGAAACAAATCGTTGTTACTGTCCTCAACCTTATCTATAATATCAAAGTGAACATATCGTGCTTTTTACTGTAATAGGCATTATTTTAAGCACTCTGCATATATTAATTTAATCCTTCCAATTACACTGTGAGGTAGACACTACTATCATCTCTGCTTTACAGGTTAGGAAGCTCGGGCAGAGAGGTGAGCACTTGCCCACATTGCTAGATCAGTGAGCTAGCAGATCGTGGTTGCTCATACTCCACAGCAGAGATTAAAAAATTAATCCAAAAGAAAAATTCATATGCAATGACAGATGTGTCAAGCAAAGCCTTTGGGCACTATGTTCATAAATCCAGTGGACAGTCTGCTTCCAAAGAAGTGGCAAAGGAAGGCCAAAGAACCCATATAAAGCATTTCACTTGCTGTGTTGAGAAGGCCTATTTTTTTAAGACTGGGAAACTACTAGAATTTTCAGTAGAAATGTACTACACCTAGGCTTCTTACTTAGAAATATTCTGCAGAAAAGACAGAGTTTAGAGAGGTTTCAAGAATACATACTAGTATTTGGGTCTAGATGATTTAGTGTGGGCCTGCAGACTTAAAAGTCCCAGTTTTAATTCCAGTTGAGGGCACATGCCAGCGTTGTGGGCTCGATCCCCAGTAGGGGGCGTGCAGGAGACAGCCAATCGATGATTCTCTCTAATTATTGATGTTTCTATCTCTCTCTCCTGTTCTCTCTGAATTCAATAGTAATAAATTTATATATATATACACACACACACACACACACACACACACACACACACACACGTTTGTGTGTATAAATATAAAGAATATATATTTGGGAGGAGCATGAGTCCCAAATTTGAACAATTAAAGGTCCTATTAACTACAATAAAGAATCCAGGAGAAGTTGGAGCAGGTTTTAGGAGAAAACAAATGGAAGTATTTTAAAGAATTTCTGTTGGTTAAAGTATCTTGTAGTCATAACCCTAAATGTGTCTTACCACAAATAACTGTAAAGGCTGTTCCCCGGGGAAAGGAGCGGAGTTCTTCTTTATCTTCACAGAGCCTTTAACCTCTTCCTCAGATGGCTTCCCCTCTCCGTCCTCTGCGTACTTTTTCCTTTTAATTTGTCGATTTGATCTTCTTTTCTGTAATGAACCATAAGGGTCATATTTATATAACTCATTTTAAAGGAAAGATTTTAAAATAATTACTCCAGTGTGGCAGTTTGGTACATTACATTTTCAAAATGTACGTTATATTCATTTTTCCTCATTTCACATTTTTTATCACTTGCCCTTTGACACAGGCTTACAATCTTCAGATTTACGTCCTAAAGTTTCAAATAACAAAGATTAGTAAGTCCTTTATTTATTTTCTTTAGAGATTGTTAAAAATGAAAAGATTTTGTTTTAGTTAGTAGTCACAGTTCGGGCAAAATATGTTTTATTAGTAATTAGTAATTACGTTATTACTTTTCTTTAGAAGAGTAAAAGGTATCTGATTTATGTAACTATTTCACACCTCGGGCAACACATATTTTAAACTAATACCTTCATAGACTTGCCCAAAACTTAAAAAGTGTATCAGATGCTATATTAAATAACTAATCAAGAATATAAAACTAGAAGAAATTAAGTAATTAATATTTGCTATGAAACTAATGAAGTTGCATTTAAAACAGAAAACAAAATAATACAAAATATTTTATAAGAAATATACAAAATAAAGTAGTAAATCTATGAAATAATTAAATGTATAAATGGAGGAGGAACCAGTGTTTTACTAATTTTACTACCTTTCCTTAAAAATAAATAACATCACTATCATAAAAACCGAAATAAACCTTCAAAAAAGTATTACATGTAGTAACATAATTTTTAAGTAATCTAAGTAATTTTAAATTAGATATCACACACGGCTTTACTTACCTCCCTAAATATCTAATATCTGGTGTTCCCACTATAAAAACAAATTCTCACAATGACAAGAAAATCCCAAAGGACTTTGATTTTTTTTTCTTCTCACCTCCCTAAAATCTCATGGGTGGAGGTATCTCAGCTAACTGCTCTAGTGCTCAATATTTGGTAAATTTATCCATTTTCCCTTTTTCTATTCCATTTTCTTTTGCATATTGGGTAACTCCCATGATACCCTTTCTTAAAGCTAACCAGCAAATAACCCAATGTGTTTTTCCTTTGATTTCTGACAATGTCTTCAATTTAGTAGGTCTTGAATATTCCCATAACCACGACAAAAAAGGCTGAGTCATGAGTAATGTAGGGACAAACTTATCTATATCCAGAAGGCTGCAGTGGCCTTGAACGTGTCTCTGCCTCTTTCTCTTGAGACTAGTGCTATATTTAGAGAAAGAGCAACTAGCAGGCTGATTTAGCTCAGCCAAACACAGTGGACAATTCCATGCCTCATTTAGGATGGGCCACCATCTCCTGGACAAGAGGACATTTACATTTCAAAACTCAGGGTGCCTCTTTTGCTAATATCAGAGACAGGAAGGTGGCACATAAAAATTATAAAAGAACTTCTAAAAACCCAATTATCCCACATGCTGTTGTGAAAAATAAAAAATATTATTCCCCGGGTGGGGGGGGTGGGGAGGGGAGAGGAGGAATTCCTAGGATCTCTAATTTATTAGTAGGCTAAAGGAATGTTATGATTTCTATTATGGGCGTGACACAGTTCTTAATATTCAAGAATAGTTTAAATTAATAACCAACAGCGACATCTATTATTCTAACAATAACATGTACTATCAATGTATGTCTCACTAGGCACAAATCTTCTAAATAACGAAGTCTGAGAATAATTCAGTATACTTTTAGAAGGTTCTGTTAGATATTTTCAGAATTAGTTTCCTTTCTAGTCACTTATGCATCTATTAGTACTTTGAAATGCCTCACTTTTAGTCTTTAGTAAACAGTGAATGAGTGACATGAAAGAATCCTAACAAAAATACACGTTCAGGTAATTCTTCCCATGACAGAATGAGGACCACTTATTGTCAAGTGCTCTCTAATCCTATCAAGACTTTGTTAGTCTAAAAGATTTTGTGTGAATTACAAGATTATAGCTGATTTTATCATAAATTGTATTATACTAGATTATATAGTTCCACATTAGGCAAATCCAAACAAAGTCTCAATTATCTTTCTCAGTCATACAATATCTATACTACTTTTAAAATATAAAAACTAATTTGATGTCTACATTTTTTGCTAATGTGATTTTTCTGGCTTTCTTCCTCCACAATGGTTTTTAAACCATAATTTGAAGTAGTGACAAATTCTTTATTTAGATTTCTTTTTCCTAGCTTTTTTCTTCTTATATTTTAAGGGCTATAACAGATCAGTCTATAGCATTTACATAAGAGGTCAGGGACATTATGCTTTTAAATGACTAATACTTCATTATGATATCATATTACTTGTTTCCTATCATAATCCTAATAAAATCTACTCAGGGCTTTTTAAAAAGTTAAATCTAAATATAGTCACACTACTGAAGTACTCTCTATTAAGATTAAAAACACAAAACTAAATATCATATTTATATTTTTAGATTTCCACCTGACCCCAAACTCTAAACTTAAATTATTTTTTAAGCCTTCGAATCCATTGTGGTTGAAAGCTACATGGACTTCTCCATCATTTGTAAAATGATATCTTTACATATATCAATAATATAGATTTGTGTTTATTAGAAAATATTTCCTTCCTTTCCCACTTAATAGTTTTGTGTTAAAGTACCACGTACCAATGCAAACTAACATTATAGTGAAAGGTATGGAAGAAGTGTGTGTATAAACCTAATCTATCATTTCAATGCTTGGTAATTACATAATGGAAAAAATGGCCAGCGTTATTCTAGTAAAATTAAAGTAAATTTTCTCGTGTTGAGTAAGTTAATTATAAGTTTACCTAAGTTCAAGATAACATATGAAGAAAAAGCCAGGCCATGTAATATTAGGAGCTTCAGTCACTGCCCTTACCTCAACTCTTGCAGCAGCCCAGGAGCCTTGAGCCACTACTCTCCCATTGGATAAGAAGCTGCATAAGGAAGAAGAAAGGCCATTCAGGGGCTTTCTGGCCCCATAATTCAACAACTGCCACCACCCCTACGGCCTAGAGTTATACGTTAATTATTAGAGAGCAGAGGGTGGCCTGAATTATTATGACCTTCACTATATATTTGTTAACTTCGCAAGGTTATTTTAAATATCCACTTATTCCCCCAAAAAAGGGCAAAGAGCACAGCATTTTTGTCTACATCAGGGGATTTTTTTAATATAAATGTTTATCTTTTTCTTTGACAGAAGCAGAGCAAAGAAATTATATCTAGGAATGATTACATCCATTTTGTAGGTGATTTTAAAAATTAATATCTCCATCATTAAGTTAATTCAAAAGGACTTTGAAAGTACAGATACTTCTTCAGGCTCAAAACCAGCGGGAACTTTGGATTATTAATCAACCTCTCTGGGCTTCAGTTTCATTATCTGAAAAAGGAGGGGTTTGAGAGGACATGTAAGTTTCCCCCCGGGACTCACATTCTATGGTAATACTGCTAGGAGCATACTGCAGTTATGCTGTCAGCTAAGTTCTGCTATACAATAAAATGTATTTTTACTACTAAGCTACAGTATAAATATCCGCAAAGCAACATTATGCTATCTACACAATTCTACCAGTGCTTCATGTCTCAGAAAACAATTTAATACTCACTTGAGAGTCTTCCCCTTTGCATGCATGCTGTGGCATCTGCTCTGCATCAGATATTTCGTCTGAAGACTCATTCTTTCTTTTTTGTTTCTTACCCAATGTAATAATGAGTTTGCTGTTTCAAAGGAAAAGAGTACACAATAAGATCTTTTTACATTTTTTCATTTTGGGTCAAAAGGCTGAATCATGAGCAGTGTAGGGACAAGTTAAGATTGCCATGATAAGCTTTATGCCATTTTATATCACTTGAATGTTCAACCAAAGATGCTAATTATCACAAAACCCATGACATTTTCAACACAAAAACTGAATTTGAGTCTTACACAAATTAATGTTTAGTTAATGTGCTTCAAAGCAAGTTGTATCACTTATTACTTAGGCTCAAGATTATTTTTCATGGGGAAAAGTAAGTTCATATAACTGTATTTAGTACTTAAAATCATTCATTTATATATATACACACTCACTGATATTTACACATGCACATGAAACACAAATGTCTAAAATGAAAATGAGTTTTTCATTTCCTGACCCGGATCAGAGGCAGAAGTACAGACCATCCACATTTTCTAATCTGGTTCAACAGATGGAAGGACATGATCCCAAAGTACTAGGTTACTCACAAACCATGCTAACTGCTAATCAGGAAAATTCTATCTTAGATAAAACATAAAAAACTCAGAACTTTTCAATGATTATTTACGAATGTGGGACAACTTGGAAGTGAAAAAAGCATGAAGTTTGAAATCATACGACCCAAGACTTTAAATGTTATTCCACTGTTAACCTACTACACTGGGCAAATTACCTGCTCTTGTTTGGCCTTCATTTCCTTGCCTAGAAAACAGGGATATTATAATAGCTACCTCTATTGTTGAGAATTGAGTGGGTAATGCATGTTACCTCTTAGCAAAATCTTGAAACATAGTAATTTCTCAACTAAGGATCACTACAGGGAATTATTATAGTCCAGGCATTTTCCTAGGTTCTAGGATTTGAAGAGAAAGTGGACACAGTTCCTAACCTTAAAATATTGTTGGAGTAGGATCACAGTTAAAACGCTAATATGGAACTTAGCACTGGATACCACGTGTATAGAAAGGAAGAACTGCTTATGTCTACTGAAGTGTAAAGGATGCTCTAGAGAAAAGGTGAGATTTGAATGATGACAGGCAGTTAGTAAAACGTAGTGAAAAAAGGCGGTAGGGTACAGTCTAGGGAGGGGGATATCACAGAAGAATGAGAATATGCAGCGATAAGATCCTGTCTGGAATGCACAGAGTACCGCCAGGGAAAGAACCAGAGAGATGGTCATCTACAAAGGTCACAGGAGGCCTTGTATGACATGCAAGGAGTCAACGTTTTACTTGACGGCCAGCTTTTATCGGGCAGGAATTTAAAAACACGTGTCACTGCCTGGCAGGTGTGGCTAATTTGGTTGACTGTCATCCCGCACACCAAGAAGCCACTAGCTCAATTCTGGTGAGGGCACAAGCCAGGGTTTCGGGCTTAATCCCCAATATAGGAGTGTGAGGGGGTGCAGGAGGCAGCCCATGAATATTTCTCTCTCATTGACATTTCTTTCTCTCTCTCCCTCTATCTTCCTCTCTCTCTAAAATCAATATGGTAATAAAAATAATGTCACATTCACCACTAAAAACAAATGGCACTAGGATAGCTTCAAATTAATGCCCCCAAAAAAGTGAAAAATATGAGATTTAAATGGATGAGTTCTGGGGATGAAACTATAGTCAACGACACTGTACTGTGTATTTGAAACTTGCTAGAACAGTAAAGCTTAGTAGTCCTCATCACAAGTCACACAAAAATTTATGACTGTGATATGATGTTTCCTAAACTTACTATGGTAATAATTTCATAATATACACATATATCAAATCATGCTGTACACCGTAAACTAATACAAAGTTATATGTCAACTGTATTTCAATAAAACTGGGAGGGGGGAGAATTTTAAATAAGAGAGCAATGCAACCAGAAGGAAGCGAAATGTCAGGCCCAGAAACCAGTGATATGGAACCAGTGATAAGGCAAATGATAATTCGAGTGAGTGACGAAGAGTGCAAGATAGGGCCATGGTGAGGTGGTGAAGAAAAGGCACAATTTTAAATTCTGGAAGCAGGAATTCGTAGGACTTGATTATTGGCTATATGTGAAACGAGAAAAAATTCCAGAATGATTTATTTGCAGGTTATTATTGTATTGCTATAATTATTACCTTCAACAGGATAATGATTAATTCTTAGTTGGTAACTCACCTGCACTCTTATGGTAAATAAGAGCAAAAATACAATTCATGTTGGAACCAGGAAATAAAAGTACAAAAAGATATTTAAAAAAATTAAGGAACCAACCACAGTTACAATTCATTCTTTCTCACACTTTCATTTGGGCTTTTCCTCTCTGTTCAGGTCCCTTTTACTTACTCTGGTTTCCTTTTTAAAATAAAAATCTGCCTTGCAGTTATATCTATTATTAGATAGCACATGATCTTGTTCTTCCTTCTTCTCATAGTTCTTAAAAAAGTTGCCTACATTGACTGTTTCAGCTTCATGTCTCTCATCACTATAATCTGAACTTTAGACATTATCTCACTTGATGTTCCTACAACTCTGAGGTAAATACTATCTATATGTATAAAAGCCTAAGAGACCGTTCAACTGTTAGCTACGATGCACACTGACCACCAGGGAACAGACGCTCAATGCACAGGCATGGAAATATGAAACAGACTGATGAGTCTCAGAGGGAATGGGGGAAGGAGGAGGGCAGGAAGAGATTAATCAAAGATTTTATATGCATACGAGAGGCCTGGTGCATGAATTCATGCACCAGCGGGGTCCCTTGGCCTGGCCTCAGGAATTGGGCCAAAACTAGAAGTGCGACATCCCCTGAAGGGCCTGGATTGTGAGGGCACAGGCCAGGCTGAGGGACACCATCGGTGCACAAGTCAGAGAACTGGGCCTCTAGTTTTTTATAAGAAGAGACAATTGAGATTTAGAAAAGTTAAATAATTTGTTCAAAGTCACACGGATAGTAAGAATAGAGATAGTCCGAGGGATGCAAATCAAAACAACAATGTGGTACCATCTCACACCTGTCAGAATGGCTATCATCAACAAATTAACAAAGGACAAGTACCGCCAAATCCTGAATACCCATTCATTTCGTAGAAAGTGGTAGGTTAGGTCCAATTGTTTCCCATATCTTAGATGAACCGTCATTATGTATTATCTTAAAAATGTACTTTAAACAAAAAGAAATAATTTTGTTTCCAATATACTGCATTTTCTTTCGATTTCTTCTATAGGTCTGAAATAGTATATTACTTTATAAACTCATTAATCATTCTTAACCCATGAAAAAATCTTTTTCAAATCCTATCTTTATAAGAGATCATTCAGATTATAGTTTCCTATAAATGTGTCAAAGTCTAAAATTTTTACATATGCCCTTTCTGTTCAAAAATGTACACTTCTATGGTAGAAAAAGTTGATTCTAACATTTGAAGTAATTATTGACTGATATAATTCTGAGTCAAATACAGACATATTTTAAAATTTCAGATCTAGGATTACTCACATAGAATATTGATTCTTGAAAACAATAAAGTAGTATTGGCTTATTTTGAGTTCTAAAATGATATACAGATGATACCTCAAAGGAGAACAAGAATTAGGTTGCTATTGATCAGTAATTCCTAAATGTGTGAGGCAGGCTTTATTAAAAGGGTGTCTATTAAAAATACAGATTCCTAATCAGTTAGCAAACTTCAGCACCATACAATAATTATACCAGGTGTACCAGTTAATAATGCGGACTTTATAATCACAGAAAACACGATAATTTCAAAGTAATGTCCATCGCTGACTCCACATTTCCTCCATCTTTCAGGTAATTTGTGAATACCGTCCCAATAGAACTTTTCTTGTTTTGAGGCAAACCATTGAGAGACCCAATTTTCCACTTCTTCGTATGTTTTGAAGTGCTGCTCAGAAGCTGCGCGTGCCATCAATAGGAACACAGAACAAGTGATCATCTGAAGGAGCAAGGTCTGGTGAATACGGCGGGTGGGTTAATACTTCCCAGGCAAGTTTTAATGTGTCTTTAACTGGTGCGTCATCATAAAGCAAAATTACTTTGCCGTGTCTTCTGGCCCATTCTGGTCGTTGCACAATCAAAGCGTGTTTCAAATTGACTATTTGTTGTTGGTAATGATCAGTATTAACGGTTTCATATAATTTTAGCAGCTCACAATGCACCACACCTTCCTGATCTCACCAAACGCAGAGCACTGCCTTCTTTCCGAAGCGACTTGGCCTTGTAGTCAATGTTGATGGTTGACCTGGATCAACCTATGATTTTGTGTGTTTGGGATTCTCGAAATAAATCCACTTTTCATCGCTAGTCACAACTGGATGCAAAAAAGACTCTCTTTCATGCCATTGAAGCAACATTTTACTGATACCCTTTCAGCTTTCCATGTGTCTTTCGTTCAGTTGATATGGCACCCATTTTCCTTCCTTTAAAATCTTTCCCATTGCTTGTATATGATCAGAAAGTGTTTGCTGAGCAACGATTAACCTTTTTGCAAGTTGTTTTTGAGTTTGACACACATCTGCATCCAATAATGCTTGTAATTGTTGGTCTTCAAATTTTTTTTGGTTGACCTGGATGTTCTTTGTCTTTCACATCGAAAGCATTACTGTTAAAGCATTTAAGCCAGTGTTCACAAGTATCTTGAGATGGAGCATGTTCACCATATGATAACTTTCAGCAGCACTTTTCTTCAAAATAAAGTAATGAATTAAAACTTCCCGCAAATGCTTTTTTTTGGGGCACCAAATTAGACATTTTTTAGCGTAAAAATATCTATGATGTTAACACCTTCAGAAAATTTGACGTATGAAGTTCTGAATCTTGTTGACAATACAACAAAATAGCATACATATCAAATCACATATATATTAACATACCGTATGTGTAATCCCATCTACTGAAAAAAATCCGCATTATTAACCAGTACACCTGGGATATCAAAACATAGCTTGGTTCCAAAAGCAAAGAGCAATTCCAAACTAAGTTTACATGTGAAATGTTAACTTATGTGAGAAGTCTAAAGCACTAGAAAACCTCTTTATACTTGACATCTCTATTTTATTTTCAGATGTAATTTATGCACTCATCTATATCCTGCCCACATATTAGTAGAGTCTGCATAATAAGCTGCAGTCTACAGAGTATCAATCTATAATTGCATCCTGTTGATTTTCTGCAAAAATTTGACAAACACTGAATCTTATCCAATTAGTCAATTTGTTGTAATTAATGCATCCAATGAAACATAAGTGAAGGAAACAAGCAAAAATACATGCACATTTTAATTTTTCTTTGCAAGCCAAGTGAAAAACACTGGAGCTATTTTTAAAGTTATTAAACATAAACTTTTTCTTTTATTAACACTTAATTTGGTGAGATTTCTCCTGCTTCAAGTTCATTTTAAAACTCCAGCTTATACTCATCTGGAAAAAAAACAAGTTTTCCAAGGGTTTTGTATTTTAGTTAACCTTAAATTTGTGAGACTAACATTGTATTGTAGTTTGGGTAACTTGGACTATAAATTACTTCCTATTTAAGGCTGGACATCATTTTTCTCAAGAAGTTGAAATTACTTAGTTATTTCATACAAAGTTATTAAGGATAAGTCATAGTAAATACATTTACTAGCACTGTTTAATCCTCTTTTAACATTTTATTTTTCAATTACAATTGACATTCAATATTAGCACAGTTCAATTTTTATTCCTAATAACCATTTTTTTCTTAAAAAAAATAAAATGGTGTTTATGTTTAAAATTATTGACAAATAGGGACATTAAAATAAAATACTTTATATCAGTGCTTCTAAGGTACGCATTTTCCCACATATTAAAGTCTATGAAATCAAGATTCACCTAATCATCAATTATATGCCAGTTTTAGTTGGCAATATTTTTTTCTTATTAACACAAAATTATTGTGTCTTATAATCAATGACATCTTAGATGCAATGAAATAAAACGCATGGCTTACTAACGTTAAATCTTACTAATACAATTTATATAAAAGTATACTTAAAAATAGAACTGTAAACTTTAATTAAATTCATACTAGTAATGTATATATCAATACTTTCTACAGATGAATGTTTTGGATTTTCACTAAGTTTAAGTTTAGGTATTAGGAATGAAATCAATGAAACATTTTATTTGCTGGGAATTCAAAAATTATAGAATGTATAGAGACTACTAATGGCATAGGATTAAAAATACATAATAAATTTATACATACATTTTTCAAATTGCTTTTTTATTATATGCCAAGGAACAATGAAATAAGTGCTACATTTATAGTTTATTTAAACAAATAGTAAATTCCTATTATCGTGAGTACTTGCAATCAGGATCTCATTTTTCACTTCATTAATATAAACTACAAAGTGGTCATTCCCACTTACTGAATTCATCTGATTTTTCCCTCAGATTTTATTTAGACATAAATGCCCCTCTAGAGATGTGCATGTGAATATACATGTTAGTTTTTTAAATAAATACACATATATTTGATGGTAGCTAATTAATAAATGTTATTTTCCTTCTAAGGGATCCAAAAAGACTATAGCAAAAAAAGGGGATAATATAATTGAGATTATTCAATGTTTCACTGTTTTTCTTTAAAATGTGACATCATTAAATATCTACTTGAACTTGATAAACATTTCCTAATTTAGATGTTTCTGCTTTAACTAAAGGGAAAAGCTACTTCTAGTATCTGATAGCTAGCATTCCTAAAACAAACAGACTAATTATCAAATTCAAAGAAAGTTTAGTCATGAAGGACTATTACAGATTAAATGTATAGGGCCACAAGAACATTAAGTATCAAAGGCATTCTACCTATGTCAGTCTGATAATCTATAATACAAATAAGTAAATTCTAACTGACTACATGGAAACAATTTAATTGTCAAAGTTATAAACCGTAACTTAAAAATGTTTCATCATGTGATCTTCTAATATATAATTTAAAACTGAATAGAGCCTTAGGAAAATTCTACTGGAAGTCTTAGAATGAATTTTATTTTAGAATTTAAGTTTCTACTATTCCTAAACCATAGTTATATCCCTGTGATTTCAAGAAGGATTAGCCTGCCATTTGTTTTTGATTTAACAAATCAAACTCAACCATTCATCTTTTAATATTTGAACTTTTATTCCTTCACTCATGCATTCATCCCATAAAATTCATTTCATCCACATCTATTATGTACCTACTATTCCTTAAGAAATGTCTGCTATTTTGCTGCTATTCTACTTGAAAGGCAGCTTGTTAGAACACGATTACCAAGATATGGAGACACTACAATAGGAAAGGGTTGGTCCCACCTCTTTATTTACACCTGCCACTTCTATTTCAACCTACATCCTTCTTCCACATAACCATGGGCAACTCTTTCAAACTCAGGCGTATTTCAAAAGAAATTTACCTGTCCTAGGCTCGATCCCCAGTGTGGGGTGTGCAGGAGGCAGCCATCCAACGATTCTCTCTCATCATTGATGTTTCTATATCTCTCTCCCTTTCCCTTCCTCTCTGAAATCAATAAAATAAAATAAAATAAAATAAAATAAAATAAAATAAAATAAAATAAAATAATTTTAATTTACCTTAAATGCTACTCTAGCTAACCTGACTAAGTGACATGCTCATATGGAAAAAGCCATTAGAAAGTTAACCTATTCTCCTAGCAACTGTTTTTGTTTTTGACTGAATTTTTTTTTTAACTGACCTTATTTAGGAACAGAGCCTTAATGGAAAGAAAGCCAGGCAGGTGAGTGCGCGTTTAGGTTGGAATGAAGGGTGTGGCTCCTGGCCCTGTTTGCCTTCAACAGCTCTCTGCTCTGTATGTTTTCAGGAAATAATAGCTAGCATTTATTACATAAATCCCAGGTACTGTTCTGTTTGCTTTAAAGGTTATTAAATCATTTTATCCTCAAAATAATACCACAAGGCAAGTACTATCAGTACCCCCATTTTATGTGTAAGAAAACTAAAGGTTGAAGAGATTAAGTATTTGTTAAGTCATGCTGCTTGTAAGTCACAAAACTGGAATTTGAACAGATGCAACTGGTTCCAAAGCCAAAGAAGTTGAGCACATTATTATATTGCATGCCCAATCTAACTCACAGAACTGCTGTCAAGATTAAATTAAATTATATCAAAGTGCTCTGAAAAAGACACTCTACTCCTTGTATGGTTAAAACATTAATCTCTAAGTGTCAGAAATAATAAAAAGACTCCAAGTACACTAGCAAGCACAGGCAGTACTGGTTTTTTCAGATGAGTCTTCCTGGAGTACATAAAGTCAAACACATTGGTTAAATAAACACCAACACTGACTACACATCCACTATACTTACTGTTTACAAATTTACTTTAAAAATTCATATTTCACATTATTAATGGTTATTCTAAAATGTATTCCCGTCAATTTTATCTGATATCAATCATTTGATATTACCAACAGCTCAGTTCCTTCAAAACTAATGAAAAAACAACATTATATAAGAAAATGTTTAATATAGCATAAAATGCTATTAATTAAAATGATGTAACCAAGACTATTTAAATGACTCTTCACATAAAAATGTAAAACTCAGCAAGTTCAAAATTACAAAATATAGTGGTTTACTGGAAAGCACAGAAATTATATACTTCAATTGACTAATATAGCAACTCTAGATTGTATATGAATTTCATTTCCAACTATATATTTTCCTCTAAAATGAAAATAATCATGGGCTTTGATAGTTTTACTCTAACAGCTTAATAATAATATATATGCAAGCTTCAATTTTACTTACCTGCCTACAACTTATAAATACCTCTATCAAAAAGTTCTATACTCTCATCATCACTTGTATTATTTCATTTATTTTTTTCAGTTTCCTTGCGTTATAGTGTGTTACTGGTTTTTAAGAGCTTGTTTTATGACTAAAGATGCTAACCAAGTCTCATGCATTGCAAATGAAATATCATGTTTTTTGTTATTGAACTTGTGTATTAAATAGAATCATGTTATTTTTAAAAAGTCATATACTCTCAACAGTACTTTTTAGCAACTACTCAGTATCTATCCAGTACAATTATCAACTTATGTTTTCAAGAATGTTATCTGTAAAAACAAGTACTAAATTAATATTGCGCAATATTAAAATAATTTATTTTTAATCTATTTTGAACAAAAATATAAACACCACAGAATCACTCGACTGCAATAAATTATTGTTCCTTAACCATATCATTTCACATCTTTAAAAAAAAAATCCAAATTTCTCTGTTATAATTTAATTATTTCTAATTTCCTCTAACGTACATTGTTTTTTCTTGAGCCCAGTTCACTTCTGGTTTCTTTTGTCGCTAGCTACCCCCATTCCCACATTTAAACTTGCTATAACTTTTCAAGTTTTCTACAAATTTCCTCATTTTATGTGTTGTTTTTAAATATCCTTTCAAAAGTACACAACTTTGTCCATATCTGATTTTAATTATGTTAACTTTTCAATACATTAAAGGCTTAAAATATGAGGTTTTGCAAAGTAAAACTAGACATAATATTGGAAAAATAAGATCTTTCATACCAAAACCTCTAAGTATGAAAGTAATTTTTAAATTTTTATTTAAGCTATCTGCAAATAAAATATAAAATCAATAACATTAATTATTACTCTATTAGTGCAAGAGAGCACATGTTATTTAATGGTTTGGACTGAAAGGCATCAGGACCTACCAATATAATTCAATTTGGTGGTTGCATTTAAAATGCCGAGAATTAATTTGCTTAAAAAAACTGTATTAGTTTTAAATACCTACATAATGTATCAATAACTTCTTAAGCAAATGAAGATTTTCATAATAAGAGAATTATTTACTGGGTACTTTCTTGTGTGGGGGAAAAAGGAAAAAAGAAAATACTTTTCATATAAAACCTGCAGAAATGGCCAAATGTTTTGCGAAAACAATTCTAAACTATATTGACCTTAGGCTGTTTTTACTCTTGCATCTAAAACAACCATACATATAGAACAAATGATATTACATGTTATTTTTTGAAAATGTATTAGATAATTTGTCAAATAAAAATGCCTAGGATTAGTATTTCCTCCTAGAGCAATTCTTTGTCCTTGTATTTCTCTGGGAGCATTAATCCTCGCCTGGCCTCTTGATTGCATGAATTAAATCCAAAAGACTGTAAGAGCCGAAGGGCTGCTTACTGTTGATTATAAGTCTTAGTTTTCATGCCATTCCAGTTAGTCAAAGGTTATGGGAAAATTTTGTATTTCATGTTTCCAAAGTATAAGGTGCCCAATGGAGTATGACTAAGAGCTTAAAAGATCTTATGAAGAATTTTAATGCATATTCTGTAAAGAAAGTAAATTTGAAACTGGAACAGCAATATGGGTTTAGGTTTTTCTTTTCTTTTTCTGTTTTATATACAAATATTTTCCTTTAAAATTCCATTTACTAATAGTAACTAAAGAAAAAAAAAAAAAGCTATGTTCACAGGATGATAAATTTTAGTAGATCCCGGAATATTACCTAATTCAGTCAAAAAAGCAACCGTGTACACAGTCTCTAACAACTGAAAACTCCAAAGTGGGAAAAAACTCGTCACACGCACATCAAAGGAATTAAATTTGATTCTTAACCAACTTACCCGATTTTTGACTTCTCTTTTAACTTGGAACAAGTTCTTGCTTTCTTGCTCTCTTTGTCCTTTGGCTTGGCTTTCGCCCTCCTGCCTCTCTTCTCCTCTCTCCCTTCCACTGAGGCACTAGGGAAGTTCTCCGGGCTCATGACTCGGGGAATATTGCGCTCCCCGCGCTCCTTTGCTTTGGCGATGGCCTCTGATATTATCCGGTTGGCCTTTTCTTGCTTGCTTTCTGATTCCACCTTTTTTCTCTGCTTCTTCTCGGACATGATTCTCACCTGGGTATTCTGCAACTTAGTGTATGTCCCAGAACCATCATTCTTCTTGGAAGACGGAGGCTAGAAAAGCCAAAATATTATTTATATAACATACCAGAGTACATAAAAAAAAGATAAATATTTGAATATTTTAAATTAGGCTTAAAGAAGTAACAAACATGAGCAGATATGTGAGTGTTACAAATTGAAAATTAAAACATTTTGCTATTCTAGAAATTAGTGTAGATATGAAATAAAAAGCTCAACTTTTAAAAACGAAGGTGAAGGACAGATAATACAGATTCACTTATATTTTCATAGCTTTCTTGATTAGTTGATTCAAATTTTACCCTATAAATATTTTATACATTTGAAAATTTTTTTTTTAAAAAAAAGGTATTTTCTTTCTTCTTCGTTCCAGAACTCTGAAAATAATTAATACATTTAAATTAGCAATTTTAACACAGAATGGCTACTCCTATTATAACTGTTAGAAAAACAAAGCCTCTGGTTTACAAGAAACTAGAACTAGACCCTGAAACAATGAAATAATGAAATAATTTTAATGTGCAATCTAGGCAGCAACATAGCTAGTTAGTAAACATTCCCATACTTAAAATTAGAGGAAGTTTTAGTTTTTCCGTGGAAGAGTTAAAATGTCCCCCCCCCCCGCCCCCCATATCACAATTATTTTGCTCAAGCAATTCTGGAGGGGAAAAAACACAGGTTTTATAGTTTTATGTTAAAATTATTAATATTCAGCAATGTCACAGGAAGCAGATCAACAGCATTTTTAAAAGAATATCCTCTTGAAACACACATTCACCCACATAGAGATCACAGTTCTGTTATGTTCTTACCCGTAAACATGCCTCTGACTATAGCAAAGGGAAAAAGCGCCAGGAATTTCCAAACACATTTTCATGCTGATCCCAGTGGGCTTCACTGGCTATCTTTCTATCCCTGCCTCACCGAAGGCTTCATCTCAGTGCCGCAGCACCGGGAGAGCAAGGCCGGCTTAGAATCGCTCGCTAAAATGCCACCTTAAGGCCTACAGGCTGTAACAAATAACCAAGACCCAGGAAAACAGCAACAAGCTCAAGATGGCGATGCAGCACGACTCCCGCAGCAGCAGCCAGTAATAAGGAAGGTTATTCAATCCCATTAGCCTTTTAGCCCAAAGAACCCCTCCTCCTCCCACTCATTCAGGCTTTCACTTACCCTTCCTCTTGGCCTCTTCACTGAAGACATTTTTGGCGTCAGACAAAGGCTTGCCCTCTGCTTTCTCACCACCCCAGGCAGTGCTCAAGAAAAAAGCATTGAAAGAAGGTTCCTAAATGGCCTATTTAGCAAGCTGCGACCAAGAGGCGCACAACCCTCCACAAATACACATTGTGACTGATCAACACATTTCTGCCTGAGCAAGTTTATCTCCACCGTTCCTCCTGTTTAGGTAGGAAAGAGGCTGTAAAGTCCTCCGGAAAAGCCGAGCCCCCTCAACAGCTATAAGCAGATAGCCAGATTCCAACAAAGCACAGAAAGAAATGCATGCACAAAGCATCAAAATGCATCAGCATGAATATTAGAGATGTCGTTAAAAATACTGACTCCTTCTGCGGAAGTAGGCCAGCAGATGGTGCTACCAGTTATTATTCCATTAGACTCTGCAATTTAACCCCCGGTGGACTGTTCTTCCCTCCCTGCAGCACGTTAACTCTCACTCTGCCATTTCCCGCAGCCAAGTTTTTAAAAATATACATGAGAAACCAGACTTTTAAAAATCACCTGAAAACTAAAACGATGGTGTAGCTATCGCTATTAAAAAACAAAACCCAATGCAATTTTTACTGGAGAAAAACACTTTTCCTCAGGATACCCTAAAATATTTCAAACGTAAAAATAGCTGAAGGCAAACAACGGGTTAAAGAGCAGGTCATGCAAATGAACACATAGCAAGTGACTTCTCTTTAAGAAATTAGATAAGGTCTCTTATGACTCTTCTAACAATAAGCTAACAATGCTATTTTCAAAATAGAGAAATTAAGCTATTTTCATTTAAATTCTAAAAAGAGTTTTAAAGTGAACACACCAGAGCTGTCTATAAAGAATTACCAACCACACTTAAATTTTTCCTTAAATCTGAGCACATTGATTTTCCTAAAACAAAAATATAAAATCTTCCTAACCTTTCCCCCTCATAATCCATTTTAATTGCATTGCTGAGTTTTTCAGATAAATTTTTAATTTGAGTTCCTTGCTAAAAACAAGGAGCAAGTCCACCGGAATTTGTTCATCAGTACAACTTTTCCTTACATAAAAATCTGAGACTATTTTAGTAAGCAGTGTCCTTAAGTAGCTAAAACATAATTTTCACTGCTTAAAACTTAAGTTTACCTCTTTCATTGATACTAATTTCTCATTAGGTCGTGGCAAGTCATCTGTTACCTCTATAAAGAATCCTTTTTAAACTTTTTTTCACTTTAGGCATCGGAAAGTCTCACAACAGAGTAACATTATATGAACTGTCCTAGAGAGACCAATCGGGACCGCAGGAGAGAAAATTAAAGGCAGAGGACTGATCTGGGGGAGATAAGAGATCAACGGAAGGACTTGTATACATGCATAAGTACAACCAATGGACACAAAACTCTGGGGAGGGAGGGTATGTATGGGAGGGGGGGCAATGTTAAAATATGTACACAGACAATAATTTAATAAAAAAAAAAAAATCATACAGCTGAAACCGGTTTGGCTCAGTGGATAGAGCGTCGGCCTGTGGACTGAAAAGTCCCAGGTTCGATTCCAGTCAAGGGCATGTACCTTGGTTGCGGGCACATCCCTAGTGGGGGATGTGCAGGAGGCAGCTGATCAATGTTTCTCTCTCATCGATGTTTCTAACTCTCTATCCCTCTCTCTTCCTCTCTATGAAAAAATCAATAAAATATATATATTTTTAAAAATCACACACACACACACACACACACACACACATAAATAAATAAATAAAGGCAGAGGGCTGACACTAAGGGCAAGGACAAGTTCTGAATGAGCCGAGAGGTCATCTATGTAAAAATCACAATGACCAAACAACAAGGGCCAAGCACTTGTATTAAGTTTCCAAGTGCTTATTTTATTAGGTGCCAGGCACTATTCTAAGCATTTTGCATGTAATAACTAATTTAATCCTGAATGACAATAGGGGTACAGTGACAATGCAGTAGCAAATGGGAGACATACTCCTACAGCAGAATTAAAAAATGATAGAACAAAACTAAGAGCGAAGAATTCTAAAAATCATAACAATAACAAGAGATAACACTTGTTTAGTCCTTACTTTGTGCCAGGCACTATTACTATTATAATATTACATATATAATAGCTCAATTAATCTTCGAAACAATCCTGTGAGAGATGGACTGCTATTCCTCATTTTATAGCTGAGGATACTGAGGCATAGAGAAGTGACTTGCCCAAGATCACACAGCTACTGAATGATTGAGCAGGGATTAAAAGGCAGAGGCAGCCCTAGTGGTTTGGCTCAGTGGATAGAGCATCGGCCTATGGACTTAAAAGTCCCAGGTTCGATTCCAGTCAAGGGCACATGCCAGCTTTGCGGATTGATCCCCAGCAGGGGGCATGCAGGAGACAGCCAGTTAATGACTCTCTCTCTCCATCTCTCTTCCTTCTCCCTTCCTGCCTGAAATCAATAAAAATCCTATCTAATAAAGAGGGAATATGCTAATTGATCATCACTCAATCAAAAAGATGGCTGCACCCACAGTTGAGGCCAAGTTCCCATAAGGAGCCTTAATGAGCCATCAGCAGGGACCTGAGGCTACACCCTACCCCACCCCCAAAGGGCCTGACAGGGGACCTCAGGCCATGACCCCCGCCCCGCAGGGTTTGACAGGGGACCTCATGGTGCACCCCCAGTGCTGGGTCGGGGGAACTTAGACCATGCCCCTGCCCAGCAGCGCTTGAAGGGGGGACCTCAAAGCACACACCCCAGCCCTGGTTTGGACTGGGGCTGGGGAACTTCAGGCCATGCCCCCTGTCCTGGTGCTGGGCCAGGGGACCTGAGGCTATACCGCCTGCCCGGAAGGGCTTGACAAGGGTGGGACTGGCTGGGTCTGGATCTAGCACAATTGGGGGGGGGGGGGGGGAGATGGTTAGGTCTGGGTCTCACACGATTTTGAGGTGCATGTGGTATGCCCCAGACTCTGATAGGAGGAAGGTTTTCATATACATTTTACTCATTTTCTTTCATCTCTGACACTTCTATTTTAGAGAAAGGGCAAATAGCAATATTAAATTATTTCCTCTAATTAATCCCCTTTTAATGTGCATGAATTTTGTGCACCATGTCACTAGAATATTAAAAAAAGACAGAGACAGCCTCATTATAAAAAGCATGCTCTTAATCACTATATCATATTTGGTTCAAATACCATAATTTAGAGGGACTAATTTGGACTTTCTCAAAATTGCAAAGAAACTAGCAATAAAGCTAGGATGAAATTTAGGTCTTATCACTGCCCTTTCCAAGATGTAGAAAACAACTAGATATGGAGGGGTAGGGCTGAAGAGCTGGGAGAGTCAATATTTGGTTTCTAGAATAAGTAACTGGTACAGAAGGAAAAGGAATAGGAAATTTAGTTGATAAAGGGTGTGCATGTGTGTGTGACAAGTTTAATTATTTTACACTGAATTTGAAATGGAGAGCTCCAGTAACTGGAAATTTAGAATTAGGTTCTCAGAGAGGACAGGTCTAGAATACCAAATATAGAACCTTCTGCTGTTTTCTTTCAATACCCTTAACTCACTGACATGATCCACAAAACATTGTTTCCATTTCCAAAATATCTCATTTCTGTAAAGCTTTCCAATAGATTCTATTATTTTACTCAAAATCTAAATGACTTAACATTAAATCTTAATAATAGACAACAGGAAATCTATGATTAAATATTCTTCTATTAGAATACAATATTTTAAAACTATATTCCCACATTTCAACATGGAGGTGTTAACTAAACATTTTCAATTCACACACATTCAAAGATAGCTGATAGCCTTTTTTTAATGTTATATTTTTTTTTTCCCCTTTACTGAATATGAGCACTACTCAAATTCTGTTGAACAACTTAAATGTATTTAGTTTTGTTTTCTTCTTAGTCCAGCAGTCCTGCTGTATTAAGTTTTCCAATTATTACACTGTAGTTACTTAGGAAAATATTCTCTCGTATCCACAGAAAATATACACTAAAGTCTTTGAGGGTGATGGAACATCAGCCTTTTACTTTACAAGTATTTACAAAATGAAAGAATTTCTTTGTATTTCACTTGTGGTTTTTTTCTGTAAAGTTGTCAGTCTCAAAACACCAGTTTTGTAAAAATTAAAAATAAAGACAAAAGACTTTGTCCCAAAGAACCTATATGCTAAGAAAAAAAGATAAAAAAAGATAAAGACATATATTAATATCATCTCTAAAATTTCTAAGGAAAAGAAATTATAGTATAAAGTGATATATTAATTATTTTGGTAGCAACCAGGAGGAATATATGAAAGACATGGACACATTATAATACTAGAAAAACTCGAGGATTTATGGTATGAGTGTTTTTCAAACCACAGGTCATGACCTAAAAGCAAGACATGTTATAAATTCAGTGTGGTCAGACTAGCATTAAAAAATGAAATAGATGAGAATGATAAAAGATGGTGTCTAACCCTTATGAATGTTAACTCTTACAAAATCAGAAAGTTTTCATACCACCCGTTATCTTCTTTCCTTTCATGAAAGAATGAAGCAAAGAGATTTTGGCAAGAAAGCAGAGGTGTTAAAATCTGAGGGGGAACTCAGGTCCTTCGCTCTTGGTGGAATAATTTCCCTACCTACTCTGCCCCCACACTGGGGAATTCACCCATTTGAAATATTTCAGTTGTATACAAATACTAAAAATTGTTGGATTACCAGTGTGTGGACTTAAGTGGAAATTACAAACTTCACAAGAGGAGGAGGAATGGTCACATGGTGCTCCACATCTACTATGGAGAGCACAGCTTCCTCTCTCGGGGGAAAAAGTAGATAGAAAAATAGAAGTTCTAGCTCACTACTTTAAAATATGAAGGAATAAAAGGTCTCAAATAATTAAAACAGATATAATTCCTTAATAAGAATAAAACTCAGAACAAGGAGTTTTCAACAACACGGATAACACTGCACTGTAGCTAAACATCTTCCCAGCTGTCTCAGGAGACAGGCCTCTCAGGCTTCAGGCCTGGAGGACCAGGTGGATGGAGGTCCATTAGAGGAGAATGCAAAACAGGAAAGACACAGCAAGCCTTGCACACACACTGCAGAGAAAGTAACAGAAGAAAACCACCAGGGAAACCCCAAAACTAGAAGTTTAAGGAGCTAGCAGATAAAAAGAACTAATGAGGAAACAAAAAGAAACTACAAGATGAGGATCAGGAAAAAGTGGTGACAGGAAAGGGTTAAGTGCTCTGCAGTGAAAAGCAAAGTAAATATCTCAAAGTAATGTGATATTATAAAGCTAACTTACAAGACATTTTAGTTCCCTTAAACTGTTTATGGTAAGCCATTGTGCTAGCTTTTAATCTCCTCAAGAAGAATCGTACTAATTATATAGTTTAAAATTCATCTTAAAGGAGTCTTCCAAAAACAAGAAATTTGTAGTTAATCTCAGTAATGTGTCAAACATTAGTGTGGTGACTTCTTTTGTTTTTTATTTATTGCACATGATTTCCCAAGGCCCACAATCCTCCACAAGCTACCTATAAGACTTGCTTTTAAAGAGAAAAGGGGCAAAAATTGATCAAGAGTGTATTATAAATCTGTCAGAATTCTTCTGAGTTTTACTCTTAGATTTGCTTTCAGAGTTTTTGATGAAGTGAAGCAATAATTTTTCCCCCCACTTTCTTCACATCTGTAAACTGCCATGTTCACAATAAATGGCTTATTTTCATCCTGTGACTTGTGTAGTACGCAGGTTTCTACCTGTAGCTAACAAAGACATTAATTTTTTAAGTATCATAAATTTTGAATCTTACATTAAAAAGGTAATACTATGAAAAGTATTGCTTTATCTTAATCATCCACAGAGCAGGTTAGGCAAATAGTGGATTCTCATAAAAGTTCTGTATTTTTTAAATCAGATTTATTACATGACTTACAGGAAACAGAGAGAGAAAGGAATGTGTTGTAATCCACAACATCCAGAATGTGGGAAACTCTGTAAGTGGCTCTGTTTCTTCAGCAAAGAAAATGTAAGAAACAAAACAAAGAGTTCAGAACTATAAATTAAAAAAATACTCAAGACTAAATGTAATGCCAAAATAATAACAACAAATAGAAGAAAAAAAAGGGCCACTTAAATATCAACCAACTATAATATGTGCTCCCCGCCCCCCCCCTTTTTTTTACAAAACAAATAAAATCTTTAAAAAAATACAATGTGGCCCTTCTTTTAATTTCAACAAGTATACGTTAACTGTAAAAATACATTTACTAAACTACAAGGGAAGCTTCAACTTTGGCTATATGACTATTAAAGTAGTATAATTGTATTTCAGGTGTGAAACTAATTTTGTGTTGTCTTAAATACAAAAATCTTTGTGTTATTAGATATGTAAATTGAAACATTTACATATGAAGTGGTGATTAGCAGGACAAGAAAGCTAGATGCATGTTGGAAGAAAGATAAGCAAGTAAGACTGAAAAGCAATGGGTTAGATTATCAAGTGTCATAAATCACCTATAATAATAAAAGTGTAATATGCTAATTAGACCGGATGCCCTTCTGGAGGACCTTCCGGATGAAGCCAGGGCTGTGAGGGAAGCAAGTGCCAGTAGCTGGGGAGAGGAAGGCCTACTCTTGCACAAATTTCGTGCATCAGGCCTCTAGTGGTAAAACATCTGAACTTTATGCTGAAAGAATTAAGGAATCAGTAAATAATCACATATAGAGAAATAACGGGATCAGATTTTTATATCAAAATAAATATAGCTGAATACTTGATGACAAATTTATTTATTTATGAAAAAGTCATACATGAAATAAAAACATGTAATAGTCAACCATCTATTATTGTATATCAGTTTGTGTTGCTTTTTCAATACTGTATTGTTCAAAAGTTCATCTATTACATCCAAACACAAGTATATTTTTAAAACCACAAAACCTCACCCAAATTCACTAATGACTGACAACACTAAATATATCGAATTCATCAGTCCCTAAATTACCCGTAAAACTGAAAGCTATTCAAAACATATATAAAAGGCTAATATGCAAAGTGTCCCCTTGGGAATTTGACTGGGGCCACCAAGCCAGCAGGGGGAGCTGTTGGGGGCAATTAGGCTGGTGGGGGGGAGGGGCAGTGAGGGGTGACTAGACTGGCGGGGCGGGGGGAAAGTTGGGGGCAACCAGGCCAAAGGGGGCAGTTTAGGGGTGACCAGGCTGCAGAGGGTGGAAGTTGGGGGTTACCAGGCCAGCAGGGAGGGCAGTAAGGAATGATCAGGCAGGCAGGCAGGTGAGCAATTAGGAGCCAGTGGTCCAGGATTGTGAGAGGAATGTCTGACTGCCGGTTTAGGCCTGGGGATCGGGCATAAACCCACAGTCGGATATCCCCCAAGGGGTCCTGGATTGGAGAGGGTACAGGCTGGGTTGAGGGGACCCCTCCCCCATGCATGAATTCCATGCACCAGGCCTCTAGTAAATAAATAAAGATATATACTACCGCGTTTCCCCGAAAATAAGACCTAGCACAACTTTGGGAGAAAAAATTAATATAAGACATTGTCTTATTTTCGAGGAAACAGGGTATAACTATTCCATTGCGACCCCTTCCTTCCCCAGATGTTTATGAACTATACCTCTAAGATGAAGTTAAGACACATACACTGAAAAGATATATCACAAAGTCAAAATGGTGGTTTGCTCTGGAAGGGAGTAGGGATTTCAATGGTTAGCCATTATATGTGGTTTTTTTAATTAAAAAAAGATTTAAAACAAATATTACATATGTTAAAACTATGTGGTGGGTTTATGGCTGTTACAATGCTGCTAATTTTTATATTTTAGCATGGTCAGAAGTAGCAACATATAGGTTTATGTTGATTCAAAGCTTAGTCTAGAAATTAATAGTTTAAATGGTTACAATATTTCCAATTCTAATAGCTTTTAAAAAGATACTATGTAGTAGATGAATGGCTGTTGAGTGTAATGTTGAAAGGACCTATGGCCATAAAACAAATACAAGGTTAGTTAATATATATAGTCTCACATATATACATATACTAGGTAAGTTGGGGGGGGGGGGGGGAGTCAAAAGTTACACACAGATAGTTTGATGGCATCAGCACCCCCTATCCCCTGATTGTATTAGGGCCAACGGTATATTCACACATTCATACACATATTAATTGAAAATACTTAATCTTATTGGTGATTTATAATTCTGAATAATAAACTGTTATAAAAGGTGGTATTTTAATACATTTAATGTTTTATTAATAGGATTAAGGATATTCTGTATAAATTTTCATTTAAAATACTGACAAAAATAAATTCATTTTTTCTAAATATATTTTATTGATTTTTTTTAAAGAGAGGAAGGGAGAGGGAGATAGTTAGAAACATTGATGAGAGAGAAACATCCATCAGCTGCCTCCTGCACACCCCCTACTGGGGATGTGCTCGCAACTAAGGCACATGCGCTTGACCAGAATCGAACCTGGAACCCCTCAGTCCGCAGGCTGATGCTCTATACACTGAGCCAAACTGGTTAGGGCTCATTTCTTCATTTAATTAGGGTAGATTTTTTTTCCTTTATAGCTCAAATTACTTTGTACATTTAAATGTTTATTACTAAAATAGCTTTCAAGTATTTATAATCTTTCTCATTCTTCTTTCACTTCAAGATAAAAGAAATCTTTTTTTTTTTTTTTAATCTTCACCTGAGGATATTTTTCCATTGATTTTCAGAGAGAGTGGAAGAGAAAGGGAAAGATGGAGAGAAATATCAATGTGAGAGAAACACATCGACTGGTTGCCTCCTGCACACGCCCTGACCAGAATCAAACTCGGGACCCTATGATCCACAGGCCAATGTTCCCTTCACTGAGCCAAACCAGCCAGAGTAAAAAAAAAAAAAATCTAACAGAGATCCTTAGCAACTCATCGTCTTTCTCAAATTATGCAAAATCCCTTTTAACTTCCCCCAGTCTTAGCCAGCATTTTCCCTGAAGAAAAAATAAATTCAGAAAGCACATTAAAACAGAGGTAAGGTAACAGATTCTAAGAACGACAGAGGGGGAACTCATAGCTATTTACAGATAGATCCCTGTACTTCAAAGGACAACCTGATAAGAAAATATGCAAAAAAACCCCACAAAACTGTATGCCAGGCTTAACTACTAATTTTTTAAATGACCCTTCCCCAGTGCCAAGAGAATGTGCTAGCCTCCCTCTCCTAGAACACGCTCCAGGTGCACAGAAATCTCCACCTGACAGTCTCCCACCCACTTGCAGAGGCGGCCTGGCTCTGTGTCTACTACGAGACTTGTTCTCTCAAGGAATTCCTTGTTTGGCAAGGAATACACACTGCCCGTATGCGCCTGCATGGGCCAGAGAGAGAGTGAGAGAAAGGTGGGGCTTGGCTATGGAGGCGGAGGAGTCCAGCGTTCAGAGGCCCTGGAGGTGCAGGATGGAAGCGGACAGAAATGGAATGTGAATGTGGCCCACTTCTGCCACACTCTGGATGTGGGACTCCAGAGAGTCCAATAATCCTAAATCCAAACCAGGACTTCTGTTTGTCAAGGAAGAAGGATAGAACATATTTAAGAATTTACTGGCTTTATACACAACATTTAAATATTTTGACATACAGTATGAGAGCTTCCATTTGTACTCTTCCTGAGACTCACAAATATTAGGACAAGCCTGCATAAAAATGAGTTAAGAAACAGTTATGTAAGAAAAAGGAACTAGGATTAGGGAATCTCTTTTATGCTATGTCACTAAAAAGCTATACAGACTACATAGATATCTGGGCCTCTACAACTGTAAACTTTAAAACTTGATTTATGATTAAAGTTCCTCCTAGTTCTAAAAATAAGTTTTTAAAATCCCTTAGAGCAAGAAATTATTAAATAACGAGTAGACTTTATAATTTATAAAGCACTTTCAAATTCACTGTTATCACATTTACTAATCAGAAATGCCAACAATATAGAAATACACGTTACAGATGAGAAAACTGCAGAGAAGGTACCTTGCCTAAGACTGCTATAATGGTAGAAGGCATGGTCAAGACTTGAACCCAGTTCACTTGACTCTAAATTCAGTGTTTTTCCCACTTTATCAAAGAGACTTACACATGAAAGCTCACTTTCAAAAGGTTAGCTGTCCAACACTGGAACTGAGAAACAAATGACTGATGCCAAAAACAAAGATGAAAACGACCTAATTCCTCTCTTTCACAAACAGCTCATTTGTCCGATGACAAAAACTCAAGCAATCAACTTCTGAGTCATTATGGCTCAATTCAGTAAGCGATACAACCACATGAGTAACATGAAAGTGCTGAAAGCATATGATGTAATGTAACAAACTTGATAGCGTTTTTTAAAATAAAATACAGTTAACACTTTGGAAATCAGATTACCTGATTAAAAAAAAGTGATGATTCCTTAAATACTTCAATATCTAAAATTACTATGGTTTAACTTGAAATTATAAAATTATTTTATAACATTATATAATTATTTAAACAATTAAGTAAAAATACTAACTTATGTATCACAAAATCGTAACTTCTTTATCTTTTCTCAATACCTACTTTCTCAAATCTGTGCTCAAGTTTTGGGTCTGTGACTTACAAGCTACTGTACCTTGAGTCTGGTTTCTATATTTATAAATTAAGATGTCTCCAGTAACATCATAAGATTATTGTGAGGATAAGATGTGTTGACATAAAAAGTACCTAGCACAATGGTCTGGGATAAGGCTGGGGCTTACCAAACAATTGTTGAATAAATGAAAATTTTGCGGGAGTTTCCCCCCAAAAAAATTGTTGAGTTTATTTAAATCACTTAAGTATACATTATTGAGAAATCTGAAACCATAAGGTCCAAAAGCCCAACTCTAATCATTTCACTCCAGCCCACTAGGTAATTCCTAGCATGAGAAGCAGAAGAGACTAAGCAAAAATGATTTTTCTGCTCAAAGGTAAGATACTCAAACTTTTTTTTTATAATGTGAAGTCATAAAATAATAGAACAGCCGAAACCGGTTTGGCTCAATGGATAGAGCGTCGGCTTGGAGACTGAAAGGTCCCGGGTTCGATTCCGGTCGAGGGCATGTACCTTGGTTGCGGGCATATCCCCAGTAGGGGGTGTGCAAGAGGCAGCTGATCGATGACTCTCTCCCATCGATGTTTCTAACTCTCTATCTCTCTCCCTTCCTCTCTGTACAAAATCAATAAAATATATTTTTTTAAAAATAAAATAATAAAACAATCCCTTGTTAATTCTTTAAATATTTTCTAATTGGCCTCATGGCTTATAGGCTGAATAATGGCCCCCAAAGATTCAACTGCCTAATCTCCCAAATCCCTGAATGTTACATTACATGGCAAGGGGGAATTCAGATTGCAGATAGAATTAAGGCTGTTAATCAGCTGATCTTAAAATGGAGGAGTTTATCCTAGATTATCTCAAGGGTAGGTGGAAGAAAAAGGCGGAAGAGAGCCATGTAATGAGAGGACGACTCTATCAGCCATTGCTGGAGTTGAAGACAGAAGGAGACACAAGCACAGAATGTGGGCAGCCTCCATAAACTGGCAAAAGCAAGAAAATGAATTCTCTCCTAGACTTCTAGAAAGGAATGCAGCCCTGCCAATGCCTTGATGTGAGATCCATTTCAGAATTCTGACTTTCAGGACTATAAGATAGTTTATGTTCTTTAAAAACACCAAATTTGTGACAATTTGTTACAACAGTAGTAAGTAACTGATACCTGTCTATAGATTATGTCCAGCTTCAATAATCACATACTCTAAGGCAACAGAGGGTGATGTGGGCGCCAGAGTCCTAATGCTCACATCTGAATCCTTGGTGTGCCATTTACCAGGTGTCTGACCCTGAGCACGCATTTAATCACCCTATCCTTCAAGCCCTTATTGGGAAAACATTAAATGGTAATATCTACCTCAGGCTTGTTCTTAAGATTAAATGAGAAAATACATGTAAAGCCACAAACATGAGTATAGCTGCTAAATATTCATGGTTATTTGTACTTATCTATATATGTAAAAGCCTAAGCAATCGGCCAACCCTCCCATTGGCAGGCTGCCCAGTAGCTATGATGTACAATAACCACCAGAGGGCAGATGCAGGAGCTGCCAAGCTGCAGTCACTTGGCAGCAGTGGTTCTCAGATGTTGCACCCGGAACCAGAGAGGAGGGAGCCTGATTCCAGGGTGCATCACTTGAGAAACACCCTCTTGCAACCTGGATCCCCTCAGGGAATGTCAGAGCCGGTTTTGACCCAATACCCGCAGGCCAGACTGAAGGACCCTACCAGTGCATGAATCCATGCACGGGGCCTCTAGTCATAATTATGCAAGTTTTCAAAGGGAAGTATGTACATTTACCTTGATTTTCTAAGAATATGTCATAGAAGCATACTTTATCTGGAAAGATATTCATCACAGTACCCACTTCCAAAATAAACTGGTTTAACAAATTATGGTATTCTGCATTATAAATTACTAAAGGCCAGGTGCACGGATTCCTGCACTGGTGGGGTCCCTCAGCCTGGCCTTCCCCTCTTGCAATCCAGGGCCCCCTCGGGGGAGATGTCAGATTAACGGTTTCAGTCCGATCCCTGCAGGACAGGCCAAGGGACCCCACTGGTGCACTAATCTGTGCACCGGGCCTCTAGTATGCATATAAGATCTTTGTTTAACCTCTTCCTTCCCTCCTTCCTTCTGAGACTCATCAGTCTGTTCCATGTTTCCATGCCTGCAGGTTGAGAATCTGCCCTCTGATGGTCAGTGTGCATCACAGCTACTAGTCAAACGGTCACAAACAATAGTTTTTAGACACTGGACATCCAGCAACCCATGACAGTCATCCCTAAGAGAATGCAAGCAAATGAGCAGGGCTGGCAAGGGGCGTGTTTCTCAGCTGCAGAACAGGAGAGCAGAACTCCTGGTGAAATCTCACAGCACCCCTGAGTTGAAGAGACAAAGCTTGAAGTCCAGGGAAGCCAAGGAGGCTAGTCTCTGGGGGAAGGTGTGGAGGGGAAAGAGCTTCCCAGGGAAGATCTCCAGAGATCTTCAGAAGATCCCCTCTTGAGGCTCAGATAAGTAACTGACCAGCTACCAGTTTGCAAAGCAACTACCCAAGGCCCAGGAAAAAACTGCCTGAAAGGACCTGAGATCTCTCCAAGGCCAGGCATAGTCATCTTTCCATAGCCATAGTGAACAGCCTTCTATTTCACCAGGCACTGGATAGAAAACATGGCTATCGGGTCAGCAGTAGGAGGAAATTGGCCCTAGACTATACACTGCTCTAGTCCAGTCTAACGAAGTTTCAAAAACAGATCTTATTAAGATACACCAATTTTCCAAGAAACTGCGTTCCAAAACAAAAACTCAAGAATATTTCTGGAATGTAAAACTTGGCATCACTCAACAAGGAAAAACTCACAATGTGTTCCTCCATTCAAAAATTTTCTAGCATGCAAAAAAAGCAGGACTATACCAACCTACATTGGGGATAGGAGGGGGGTGGGGGGGGAAATCAATCAATAGAATCAGACTGAGAAATGACACAGAGAATAGACTTAGTTTATAATTAATTTAAGTAGCTAAAAAAAAAAAAAAAAGGGCCCTGCTTTCTTGGCTCTGCCATTCACAAAAGCAATGGACCTCAGTTGTATATTATATGTACATGATATAATATGTATCTGAATAATCAAATAATTGCAGGCTGCCAAAACATTATGAAACATAAAGCTAATCTAGAAACTTAGAAGAAAACTTACTTTTAAACAGATGGGTCAAATCACTCATTCCCAAACACTAAAGGGCTAAGTGAAAGTGTGAAAGTGCTAGAAACCGACAACTGAAATTGAATCAGAAATGCACAGAGAACAGCTCTGAAATTCTAACAGACCAATGGGGAAGGAGGACAATTTTCAATTTGAGCTCTTCAAATGCTAAGGATCATCTTATCCATTTTTGAGCCTAGTACACCCGGCAGGCATCTAGTAAATACTGAACAAATAAAAGCAGTTAAAATGCAACATTTCCAAAACACAGTTACATAATAAAATTCAATCATTCACAACTATACACTCCTTGCATAATTTGTAATACCTTGCATAATAAATGTGCAAGGTATTACTTGCACAGTTGACTATAGCAAATTACCAGATTTTATTAAACTGAGAAGTACAGTCCAAGCCTCCTCCTGTGTCTTACTACATTTGCCCATGTTACCCACACCATCTTGTATTAAGATAATTCCTTAATTTAAAATCATTTCAGTCCTATTACCCAGAGAAACCTGATCACCCATATAAGTATTCCAAAGACATTTTATGTTTGGAATAAAGTTTAATGGCTCAGTAGCCCCTAACACATTATTTTCAATTTCAGACATTATACTAAGAGGTGTACTAAGAGTACACCTCTCCCACTGAATGACACCAGCCAGGGCCCAAATATCACTCAATACAAATAAAGAAACTTGAGAACAGACTTTCAAGTAAATCAAAAAAATATTCCAAACTGCCCTATACCAATATTTGAACATACTAATAAACAAACTTTGAAACAAAAAGGTGAGACTTATGAAAGGCTTCTTATGATGGGTATGAAAAGAATTTCTCTTAAGACAGTACTATCACTATGCTTGTATTAAGGGCTACTTCAGTTAGTTATATTTATCCTCCATTTATTCCAACTCTATTTAAGGGATTCTTACTTCTTTGTAAACCCAGAACATGTTTAGAAAAACATGAATTAAAGAAATTTAAATGACAAGATTTTAGAATAATAAAATTAAGAAAAGAAGTTTATAAATTTCAAGCTTCTTAATGTTAATTATATGCCATACACATTGATTAGTCAAACTAGTCAGAAATCAACATACATAGTGAATATATGACACTAGAGTCAAATCAGCAGAGTTTTTTCCAAGGTCCAACTAAGATGCCAGATTCTCTTCCAGTAGAGGGAGCAAAATCATAATATTCTACTCAGGCCACAGCAAGAAGGGGAGGGGAAGGTTTACAAGTACCTTTTAAAATCTACTTAGACATTTTAGAAAATGTAATAAAAATACCATTTGAAACAGAACTAAAATCAACCCAAAGGAAAAGATAAAGGCTTTATCTTCTTCAAACACTTCAAGGCTTTGAAATGAGAAAATGGTCCCTAGATATTTAATTTCAAGAAATATTGCATATTTCATTGTTCACCAAATTTCACAGGTAACCAAGGTATTGAAATACTAAGAATCCTTATTTTTAAGAGATTACAGAAAACGATAAAATATTACATTAAATACATCTTCACAATATATGAATATATTCACATGACAAGAACTATAGGAAACAAAAAAAGTGTATTTCACTACCCTAAAAACAATCTATTCTTTCCAATATTTTTTCACATTCATATTTTCATACTGTGATAAAAACATTTTATTAAGCACTCACTACATACTAGGCATGGTTCTAAGCACTGTTACATGTTCTATCTCTTATAGTCCTTACCAAAGCCCTATTAGATCCTATTCTTATTACTCATTTACAGATGAAGCAAGTGAATCACATAGAAATTATATAAATGGCTAAAAGTCACAAGTTATTAAGCAACAGGAGCCAAGATTCTAACCCAAGTAGTCTGGTACCAAAGCCTATACTTTTTTCTTTTTCTTTTTTTTTTTTTTTAATATATTTTTATTGATTTCAGAGAGGAAGGGAGAGGGGGAACGAGAGAGAAACATCAATGATGAGAGAGAATCATTGATCAGCTGCCTCCTGCACACCCTCTGGGGATTGAGCCTGCAACCTGGGCATGTGCCCTTGACTGGAATTGAACCCGAGACCCTTCAGTCCACAGGCCGATGCTCTACCCACTGAGCGAAATCAGGTAGAGCCAGAGCTTATAATCTTAACCACTTCACTGTGATTGTAATTTTGAATTATGCTTTTCCCCTGCTATTCACATATTCTTAGTGTCAGTCTTTAAAGTCTTTTTAATGCCTAATTGAAATCTGATATGGAGATGATAAATCATCTGCTGCTATCAGTTGTCCCTTATAGATATAGTAAGATAAATATCTTTGTGTACGTATAACTTTTCTATGTTTGGATTATTGTAATAAAGTATTTTGATACTCAATTATACCATTCAATTTCTTTCCAAAGTATTTGTATCAATGAACAAATATAAGTTCCAATTTCACCCTAAGTTTTAATTATTTAAGTTTCAATTTCATCATAAATTTGCCAACATTCAGCAATAACATTAAAAATATTTTTCTAATAGGTGAAAACAAAAGCACGCTGCAAACTAAATTATTAAAGGTGCATATTATTCTGAGTGTTTGCTAATTCAATTTCTTCTTTTGTGAATTTCAACTTATATGCTTTATCTAGTTATCAACTTAAAAGTTTGCGTATGGCCCAGCTAGTGTGGCTCAATAGTTAAGCACTGACCCATGAACCAAGAGTTTACCAGTTTGATTCCCTTGTCAGGGCACATGCCTGGACTGCAGGCTCAATCCCCAGTGGGGGGGGTGCAGGAGGCAGATAATCAATGTCTCTCTCTCTCATTGATGTTTCTTATCTCTCTCTCCCTTCCTCTCTCTCTAAAATCAATAAAACATATTAAAGTTTGCTTACCAATTTATATGAATGTTTTGTAAGAATATTAACCCTATATCCATCATATGCAATAAAATGTTCCCAATCTATAGTTTTCCATTTTAATGGTTATTAAGTTTTTATTTTTTTATAATAAATATTTTAGTTAAAGGCAATCATAGTTGAAAGTTACAAGAGGTCTTAAAACCTTATAATTTTCTAAATATAAGAGTCCATTGCTTTGGGCATATCAATGAAATTAATTTCAAATGTAACTCTGTTAAAGCAATAGAAAGCTGTCAAAATCTGCATATTGACTTAATAGGACCACTGAGTTTAACCAATTTTGATTATGTCTCATATGAAATGAACATAGCGAGAAAGCCCAAGCCAACCTTTCCCGAATTACCAAAATAAAAGCTTCATACCTGTCGCTGTAAACATAGGCGATTCCTGTCATGTAAATGCTGATGATTAGACAGTGATGAATGCCAGCTCCGAGCCTGAGAATGAAACTGAGTTTGAGCCATATCAGAAGGCCGTGTTACCAGATGTGAAGTAAAGTGCCGATCAAGGTCATGATCTAAAACATGACTTGAATTATCTTGCCCAAATGCTGACTCATCAAACTGGGGAAGGAGACCCTCCTGAAGGAGGTCCTCTGGATCCAGTCCTGTGAATGGCTCAGCTTGAGATTCCACTTGATGAAGTAAATTCTCTTCCAAAGATGGAAAGCCATTAGTTTCAACATGATCATTGAAATGGGCCATTTGCGTTCCTGAGTCAACAGGATCCTGGAAGTTCACGTGCACAGGCGATAATTTTGAATTGTTGTAATTACCCTGAGGATGTGATGAATGCAACATTTGGAAATTACTTGAATTCAGTGACGTATTGGGACTGAGCATATGCTGAGCAGATTCTTGCTTGATTCCCCTGTGAGGTGAAAAGGAGTTGCTTCCAGAAAAATCAGATAGCGTCTGATTTGTATGATTGGGTGCAAGAGCTGCAGAGGACTGGAGAAGACTGTTTGGTGACACGTGATTACTAGAAAAGGAATAATGTGAAGAAAACTGCTGAGAGTTACTGACAGAACAAGAAGTCATATTTGGAGAAGGTCCATTAAAATTGCCTTCTTGCCGGTTGCTACACTTGAGAAAGTGTACTGAAGGATTTGACGTTTGAGAAAACTGTTGCATCAAGAGAGACTGTTGTGAAGTAGATGCATTGGTAATCTGTGGTGGGTGGTTGACACTGACTCTGTGTGGACCAGAAACATTAACATCCATAAAATTTTTAGACTGGCTGAGAGAATTTTGCCCTGGGTTAAGATTATTCCTGTTTTGTTGCGAGCGCAGTGAAGTGCACTGTGTGTGTTGTTCATTGGCCTGAAATAAGGCAAAGTCATGGTGTGCCACAAAGCTTTTGTTTTGATGCATAGAGTGAGAATGTCCTTGTTGGTGAAAAGGAGACCCATCCTGATTTGAAATGCTAGTAGCCGTCTGATGGCCCCACATTGGACTGCCATCTGCTACATCTGGAAATAAACCATTGGGTTGGTTTTGGGGGTGGATCGGAGAGCAATTAAACTGAGAGTGTGGAGATAACACATGTTCAGCTGGGCTACCAAAAGACTGATTAACCTGATGAAATTTCATTGAATCAAACTGACTTAATTGTTCATAATCCGTCATCTTCTGATGCGTTGGAGTACCTTGAACATGGTTCAATGAGTCTATGTGCAAAGGTTCAAATTCTGCACCCAAGTTCAATTCATCAACTAGGGAAACAGGTCCTGGTTGTACAAATGCATCATCTGACAAACCTTCTAAGGTCTCACTAAAAAGATTGGCATCATCAAAAAAGTCCATCATTGGATCTGTCATCTTGAAAAATTCAGTAACAATCTGAGTTGTTTGTTCCAAATGAAGTATATTCCACTTCTCTGTAGTAGATATTATTGGATCATTTTCAAAGGTCATCGACTAATCCGAAACAGGCCAATGTTCATTACTGCTCTGGGTAATGACATGTCATGAAATGTCAGAATCCTAGAAAAATAAAAACAAAAGCAATTAAAGTTTAATAATGAATACTCATTAAAGTTGTATAAAGTTTACATATGATTTAAAAACATAAAACCTCAGTACACTATTGACTGATAGAATACTTTATTGCAAATAGCTCATTAATATTCTATATAAGAAAAAAATGCTGGTAAAGACATGACAATATGCACTTAAAAGTAATAATTCATACTACCTCATTTTGAAGTTCACATATTGTAAGAGAATGTAAACTTGAGAATGGTATGTCAGACTCTCTCCCACACCATGAAATGGCCATCATTCCCTAAATAAATATATATTTATTATACTTTAAAGTTACATCTTTTTAAGAAAGCTGACATGAGATCCTCAAATTGATGTTTCTCTCACTCATTTTTTTAAAATGTTATAATGTAAAACAAAACCTCTTGATCCTTAATAGATACTCCATTATGATTCGGAAGCAATCTTTTAAGCAATATTTCATTTTTATTATTCTAAGAATGCCCTCATTAAACTGTGTACTTTAAAATCTAAATAGCTTTTTTTATGTTATATATATATTTCACACACACACACACACACACACACAACTCAGTGATACAATTTAAAGTTTAATTCCATTATCTCTCAAAGAATCCTCCTTTCACTGATAATTCCTTCTACAAGGGGCCTTACAAGCATAGCTGTTAAAAGTATAGACTCTGCAAATATCCTGGTTAGGTTGGAATCCTGGCTTCATCACTGATTCACTATGTAATCTTACACAAGTCACATTTCATAGTTACGTCCATCGCCATCTCCCATTTATTTATATAAAAAACAGTTCCATCAGATGTGCTTTGTGCTTTTTATTATTTACCACAAGGTCAGGAATTATCTTTCTTTTAAATGTTTTTACTGTTTCACTTAATCACTGCTGTGCATGTGCTCCATGTTAGCGACGTAGGTGCTCATGTAGGTGGGTTCCGACTTATGGCGAAAATCGCATTATGTCACGCCACAGGAACATAATGGCTCACAGAACCCGCCCCCGCCTCTCCCCACTCCGACCTCCGATGTAACCCAAATACCTACTATATTTTGTTTGTTTCTCCCAAAGCCTTTAAGCCTACTTTCCCCATTCTCCCCCAATCCCCATTTTGCCTCACTGTCTTCTGAGGTTTTCCAGCTGAAATTCACCCATCACCTTTTCAGAACCATGTACGTCTTTGTTCTTTGTGTCTATCCCTTGTTTTCTTCTAGCTATTCTCATAAGGTGAAGTGTGACTCTTCTCCAAAGGCAAATCTTTCACCTCTTAATGGCATCCCATTGAGACTTCGAATGGATTTATACTCACATATTCCATCTCTCTCAAGGATAACCATCCTCTTGCATTTCCCTGCTTCCCTTCTAACTTTGGGCATCAGCAGACCTCCCCTACCTTAACAAAAATGTACAAACAAAATCATTTTATTCCTACTCTTCCATTCAAAGACAAATATTGAAAATACGTGATCCTCTGCCTCCATTTTCCAAATATCCATTTGCCTGTTTGTTACCTCTTGCACTTAGTTTCTGACTCCATAAAATCACTGCAACTATACTTTAGAATATGATTAAAACAGTTATTGTAACGAAGGGCCTTGGTTTGAAATCTGACTAAAAATCTGGATATTCTAAATATTCCCTCAATTCCCGTCTTTGACCACTAAGAAACACCATCATTAAGCAAAGCAGACGCTAAACTCCAATGCTTCTATATGAAGCTTCCAATCGCCATGCACCCCCACCTCATATACTATTTAGGTTTTGAGAGCTTAAAAGAACAAGGCATATGACTTAATCTCAGGTCCACCTATCTTCCTGCTTGGTCCATATTAAAGCTGTTTAAATGTTTTCTGAACTCAGTTCTATTAATCACTCTCTTTTGGATATTCTCTTAGCTTTACTACACCATCTCTGACTTGCTTTCCTAAGGCTTTTCCTGCTTATTTAAAACTAGAGGCCCGATGCACAAAATTTGGGCAAGGGGCTCGGCCCTCGCAGCCACAGTGGCTTGCCCCGGCTTCATCTGGAAGGTCATCCAGCTGTCCGGTCTAATTAGCACATTATGCTTTTATTATTATGGTTTGATAGATACCAGTTTCTATGCAGTGATTCCATTTCTATCAAATCCACTTACTTAGAACTTCAAATTTAGTCAAATGTTGACACATCTTCCACAACATACTACTCTCTAAAACGTGACTTAACATTCAAATCCTTGAGAAACCCAATTCCACTTTTCTGTTAATTACTCCTTTATCTTTGTCTCACTACTGGTATAAAATAAAGGCATAAAACCCAATTTCCCCACTACTTTAACAAGACCATACCATATAGCATCTCGCTGCCCTCCTTGAAGTTTCTGATCAACAGCATATATCCAGTTCAGGAAGATGTCTTTGATGAAGTTATTGATATGCATTTTTTTCATTCTTCCCAATCCATACCTCCTAAAATAGTGTACTATTCACTCTATGTTTAAAACCACACATTTTAAGGATCAAGAAAATACAGTGTGTAGATAGCGCCTGGGAAGGCACATAAGCATTCTTCCTTAATAATTGTCAGCTGAACCCAAGGGGACAGGCAAAGCCACATCTTGGTTACACAGCTTACCAAAAAGGCAGATGAGTTCTCAGCATTGACTCTAATCTTTGCCCAGGTGTCAGGCAGTGGGTTTTGATATGTAAATCCAGTCAAACATCAGGAATGAATAGGACTCAGGCCTAGTCAAGAATGCAAATAATCTCTTTTGTCTTGACTTTTGATGAAACTTCCTAGTATTTGGGGGGTATAAAATAAACACTGCATCAGTTCTGGGTCACTGTCTCTCCATCAGAAGAGGGCAGAGGTTCACCAGGCCCAAGCTTTTCTAACTCTGTGCCTAGTCTCTTTTTTTTTATTTCTCAATCCCCAGCCGCCTCTACTCAGTAATTGGACCCGCTCTCTAGCAGCGCTGGACGCGCGCGAGAGAGAAAATAGTTACAACAGTGTCTCTTATTTGACTATAACTTTGAGAATACAAAACATTTTATTATAATCTGCTATAATCCAACAGGCACAAACAACATGGGTATTCATTTTTGGACTGAAAATCTTTGTACATGCTATTTCATATTCCTTTCTATTAGGTCTCATCCCTGTAGAAATATTTATCCATCATCAAATATTCTACTTTTAAAACTAAATATAAGAGCAAAAGATTTTTTAAAGATAGTGATCCTATATAATAAAAGCATAGTATGCAAATTATCCCCTCAGCTGGGAGTTGTCCTGGAGTTTGACTAGGGGGCAGGGCTGGCAGGGGGAAGGGAGGGAGGTGACATCAGGTGGCTGGGGGGGAACCAGGCTGCCAGCCAGCAGCCACTGGGGACCCTATCACTACGCAATTTTCGTGCACTGAGCCTCTAGTATTTTAATAAAACAACATAAATGAATATGGCGGAATCAGCATTCTCAAACACTGCTAAAAGGAGTGCATACTGGAACAAATTTGGAAATCTATTTGGCATTATTGCTAAAGTTTACCATATGCAAAATCTATGGCTAGCTTTTCTACCTGCAGTAAAATATACTCCATATTTCTTGAGTGTGTACCAATGGACAAGTACAGGAAGGTTCATATTAGCATTCACAATAGCCCAAAACTGAAACTATGTCCATAATACTTTAGAATTAACAGTAATGAGAATGAATTATTCCTGAATGGAAAAATATTAGTATCAGATATGATATAAAGCAGAAGAGAGTACGTAGCTTGATCAGTGTGGCTCAGTGGTTGAGTGTTGATTCATGCATGAAGAGGTCATCAGCTCTACTCCTGGTCAGGGCACAGGTCCAGGTTGTAGGCTCGATCCCCAGTTGGGGTGTGCAGAAGGCAGCCACCTGATGTTTCTCTTTCATGGATATTTCTCTCTCTCCCTTGCCTTTCCTCTCAAAAATTTTTAAGAGCATACATATGATGCCATTTACATAAAGTTCAAAAACAGGGACACTATGGTTTTAGGAGTTAGCATAATGCTTACCTCTGGGAAGGCTGAAAGGGTGTGATAACTGGAAAGGGGTCTGAGGGGGTCTTCTGGGGTGCGAATAACAACAACATTCTATTCCTTGACATGGGTGGCTGTTTCAAAGATGTGTTTACTTTGTAATATGCCAGGCAGCTATATTCTTACGACTTATACATGTTTCTGAATGTCCATTATAACTTAAATTTTGAAATACCTAACTGGAACAAGATGAAGCATATAAATAAGAAAATATTTATGAATCACCATTTAGAGTATATGTCACTCATAAAAACACTGATAAACAAATAGAGAATGGTTTCTGAAAATAATAAGTAAACTCTATATACTACTGGTTTCAACACACTTACTAAAGCAAAAGTAATAAGAGTAATCTTATATTTGGATATGCAGTGAATTCACTAAATTATGCAACCTCTGTAACAAAACATTCCCTAATACTAGAAACCTCCAGCAATTGTTTTTCTGTATGTTTCTTTATCTATAAAACAGACTAAAATAATTGCACCAAATCTATAATCTTCCATTCCTAGATTTGTTTTAGGTAAAGCTACTCAGTTCCAGGAATAAAAGAAAAAATGTTAATGAATAGATATAAATTGCAATTTTAAAAACAAGCACTGCAAAGATAACATAACTGAAAAATATAGAAACAGACTGAATTCTAGTCCATTAACTGCATGGTGGTGGTGGAGGGGGGGGGGGGGTTTTAGTTTACTCAAACTGTGATAAAGCAAAAAAATTAAAAAAACAAACAAATTTTATGCAAGATATGACACCTAATCATTATTTCAATCATTATTTACTTCATCTTATAAAAGAAACTAACAAGATATGTTAGCAGTTATCTTTCAGCCATTGATTTTTTAATAGAAATATATTTTATACTGCTGCTGCTTAATCAGGTAAACCAAACTGATCACTGGGCAAGAAAAATAATTTTTTTTCCCTTCTCTTCAGAATTCAAACCATGTCCCTTTGTTACAATAACAATGTTTTAAAATGCTGGCTTAAAAAAAGACTTTAAGTATAACTTTGAAAAACCCTTAATAGTCAGTTAACTTCAGCTAATAATGCCAAATTATAACAAACATCGGTAGTTGTAGCTAATTGATAAATAATAGCTACTAATGAACTGAACTATAATGTTCACTCATAAGCATCAGAAGTCTCATTAAAAATGATAAATATCAGGCTGTCTATAAGCTGATGACTTGAAAAGGCGCTACTTTCCTGAGAATATCAAGACTTTTTGTATTCTGCATTATCACCCAAATAATATACAAACCCATCTAATACTACATTCAAGTTCATTTTTTCTCAAACCTTCTTGCCTAATATAATCTATATTAATATTCACACACTTTCAAAACCTGAAATGCATTGTCAAAAGGTAGCATCATTTCAATTATCAATTCTTCTAACATAAATATGAAGCTTGCTTCTTCCTCTCAGAACACACACAGTATGAATGTGATAGCATGGCATCACACACATAGCTACACTTAACCCAAGGCACCCATCACTCTGGTAAAGGCAGTCCTCACTTTCTGAAGCGCCTGTAAGGCAATGGTGTTCAAAACTTCCTTTCTTGCCAGACATTATTTTCACTTTTCTTCATCTCAGTACATATCTTATCACCATCTATCTAGTTGCTCAAGTTTTTGACACCTTTCCTTTAACATGCAATCCATTACGAAGGGAAATGTCATTTCCCTACCATTCCTATCTCCGCTCTCTATAACAAGTCAAATTACACTTACACATACTTACGCACATGACCCTCTCCTTCATCTCTGCACATGCAACTCCTAGTTCAAGCTAGCACCGTGTCTCACTTCAGTAATGGCAGTAGTAAAATGGCTGTGCTTTTGCTCTTGCTTTTCCCAATCCATGCTCAAAGTGAAACCTTGAAAATTCAAATTAAAGCACATTACTCTTTTGCTTGCAATTTCCTTGGTGAAACCCAAGCCTTTAACATGTCCTGCAGTGGCCTGTATAGTCCGTTCTCTGCTTATCTCATGACATCGCCCATGGTTTTCCTCTATTTCACGTTTCTGCCATCCTGAACTTCTACCACTTCTTCTAGCGTAACAAACACTTCTTGTCTTCATACATATTTTGCTCTCCCAGAAAACACTCCCTTGTCTGGCTTCTTCCTCTTTATGTCTTGACATAAATAGAACCACCTGACAGAGGCCTTTCGTGCCCACAGCATCTAAAATCCTGTCCATTTTCTCTCATAGCACCCTTTTCCGTCATTGAATCACACAAGTTGTAATTTTACACTTTTTAAAAAAAATTCCTCACCCCAGGATATTTTTCCATTTTTAGAGAGTGGGAGGAAGGGAAGAGGGAGAGAGAGAAACACCAATGTGAGAGACACACATCAATTGGTTGTGTCTGGATGGGGATGGACCCTGCAACTGACAAACCAAAATGGAACCCATGACCCCTCAGTGTCAGGGCCGACGACGCTCTAACCACTGAGTCATACTGTCCAAGGTGACATTCATTGACTTGTTCATTATGTATCTCCACCATTACACTGTAGATTCTACACAGGTAGGGTTCACTTACAATCAAAGTTACATTATGTATATAGTAAATTGATTAATAAAGGGACCACCTAATAAATCTTTTTAATGAATGAATGTGAATGAGCTGGAGTCCAGAGAGCTGAAAGTAGCTTCCCCTCCTACAAGTCTCCTATTTGTCACTTGATTAGCTTTTTAAGAAAACGCAAACTTTAAAAGCCAAAGATTGGAATCCAAAGAGATTTATGGATACTGGGGAGATAAAATGGTTGTATTACAGCCTTTTACAGCAATACAATAGAGGGAATGTCACAAAGTTGTACATGTCAAATAAATGAGACAAATAATAATGCTATCATCTCCTGGAAAGGAGAAATCCTTATGGGTTACAACGACAAAAAAATGATTTTATTTATAAGGTAGAATTTGACTTGAGTATTCCCAGGTGAGGTGAAATGTAGGAGAGTGAAGTCCAAACAAGAAAGTAAACAGAAATACAAAGTGTTAGATAATAACTCTAAATCTGGAATGTGGCAACCTGCATTTACAAAGTAAAAAACCTGTATTGTGTTAAAACATGTTAAGACCACAACAGCTACAAAATATTTAAAAGGTTATAATACGTCGAAACCAGTTTGGCTAAGTGGATAGAGTCGGCCTGTGGACTGAAAGGTCCCAGATTCGATTCCAGTCAAGGGCATGTACCTTGGTTGTGTGTACAACCCCAGTAGGGGGTGTGCAGGAGGCAGCTGATCAATGATTCTCTTTCATGATGTCTCTAACTCTCTGTCCCTTTCTCTTCCTCTCTGTGAAAAATCAATAAAATATATATTTTTAAAAAAGGTTATAATACAATCATTCTATCGCCCCATTGTCCGCAAATCTCTTTGGTTTTCAATCTCTGGCTTTTAAAGTTTTCCAAACATTTATGACAATATGTCCTAATAAATTTGATTTCATAATTCATATTCACTCTGACCATCTGTTAAGTTTCCACACTTACCTATGTTCTTTATTCTTTAACTGATACCTGAGGAAATACCCCGGTTGGTCTATTAATGTTAGTCATATTTATTTCTCTTTTAGAGTCAGACTGCTCCAGGATTTCACCTTTTCTTCTCTGTCAAAGTATTTAGTTGGCTTTTTCTTCTATTACATTTACATCAGTGATTAACAAATCTAACCCTTTAAAAAATCTAACATATACTAAAGTTTTTATTTTACAATAGAAAGAAGCTTTAATAGATTCCTCTAAATCTGTAATGCCATTTCAGTGTACACATTAATCCCCTCCCTTCAGTTCTGTCTGTTTCCATAGGTGAAGTGCCAAAGTCTAGGTCAAGCATTATAGAAGGCATTCAATTCAGTTAGTTATATTAGATAGGGGGTTTGGATTTTAAAGTTTCTAAAGATACTTAGGATTTCATTAATCTTATCTTGTCATGGGCTTTTTCCTCCGACAACACTGTTTTCTGTCTTTACTTTTATACCTGCTGACTTGAGGTTATTCTTTTCAGGTAAAGCCAACTATTATATACTTCTATATGTTTCAAAACCTCTTCAACCCAGATATAATTTTTGTATTGCACAGGGCAGATTTCATGGAATACTTAGAATCACAGAATTGCAGAACTGGAGAAAAACGAAGGTTCGCAGAGGGTAAGAAAGGTGACTCTAGCTGCAGTGTGGGGGTTGAGGGAGTCTCTTTATGAGGTACCACCCTGGTGTGCACATTTGTTAGAGCTGAAAACTAGCCCAACAAAGTCAGGGAAGTTTTTACTTCCTCCTTTCTTTCTTTTAAGAGTTAGACAAAAAAAAACCCTCCAGGAAGGGAACCTTAACATAAAGCCCTTAGCATATTCACCTTGGCACATATGAATTAAGTATCAGCAGACAGGAAAGATGCATGCAAGTCTGTTCACTGGATTCCCTGTCCCATTGTGTTGAGTTGCCTAGAAAGAATGTGTTTGCCACTATCCGGGCTACCTGTGAATTGCCCATTTCCTCTTTCGAATTCCCAGTCGCTTCCTTCCTTCCTCCTTTGTCCAAAATGACACACCCGTCTTCTGTGCCTCACTGCCTTTGGGAATTGTCATGCTGATGTGACTTTCTCTTGGGCTCTTACTCAAATCTGATTTTCTGATGTTAACCTGCTGTATTTTGTTTGAGTTATTTGACCAGCCAGGAGAACTAGAGGGGGTAAGGGGGAAGTTCCCCAAAAGTGCTAGTCAAGTGACAAAGTCCTGGTCCTCTCCAATCAGCACTCCTTCCAAGCCAAGAAGGTTCAACTGGCTAAGAGCAGTGTTTTGTTTTGTTTTTTAACTCTACCAAAAGCTACTCTCCTAAAACTTTTCAAGAATGACAAAATTATCAGAATCAAGTCTGGGAAGCAGCTTTCCCCCCTAGAGCATTCCTTATCGATATATAGGAAAATGATCTGTGATTTATAGGAAATGTCCCAAGAACTAAGACTCACCAATACTTTGTAGTCCACTAGAGCAATTTACTGCGAAGTGTCAAAGCCATAGGAGCAGAAACAAACACACAAACAAAGTCTTGGAAGAGAGACACACACAGGCTTAACTTGCTTGGAGCAATAGGTATTTCTCATTCAACAAATATTGATCAATGATCCATCATCACACGGAAGGCTCTTCCTGCTTGCTATTAGCAAAAAGCCACATTTAAATGCAAGTTCTGCAAAGCCAACATGAAAGAAACAGTATGTTCAGCCTTCTGTGTTGTGCACACACACACAGACACACACACACACACACACAGCCCTCCCTCTGCCATGTGGAATCCTCCTCAAGTTCACCTTCTATACATTCATGTGCTGGTAGGACTAGTGGTTCTGTTGGAAAGTACTCCAACAACCACGCCGCAGCGCTGAGTAACCTTCCACAAGACAAACCCTCTTTTCCCGGCCCCGATCACAGCCGCTCTGGCCATTCTGAAATCGGAGAAAAGGGTGGAAAAAAGCAGCATGCAAAAACTTGGGGAAAAGCTAAAAAAGTGTGATCGTGATGTGTATGAAAGGAGATAAACTTTTATGTCCTACGAGGGGAGAATACGAGTCCCATTAGCGTCAAATCCCAGCCTTCCCAGAAAGCAACTGTGTAACACTGTTTAATATCAACAACAACAACAAATTTTTTTTTTTAAGTTCTTGGATACTTTGTTCTGAAAAGTTTTATTTTCTTCTAAAAAAAAAGGGGGGGGGGCAAAACAACCCCCCTCCCCCCCCCAAAAAAAAGGGAACAGACACCCCCGAGCTGGCGGCTGCAACGTGAGACACCCCGGCTTCCCGGGTCGCGCGTGGCTGCGGGAGGGAGGGATGTCCGCGAGGCGGCGAGCGGGGGCCACGCACCGTCCCCGCCCGGAGCCTCCCCCGGGGCGGAGGACCGCGGGGAGGACCGCGGGGAGGACTGCAGGGAGGAGGGCGGCGAGGGCGTCCCCCGGAGGCCGGGCCGGGCCCCCCGGGCTCGGGGACCCCGGCGCCGCGCGGGACGCCCTGTCATGAGTCACGGAGGCGGAGCGGGGAGGGCGGAGGCTGCGGATGGAGGGAAGCCCGGCGCTGCCTCGGGAGGGACGCGGGCCCGGGGAGGGGGAGGCCCCGACCGCATGCGGGGCGGGGAGGGCGGGGAGGGGAGCCCTGCCCACCGGCCCTCGCCTCCTCCCCACGCAACAGGCGCGGCGGCGAGCGGCCGGTCCGACCCCGGGCGGGGGCTGCGGGCGGCGGCGGGGGCGGCCGCAGCCATGACAGGCGCGGGGCGGGCGCGGGCGGGCTGGGCCGCACGTGCGGGCAGCGCCCCCGCCCCGGCCTCGCGGGCGCCGGCCCCTCAGCCCCGACCCACACCGCCCTCCGACCCCGGCCGGGCGGCGGCGGCGGCAGCACGTCCTCCCCGCCGCCCGCCCGCGCCCCGGCTTCGCCATGACGGAGGCGCCCCCGCCGCCCCCCGCCTCCACCGAGACTGACACGCGCGGCTGGCCGGGCGGGGGCGGCCCCGGCGACCACCGGCTGACACGGCCCGCCGCGCCTCCCCCCACCAGTTGAGCGGCGGCCGCGGCCCCGCGGGGCCCCCCGGCTCCCGCCCGCGCCTCGCCCGGGGCGGCGGCGGCGGCGGCGGCGGCGGCGGCACTTACCGGCGGCGGCGCGGCCAGGCCCCCCTGTCAGCGCGGGGCCGGGAGGAGCGCGGGGAGGAGGGGAGGGCGCCGCCTCCCCCGCGCCGCCACGCGCCCTCCTGATTGGCCCGGCGCGCTCCCCCGGCGCGACCCCACCAGCCCCTGCGAGCGGCGCTCCGGCAGCACCGGGCCTCATTTGCATATTTGTGCCCGCGCCGCTGATTGGCCGGCGCTGCGAGGGGCGGCCGTGACCGCGGCGGCGGCGGCCGGCGCTCCAGTCGCGCGTCCGGAGCCCCGGCGGGGAGGACCCCCCCTTCCTTCCTCCCCTCCCGGCCCGGCGCGGCCCGGCCCGGGGCGGAGGGCGGCGGGAGGCGGGGTCGCCGCCCGGCTCCAACATGGCCCCGCTGCGCCGCCGACCCAATCGCCGGAGCGGTTACTCCCGGAGCCCCCCCACGGCGGCCTCGGGGCGGGGAAGCGTGGGGGCCGGGCGCCCTCTGGCCGGAGCGCGGGGCAGTGCAGCGGCCCGGGCTCCCCTCGCCGCCCCCGCCGGGGCCGCCACGTCAGGCCGCGCCCTCGCGGCGGCCTCTCCCCTCGCCCGCGGCCTCGCCGCCACGTCAGGCCCGGCGGGCACGCCCCGGCCCGAGCGGCGGGGTCAGCGCCGAGGTCACTCACACGCTGCGCATCGCCCCCGCCGGCCACGCGGGCGCCCGGAGCCTGTGGATCCGGCGGCCGTGGATCCGGTCCCCGCGTTGTCCCTCCGCCCCGGACACCCCGGGGACACGCCTGGGCAGGGAAACGGGGGGAGGACCGTGCAGCCCACGTGCACAGCACCTGCCGTCCGCGCACAGGCTGCAGGCGCCGGGCTGCGGGGAGACCCAGCCCCGAGTCCCCACCTGGAGGCAGCGTGCGTGCAGCTCCAGGGCTGCAGAGCCGGAGCTCAAACCTGGTTTTCTCGACCTTCCGGACCGCTACATTGCACCGCTCCAGAGGCAGAGAAAGAACCAGCGAAAAGGGGGAAAGGAAAAAAAAAAAAAAAAGGAGGAAAGGAAGACACTGGTCTAGGCGTAGGGGGCGCGCTGCAAAGTCACTTTCGGATGTAGGCGTGGGGACACCCGAGTGCCTTCTCCCTGTGTCACTCATCAGCTGAGTGACCTACATCCAATCACAACGTGTCCCAGGGCCTCGGGTTTTCCCTTTCTGTGAAATGAAGAGGCAGGACAATTTTTTCTAAAAAGCCTTCCAGCCCTGACATGCTTTGGGTCTGCCTGTCAGGCCCTGAGCTGGCTTTGGTGCCTAATTACAACTTGAAAATCCATATTAGCATGAGAGAGAGAGAGAAAAAAAAAAAATAATGGAAGGTTTAGGACTTCCATCAGCCTTCCTGAAGTTTTGTTTGCAACTGTTTACCAGTTCAAATCCAGCCTGGGCGATATTGAAACCCCGCCCTGCAGTTGACAGAAGTCTCTTAGAGTTTCCACTAAGAGCATACAGCAGCTTCACTGCTGGTTTATGCCCGACCGAATGGAATGGCTGCTGTCTACACTGTTAGTGGCCAAGTCTTTTCATTCTTCCTATTCCCCATGAAGGCCCTCCAGAGTAGATGACACAACTCTTATTTCACCGAGATAAAGGGCAGAAACCCTGCCAGAGAGAGAAGTCACAATGACAGCTCTGATGTCCCCTCAAGGAGACTTAGTAACAACCGCCTACTAGGATGAGAATGCACAGGAACAGCTCCCAGCACTGCTTAGTTAAATCCTGGGTTCCTTTGCAAATGGACCTGTTGAGTCAAATTGAAGACCAGCAACTTCTCATTTACCTTACCCCCAAGAGAAGGAGCTGTCCTGTAAATGGCCTCTAGAATGCTGTATTTTCATCCTTTTAAACTTATAACTGGTGTGTGTGTGTGTGTGTGTCTTATCACTGCTGGGCTGACACGTCTCCATTTTTCTACTAACAATCATATATATGTTTCCATTCTGCTATGAACTTAGGTACAGATAAACTTTTATTAGATTAGACTCTATTCCGTGGATTAAGTACTTGTGTTTTTGGGATATCTATTTTGACTGCTCAGTGACTGGTTTTCACTTATTTCTTATACCTTCGTGGTACTGTTGGTAACTGAAGCGTCTGGATATACACTCTCTTGAGAAGCTATTGCATAGGATGGCTCTAAATTCCAGAATTTATTGGGATTTAACATCTAAACTGTTAAGAATCAACGTCAAAATCTAGCACCACTGACCTAATTTCCCATCGGGCAATGCAATGTCCACGGCCAGGGCGGCCACGCTCTCCAGGTCCCCAGGAAGCCTGAGAAAGGGATGTTTTTTGTTTTTTCCATTTTAAGAGTTGTCCCACATTGTGCCCTGGTTTCACAACCATCCGGGGGCAGAGACCGGGACTCAAACTCAGAACTGATGGTACCTAACGCCTGTCCTTCTTCACCGTTAAACCAAAATCTTCCCTTCAGCCTGAGCTTCCAATTGCAGGTTTACCAAGGAACCTGTCAGTAATCAATCTGGCACCTGGTAAAGGAAACTCCCTGTATAGGCATTTTGATTGAGGTCACCAGAAAAAGGAATAGCGTTTTGCCAGTGTGAGGAATATTGTTACTTGTTTACTTTGGGGGAGGGGGTGGGAACTGGTATAATCAAGATCCTAAAACTATAAAACAAAGGATTAGACCCTCAGTGAGACCTGCAGAAGTGATGCCCACATAATGATCAAAATAACCTTAAAAAAGGAGAACATTGGCCGAAACCGGTTTGGCTCAGTGGATAGAGCATCGGCCTGCGGACTGAAGGGTCCCAGGTTCGATTCTGGTCAAGGGCATGTACGTTGGTTGCAGGCACATCCTCAGTGGGGGGTGTGCAGGAGGCAGCTGATCGATGTTTCTCTCTCATCGATGTTTCTAGCTCTCTATCCCTCTCCCTTCCTCTCTATAAAAAAAAAAATATATATATATATATTTTTTTTTAAAAAAAGGAGAACATTGGAAGACTCACACTGCTTGACTTCAAAACTCACTACAACAGCACAGTAACAAGAAGTGGTACTGGCATAAGGTTAGACAGACAGATCGCCAGAATAGCATTGAGAGCCCAGAAATAAACCTTTAATGGATGGCCAACTGACTTTCAACAAGTGTGCCGAGACATTTACATCAAGAAAGACAACGGGACATACAAATGCTAGAGAATGAAGTTGGATTTCTACCACACAACATACACCATACGTCAAAAGGGATCAGACACCTAAGCGTAACGGGTAAAAGTACAACAAAACGCTAAGGAAAACCAGCATCGGAGTAAATCTTCAGGATCTTGGGGTAGGCCACGGTTTCTGATGGGTGACACCGTGTAAGAAAATGTGAATAAGATGGACTTTGTTAACATTAAAAACTTTTACTCAAGCAATAAAAACAAAACAAACAAAAAAACCCAGATCCGTTGAACATCAAACAGAAAACCTTTTGTGCTTCAAAAGACACCATGATAGCCGAGACTGTTTTGGCTCAGTGGATGGAGCGTCGGCCTGCGGACTGAAGGGTCCCAAGTTTGATTCCGGTCAAGGGCATGTACCTTGGTTGCGGGCACATCCCCAGTAGGAGATGTGCAGGAAGCAGCTGGTTGATGTTTCTCTCTCATCAATGTTTCTAGCTCTCTATCCTTCTCAATTCCTCTCTAGAAGAAGTCAATAAAATATATTTAATAAAAAAAAAAAAGACACTATTATAAAAATGCAAAGACCCTGGCTGGTTTGGTTTACCTCAGTGGATAAAGTGTTGACCCATTGTCTGAAGAGTACCAGGTTCGATTCTGGCCAAGCAGGTTGCAGGCTCGATCCCCGGCCCTGGTCAGGGCACATGCAGTAGAGAACCAATCGATGCACCTCTCTCCCATCGATGTTTCTCTCCATCTCCCCTCCTCCCTTCCATTCTCTCTAAAAATCAACAGGAAAATATCCTTGGGGGAAGATGAACCACAACAACAAAAAGGGCAAAGAAAGACACCCTCAGCATGACAGGCAGTATTGGCCAATCCTGTCATTGATAAGGGCCTGGGAATTCCGGGGAGCACGTGGGTCCTTTTTAGAACAGGCGTGAAGGGTTCCGCCAGAGAGCTCTTTAGCCTTTCTGTTCAGGCTCTTGTACAGGCACACAGTAAAGAGAGCTGGGGATGCTTTCATCTTAAAGCACCTCCAAGATCAATTAAAAGCACGTCCGAGCACCGTTTCAAACCTAGAGGCTGCTGATAACGGCCCCCGGAGGATGTGCCCAGCCAGGCGGCCCCTGCTCAGACTCCTCCTCTGAGGCCTGTGTAATCAGGGACCGGCCTCAGCGCCTGGGAGCGCTATCTGGTCGCATCCCCTGCTTTTAGTCAGGAATGTGCTTCAAAGCACGGTCCCCCTTGACAGTTCAGATCTCCCACGGGTCTGCGTGTGTAAACAGTTGGGTGCCCTAATCTTAAAAGGTCTTGGGGAGAAAAAGAGGTTTTGCTGTTCACCGCGATAAGACAGACATCCCTGAGCCTCCCGTTCCCTCTCTGTGTGCCTTCCCTGCTGCTCTCGGCGCCCCACAAGCACTCCGGGACAAGCCCCATGGAAATCCGGTCTGGAGGGATCACGTGTATGAAAGGCAGCTGGTGCTTACAGAGTGCGACCATTCACGCCTATTGAAAGGGGGTCTGCGAGGCATCAGGGAAAGCGGGAGGTTCTGGGAACACAGCAAGGGACGCGATAGGCAGGGTCCTTTGGCCTCATGCAAATTATTCTGTGAAGTACGTACCCACTAATTAATTACTTTTATTCACTTTGATTCATAACCTTAATTTGGCCCTGGCTGGTTTGGCTCAGTAGATAGAGTGCCGGCCTGCGGACTGAAGGGTCCCAGGTTTGATTCTGGTCAAGGGCACATGCCTGGGTTACTGGCTTGTGTGTCTGGGTTACTGGCTTGATCCCCAGTTGGGAGGAAGCCGATCAATAATTCTATCTCATTGTTGATATTTCTCTCTCTCTCTCTCTCTCTCTCTCTCCCTCTCCCTTCCTCTCTGAAATCAATTAAAAAAAAAAAAAAAAAAAAAAAAGCTCTGCACCAGCCGGTTGAGCATCTTTCTGTACACCAAAAGGTTTCAGGTTCAATTCCCAGTCAGGGCACATACCTAGATTACAGGTTTGATCCCTAGTCTGGGCGAGTGATTGATGTTTCTCTCTCTCTCTCTCTCTCTCTCTCTCTCTCTCTCTCTCTCTCTCTTTCTCTCTCTCTCTCATCAATAAACATATCCTCGGGAGGGAGGATTAAATAAATACATTTTAAAAAACATAGTATATAGCCTAGGAACTGATGGAAACTTTAGACATGTATTTTCTAATCAACTGGTTTGTTTTCTAGGCACCATGGCCTCTTATTTCGAGAAGAAGCCCATCCTGCTGCAATTTAAATCCATCTTGTCTGGTTTAAGCTTCAAAACGGAGAAAATTGCACCAGGTTTGCTCTGAACGTTTCTCGACTTGTTTTTTCCTCATTAGTTATGGGCATGACTATAATTTGGTCACCATCTTTCCAGGAGTCCACTGTCCAGGTTTCTCACTCCTACTTATGTCCCGGGAAGACCTTATAAAACTCATATAGTATCATTGTTAGGAATAAAACAAATCCTTTAGCAACTAGTCTATACTAATAAAAGGGTAATATGCTAATTAGACCAAACATTTTCCGGACAAAGCCATGGTGGCAGAGGCCAAGGCAGAGGAGGTTAAGGATGATCAGGCTGGAGTGGGGAGCAGTGAGGGGGCGATCAGGCCAGTTAGGGGGCAATTAGGCTGGCAGGGGAGCAGTTAGAGGCATCAGGCCAATAGGCAGAGGTGGTTAGGGGTAATTAGGCAAGCAGGCAAGTGTTTAGGAGCCAGTGGTCCCGGATTTCGAGAAGGATGTCCTGGATTGGAGAGGGTGCAGGCCGGACTGAGGGACCCCCAGGTCCCTCCCTGTGCACAAATTTTGTGCACCAGGCCTCTAGTATATACAGTATAATAACTGGGAGAGTTTTTTTCTTGCCTGATATGGACTGCGTAAGGACTATCTTTCTTATGGAGATCATATTTTATTTTTTCAATGTCTTTATTTCAGAGAGAGGAAGGGAAAGAGAAACAGAAACATCAATGATGAGAGAGAATCATTGAACAGCTGCCTCCTGAATGCCCCATACTGGGGATTGAGCCTGAAACTCTGGCATGTGCCCCGACTGGGAATCACACAATGACCTCCTGGATGCTCAACCACTGAGCCACCCCAGTGGGCTGAAGATCATCTTTGAAAGCACTCCAATTTTATTAGGGCCCTAGAGGCCTAAGGCAGGAAATTCACGCAAGGGGCTTGGTCCCCACCCCCACCACGGCTGCCTCGGCCCCCCACAGCCATGGCTTCGTCCAGAAGGTTGTCCGGAAGGATGTCTGGTCTAATTAGCACATTACACTTTTATTACAGATATCATCCCTTATTTAAAAGCATTTGGGAATTGCCCCGGCTGGTGTTGCCCAGTGATTAAAGCATTGGCCGGCACACCGAAAAGTGGCAGGTTCAATCCTGGCCTGGGGAGAGGCGAGTGTGGGAGGCACCTGATCGAATTGATCAATGTGTGTCTCTCTCACATCTCTCTCTCTCTCTCTCTCTCTCTCTCTCTCTCTCTCTCTCTCTCTCTCTCTCTCTCCCCTTCTCCCCCTCCCTTCCACTCTCTCTAAAAATCAATGGAAAAAATATCCCGGGGTGAGGATTAACGACAACAACAACAAAGGACTAGCCATAATTGTGGTAGAAGACTCTAAACATAAATAAATAAAATAAAGGCATTGGGGATTACTGGAGTGCTTGGACATTTGGGTTGAGAAAGCATATTAATTATAGTTTTTTTCTCTGCAGGAACCCCCTGGTTTGTTCTGTAGAGGACGGGTAACCACGTGCCAAACCGGGGAAATTAGTTCCAGGCCAGAGGATTGGAAAACACATTTTCAAAAACTTTCAGAGCAGAGGGACCTAAGGAAGTTTTTCTGCAAAGAAGTCAGCGGAGCTTTGCTTCTCTGGTTACCGACCGATGACAAGCTGCCAGCGACTTTGCACAATTTACGTAGAAGCCTTTTGTGAAAACAAGGAAGGGAAGGAGCTGGGTCTGGGTTTCTGAAAACAAGAAAACCATAGAGACATTTCAGTCTCCGGCTGGCACAGATCTGATTTCCCCGACACCGTGGGTATTGGATGAGCATCCACCTTCCAGAAAGTTCGGCCTGGTAGGGACCTCACAAACAGCATGTCAGAGACCTGAGTGCCACCCACCGTGAGGCCAGCTCTGCCGCACCCATAGGCTGTGTTCAAGTGATGGTTGGTAACAAGATAAAAGACTCAAGAATTAGGCCAGCCGAAACCGGTTTGACTCAGTGGATAGAGCGTCGGCCTGCGGACTGGAGGTCCCAGGTTCGATGTGCCTTGGTTGCGGGCACATCCCCAGTGGGGGGTGTGCAGGAGGCAGCTGATCGATGTTTCTAACTATTTCTTTCCCTTCCTCTCTGAAAAAAAAAAAAAAAATCAATAAAATACATATATTTCTAAAAGAATTAGGCCAAATCATCTGCCTATCAAATATGTAATTGGTCCCCTACCCCCAACCCCCGATTCACCTTTCCTCGTGGTTGGCAATTTTGGCTAATCTTCTGGGCCCTCTATGTCCTGCACACGGTGACTGCGTCTCTATCTTCCCTTTGGCAAGACCACACTGAGCCATTTGTGCCAACCCTACGAGATGCCAGGCTCTCACTCACTCACCCTCTGCCCCTTCCATTTCTAGATAAACACAAGGACTGCAGGGCACTCTGTTCCTCACACACCCCGCCGTCTGGCCTGCAGACCTGTGCACCTTCTGTGCCCTCCGCCTGGTCGCTGGCTTCTGCGGATCTTGCAGAAACGGCTGCTCAGAGAGGCCTTCCTTGACCCATAATTACCGTTTCTTTCCTTCTTCACACGCATCACGGCCCTGTTTGTGTGATATGATTGGTCTCCCCCCGCTGGGAAGAAAACATCTGGAGGCATGGACAGGCTCAGTCTTGATGCTGGAAGTACCCCCAGCCCCTAGCACACAGGTGCTCAATAAGGGTGTACCGCCAAAACCGGGGTGGCTCAGTGGATAGAGCATCGGCCTTCGGACTGAAGGGTCCCAGGTTTGATTCCGGTCAAAGGCATGCACCTTGGTTGTGGGCACGTCCCCAGTAGGGAGTGTGCAGAAGGCAGCTGATCGATGATTCTCTCTCATCGATGTTTCTAACTCTCTATCCCTCTCTCTTCCTCTCTGTAAAAAATCAATAAAAATATATTAAAAAAAAAAATAATGGTGTACCTTACCCTGACAGTACTGTTCACCCACCACTCCGGCAATGCTCTGGCAGAAAGCACTGCCGCCATCCGGGGCTACCCCGTCGGGTTGTGTACAAGACGCTGGAAGCCTCTCTCACAGGTTCCCAAACCTGACTGCGTATTAGAATCACCTGGGATACGTAACCAAGCACCTTTGCTCAGCCCGGATGTGTGGCTCGGCAGACAGGTAAAGCCGTTTCCTTTGCAGCAATAACCTGGAAAAGCCCACTTATTCATTCCCCAAAGTCTGTCTCCTCCCCAGACCTAAAGTTCTCTCATTTCCCACCGGGGATGTCCAGGCCATGATAGGCACTGCTAAAACTCAGAGACCCTTTATCAGTCCAGATGAGGACCACACACTTGAATGACTACGGAGTTAATGAGCTTCCATTCGAGGTTGTCGATAAGGAAGAGGGCCTGGAAAGCTTCCGGCTGGAAGCGGTTTTGCAGTGGCTGATGGGACAACTACCAACAGGAGAACTGAGGCCTCCTAAGGTCTCAAGGTTGGAAGCAAGCTCGGAGGGGGGCCTAGGAGGGAAAAGGCTGGGACAGGGTTAGAAGCCTATGTCTTTAACCTCCCCTCACCTTCCTTTCCTTACTCATTAGAGAAATAAAGACAAAAGGATCTCCTTTCCGGGGTTCCTCGTCTGAAGTTTACATGTGAAAAACATACAGTCAGCACATGTTAGGTTATCAATAAGCTATAACTACTTTTAAAAAGCCAGTTGAGCGACTTTCAGATTTGTTTGCGTGGGAAGTTGCAGATCACAGCAAAACGTTAATACAGTTTCTCAAAGCAAATGAACCAGGAAAATCACATGTGACTGCCGTGTATTGTGTACAAGCACTGTGATATCACAAAAAGAACGTATCTGTTCACCAAAACAAAGAAAGAACACTCCCCCCCCCCCCCCAAACAGCTATTGAACTGGTTCACGTGTCAGAATCTTCCCATGATATGTGCTGGCTACTTGTTGATTTGATTTATGACTGAGGTTGGAACCAGCTGCCATTCTAACCAGACAAGCACCCGTAGGCAAGGGCAGAAAAGACTACTCTTCAGATTAGGTGCAGGTTTCCTAGCGTCTGCAAACCTTGGCAAAAATGCTAGAGCTGATAAACTAATGCAATGATTTGGAACTACCTCTTGCATACTCCCTACTGGGGATGTACCCAAGGTATATGCTCTTGACCGGAATCGAACCTGGGACCCTTCAGTACACAGGCTGACGCTCTATCCACTGAGCCACACCGGTTTCGGCTATGGGATGCATCTTTTGGAATGAACATACATGATTATCCTATCCCCTAAGATACAGGGGATGGGCAAAAGTAGGTTTACGGTTGTGAATACGGGAAAGAGTTTATTTTTGTATTATTCTTGACTTATTAATCATTATATCATTTATTATTCTTATCAGTATTATTATTAACCTAATTTTTCCCCCACCCCAGTCTTTTCAAGGAGGAGACACATCCTTCTCTTTAAATCTAGAATAGATGTGGAGTGGCCCATCTGGGAAGCAGGATGTTGGATAAGATGCCTTTTTTTTTCCTTCCCCAAAATGCTGCCGTATGTATAAACCGCACCATATGGAAGTTGTATGGTGTGATAGTGTGTGTGGTGAGGCAGTTGTATTTTTAAATAGGGGTGTGTGTGAGCACAAGAGTGTGTGTGTGTGAGTGTGTGTGTGTGTGTGTGTGTGTGGTGAGGCAGTTGTATCTTTGACCAGGGGTGTGTGTGAGTGTGAGAGTGTGTGTGTGTGTGTGTGTGTGTGTGTGTGTGTGTGGTGTGACTGTCACATCTTTAGATTAAAAACCTTTCCGCTCTCCCTCTGAGCTGGCAGTGTGGAGTTGAGGTCTCCCTCTGCGGGGGGTGCCAGCCAACACCTGGCACAGGACCACCTTTGAAAGGGAAGCAGAGGCTGTGCCTGGCTCTGCCTTGCCCTGTCCTTCCTGACAGCGGCCCATTGTGTGTGTGCTGTTGCTGCCGGTGGCATGTACACCTTCTTACTATGGTTCTTTGAATTCCTCAAGCAGTGCCCCAGGGAACTCTGATTTATGGCCCAAAGGCAAACACGCTGAAGCCTGAACTTGTGGGTGAGGGTTCTAACCTGGCACCAAGGTCAGAACACACACGCGGACGAACGGGTCCCGGATCGGATGGGTTCAGAGTCTCGGTGCCAACCCTGTGTGCTCTGTGTCCTGAACTGACTGGCCAGCCCGCCGAGCAGAGAACGGGAGAATGTCGAGAAATAGCCAGACCATTTCAGCACCAGAAAATAACCGATTCAGGAACGAGCTCATCACCATCGAGACCAGAAATGTCACCAGTGAAAACTGTAATACCCAGAGATTACCAGCCCCCAGAACAACGGACTGTGTCACCGAGACAAGGAATGACCCATTCTTAGCAGCTGGACAGCAGCATGTCAATTCTGGTCTCTATGAACAGCGGCCAGCGCTCCTATCGCATCACACACACAACACGGTCAGTCACTAGAGTCCCGTCAGTCACCACAAAAGTTTGGCGGCAACGAGGGTGACCGTCTTGGAGGCCTGGCTAATCAAATTATGGAACACACATCCAATGAAACACAATAACGTCGTTTTTAAAGATCTAAATTACAATGACGTCAGGTGAAAAAACCAAGGTGGAAAATAATAGAGAATGCTACCCTAAGGGGGTGCGGGGGGAGGAAGCAAAACAAGCACACACACACTCCCTTTTCTTGTACACATGTGACATGTCCCTGACAGGCAGCGTATGGAGTAAATCACTGGCTTCTTTTTTTTTTTTTTTTTTTTTTTTAAAGGGGGCACTTGATAATGGAAATGAGGTTGGGGGGGGGGGGGGACTCCTCACTGTATATCCTTTGGAATTTTGAATTAAACAACTGTAATTCTTATTCAAATAAATAAAATTAATATTTTTATTTTAAAAAAATATATTTAATTAACTTTTTTTTTTTTTTTACAGAGAGGAAGGGAGAAGGATAGAGTTAGAAACATCGATGAGAGAGACACATCCATCAGCTGCCTCCTGCACACCTCCTACTGGGTATGTACCTGCAACCAAGGTACATGCCCTTGACCGGAATGGAACCTGGGACCCTTCAGTCCGCAGGCTGACGCTCTATCCACTGAGCCAGACCAGCTAGGGCGGCAATGCCGTTTCCAGCGCAAAGTGGCCAGCTCCCCCTTGTGCTCCTCAAATACCCGGGGAGGAAAGGAAGTGTCATACGTAACTATTTCCTCGGGGCTCCGGCGACCAAGCCGGGAAAACGCGAACCATGGAGGGAAGGACTTACATGCAGGCGTGGTTCAGATTCTGGAAGCATCCTCTTGGCCAACCCCTGGGAAGACGGGCATCCCGGGGGGGCTCATAACCAAATATCTCCTCTGCGCGGGCCCGGCAGCAGTCAGAGGTCAGGGAGGTGGTTCAGCAGGGATGGATGCTTGTGTGAGAGAGGAAGCCAGCCTGTGTTTCAGCCCCGACTCTCCCTCAGCGCTCAGCAAATGACCTTCATCTTTTTTTAAGCCTGAGCAGCCTCCTCTATGCAGCAGAATCATCAATGCTGGCCTCACCTGCCTTCCTGGGCTGGCCTCACCTGCCCTCCTGGGTGAGGGGTGCGCATGCATACACACCCCCAGAGGCAGGTCCTCTATGTGTTCGACCTTCAACAAATAAAACCATCTTGCCCTAACTGGTTTGGCTCAGTGGATAGAGCGTCGGCCTGTGGACTGAAAGGTCCCAGGTTCGATTCCGGACAAGGGCATGTACGTTGGTTGCAGGCACATCCCCCGTGGGAGGTGTGCAGGAGGTAGCTGGTCGATGTTTCTCTCTCATCAATGTTTCTAACTCTCTATCCTTCTCCCTTCCTCTCTGTAAAAAATCAATACAATATATTTTTAAAAAAATAAAATAAAACAATCTTCTCAGATGGGAAGGAAGTGGGACTTCATAATGTACAGGAAAGGACATCTTAGCATCATGCCTAATGATATAGAAAGAATATAATACTTTCATTTTTTAAAAAAATATTTTTTTTCTTGATTTCAGAAAGGATGAGAGAAGGAGAGAGCGAGAAAAAACAAACAAACAAACACCATCCATGACGAGAGAGAATCACTGATCGGCTGCCTCCTACATGCCCCTGCCTGGGCATCCAGCCCTCCACAGGGATGGAACTGTGACCTCCTGGTGCACAGGTCAACACTCAGCCACTGACCCAGGCCCGCGGGCTGAACATAACACTTTCACACGCATCGCCGGGTGGAACGCTCAGGCCATGGGATGCAGGGTGGCTTTATGGAAATCCCCCGGAGACAGACTGGGGTCCGAGGCTCCTAGCGGCTCAGGGAGGACACAGAGCTGCTAACGGGTAAACCGAGGCCTGGAAGGCGGGGCCCTGGGTTCCACAGGGGAAGATGCTCTTCAGGGAGCACCCCGGCTTCCAGGCCGGGAGCCCAGGCATGAGGCTGAGCCTCTGATTCCGCACAGATCCTCGCTTTTAACATTCTCTTCCCCAGAGCATGCCCAGAGGACACGGGCTGCACCGAGCACCGCAGAGGCACACATGCTGGGGCCACTTGGGGGACGGAAACCTGCTTCTTGGGGCGGGGCAGGGGCTGGTGGACCTAGCTCTGGGCCAGGATCTGCACGGGGGCCTCTCGCCTCTCCCCTGCCCCTGGGCAGCCGCCTCCCCCCGCCGGGAGCCAGGGCTGCATCTGCCCTTCACCGCTGTCCCTGGCAGCCTGCCCCGCTCTGCCAGGGCCTGGCACGGAGCCGCGGGCCCGGTGCTGGGGGAGGGGGCGGGGGCAGCGCGTGGCTCCCAGTGGCTGTCAGCCTGCCCGGCTGACTCAACCCGCCACCCCTCCCTCCCCGCCCCGCACAGGCTCCAGCCTCCCCACTCTCCATGCCAGGCCCGTCTGGGGCGGTTCTCGGAAAGGGAGTGCCTCCTCCCGCCCCCCGGGGTGCCAGGTCCGCGGCCCGGGGCGGCCGGCGGGCAGCGCCCCCTGGGCACGGGGCCCGCCGGCCTGGCCTAGCGGCCCTGGCTCCGGGGCCAGGCGGCCGGGCGGTAATGGAGAGTCGGAATGTAGGTCAAGGTGCTCTCGGCGGGCCCAGGGGAGGATCACCTGACCGGGAGGCTGGTGAGTCAGCGGGAAGGGAAGGGGTGGGAGCCGGAATCTCCCGGCCCACAGCGCCCCGAGGAGGAGGAGGAGGAGGAGGAGGAGGAGGAGGAGGAGGAGGAGGAGGAGGAGGGGGAGGAGGAGGTCAAGCAGTCTCGTCTGGCTGACTGTCAAGGGAAGGAGCTGCTGGAGGCGGAAGGAAGGAGACAGTGACCTGGGGTGACCTCTCTCAGGTGGAACACACAGGCACCCCAGGGCGGCTGAGGCCACGCCCAGGTCACCCTGTCTCTGAGGCCGCAGAGACCTCATTAGTTGCCTCCGGGGCCACAGGGGGAAATCCAATGAACAGATCGCTCATCGCCCATCCCCCCAGGCCCCCCTCCCCGTGCCCATCCCCCCCAAAGAAACTGAAGCCACAAACACAGCCATCCCCAATAGGCAAGACAATCCAGCCCCCCCCAGTGAAGGTCGAAGACAAGAGGGACTAACCCACTTTACCCTGTGTCTCCGCGGGCGGGGCCTCCTCCCGGGGTGCGGCGGCGGCTGCCGTTGCTAGAACAGCAGCTGCTGGGCTGAGCCTCACTTCCTCTGGCTCCAGCTGCAGGGTCCTCCAGGCCAAGCCGGGAGTTTCCCCCGAAACCTCCTCCGGCCTGGCCCCCGCCTCCCCGCTGCCGCTCACCAGCCTCTACGGGCAGCGCTTGCTGGGACTCCTCGCTGGTTCCATGAGTCAGAGCCAGGCTGGAGACAGACAGCAGGCGGCCTTTATTAACCCAGCTCCTGCCCCGCACACCGCAGAGCGAAGCTATAATTACTCATTTGGCCTGGCTCTGAGCACCGAGCCAGACAGGCGCTGACTGGAGGCATGGCTCCCGATTGCTGCCTCTATCTAGGCACCCCGGTTTGCAAACAGGAAGGACAGCCAGGGCCCGGCCACGTGGCTCGGAGGTTGAGCGTGGACCTAGGAACCAGGAGGTCACGGTTAGATTCCAGGTCAGGGCACACAGGCCCGGGTTGCAGGCTCAATCCCCAGTGGGGGAGGGGGGAGGCGTGCAGGAGGCAGCTGATCCATGATGCTCTCTCATCATGGATGTTCCTATCTCTCTCACCCTCTCCCTTTTTCTCCAGAATCAATAATTTATAATAATAATAATAATAATAATAATAATAATGACAGCCAGGGATTCAGGCCCGTTACACACGTCAGGTGCTTTGCAGAGGTGATGGGGATGTTGGGCCCGGACACGGATGCAGACCCTAGAAAAACTGCTCTGTGAATGCAGCCACCAGGGGTGTTTGTTCTGTTTTGTTGTGAAATGCCTCCCGCCTCATCAACCGTCTTATCAGGGCAGGCTGCTCGTTGTTGACACTGGCATTGAAGAGATAAAGACAACAAAGCATTGCTTTGGATCTTTGGGATGGTTTCACACTGTGGGCACACGGGCACACAACCTCACACCCCGCAGAAAGGACTGAAACCTGACACTTGAAAAACAATATACAGTTGGCTTCAAAGTGAAAAATAAAACCACAAAAATAAAATCATACAGTCCAGTCTTCATTAACTGTTCAATTTTATATTTACTGGTTCATTTCCTTCCTTCCTTCCTTCCTTCCTTCCTTCCTTCCAGCATACATTAATTCAGGGGTCCTCAAACTTTTTAAAGTGGGGGCCAGATCACGGTCCCTCAGAGAGCTGGAGGGCCGGACTATATGAACTACTAATTCCTACTGTAACACCTGGGCTGCGCTCACTGCCCAAAAAACCTGGCGGGCCGGATCAGACTCCTCTGCGGGCCGCATGTGGCCCGCGGGCCGTAGTTTGAAGACCCCTGCATGATTAATTCCATTCACTCAACAAACACTTGTTAAGCTGCTTCTCTGTGTCAGCCAGTTTTAGGCACCAGGAGTACAAACGTGCTAAACCCACCGAAGACACAGACAGAACCAAGCAGACAAATATTCCTCCTCCTGAGGCATTCACAGACACTATGATAAGTAAAGGATGCGGCATGTTAGAAAGAACGTGATCAGAGAACAGAACAGAGCGGGTGAAGGGAACTGTTGGTAAAGAAGGAATGCATCAGCACCCCCCCACACCGGAGAACCATGTGTAGGTAAGCTTTCTCCCACATGGAGAGCTCAGAAGAGTCGGTATAATGATGACCAACACGTTATAGGCAATCGTAAATGGAACTAGTAGCCCATTGTGCGATGTCGCGTGCAGTAGGCCATGCGGGAGCCGGCGGGAACCGTAGCGGGCAGTGCCACTGGGAGCCACGCTGCTTCCACGGGAGGTGGAGAGACCTACGCCGCTTTGGTGGGAGGTGGGCTGCTGCCTCCTCTCTGGGCCTGCACTGGGCCATGGAGGCTGTGGGCCGGCCTCTCTGTTCCCCAGAGGCCCTCTGTGGCCCGGGGTTGTCATGGTGATGAACCAAGTGTCCCGCCCTGGCCGCTCCATGCCCGCTGCCCAGAGGCTGTCCATCGCAGCGGTGATGAAGCCAGCATTCCGACAGGCCGCTCACGGCTGCTCGCTCTCCGTGGCAGCCCTCCCAGGACTGGGGGACTCCGGCAAAGCGGAGGGGATCGAACATCGCCATCTTGTGGCTATGGGCGCCACCATATTTGTGATGGGGTGACGGTTAATTTGCATATTACCCTTTTCTTAGATAGGATGAGTTACATTTGACTGGAGTAAAATTATAAAAACCCTCTCAGCTTTGTTGACCACCAAAATGTAGGTGCATTTTAAACATATTTGATCGATGATGAAAAGTGAACGTGCTGTGACATTTGACCTTGGCCCCCAATGATGGGCAGCTAAAGGCACCTAGAAAAGATGGGTAAGAGCTTGGGTGTCCGGTGCCAGGGATCAGACCCTGGCTGCCTCGTTTACCACGTGTGTGATTCCGGGAAAGACCCTTAAATTCAGTCCCCATCATTTTTTGTTGTGATTTTGTCCGGAAACAGATTCAGCAAACCTTTCGTACATGGGACGCCCCGCAACCAACTGAACCACACCAGCCAGGGCTCCCCATCTTTCCTATGGGGGTCATAGAGAGCTTCCTTGTAGGGTTTCTGGAATGACTAAGCGCGCTAATAAAAGTAAAGATGGTAGTTAGCGTAGGACCAGGCACTTAGTAAGCACTCAATCCATGTTACTGTTGTGACTGTTGTTATGATGATGGGATGATGACAGTGAGGAGGTATCGGGCACTGTGTTGGGTCCTGGGGACCCAGAGCGAAACACGACCATGATATGGTCCCACTTAGGAGAGAGGCTTTGCAATCGTGTGCTTCGTGACATCCTCAGGGCCCCTTGCAGGGGGATCCCCAGGGCCCCAGTGACCATGTACAACCTACTTGGATAGCCAATAAAAAGGAAGAGACCCTCGCTGGCTGGGTGGCTCAGTTGGTTAGAGTGTCATTCCCCTAGGCCAAGATTGCAGGTTCGATCCCCAGTCAGGGCACATACCAGAACCAACCAATGAATCCATAAATAGGTGGAACAACAAATCCATCTATCTCTCTCTCTCAAATAAATTTTTTAAAAAAGGAACAGACCACAATGAGACGATGAGGCACTATTTAGTAACCTCACAGTTGGGAAAAAGTTAAGAACCCTGAGAAGGCCAGGCGTTGGAGAGAGTGTGGAACAAGAGGACCTGAATATGTTTGTTGGTGTCGGGATGATAAATTCCTACATATCTGCATTGTTCTCCAGGAGAACTGTACAAGAATGTTCAGCGCAGCGCCTCCAAAATGGCGGAAAGTTGATCACGACGCAAATGTTCATTGCCGGGAGAACAAAGAAACACTGTGGAACATGCTAGAGAGAACCACAACATCACGGTGAGAACAAATGGGTCAGAGCGCTATGCTACGGAATGGATGGCCGTCACCCATACAATAGCCTGAGAAAAGGGGATATTCCAGAAGTAGAACATTCTCTTAAATAATGTAAAAACAACCCAATGGAAACACCATGCCTTTCAGAAAAACACATTAAATGCAATTTTATTTTATTCTATTTTTTAGAAAAGCAAAGTCATGGGAAACTGGAGATTCATGATGGAGTGAGGGACGCCCTGGCTGGTTTAGCTCAGTGGACAGAGCGCCGGGTCTGCGGACTGAAGGGTCCCAGGTTCAATTCTGGTCAAGGGCACATGCCCGGGTTGTGGGCTCGGTCCCTAGTGGGAGGAGGCAGCCAATCAATGATTCTCTCTCATCATTGATATTTCCATCTCTCTCTCTCTCTCCCTCTCTCTCTCTCTCTCTCTCTCTCTCTCTCTCTCTCTCTCTCCCTCTCTCTCTCCCTCTCTCTCTCTCTCCCTCTCATCAATAATAATAATAATAATAATAAAAGATGGAGTAAGGCAGTGGTCAGCAAACTCATTAGTCAACAGAGCCAAATATCAGCAGCACAACAATTGAAATTTCTTTGGAGAACCACATTTTTTAAATGTAAACTTCTAACACCACTTCTTCAACAGAGACTCGCCCAGGCCGTGGCATTTTGTGAAGAGCCACACACATGTGGCTCTTGAGCCGCGGTTTGCCGACCATGGCAGTAAGGGATGCCAGTGGATGGGAAAGGCAGAACCACGTGGGAAGAACTGAGTGGTAACAACAAGAAGGCAGCCAGATGCCTGCTGAGCGAGTCCAGCTGCGGAGGAAAGAATGCCGTGAACCAAAGACGGTGAATCACCCCGTGTCCTTGGAAGCGAAAGGAAGGAAAACAAAGCTCTCCCCGTGGGCCTGGTGGGAAACACACCTCGGAAGGGCGTGGGCCTGTCCGGAGGGGAGGGCGGGGAACAGATGGGGAAGAGGGCGGTGTGTGTGTGTGTGTGTGTGTGTGTGTGAGTGTGTGTGTGTGTGTGTGTGTATGCATGTGAGTGTGTGTGTGTGTGTGTGTGTGTGTCTCCACGAGGACTGGGCAGAGTTGACCTTGCAAGTGGAGCCCCCTTCATCGGTCACCAGCTATCTTTTTTATTTATTTATTTATTTACTTATTTATTTGTTTATTTATTTATTTTACAGAGAGGAATGGAGAGGGACAGAGAGTTAGAAACATCAATGAGAGAGAATCATCGACCAGCTGCCTCTTGCACACCCCCTACCGGGGTTGTGCCCGCAACCAAGGTATATGCCCTTGACCGGAATCGAACCCGGGACCTTTCAGTCCGCAGGCTGACGCTCTATCCACTGAGCCACACCGGTTTCGGCTCACCTGCTATCTTGTAGGCCCAGAACCTGGGGTCAGAGGGTGGCGGTGAGTGCCCCTGACAGGGGTGGGGGTCACCCCCTGTTCAGATCGTGGTCCCTCTGTGCCCTCTCCCGGGGGTCTTCGCCAGGCCTGCCGCTGCCACCTCCCCAGGACAGACCGCCAGCTGTGTGTGTGGTGCTGTCAGACAGGGTCACCCCGCCCGCCCAGCTGGCCCGGACCGGGTGACCTGGGTGTGAGCAGACAATCCCGGTCCACCTGGGAGTTCTGGGCGCCACCTGGAGACGTTTGGTCACTGAGCCCGTAGTCCTAGCCCTCCTCCCTCCTGCTCTGGGCGGGGGGGAAATGGGGGCAGGGGGTGTGCCCTCGGACAGCTGAGCTTCCTGATGTGGTTGGTGGCCATGGGCCACGGGCCACAGCCCGGAGCCCCTGAGGCTGGCAGCAGGCAGAGGAACGCTTGGTCAGGCCCCATTTAGGGACTGAAATGATGGACAGAAGGAACTGGGCTTCTCAGAGGCACCGGAAGGGCGGTCCTACCCCTCTGTGCTCCTGCCAGTGGGGTCGAGGTTTTGGGGTTCTAGGAGCTGCTGACGGGGCCCTCATCTCACCCCCATGCCCAGGACGGTCACTGGTGCCTCAGACAGACCCCAGATGGGGTCATAGCTGGACAGTTTCTAGCTCAGGCCTCTAAAGCTCAGCCATCGGTCCACACAGCTGGGCCGATCCTATCGCCTTTCCCTGACTACAGGCATCCGAGGGGACCACGTGACATAACAGGGACCCAGATGCTTCTCCAACAGGAAGGTGCAGCTCCTGCTGTCATAGCTCCAGAGGTTGAGCATCAACCTATGAACCAGGAGGTCATGGTTCGATTCCCGGTCAGGGCACAGGCCCAGGTTGCGGGCTCGATCCCCAGTGTGGGGTGTGCAGGAGGCAGCTGGTCCATGGTTCTCTCTCTCCTCGCTCATGTTTCTCCCTCTTTCTCCCTCTCCCTTCCTGTCTGTAATCAATCAAAATATATTTATAAAAAAAGAATATAAGCCCTCCGAGGGAAGGAACTGTGCGACGCCTTCCCTGCTGTAGCACTCCCACAGCCAAGGCCAGGGCCTGGCACATAGTAGGTGCTTAATAAAATCATTTCTTGCCAAAACCGGTTTGGCTTAGTGGATAGAGCATTGGTCTGCGGACTGAAAGGTCCCGGGTTCGATTCCGGTCAAGGGCACAAGGGCGTGTACCTTGGTTGCGGGCACATCCCCGGTAGGGAGGTGTGCAAGAGGCAGCTGATCAATGATTCTCTCTCATCGATGTTTCTAGCTCTCTATCCCTCTCTGAAAAAAAATCAATAAATATATATTTTTTAAAAAATAATTTCTTGAGTGAATGGAGCATTACAGAGTAGAGTAAAAATAGTGATGGTGACGGTGATGATGATGAAGAGCATTCATTGCATCTTCACTGAGTGCCAGGCAGAGTGCTAAAGGCTTCACACGGATAATTCCATGTAAGCTTCACAGCAGCTCAGGACGGAGGTCCTGGTATGATCCCCGTCCTGCAGGTGACAGAGGGGGGCGGGGGGGTCACTCACAGTGACTCGGGCGGCTCAGTGACTCCCCCAGCGCCACACAGCGAGCGGAGCAGCCTGTATGATCCCCGTCCTGCAGGTGACAGAGGGGGGCGGGGGGTCACTCACAGTGACTCTGGCGGCTCAGTGACTCCCCCAGCGGCACACAGCGAGCGGAGCAGCCTGCTTCCCTCTCAGTGTGAATCAGGGGGGCTCAGAGCGGCTCGCCACCCCGATGTGGGGCCGGGCGGCCTCCACGTGTGTGTCAGAGGCCACAGGTGAGAGGCGCTGGGCTTTGGCACCCCTGTTCCCCGTCAGGACTCTGATACGAAAGCGCGGGTGCCTCTGGGAACCGGTCAACCTACATTTCCAGCCAGCGGACAATCTGGGTTACCTGGCTGCTTCCTGCGTGTGGACAGGAGGGCTGTTTCGTTGGGGATGGGGTTGTGGGGGGGTGAGGGGAGGGTGTGGCTGGGTGAGACGGGGTTACACATGGCAGGTGGGGGCAGGGAGGCTGCTGGGAAGGGGGCTGAGAAAGGGTCCAAGCGAGATGCATGCTGACGGTTTTGTTGAGCTCTGGCCTAGGGCTTCCGAAGGGCAAAAGGGCGTTTGGGTCCTTAAATCACCTTCATTGGGGGCAGTTATGCAGCAGCCAAAGGCCCCTGGAAGGTCAAAAGGTCAAGAGCTCTATGGCAAGAGGGCGGGGATCGCCGTTCTGAGCAGTTATCCAAGGGGGTTGGCTCTTCGTTTGCATTTTTATTTTATTTTATTTTTTTAAATTTTAAATACACATTTTATTGATTTTTTTACAGAGAGGAGGGAGAGGGATAGAGAGTTAGAAACATCGATGAGAGAGAAACGTCGATCAGCTGCCTCCTGCACATGCCCTTGACCAAAATCGAACCCGGGACCCCTCAGTCCGCAGACCGACGCTCCATCCACTGAGCCACACCGGCCAGGGCACGGTTGCATTTTTAGGAGAAAAGCATCGCGGCTGTTATCCGTGCTGTGAACAGTGGATTTGGATCCATGAAATCCAGGTGGAGCAGGGCGGGGGGGAGGGGGGGGGGAAGGTCGCACAGAGGTCACGGTTTGGGCTCTCCAAAGTGAGGATGCGGCTTCCCAGACTGAGCAGCCTGCGCCAGGCTTCGGCTCCCGGCTCCGGGCTGATTCCCGGGGGTGAGCGGGCCCCAGCCTTCCCAGGAGCGCAGGCCAGGGAGCTGAGCCACAGCTGGGGGCGGGGGGGGCCCACAGGGGGCATTTGCCTTCGCAGTTGGCACCTCTCCAGGCCGGAGCCTCCGCACTGGCCCGGAGAGGCAGGGCGGTCACAGGCCCGGAGCCTTTTACTGAATGAGCCGGGCAGCCTGGGTGTGAGAGAGGACTGGATGGCAGCTCTCAGGCCGGGTGAGGGCTCCCCGGGGATGCCGGGGCAGCTGGCTGGTACCCGGGGAGGAGAGGGGGAAGCTATGTCCACGTAGAAAGAAGCAGGAAGGTCAAAAGGAGGGAGGGAGGGAGGGAGGTAACGAGAGAGAGGGCGGGAGGGAGGAGAAAGGGGAGGCAGAAAGAACAGCTTCGCGTTCAGAAGGTTCTGGAACAGACACCAGCTACCTGCCAGACACACCCTCGCTCCCTTGCTCCCCGCTGGTTTCCTCCAGACACGGCCCGCCACGGAGTGCCAGGAGCCTCTCCAAGCCTGGCCGTGACCAGACCCACCAGACCAGGGCCCTTGCCCAAAGGGGTCTGCCCAGACCCCCTCCGCGGGCCCCATTGGGGGACCTGCCGCAGGGAGGGGTTGGGGAGGGGGAGGGGGCCGCTGGGAGCACACCCTCGGAAGGTGGGACCCCACCCACGTGAGGCTGTGCGTCTCTCAGGCCCACGCCCCCCGGGCAGACCCGGGTGAGTGTTCCCGTCGGCGTCCCCTGGGATCCGGGCGGCCACCGGGGGGGCCGGTCCTGAGGCAGCCACACTCTCCAGAGGAGGGGACTGAAGCCCAGCACAGCTGCCCAAGGTCACCCAGGGATTTGAACCCGGGGCTGCCTGCCTCCGCAGCTCCTGGCGGCCGGAGCGCTGCTGTCAGCCAAGCCCGGCCGGGGAATGCTGGGGAAGGCCTTTCCTTCCCAGGCTTCCTTCCAAGAACACTCTGAACCCCGGCAGGGAGGGAGGGAGAGCTCTGTGTGAGTCCAGACGTGGTCCGGCCGGCCAGCCAGCCTGGGAGCGGATCCGAAACCTCACGGAGGGGGCCGGTGTGAGCCAGAGCCCAAGGGCAGCTCGGAGGGGAGGGGAGGGGACGGGAGGGGAGGGGAGGGGAGGGGAGGGGAGGGGAGGGGAGGGGAGAGGGGGGAGGGGAGGGGAGGGGAGGGGAGAGGGGAAAAGGGGAGGGGAGGGGAGAGGGGGGAGGGGAGGACGGGAGGGGAGGGGAGAGGAGGAAAGAAGGGATGAAGGGAGAGGAGGGGAGAGGAGGGGAGGGAAGAGGGGAGAAGGGGAGAAGAGAGGACAAAACACAGGGCAGCAGATGCCCAGCAGTGGGTGTGGGGAGGGAGATGCACCCTCAGATGGCAGGCGGGCAGGCGGTGTCACCGAATCACTCAACAAAGACACCTTGGCTCTGAGCTTGGAGCCGGGCTCCGCTGGAACAGCGCGGGGGGTGGGGGTGGAGGAGGTGCAGGGATGAGGGGAGGCGGAGGGGGCGCTGGGGTGGCGGCTGGCGCTCACTGGGAAGAGGGTGTCCACCCCCCGCCCCCCACGCGGGAGAACAGCAGCTGGGGAGCAGCCAGCCCGGAACGGCAGGGCACAGAGTGTGTGCCGCGGGAGGGGCAGCGCGGACACACACGCACAGCACAGCCCGGGCCTGGGCCTCGGGCCGCGGAGACAGGCCACCTGCCGTGAACTTGGCCGGCCCGCCCGCCGGCTCCGGCTGGGCCACCAGGACGTGCCAGAGCGGCCGCACACACCATCCCCGGAACCCGCAGCCTCCTGGGGGGGGAGCTACCGGGCTTCGGCCGCGTTTTACCCGAAAGGAGGCCGAGAGGAGGGCTGGCCAAGGTCACATGCTCTCCAGCTTCGGGGCCGGACGGGAGGGACTCTCCCCGGACACGCCTTTTGTCTCCACTCTCCCTGCCCCGGCGACCGATGACTTATCTGCTTGGAGACCGTGGGAAGGCTGTCCGCGGGGACGGCTCCCCCCGACCCCCCAGCCTTCCAGGCGGGCGCAGGTCGGAAGCCAGTCGGGCTCCCACGCGGAGCCCGAGCCACGTCCTCCAGGCCGGCCTCAGCGGGAATTCAGGGGGGGCTCTGGCCTCTGCTTCCCTCTGTCTGTGTATCACGTGTTCAGAACCTGGGTGCTGGGGGTGGGGGGGTGCTCCTCCTCCTCCTCCTTCCTCCTCCTCCTCCTCCTCCTCCTCCTCCTCCTCCTCCTCCTCCTCCTCCTCTTCCTCCTTCTCCTCCTCCTCCTCCTCCTTCTCCTTCTTCTTAAAGATCTTTGAGATCCCTGCACTGAGCCCTGGCCAAACCAGCCCTCTCTGACCCAAGGAGGCTGCCCTCCGGCTCCTTCTTGGCAAAGGACGCTGTTGGCTCCTGGGCCAGTGTCCCTGGGGAGGAGTCAGCCCTGCAGCTAACACTCCTCCTCCCTTCTCTCCCTCTCTTCCCCCCCCCCCCCCTTCCTTTTTTTTTGAACTGGCACTTTTTTCTGCAAGGAGAAAAACCAAGTTCTGTACCCAGCTTCTCGGGGCAAAGGGAAGCGTGCGTCATGGGGGTTCTCGGGGTGCCAGCTCTTCTCCCCGCCACGTGCCAGGGCACCCACCATGAGGACCTGACCCACCCAGACGGCTGCCTGACTAGACCGCTTACCCCTGGACAAACCCGGCCAGCAGCCCCGAACGCCTTGCCCCAGGCCCTGAACCCGTCCCCTGTGGGTCTGGCCCTGTTTCCAGTTCTGGCACATTCCCCCCGGGAGTTCCGAGCCAGCCCGTCCCCGGGGGATCCGGGGCCAAACCCACATTCCTTCACCTGCTCTGGGGACACAGGCCTGTGCTCTGTCTCACTCATCTGTTAGGACCGTGGTCGGCAAACTGTGGCTCACGAGTGTGGCCCCTGGAGTGTGGCTCTTCCGCAAAACACCACGGCCTGGGCGTGTCTATGCTGAAGAAGTGGCGTTAGAAGAAATTTAAGTTTAAAAAAAATGTGGCTCTCCAAAGAAATGTCAATCGTTGTGCTGCTGATATTTGACTCTGTGGACTGAGTTTGCCGACCACTGTGTTAGGAGATCAAGTTTGTAAAACTAATTTGAGCCCTAGGTGGGTTGGCTCAGTGAATAGAGTGTCACTCTTCAGTCCACTGTGGCTCTCAAGCCACATGTGGCTCTTTGGCTCTTCCTAAGGATGGGGGCTGGTTGCAGGGAGAACTAAGCATGTCATTAAAGGGCTGGAATTTCAGTCTGCCCCCCTACCCCCCCCGCCCCCTCTCCCCCTCCTCCATCTCCAGGGAGGGGGAGGGACTGGAGATTAAGTTCAATGGCCAGTGGCCAGTGGTTTAACCGATCTCGCTGTGTCATGGAGCATCCGTAAAAGGCCCGAACAAAGGGCTTTGGAGAGCGTCCAGGTGGGTGAACACCTGGAGGTTCAGGAAGGCATGGGAGCCCCGCCCCTTTGCCCCCACCCCCGCCCTGAGCATCTCTTTCATCGGGCTGTTCCAGAGGCACATCCTTTCGTAATAAACCAGGAACGCGGCCAGTGAAACAGCTCTGAGCCCTGTGAGCCACACCAGCGAATTCAGCAGACCCAAGGCGGGGGCCACGGGAACCTCTGAGTTAGAGCTGGTGGGTCTCTCTCAGACGCACAGGTGACAATCTGAACTTGTCACTGGCATCGGAAGTGTGTGTGTGTGTGTGTGTGGCCGGGGCTGGAGGGGGTGGGGGCAGTCTCCTAGGCCTGGGCCCTTAGCCTGTGAGATCTGACACCTTCTCTGGGTAGACAGGGTCAGAAGTGGGTTGATGTATAGGACACCCCGCTGGTGTGGCAGAGTCCCTCCCCTTCTCGCTCGCCTTGGAATCTGAGTGCAGAATCCTCTTACCAGCCACCCCTGGGACCTCCAGCTTATGGGGTGGGGGTGGGGGGGACCACAAATGCCCTTTTTTAATCAAAGGCATGGTAGGTGGGACTTCCTGTCCCTTGCTACTAAGCAAACCCTACTGGACACAGCATCGCCTCCTATAATCTTTCCAACAACCACGAGGCACAAACTGTGGCCCCCACGTTACAAAGGAGGAGGAGGACAGAGGCGCGAGGGTGGATGCGATGGCGGGGGTGGAGGTGGAGCTTGAATTCACTCCACAAGGAGGTAGGAGTGAACTGGGGTCTCACACTCATAGGCCTACCACACACCTCCGTCGGCCTAGGGCCCCGATCGGCAAATCGTGGCTCTTTGGCCCCTTGAGTGTTCTAACACCACTTCTTCAGAATAGACTGGCCCAGGCCGAAAACCAACGTCTCCGCATGGGCCATGAAGTTTCAGTCGCACTGTACGTGCACGCCCGCACGTGGTGTTTTGTGGAAGAGCCGCACTCAAGGGGCCAAAGAGCCACATGTGGCTCGTGAGCCGAGGTTTGCCGACCACTGGCCTAGAGCACCTCCCGGGAGGAAGGCCTGACCCCCCCACAGCCAGGGGTTGGTGGAGGACTTCCCAGGGTCTGACTGGTGTGGCCCAGACCCCGGCAGGGCCTCAGCCACTGGGGGCGCAGTGGGGACCCCTTTCTGGCGTCCTCTGCCCCAGTGCCCTTTTCCTGCGAGAATAAGACCCTTCGGAGGAGGAGCCCCGGAAACTCTGATGCCAAGCGCCTGAGGGGCTCGGAACGGCCCAGTATCCTCTGCTTCCAGGGGCTGATGCTGCAGCGCCCACCTGTGAGAAGTCCACTCCTCTCTCCGGAGATACTGGGCTCTGGTGAGGATGCACCTACCTCTGGGCCCCGCAGGGCTTAGAGCCCGGGCCACTGTCAGCCAGGACTGGCTGGTAGGAACCACGGCTTCAGGCCCAAGGTGGGGGTGGGGGGCGTGGAGCTATGGGAGGGGATAAGGGACCGGGGCTGAGCGAGCAGGTCAGCCAGAGACGCCTGAAAACGGGATGAACAATCCCACGACCGGGGACCTGCTTCGGAAGCACGCGGGGCGGGGGAGAGTGGGAGGAGAGGCAGAGGAAACAAGATTGGCCGGGAGTCCATGGCGGGGTTATTCAGTCTACCCCCTGACATTTCCCAGAGTGATTTTAAAAAGCGACGATGAATAACCCAAACACCACGTTTCATGTGCCCTGTCCGTGGCAAAGCCCTTCAGGCGCGTCTTGTGTGCGCCTCCCAGACGTCTGTCCCCATTTTAAAGGTGGTGAAACTGAGGCTCAGAGAGAGGCGATAGTCCTTTACGCCCAGGGGGAATGGAGAGTTGAACCTGGGTCTGCCAGCACCTGCCGTCCAAGGCCAGTCTGGGATGAGGGGCAGCAGGAGCAGGTCGGGCCGACAGGCAGGAATGGGTCACAGGTAAGTCAGTCCTGTCCGCTTCCAGGTTTTGTCTGGAGGCCCCGGAGCCTGGCTGGTGCGGCCTAGACCCCAGCGGGGCCTCAGCCACTGGGGGCACGGCGGGGAGCTGGCCCCAACCACCGATTTCGGGGTTAAGAAACCCCGAGTCTCCCTCCGCAGGCCGTGGGCCTTCCCCTGGGCATTCTGAGGCCGGGCGCCTCCACATGTGGGTCTGATCAAGGGAGACCCACGTGGGCTTCCCTGCCCCCCCCCCCCATAACGACTTCCTCCCGTCCCGTCCCCTTGAAGCTCTGTGCGTGTGGCTCCGCTTCTCTCTCCTTTTCTCCGCAAACATATGGATCCCCGGCTCCGATTTCAAACCCAATTGCGCCTCGGCTATAAACTCCCCCAAAGCTCCCAATTTCCTTTTTCCATTGCTCATTCTTTCCTAAAGTGCACGCAACAGCCTCTCCGAGCTCCGTTCCAATGTCCTTGTTTACGAAAAGCAGGGCGAGGAGAGCCGCGATTCCCAGGATCAAGGTTACGCGAGGCCCGGGGTTCCTCCCCGAGGAGAAGGCGCCTCGGGGACCTGGGCCAGCCAAGCCGGCCGCCAGGTTCGCGGACGCATCGCAGGAAAGCCCCGATTCCCCCCCAAATCCTCCTCCTGCAGGAGCCCCAAGGCGGCGCCTTCTGCTCCCCACAGCGGCCATGTCCTCTGTGAAAGTCACGCGTGGAATAGGAAGGGAGGAAAGCCGCCAGCACGATTCCCGGGAGGTTCCCGGAGATAGGAGTGCGCTGTCCGGGGAGGGAGGGAAGGGGCGGGGGGGACAGGTCCTCGCCTGGTCCTCAGCCCTCGGCCTCGCCTGGGCATCCCCCGGGGGCAGGGAGGGACGGTGGGTTCATGCACCATCAGGGCCTGGCACAGAGAAGGTCCTTCTCCCCCAGCCCCTGCAGAGGCCACAGGCCCGCAGGTGCCTCCAGGGCAGCTGGCACCGGTCTAAGCCTGTGGAGCCAAGGTGGGGGAGGGAGGTCCCGGTGGGGACTGGAGACAGCAAGTTCCCTCTGAAAGGGGCGGGCGGCCAGGCACAGCTGGCTGGCTGCGGCCGCGGAAAAGGACAGCCTGGGCTGCCAGATGGTCCATTCTTCCAAAGCAGCGGAGGTCTGATGTGGGAAGGGATTTCAGCGAAAACTACCGCCAAAGCCACAGAAGACTCCCGTGAAATCGTGACCCTACGGGCTCAATCAGCTCCGCCTGGCGGGCCCAGTTCACTCGAGCTCCTCGCATTTGATGCACCGCGCCGATGTTTGTGCCCATTGTAAAGACGGTGAAACTGAGGCTCAGGGAGGCGAAGTTCCTTGAGCCTGGGTCTTCCAACGCCTGCGTTTCTACAGCCCGGACTCGGGAGGCAGGTCCCTGCATCTCCAGCGGGGCGGGCAGTGCCGGGACAGGAGGCCGGAGGAGGTCAGAGGGAGGCCCAGAGGCCCAGCGTGGAAGGCCTTCCCGGAGGTCGGGCCGCTCGCCATTCCCAGGCTCATAAAACACTCCCCGGCTCCTGTCACTTAATCACGCGTGTCCGCTGCCAGCTGGGCCCTTCCCGGCAGCCCTGCCATCCTGGCAGGAACGCCCCTCTGCTCCCAGGCCGCTCCGGGGGGGCCCTGGGGAGCCTTTTCTTCGGAGGAGGCCAAGGTGTCATGTCAGCCTCTGGCCACCGTCCCGACAGCATACACTTCCCCACCCACGGAAGCATCAGGGGACCCCTTCATTGCTGGCTTTCTTTTCTTTTCTTCTTCCTTTTTGTTTTTGTCATTGGGAATTTAAAATATATATATATATATATATATATATATATATATATATATATATATATATATATTTTATTGATTTTTTTTTTTTACAGAGAGGAAGGGAGAGGGATAGAGAGTTAGAAACATCGGTGAGAGAGAATCATCCATCAGCTGCCTCTTGCACACCCCCTGATGGGGATGTGCCCACAACCAAGGTACATGCCCTAGATGGGAATCGAACCTGGGTCCCTTCAGTCTGCAGGCCGACGCTCTATCACTGAGCATTTGGAATTAAAAAAAAAAATTTTTTTTTTTATTAATTTCAGAGAGGAAGGGAGAGGGAAAGGGAGAGAGAAATATTAATGATAAGGCTCATTGATCAGCTGCCTCCTGCACACCCTATGCTAGGAATCTAGCCCCACAACCAGGCATTGAACCTGGGACCTTTCAGTCTGCAGGCCGACGCATAATCCCCTGAGCCAAACCAGCTAGGGCTCCTTCTTTCCTTTCGTACTCAACAAAACCATGACCAGTAACGCCGGGTCCTTGAAGGAGCTTCCTTTTGGCTCCCAACTCCCCCACTCCCCAAAACACACACCCAAACAAACATAGTGTGCTTCAAGTCCTCATCTCTGTGAGAGATAAGAGGGAAACTGAGGCATAGAGCGGGAACTGATTTGCCAAAAGACACATTCCCTTGGCAGGGCTCGGATGAGCTGGCAGAATCGCGCACGAGGCTATTTTTAAAAGTGCGGGTGCCTTCCCGAATTGTTCGTCATAAGGATAAGTGGCGCTTCCTCCAGGGGTGCTGAGGAGTGCGCCCAGGGATGAAGCGAGGTCCTAGGCAACCTTGACTTTTCCAGCTACAGTCTTTCTTTTTTTAAAAAAAAATTTTTTTTTTTTTTTTTATTAATTTCAGAGACGGAGAGAGATAGAGAGACATCAGTGATGAGAGAGAATCATTGACCGTCTGCCTCCAGCACGCCCCACACTGGGGATGGAGCTAGTAACCCGGGCACGTGCCCTGACCGGGAACTCAACCCTGACCTCCTGATTCATAGGTTGACGCTCAACCACTGAGCCATGCTAGAGCCTTTTCTTACAATTCCTGATAGATGGGGAGCGAGGAAGGTGAGTGGGAGGGGATGGCGGGAGGAGACTCTGTAGGGGAAGGGAAAGCATTGCACAAGCCAGGGCCTCCAGGAGGGTGTGTGTGTGGGTGTGTGTGTGTGTGTGTGAACCTTTGGGCATGTGTTACCTGGATTTGTTGCAAGCCATTTTGGTAGGAGAAGTATTGTTTTTAAATGAGAGCTACTTTAAAATACACACACACACACACACACACACACACACAATGAGTGGCCAGACTATTATGATCTCTGAACGCATAATAATCTGGCCACTCAGTATATATCATATATAATAAAAGGCTAATATGCAAATTTTCCCCTCAACCAGGAGTTCGACCAGCAGGCAGGCCAACCAACTGCCCACGTCTCTTCCCCGTGGCCTGGTTGGCCGGAACCCACCCATGCACGAATTCATGCACGGGGCCTGGATATACATACACACACACACACACACATACACACACACACTCTGAGTGGCCAAATTATTATGCGTTCAGAGATCATAATAATCTGGCCATTCAGTGTATATATATTTGTATTGACTTCAGAGGGGAAGGGAAAGGGACAGAGAGAGAGACAGAATGATGAGAGAGAATCACTGATCAGCTGCCCCCTGCCAGCCCCCTACTAGGGATCCCCAAAACCCAGGCGTGTGCCCTGGAATCAAACAGGTGCCCTCCTGGTTCCTGGGCTGTAGAGGGCCCTTTGGGAATGCACATGGATGACCTTTAAATTAATGTCAGCTGGACTCAAGGTGTAGGCAGAGCCACGCCCTGGGAACACGTTTCCCCAAAATGTGGGAGACTGTTATCAGTACTGATTTTTTATCTTTATCCGTGTGCTTGGAATGAGATAATGAATGGGACCTGGGCACACCCAGAACTCTTTTGACCTTAAACACCCCTTTGGAAATAGATAAAGGTGCTGTGCTGTCTGTGGTGGGCGTTGACTGTCTCTCCATCAGAGTGGCAGCCTCCCACCCGGGTCCCAGCTTGAATCTATTTCTGCCTCTTGGTCTCTTTTTTTCTCCTTTAATTTCTCAATGCCCAGCTCCTCCACTCAGGAACCTGTGGTTTTCCGTACGGGTCGCAGAAAACAGAGAAACAGCCCCCCACCCTGGGTGGACGCTCAACCACTCAGCCACACCTGCTGGGCGAGAAGTCTTCTGCTCTCTTGACTGGGGATGGAGCATGCAACCTAGGCACGTGTCCTTGACCCGAATCAAACCCAGGACCCTTCAGTCCGCAGGCCGATGCTCTATCCACTGAGCCACACCAGCTAGAGCTGGGCCTGGTTTCTTTGAGTCACTGGGAGATTCCCCAGCCCCCTTCTATCCTCTGTGCTCGCCTAGAGCGGATGCTGGAAACCCTCCCCTTGTGCACTGAGTCTCCCCTCTGAACACTGAGGAACACGGAGGGAGAGGATCGAACTTCCTCCAAAGCAAAAGGGGGCGATAGGAGGGGAGGAGGGGTGCGAGGGGAGCGAGCGAGAGAAGAAGACACGGGTCCTTGCTCTGCCCCCTGCACAGCTCAGCGGTGAGCCAGCTCTGCCCACTGCCGGCCGGCAAACCCACCAGCCAGACATCCCTGCCAGGCGCTGGGGAGCGGCTGGTGGCCTGGCTGCCCGGAGCCTGGGCACGGCTCCTTCCCGGGGCAGCAGAGCGAGTCACAAAGGATGAAAGCGGATGACTGCATGTCTGGGGCCGGGCGGGAGGCCCGCCGGGCGGTGGGGGTGGCGCGGTGGGGAGGGAGGAGGGCTGGGGACTTGGCTGGCTGTGCACAGACCTCTCTCTCTTCATTTTTCCAGACTGGAAAAAGCTGTGCGGGCCGAGCACATTTGCAGGGAGTCACGGTATTTACTACGCTTCCTGGCTCCGCGGATTTCTCTCTGTCATTCCGTCAGGCACAGCTTGTATTTTTCAGAGCCAGAGCCCAGCAGACCGGAGGGGGGAGGGGGGGGCTCCCATCCCCACCCCCCACCCCCCACCCCCCAGCCACCTTGCGTTAAAAAAAAAAAACACCCCAAAACACACCACAGCACCAGGAACTCCCCAGGCCCGGCTCACATGGGCAGCAGGTGTGGGTGGGTGGAGGGAGCACGCTGCAGCTGGAAATCCTTGTCCAGACAAACTGTGTCTCCTCCGGGGAAGGGTTCAAGGACACCCCTTCCTTTCCCAGCACGCTGCTTCCGGAGCGGCCCTCCGAACCGACCGCCGGAGAGACCGCTCCTGCATCCCTCCGTTATCTCTAGTGACGCTGGTGTGCGGCAGGTTCGGGGGCGGAGGAGGATTCTTCTTTTTTAAATATATATTTTATTGATTTTTTTTACGGAGAGGAAGGGAGAGGGAGAGAGAGGGAGAATCATCGATGAGAGAGAATCATCGATCAGCTGCCTCCTGCACACCCCCCACTGGGGATGTGCCCGCAACCAAGGTCCATGCCCTTGAGCAGAATCGAACCTGGGACCTTTTAGTCCACAGGTCGACGCTCCATCCACTGAGCCAAACCGGTCTCGGCAGGAGGAGGATAAAAAAAAAAAAAAAAAAAAGTGCTTAATAAGCCTGGCTGGCGTGGCTCAGGGGTTGAGCTTCAACCCAGAAACTAAGAGGTCCCTGGTTCGATTCCCGGTCGGGGCACATGCCCAGATTGAGGGCTTGATCCCCAGTAGGGGGTGTGTAGGAGGCAGCCGATCCATGATTCTCTCTCATCATGGATGTTTCTATCTCTCTCTCCCTCTCCCTTCCTCTCTGAAATAAGTAAAGATATATTAAAAAAAAAAATAAAAGTGCTTAAAAATAATTTTAAAAAATCCCTCCTTGCCAAAATGTGTCTATCCAGAGTTCAGATCTATAAGTGTTTCTGGCCGGATGTCAGAAGAGAAAGCTATGTGTTGACGCCCTGTATGCTAGGATATTAATTCAACAAACATTAGCTGAGCACTATGTGCAAGGCACGGTGCTAGGGGTGAAGGTGATGGAGATGTACAAGCTCACCCAACGTAGCATGCATGGTCCTTTTTCTTTAATCCTCACCTAAGGGTATTTTTTCCATTGATTTTTAGAGGGAGAGAGGGAGGGAGGGAGAAAGAGAAAGAGAGAGAGAGAGAGAATGAGTAACATTGATGTGAGACACACATAAATTGGTTGCTTCCCGAATGCGCCCCATCCAGGGCTGGGGATTGAACCTGCGACCCTTTGATGTGTGTGAGGGAGCACATGCTCTAACCATTGAGCCACACTGGCGAGGGCTGCACTTCCCATTTTAAATAGAAAGCGGCCCGTGGACCCAGTGGCCAAGGGTGGAACTGCAGCCAGCGGGGAGGCGTGGGGTCAGTGAGAAAAGTCTTGCGGGGACCGGAGTGGGGAGAGTTCCCCGGGCCCCTTCCTGTCAGACTCCTTGGTTCCTGCGTGGGCCATGCCAGTCACACCACCACCCTGGATTCCGGTCATCCAGTCTCGCTCAAACAACCGCCCAGTCTGGTGGTGGTGGGGGAGCTCATCTTCAGAGATGACGTAATGACAGATTCAGGCAACCTCTGCCCTGTCCGGGCAGCAGGACAGTAAAGACACAGACACCCCTGGGGACACAGGCTGGCCTCGCCCAGTGCCAGGGACAGAGCCTCTGGCCTGCTCCTCTTCTGGGGTTGGCAAAGCGCAAGCCAACGTGCATTCCTTTAAAGTAGGGGTGTCGAACTCAATCAGAGAAGGGGCCAAAATCTAAAATCCAGCCTAAATCGCGGGCCGAATGGTTTACTGAACAGTCATAAACTGACAATGTCATAAACTGACAGCGGAGTGCAGTGATGACAGCGCGGTGCGGGCCACATTGCAAGGCCTGGCGGGCTGGATTTGGCCCGCGGGCCTTGTGTTTGACACATGTGCTTTAAAGAGATCAACCAAAGGACTTGTGTGCATGCCTACGGGCCTAGCCGGTGGCCATGGACAACAGGGTGGTGGGGGCACATGTGGGGAGGGGTTTGGGATGGGAATGGGGGGGATGAGGATAATTATGTGATACCATAATCCATAAAATAAAATTTAAGAAAATAAAAATAAAAAAATAAAGAAAGCGAGGAGCCACACCGGCTTCTCCTCCAACCTGCCTCTGAGCCAGGAGCCTTGGGGAGGTGGAGGGATGCCGGGGGCAGAGGGGGGAGTGGGGGGGTCTCCAGGGGCTCGGGGGAGCCGGGGGAGCCAGGGATTCTCTGCAGTCCACGTGGGCCGTGCCAGATGTAGCTCCTTTCATTTTTTTTTTTTTCTACCCATTTCTTTAAAAAAAAAAAAACTGTTATGGGTTTCCTTTCCAAAGTAGAAAAGCAGGGATGGAAAAATGAGGTTCGGTTGCTATGGAAATAGGAGTTGGCTGGGGCCTGCAGGAGCAGCAGCTGGGGTGGCCCTGTGACAGAGGGGGCTTCCGGCGGGGGAATCGGAGAGCGATGGGCTTCAGCGGGGAGGGAGGAGGAGGAAGAGGGGAGGAGAGAGGAGAGGGGGTGGGCGGTGTCAGCACACTCTGCAGCCCATGCGTTCTGCAGGCATTGAGCGTGTTTATGGAATGGGGGGTGGTGTGTGTGTGTGTGTGTGTGTGTGCGTGTGTGTGCGTGTGGCATGTGCAACCCCACGGGCCAAAAAGTAACCACCAAGAAGCAAAATAAATCCAATGCCAGCAAAAGGACAAAGTTTCACTGGCAGGTCTAGAAATCCCTGTCTGTTGGATGGCAGAAGGGGCGAGGCCTGTATGAGCCATCCTGGGGGTGGGGGACATGACTGAGCATGGCTGGGACCTCATACTCGATGCTCCCTCACCCCAATATTATCCTCACGCCTCTCCTCCAGCTGAAGCTGATGTGGGCCAGCAACACGGGCCCGGAAACCCTCACAGGGCTGGCAAGGCTCAGGGAGAGTGAGCTGGCTGCTCAGCTTCGTCTGCGCCTCTGGCGGCTGTTTCTGTGCGAGGTGGGATGGCTCCGTGACCCGGGGGCTCCGAGATTGTTTTTTTCACTCGAGGCTTCAAAGGGGTCTCCTGTTCTCAGCATCCCATTCCGGGGAGAGGCTCTGAGTAGGCCTATGGTGACTTCAGGCTTGTGCTGGAAACCTTAGCAGGGCCCGCCAGAGGGAACATTGTGCTTTTCCCACTCCTACTCCCAGTAAGAGAAACCACCAGGCCCTTCCCGCCCATCCTAATGGGGGTGAGTGGACAGGCGGACCTCACAGTCATGAAGGGACTAAAAGTTGGGATTTTCCCATTCCATATCATCTTGTTAATGTCGGTATGTGCTGTCCCCCAGAAACATGGAGAGCATCATAGAGTCAAAACTGACCAACCTTCTTGTGTCTCTTTGTGAATTTCTTTTGTCTTGGTATATATATATATATATATATATATATATATATATATATATATATAGTCAAAAATATATATAAATTTCAATATATTGGAAGTCTCAAAACGGGGAGAGGGGAGAGGAGGAATAGATTAACCAAAGTTCTTATATGCATACTAGAGGCCTGGTGCATGGATTCATGCACTGGTGGGGTCCCTTGGCCTGGGCCTGGGGGAATCAGACCAAAACCAGCAGTCCGACATCCCCTGAGGGGTCCTGGATTAGGAGAGAGTGCAGGCCAGGCCGAGGGATCCCACCAGTGCACAAATCTGTGCACCGGGCCTCTAGTGTATGTGTGTGTGTGAGTGTGTGTGTGTGTGTGTGTGTGTGTATGAAAAAAAAACAGATAAATTGAACATCAACATTTTAAAAATGTTTGTGCATGCAGCCTATAAAGGAAGGAAGCCCAACATCCCAGCAAACTGCTTCTTGGTTGCAAGAAGTCTGCTGGGAGGGACACAGCCAGTCACCCGCGAATGTCGGGGAGAATCCCTCGGAGGAAGGCACACACAACGCCTATGGTTATTGATCTGCAAAAGTTCTTAAGGACAGGACAGGATGTGCCTCTGGTCAAAGCAGGAAGAGGAAGGCCTGGAAATCAAATCAAGACTTGACAATGAATTAAAAAAAAAAAAGAAGCCCGGCCAATGGTATTAGCAGAGGCTCCCAGAGGATTGGGTAGGGAGAGGTGGTGATGGTGATGTCCCAGGAGCTCAGAGAAAAGCAGCCCGACAGAGCAGGTCTTTGAAAGCCTGCCTCCTGTCCCATGTTGTCCAGAGTGATGGGAGCGTGGGAAACCTGAGCAGCACAGGCAAACTGGAGGGCTGGCCAGTGTTCTGGAATACTCTCTCTTTTTTTTTTTTTAATGAGGGCAACTGTGATAAATATTATTTTATTTTAAATATGTTTTTACTTTATTTTATTATTTAAAAATATATAGTTCATTGCTATTTTTCCAGAGAGGAAGGGAGAGGGACAGAGAGTTAGAAACATCAATGAGAGAGAAACATCGATCAGCTGCCTCCGGCACACCTCCTGCTGGGGATGTGCCTGCAACCAGACTACATGCCCTTGACCAGAATGGAACTGGGGACCCTTGAATCCACAGGCCGACACTCTATCCACTGAGCCAAACTGGCTAGGACTAAATATGTTTTTATCGATTGATTGAGAGAGAGAGAGAAGAGAGAGAGAGAGAGAGAGAGAGAGAGAGAGAGAGAGAGAGAGAGAGAAGAGAAACATGGATCGGTTACTTTCTGCATGCCCGCTACTGGGGATTGAGCCTGCAATCCAGACATGTACCCTGCCTGGGAATAGAACCTGGGACCTCTCGGTTCATGGAACTCAGCTCAACTGAGCCACAGGGACCAGGGTCTGGAATATTCTCTTATTTTTATTTTTTTACTGATTTGAGAGAGGAAGGGAGAGAGAGAGAGAGAGAGAGAAAGAGATAGAAACATCAATGATGAGAGAGAATCACAGACTGGCCGCCTCTTGCACACCCCACACTGGGGAGGGAGCTTGAAACCTGGGCACGTGCCCTGACCGGGAGTCAAGCCATGACCTCCTGGCTCAGGGGTGGACGCTCAACCACTGACAGGCGCAGAATACTCTCTGATCAGAGGATCTCACGTCGGTCCCCAGGACAGTAGGAAGGTGCGATCATGGGTCAGTCACGTCTACCATGAGCCTGGGATGGGGCATTGCACCCGGCCTCCTGGACCCTCGGTCGCTGGGAGGACCGGAACCTGAGCCTGCCCTGGCTGCTCGGGCCATTCCCCGCGCTGCCCTCCTCTGACTCCAGGGGTGCCAGCCTCTGGCTGGAGGCAGGCTCCCCCCCCCCCCCCCCCCCCCCCGGGCTTCCCTGCGGGGAGAGGAATGTGCTGACAAGCTGGCCCTGCGTTCCCAGGCCTCTCCCCGGGGCCTGTGCGTCCTGAGCTCCTGGATTGGTGGTCTGGCTTCCTCGCGGGGCTCCTGTGGGTTTGGCGAGTCTGTCCCTTTCCGCCTGGTGAGGGACACGGGCACTGAAGGCGCTCGGCCTCCGGCTGCCAAGAACCGGCCTCGTCCGCCTCCAGCACCCCGGGGTGCTGGCTGGGAGAGGCTCTCTCTCTGAGTGCCCGGCCTCCCTCTGGACATCACCATGTAGCTCAGTGGTTCTCCACCTTCCTGATGCCGCGGCCCTTTCACACAGCTCCTCAGGGCGCGGTGACCCCCGACCATAACAGTATTTTCGTGGCTACTTCCTAACTGTGATTTTGCTCCCGTTATGAATCGTGATGTAAATCTGTGTTTTCCGTGGTCTTAGGCGACCCTGCTGGCGGTTCTCAACCTGCGGGGTCGAAACCCCTTTGACGGGGGCCGCCTAAGACCATCGGAACACACAGATAGTCACATGACGATTCATTAACAGTAGCAACAGTACAGTGAGGAAGCAGCCACGGAAATACTGTTATGGTCGGGGGTCACCACGCCACGAGGAGCTGTGTGAAAGGGTCACGGCGTCAGGAAGGCTGAGAACCCCTGACAGGTGCTCTTTGTCACGTCCATCACTCCGACCACAGCCATGTGCCCTGAGCCGGAATGAGCTGTGGGAGGCCTCCTCCACTCCCCCCCACACCCCCCCACAAACTTTTTTACAGCAACAAAAATAACTTTACAAGCCCTCTTGAATAAAAAAAAACAACAAAAACAGAATAGGGAAGAAAGAAACCCTGTGTTTGTGGGAAGATGGCGAGAACCCACAGGGGAAAAGCAGAAGGAACTGGCCAGGTTTACTCCAGAGCAGGGGAGACCCTCGAGGGGCTGCGGTCCCTGTCACCACGTACCTGACGGACGGGCAGTGGTGATGGGAAAGGGACGGGTGCGTTCCCCAGGGTTCCAGAAAAAAAAAAAAAGCCTGCCTACCAGGAGGCAGGGGAGCCAGGAGGCGGATTCTGGCTAGATACCAAAGAGGAACCGTGCAAAACAGGCTTCCTCTCATTCAAATATCATCTTCTGTGTTTTTTGTTTTTTTGTTTTTAATCAAGTGCATGAGAAACAGTGTGTGAGAAAAGCGAGTCAGAGCAGGAACGCTGGCGTGGGCCGACTGGGTTCCCCTTTCCGCTCCTCGCTACGTAAGCATGGGCAAGGGACTGAACTTTCCTCGGCCCGTGTTCTCAGCTAATAATATCCCTCCCTCAAATAGTGCTTGGCCCCGGGGCTGTGGCGAGGAGCGATGACGCCAGACACGTAACGTGCTTAGAAGAGCAGCCGGCACATGGGAAGTGCTCGATAAGGGAGGCGATGATTATTTTTTATTATGTTCTCCCTAGAGGCCCAGTGCATGAAATTCATGCACGGAGTTGGGGGTGGGGGGTGTCCCTCAGCCCAGCCTGCACCCTCTCCCAGTCCGAGACCCCTTGGGGGATGTCCGACTGCTGGTGTAGGCCCAATCCCACTCAAAATCTGGGATTTCTTGCACCTAACCGTTCACATGCCTGCCTGCTTGATCACCCCTAACTGCTCTGCCTGCCTTCCTGATGCCCCTAACTGCTTCCCTGCCTGCCTGATCACCCTCAACTGCCTCTGCCTGCCAGCCTGATTGCTCTAACCACCTCTGCTTGCTGGCCTCATTGCCCCTAACTGCCTCTGCCTCAGCCCCCACCACCGTGGCTTTGCCTGGAGGGGCGTCCGGTCTAATTAGCATATTACCCTTTTATTAGTATAGATTAGTATAATAGATACCACCTTTACTATTGAATATTTTTCTTTAAGGAGACACATTTAAAATATATATATTTTTTATTGATTTCAGAGAGGATCATTGATCGGCTGCCTCCTACTGGGGCCTGAGCCTGCAATCCAGGCATTTGCCCTGACTGGGAATTGAACATGACCTTTTGGTTCACAGGCCAATGCTCAACTACTGAGCTGTGCCGGCTGGGCAGTAGACACATTTTAAAATTTAATTTAATTTTTCAGTTAGTTTATATTTCATATTATTCTGTTGAGTTTCAGGTGGTCAGCATAGCGGGTTAGGCAATCACATACTTTACAGAGTGTTCCCTCAACATTTCCCACCCATACTTGTTACTACAATTTTATTTAGTATATTCTCTATGTACTTTACATCCCTGTGACTATTCCGTAACTATGGATTTGTACTTAAAAGACACACACACATATTTTTATTGATTCCAGAGAGGAAGAGAGAGATATTATCAATAGTGAGAGAGAATCATTGATCAGCTGCCGCCTGCATGCCCCTTACTGGGGATGGAGCCCCCAACCTGGGCAGGTGCCCTGTATCGTAATCGAACTTGGGACCCTTCAGTCCACAGGCCAACGCTCCATCCACTGAGCCATACCGGCCAGCGCTGAATTTGTACTTCTTAATCCCTTCACCTTTTTTTCCTCCTCCCAGGTAACCATCCATCTGTTCTCTGTAGCTGAGTCTGTTTCTGTTTTGTTTGTTCATTTACATTGTTCTTTAGATTCCACACATACGTGAACTCACACGGTGTTTTAAGTAGACACATTATTTGCATACATTTACTTTTAAAAAAACCCAACCAAACACACTTTTAAGTGCAAAGCCAGCAACACTTGCCACATCTAGGTGGAAACTGCAAAGGCAAACATAGAACACCGCGCTGTCACTAAGCCTGGGCTCCGGTTGCCGGTCCGAGGCCCTGGGTTCGAGGCCTGCTGCCTTCTCCACAAAGAGGAAGACGAGCCAGTGTGACGGGAACATTCCGGCACTTCCCTGAGACGTCTTCTGCTGACTGCGGTCAGAAGGCAGAGTCTGCCAAGTTCAGGAAGTGAAAGGCCAGTGTGGCTGGAGCCCCTGCTCCGGGGAGCGAGCACAGAGGGCTGCAGAGGGAGGGCCTACCCTCACGGACCACCGTCAGAAACACTTCTCAGCCCCCGGGACTCACCAGCCACAGCCCAAGGCCATTGACAGGTTCCAGAGGCCCCGCGGCCTCTCCCTTCCTTCTGCCCGAAGGCGGTTTCTGGCCCCGGGGAGGTAGGCGGGCAGGGTGCGGAACCGGCCGCAAGTGCATGTGAGCCCAGCAGGGTGGCTCAGGGGCTGAGCATCAGCCTATGAACCAGGAGGTCAGGGTTCGATTCCCGGGGTCAGGGCATAGGCCCGGGTGGCAGGCTCCATCCTCAGTATGGGGCGTGCAGGAGGCAGCTGATCCATGATTCTCTCTCATCATGGATGTTTCTCTCTCTCTCCCTCTCCCTTTCTCTCTGAAATCAATAAAAAGACATATTTAGAAAAGAAGTACAATGGGGAGGGGGAAGATACCCCAGCTTTCTTGCCTCTTTGGGGGACACACCATCTCTCCAGGGGTCTTTGGAGGAACCATGGGGTGACCCAGCCGTCACCTCCTGTGTGCCATAGGGTTTGCGGGCTTTCCTTCTTGGGCTCCATTCCCATACCCTGGCTTTTCGGGGATCCCCTTCCCAATGAGTTCCTGGCACCCAAATCCTTGCCTCATGACCCGCTTTCGGGGGAACCCCAACTGTGGCACAGTTTGAAATTCTGACGATGGGATGCAGGAGCGGCCCAACAAGAAAGTTCCATTTTTGGGGGCATTCAACACATGGCCGAGCATGCGCAATAGAGCGTCAAGGCTTAGGTATTCAATTAGATGGAAAGGTCACACTTTTTTTAAAAAAGTGTTTTATTGATTTTTTACAGAGAGGAAGGGAGAGGGATAGAGAGCTAGAAACATCAATGAGAGAGAAATATGGATCAGCTGCCTCCTGCACACCTGCTACTGGGGATGTGCCCGCAACCAAGGCACATGCCCTTGACGGGAATCGAACCTGGGACCCTTCAGTCTGCAGGCCGATGCTCTATCCACTGAGCCACACCAGTCAGGGCTCACCTCTGGTTCTTTTTGCCATTTTATCTCCAGCATCTCCCAGACTGCCTGCACACAGTAGGCTCTCAGAGACCAATGCATTTTGACCGAACCAATGAGTCAGTTCAGGGACAGCGCTTCGCTGGCAGCCATGAGAGCAGGAGTTTCAGAACGCACCACCCACCAGGCCGCCCAGTGCTCAGTGCCCCTGCTCTCTGCGGCCCCGCAGTCACCCAGGGGAACCGCAGACGGCGGTACGTTTGTCCTTGGCTCTGGGGTCAGACCGCCTGGGTTCAAGTTCGGGATCTGCCTCTTATTATCAGCAACCCTGAGCAAGTTCCCCGGCCTCTCTGAGCCCCAATGCGGTCACATAGCCCTTCCTTTCAGTGTTCCCCAAACTTCTGACATATGTGTACCTCTTCTATAATTTTCGTAACGCTGAGTACCCCTCGAACTCATGAGAACGTAGAATTAGGCGCAGCTAAGCACGGTGCAGTGCATATCCCCACCAAACTCCGGTGCAACGCGCACCCCCACCAAACTCTTCCCGTTCCCCTGGGGGTGCGCGTACCACACTTTGGGAAACATTGTATGGTGGGGAGGCAAGGTGGCGATCCCACAGGCAGCACTTAGCACCGTGTCCGGCACAGGCACGCCCTTTGTTAACATTACTTTTAAAATAAAAAAATTTTAACCCTCACCGGAGGATATTTTCCCCATTGATTTTTAGAGAGAGTGGAAGAGAGAGGGCAAGACAGAGAAAGAAACATCCATGTGAGAAAAACACATCGATGGGCTGCCTCCTGCATGTGCCCTGACCAGGGCCCCAGCCAGGGAGGAGGAGCCTGCAACCTAGGTACGTGCCCTTGACCGGAATCGAACCCAGGGCCTCTGGGTCGACAGGCCGAGGCTCTGTCTACTGAGCCAAACAGTAAATGTTACCTTTTATTGTGAACCATTGCCACGCCAGCTCGTAAGAGTTTTATGCTATCATACCCATTTTGCAGATGAGGAGACTGAGGCTAGGGCGGCTCAGTGACTTCCAGGGGGGTGTGTCCTCTAAGGGAGGGCTGGTTCTGGGGACTCGAAGCTCATGGGGGTTCCCACTTGACTGTAATGTAAATATAAGGGGTCCCTTTTATTAGCCATGAGGCACCTTACGCCGACGACTCAGCTACATTTGTCATAATGAGGGGGGCAGCCCCAGGGACCCCAGAGCTTCTGCGGGATCAGGGTAAGGAGGAATCAGTCCCCCCTCCCCCTCACACACACACACACACACACACACACACACACAGACAGACACAGACACACACACACACACACACACAGACACACACACACACACACACACACACACACAGACACTCTTCCCCACGAGTCTTCCCTCACATCCCACATCAGTGTCTTGTCTGCTCGCCGCCCACGTCCCAGCTCAGCCCTTTCAAAGCCAGCCCTGGGGAGGGAGGGTGTGGCCTGGTTATCCGGGGTTGACAGCTCAAAGGCGGCGGCCGCATTTCCTGCTTAAAAGCCACTTAGAACCCGAAGGAGAAAAGAAGAATCAGCAGTCCGGGCTGCCGCACACCCGTCCTGGGGCTTTTCCAGCCCTTTCCATCCAGGGGCCTCCGTGGCTGCTGCATGGAACCGCTTGGAAGCTTTTATTATTATTATTGTTATTATTATTATTACTATTATTATTATTATTTTAAAAACACTTTTATTGACTTCACAGAGGAAGGGAGAGGGAGGGAGAGATAGAAACATCAACGACCAGAGAATCACGGACCCGCTGCCTCCTGCACGCCCCACACTGGGGATGGAGCCTGCAACCCCGGGCCTGTGCCCTGACCGGGAATGGAACCGTGACCTCCTGGGTCACAGGTCCGCGCCCCACCACTGAGCCACACCGGCCGGGCGTGCTTGGAAGCTTTTCAACATCCAGATGCCCAGGCCTGGACCCAGACCACTCACCTCGGAGTCTCTAGGGCACCAGCCTTTAAACAACAACAACAAAATAACACGAATCCCCAAGCGATGCCAAGGTGCGGCCACGACTGAGGAGGGGGCCTCGGCCCTGCCCAGCCGGCGCTCCGCTGCAGTGGATCCGGGGCACCAGCCTCGCTTCTCTGCGTGCGGGACGTGCCGCCCCGGGCAGCGGGCACCGGGCAGCGGGCACCGGGCACCGGGCAGCGGGCAGCGGGCAGCGGGCACCGGGCGCGCTCCCCGGGGGAGGTCTGTGCGCCAGCGCCCGGGCTCCCTCTGCCCCGGGGCCCCCTCTGCCCGGGCCCCGCTGGGAGGCGCCGGGTCTCCGGGTCCCGATCGGCGCGGGGCCGCTCCGACCTCCCCGGGGATCCCTGCCCCCCGCGCCACGCGGCCCACCCCCCCAAGTTCAAGGGGAACGCCGGGGCGCGGGGATCCTACCTGGGCCGCCTGCGCTGCCCGCTAGTCCCGGGATGCGGAGGCTCAGGTTCGATCTGCCTGTCTGTCCGCCTGTCTGTCCGCCTGCCTGCCTGTCTGTGCGTCTGTGCGTCTGTGTGTCCGTCCCGGCTCCGCCGTCCTCTCTCCGGCGCCGAGCAGCGCCCGCTGGAGCGCAGCGCCACCTCGTGGCCGCGGGCGGCCGTGCGGGGCCGGGCCTGGGAGGTGAGCGCCGGTTCCCGGCGGAAATGCGCCTCCGCCTCCCACGTGGGTGGTTTTCCAAGAAGCTGGGAACCCCGGGCGCCCGGCGGGCGGGGCGGGGACGCCTTCCCTGCGCAGAGGGCGCTGCGACCTGAGCTGGCTGCTTTCTTCTTTCTTTCTTTCTTTCTTTCTTTCTTTCTTTCTTTCTTTCTTTCTTTCTTTCTTTCTTTCTTTCTTTCTTTCTTTCTTTCTTTCTTTCTTTCTTTCTTTCTTTCTTTCTTTCTTTCTTTCTTTCTTTCTTTCTTTCTTTCTTTCTTTCTTTCTTTCTTTCTTTCTTTCTTTCTTTCTTTCTTTCTTTCTTTCTTTCTTTCTTTCTTTCTTCTTCCTTCCTTCCTTCCTTCCTTCCTTCCTTCCTTCCTTCCTTCCTTCCTTCCTTCCTTCCTTCCTTTCTTTCTTCTCTCTCTCTCTCTCTCTCTCTCTCTCTCTCTCTCTCTCTCTCTCTCGACATATTTTATTGATTAAAAAAAAATATATATATATTATTGATTTTTTTACAGAGAGGAAGAGAGAGGGGTAGAGAGCTAGAAACATCGACGAGAGAGAAACATCAACCAGCTGCTTCTTGCACATCCCTAGTAGGTACATACATGCAACCAAGGTACATACATGCCCCTGACCAGAATCGAACCTGGGACCCTTCAGTCCACAGGCGGATGCTCTAGCTACTGAGCCACACTAGTCAGGTCCGCTTGCTGCTTTCTTTAGTGGGTACAGAGGGGCAGCCAGGCCCTGGGCCTGGCCTGGCATCCATCCTGGGATTTCCCTGGCGGGTCCCTGGGACCTTCTCTTTCATCCAGAAGTTTTCAGGACACCCCGATTGGGCAGAGCCTTTCTTTGAGATAGGCAGGAAACCTTAGAAGACGCCAGGAGCCGGCCCACGTGGCTCAGTGGTTGAGCCTTGGCCTATGAACCAGTGGGAGGCGTGCAGGAGGCAGCTGATCCATGATTCTCTCTCATCCTGGATGTTTCTCTTTCTCCCTCTCCTTTCCTCTCGGAAATATATACCGAGTGGCCAGATTATCATGATCTCTGAATGCATAATAATTTGGCCATTCAATGTGTGTGTGTGTGTGTGTGTGTGTGTGTGTGTGTTTAAGACATTCCAAAACGGGATTATCAAAACGGTGGACTCTTAAGTATTTACATTTCACTTATTTGTTTCACAAATGCTAACTGAGTGGCCGCTAGGACCCAGACACTTTCCTATCACCAGGGCTACGATGTAGACCTCAGCACCCCCACCTGCCTGCGCCTGCTGCATCCACATTGAAGGCAACAAATTCACATCGCAAATGAACGCAGTGCCACGGACCTGAGCTCTTCCCGGGATAAACACAAGATTTATATTAAAAAACAAATCAGAGTGGCCTGGTGCTGGGATCCAAGGTCTGCCACGTTGGACGGGGCATGTCCTTTTGTAATCCCGGGAGCTTATCTCTGGGGCGACCTTGGGGGTCACGTGGCCAGTGGGAAGATTAGAGACGCTTTGTGAAAACCAGGCCTGTGCCCACCCTCCCTCCCACCCCCACCCTGCGTTTTCGGCCCCTCTGTCCTGGTGTGATCTGGTCAGAGTGACCATCAGGGGCAGAGGAGGAGGGACAGGAGGGAACACCTGTGGGCAGGGCCTGGCAGGGCAAAGGACACACGTGTGTGCGCGCGCGCGCGCGTGTGCGCGTGTGTGCGTGTGTGCGTGAGTGTGTGTGCGTGTGTGAGTGTGTGTGTGTGTGTGTGTGTGTGTGTGACAGGCCGGAACCAGCCTGCTCACGGTGAAGGAGAATCGGTCAGAGAAATGCTGACAGCCCAGGAGGAGCACACACTTCCCCTTCGGTCACCTGGAAGTGACCCCGGGTCACGTGGGGACCTCTCTGGTTCCAGCCCCAGCAGGAACTCCCTCCCCCACCCCACACTGGGCCCCGCAGCACAGCGGGCAAAGTCCTGGATTCCAGCCTCCGGGGTTCTGACGCCAGGAGTCACCTGATGAGGTGAAAGCTTCCTGATGACTTTCCCCTCCCAGTCCTCCCAGCGTTCTTCTCAATCCTCTGATCACACAGCTTTGGAATCGGCTGTCATCCACCGGTCTGCTTTCTCTACGGGCGATCCCCGAGAGGGACAGCTTAGGGTCTGACGGGTGGAAGTTGTGTCATTCATAGTAACAATACCAATCTAGACATCATTTCTTAGGTTATGTCTAAATTAGTATATTATTATTATTATTATTATTATTATTATTATTATTAGAGCCCATGAGAAACGCTCTCTTCCAAAATACTTTTATCATCTGGCTTTTAGGACTTCTTTGTTTTCAGGGGGCATTTTTAAAGATAAGTTCATATTTATGTTAGGAGAGGTAGCCTATTTTTAGTAGGAGAGGGCTGATTTATCTTCTAGGGATGCTCCGTTAAGAAGCGTGAGAATATTCTATTGGCCAAAGTGGATGGAGCTAGAAATGGGGGCGCCCTGGCCCAGGGATGGCAGGACCTCGCTTTCTGTGGGGTGCTTTGGGCTGAGGACTCTCCTGCCTACAGTCAGAGCTCTGCACACAGCCCTCTCTGCCTCCACATTCTGGCCTACTCCAGTACAATTCAGGAAGGTTCTGGAAACTGCACCGATATGGTATTTTGGGGCTGGAACACCAGGTGTTCCCCTGGGGAGGAAGACTTCCCCGGATATATATATATATATATTTAAATACATTTTATTGATTTTTTACAGAGAGGAAGGGAGAGAGATAGAGAGTTAGAAACATCGATGAGAGAGAGTCATTGATCAGCTGCCTCTTGCACGTCCCCCACTGGAGATGTGCCCGCAACCAAGGTACATGCCCTTGACCGGAATCGAACCCGGGACCTTTCAGTCCGCAGGCTGACGTTCTGTCCACTGAGCCAAACCGGCTTCGGCTTCCCCGGATTCTTTGTTGGCGCCGAAGAACGGATCCACAGAGGGAAGCTGGAATAGCAAAGGTGGAGATTGACTGAAGAACAAGTGCAGACTCCACGTGGGGAGGGGGAGAGAGTCCCACCGAGTTCCTTTTCCCGGCTGATAAAGGCTGCAGTTTTTATGCCTCGATATCCCCTCTGATTGGTCACCATTCCTCTTTGATTTGGTCACTATAGCAACTCCTGAGCTCAAAGGTCAAACCTCACTTGGGACCTGTGAGGTTATCTATCCTCCTTTAGCTACTCCCAGTTCCCTTGTCTTGTGGAAATGGAACTGCTGCCTCTCCTGACTCCCTTGTCTTATGGAAAATACCTTTAAAATATATATATATATAATTGATTTAAAAAAATATTTTATTGATTTTTTACAGAGAGGAAGAGAGGGGGATAAAGAGTTAGAAACATCGATGAGAGAGAAACATCGATCAGCTGCCTCTTGCACACCCCCTACTGGGGATGTGCCCGCAACCAAGGTACATGCCCTTGGCCGGAATCAAACCCGGGACCTTTCAGTACGCAGGCCGACGCTCTATCCACTGAGCCAAACCGGTTTTGGCTATATAATTGAATTTTTTACAGAGTGGAAAGGAAAGAGATAGTTAAAAACATCCATGAGAGAGAATCATCCATCAGCTGCCTCCTGCACATCCCCCACTGGAGATGTGTCCACAACCAAGGTACACGTTCTTGGCCAGACTCAAATCTGGGACCCTTCAGTCTGCAGGACGATGATATATCCACTGAGCCACACCAGTCAGGGCAGAAATGTACCCTTTTGTAATTCTGTAGCCCTGTGTTTTTTTCCATGGGACCTTCCGCCCCCTTAATTTGAAAAATTCCCTAAGCCTGTCTATTTCACCCCCCCCAATTTCCCATTTCAGCCCGACCCCCCAAATGGAACCTTGTGCCACATGGCTCAACAAACAGCTGCTGAGCCAAATGAGGGGCAGGTGTGCTTCTTTTGTTTGTTTGCGTGAGAAGCAGGAGAGAGAGGATTTTAAATGACCTTAAAAACCGGGACCAGATGGCAAATAAGCCCCCAGGCTCTTGGCAAACAGGTTTTATTTATATTTTCATTTGAATGATCTTTATAATTAAAATTTTTTTTTTTCCCCTTAAATGAGCATACAGTAAATCTGACTGTTTAAAATGTCGGCGTTCAGTCCCATGGATGTTAGCACAGGTATGGATTTGTGGAACGGCCACCACCAGGCAGCCAAGGAGCAGCAAGAAGAAAAACACAAACCCTTTCGCCATCATGCTGTTCTCCCTCTTCGTGGCTTTCGCCTCTTTGCGAAGGTTACATACATGAATCAAACAGTAGGTGACCTTTGGAGTCTGGCTTCCTGTCACTCAACACGATGCCTTTGAAAGTCCTCATACCTGTTACGCGTACACGTATTGATAGATTGTTCCTTTTTATTGGCGGGTAGTATTCTTTAAAAAAAAAAAAAAATATATATATATATATATATATATATTTTATTGATTTTTCACAGAAAGGAAGGGAGAGGGATAGAGAGTTAGAAACATGGATGAGAGAGACACATTGATCAGCTGCCTCCTGCACACCCCATACAGGGGATGTGCCTGCAACCAAGGTACATGCCCTTGACTGGAATTGAAGCTGAGACCCTTCAGTCTGCAGGCCGACGCTCTATCCACTGAGCCAAACCGGCTAGGGCCGGGTAGTATTCTGATGTGTGACTGTATCAGAGTTTGCTTCTCCACTCACATCCGAGTTGTTCCCGGGTGTGTGTGTTTTTTTAAAGGCATTTGTTTGTTTATTTAGCATCCAAGGATACTTTTTCATGGTTGTTGTTTTGTTTTTTTTTAAGAGAGAGGGGAAGATAGAAATATCGATGTAAGAGAAACGCATCGATTGGCTGCTGCATGTACATGCCCTTGACTGAAATAGAATCCAGGACTCTTCCGTCCATAGGCCAACACTCAATCCACTGAGCCAAACCAGCTAGAACCAGTTCTTTTCTTTTCTTTTTTCTTTTAATTTCTTTCCACATATTTTTATTGATTTCAGAGAGGAAGGGAGAAGGATAGAAAGATAGAAACATAGATCATGAGAGGGAATCATTGATAGATGCATTCTGCACCCTCACACTGGGGATCAAGCCCGCAACCTGGGCATGCATGTGCCCTTGACCGGAATCGAACCCAGGACCCTTCAGTCTGCAGGCGGAGCTCTATCCACTGAGCAAAACCAGCTAGGGCATGCTGTTCCCAGTTTTTGATTATTAATAAAGCTGCTCTAAGTATCAATGGACAGGCTGTTGTGCAAGTGTAGGTTTTCGTTTACTTGGATAAAGTTATGGATGCAACGTGTTCCCAATCCCCCTTACCCCCTCCCCATTTCCAGCCCCAATTGACGAGTTGAAGCCTCAACCCCCAGAGTGACTGCACTTGGAGACAGACCTGCAAGGAGGTAATTGAGGGTAAATGAGGCCCTAACCTCACTGAACTGGTGTCCTTGTGAGAAGAGGAAGAGCCCTAACCGGTTTGGCTCAGTGGACAGAGCATTCGCCTACAGACTGCAAGGTCCCAGGTTCGATTCTGTTCAAGGGCATGTAGCTTGGTTGCAGGCACCACCCCAGTAGGGGGTGTGCAGGAGGCAGCTGACTGGTGTTTCTTTCTCATTAATGTTTCTAGCCCTGTATTCCTCTCCCTTCGTCTCTGTAAAAATCAATAAAAATATATTTAGAAGAAGAAGAAGAAGAAGAAGAAGAAGAAGAAGAAGAAGAAGAGATCTCAGTTCTTCCTTTCTCTCCCTTTCTGTGGGAGCACCGAGGACAGGCACCCAGGGGCCAGTCACCTGTAAACCAGGAAGAGAGCGCTCGGCAGGAACCGAGTTACCCAGCACCTTGACCTTGGACTCCGGCCTCAGGCCTTGCGGGAAAAGAAATGCCTGTGGTTTCAGCCATCCAGCCGCAGCCGGCGGGGGCTGTTATGGCAGCCTGAGCTGGCGGGTGCAGCCAGCATTCTACGGCAGGTGCACGTTTAGCTCTAGAAGATCCCGGCAAAGGTTTTCTCCCCAGAGGCTGCGCCATTGCGCCTTCCCGCGAGCAGCACGTGAGCACTGCAGGAGCCCCGCCACCTCGCCAGCGGCCGGCACTGTCAGCAGGGTTAGCGCCTGGTGTGATGTGAACACATTTAAAAAAAAAAAAAAAAAAATATATATATATATATATATATATATATATATATATATATATATATATATATATATATATATATATATTTTATTGATTTTTGTACAGAGAGGAAGGGAGAGAGATAGAGAGTTAGAAACATAGATGAGAGAGAGAGAGAGAGAGTCATTGATCAGCTGCCTCTTGCACATCCCCTACTGGGGATATGCCCGCAACCAAGGTACATGCCCTTGACAGGAATAGAACCCGGGACCTTTCAGTCCCCAAGCCAACGCTCTATCCATTGAGCCAAACCGGTTTCAGCGTGAACACATTTTTGAGGGCTGTGTTTTGTAGGTAGTAAAAGCGAAGGACACAGTTTCCAGCTGTAAGTATTTATTTGTTTATTTAACATTCGAGGATATTTTTTCATTGATTTATTTTTTATTTTTAAAATATGTTTTATTGATTTTTTTAAATAGTTTTAAAAAAATATATTTTATTGATTTTTTTACTGAGAGGAAGAGAGAGGGATAGAGAGCCAGAAACATCGATGAAAGAGAATCATTGACCAGCTGCCTCTTGCACTCCCCCCACTGGGGATGTGCTCACAACCAAGGTACATGCCCTTGACTGGAATCGAACCTGGGACCCTTCAGTCTGCAGGCTGATGCTCTATCCACTGAGCTTATTGATTTTTTATAGAGAGGAAGAGAGGAATAGAGAGTTAGAAGGTCACAGTTTCACAAAGGATGCCTCAAGAGGTCGAATCAGGGAGTCATTTATTAAAGGCCGGGGGCATGCGAGGGGCTAAAGCGCTCCAGATCTCACAGCCCCAGACAGCTCGCCACCTCTGGCTTATATGGCAGGCTATCACAAAGGTGTCGTTACATCTTTGGGCCTGGAATGAGGAACCTGTTTCGTGAGCAAGTTGGTTATCTAAAGTACCTAAGGATCCCTGAATCCACAGAAACAACACGTTATCTGGGGCCACCGGGGCCATTTAGAATAACTGTGCTGTCCAGATTCCGGGCCCACTGAGTCAATCAGAATGCGTTATCTGTAGCTACCGAGGCAATGTAGGACTGTTCTGATTCCGGGCCCACTGAGTCAGCCGGAATGCACTCTCTGCAGGCATGAGGCAGTTTGGGATAATGGGTCTGTCCTGGGTCCCAGGAGAATGGGCCTCAGTGACCAGTGAGATCACCATCCATGGGACACTCACACCATCATTCCTGGAGTGCTGGGACAGCATACCTGAGCTCAGAAAATCAAAACAGCTTTCTATTGTTTTAGCAAACAAGCTAGTCCAGAAGCCAAACAGCAGTTCCCACTGAGATGATGGAATCATACTTCAGGGAGTTGGGGTGCCATCCTTTGGGGTTGTCCTTCCCCATTTCTATTTCCTTGTCTTTTTTCTTCTTCTTTTTTTCTGGCCTCCTTCTATTCCCAGGGCAACGTCTCCTGGGCTGGGCCAGCTCACGGGCTAAAGCAAATCTACTTCTGATGAGACAGTGGAGGAAGAGGGTGGTGTGGGCAGGGCGGCCTCCTGGGCCCAGTGATTCATTTCCAAGCCCCATGGTATCCTCTCGAGTGCTCAGTAACACCGGAGAAGGGGCTCCCGTTTTAATCTCACACCGGGCCCCACAAATCCCGTAACGGGTCCCTGGCAGGGCCAGGCTTCTCACCCTCTTCACGTAGTCTAAACCAGTGGTTGGCAAACTGCAGCTGAGAGCCACAGGCGGCTCTTTGGCCCCTTGAGTGTGGCTCTTCCACAAAATACCGTGACCTGGGCGAGTCTATGTTGAAGAAGCAGCATTAGAAAAAGTTTACGTTTAAAAAATGTGGCTCTCCGAAAAAATGTCAGTTGTTGTCCTGTTGATATTTGGCTCTGTGGACGAATGAGTTTGCCGACCACTGGTCTAAGCTCACCTGGGGTTTCACTGGCTCTGGGGATCCTGCTGCCTGCCTCCTGTGCTGACTGGAGTTAAGCATGATTACGGTGGAAGCTTGCCCGGCTGGTGTGGCTCAGTGGTTGAGCATCGGCCCAAGAACCAGGAGGTCGCTGGTTCGATTCCTGGTCAGGGCACATGCCCGGGGTTGCAGTCTTGATCCCTGGTGGGGGGTGTGTGCAGGAGGTAGCCCATCCATGATTCTCATCACGGATGTTTCTCTCTCTCTCTCCCTCTCCCTTTGAAATCAATAATAATAAAAAAAATACTTAAGAAAAGGGTGGTTGGTGAATATAAACAGAGCAACGTGTAACACCTGCCTGATTCTTTTAATCACCTGCATGTTTGTTCACCCCTGGCATCCACGGCCTTAGGACTCCCTGGGTGGGGTGAGCTCCACGCTGGGGGGTCTGTGAGTCCCGGCACCGAGTGACCCCGAGAGTGACCCTGCCGGGACCGGGAGAGGCAGCCGCAGCGAGTTGCGTAGTGACCGGGCTTTCCTTCCGTGTGAACAAAAGGGCCGCTGTTTACAGGTCACTAGGTGGGGGGACTGTCGGCAGAGGAGTTCAAGGTTACACACAAGGGAATTCTTCCTGCAGGGGAGCTCGGTTCTGGGAACTGGCCCGGTTAACCCAGAGGGGCAGCCCTCCAGGCCCTGCCCACCCCACCGAGGGCGTGTGTGTGTGTGTGTGTGTGTGTGTGTGTGTGTGTGTGTTCTTTATGCGAATTGGCCTCGGCGTCCCCCTGGGACCATAGAAACCAAGCCAGTTCCCTTTCCACAGTGCCCGGAGGAAGTTATATAACCCTGGTCTCTGCCGATCAGCCACCGCACAGACCCTTTGGGGACCGTCCAGGGTGCCCTGCATCCTCCTGAGATGGGATGCCACGTGAGCAAGACCGCCCCGGTGGCCGGGGAGCCCCAGGCACCCCGAGAGCAGCCCCCAGGAGAAGATCCCGGGCTGGGGGCCGGCCCCGAGGCCGAGGCTGGCAACGACACCCCAATGAAGGACGGCACCCCCGAGCCTCAGAGCTGAGCTGTTCTCCCTGGAGTCGGACCCGAGCCTCATCCCTGGAGCTGCCTTTGGCCCTTGAAGCCTGTGACCAGCCCCGTCCTGAGAGGCCCCGCAGAGGGGGAGTGAGGACTGCCCGATGTGGGGACGGAGGCCCCAGAAGGCACCCCCCTTCAGCAGGCTGCCTCTGGGCACTCTGGAGGACCAGAGGCCAGGCCGAGGGGAACTCCGAGCCCGGGGACCAGGCAGCCTCTCCCCATGGATTGCCCGCAGCGTCTGCAAGCTGATGAGCCCCCGGGAAGACTGCTCGGGCCCCGGGACTTGGCTGCTGAGCTGCGCCTGTCCAGCACCCCACCCGCCTCCTGTCTGACCGTGAACGCTCGGTGGGTGGTCCATCAGGTGGGCGGCTTCCTCTCGCTCTTCCTCAGAAGCTGCTGACAGTCCGTGTCCGCCACAGGAAGGCTCAGGGGGCAGCTCTCCCCACCCTGAGCGTGTGAATAATGTGATGCTTCACGTGGAGGACTGGGCATGGCCGTGGGAGCCATCAGATCCGCGGTGACCCTGTAGGGGGCGGGGAACGGGGCCCAGGCCCCCCCAGAGCGGAGCCACTCGGAGGGCTGGAGGGGAGGCAGGAGGAGAGACTCTGCTTTCTGTTTTGTTTTGTTTTTAACCCCCAGGGAAATGTCCCTCGGCTCACATCGGTGTCTCCTCACATCAAACACCTGGCAGTGAGCCCTCATGCACCCGAGCTCGGTGCCCAGCCTTCCAGAATATTCCGCTGTTTGCTAACACGTCTGTCACCTGTCTCCCCACCCCCTGCGTGCGTTTCGTCTTTAATTCGGCTCAGCAGCGTTTTGATCGGAGATCCAATGGGCGTGTTTGCAGATAAAGGGTGACACCCGCCGCGGGAGGAGGCCTGGGGAGGGGGCGCAGAGGGTGGGCGGGCGGGGGTGATTCTGTGGAAGAGGGGGGAGGAGAGGGCCGCTTTCCTGCGTGCCAGGCCCGTGCTCGGAGCCGCCACCTCGTTCCCATTGCACAGACGAGGAAGTCGAGGTACGGAGGGGTTAGGGACTAGCGTGAGTACGGCCAGCCCCCAGCAGGCGGCTCCTGGGTATGCTGTTCACCACTGCCCAGTCCTGCGTCAAGTGTGTGTGTGTGTGTGTGTGTGTGTGTGCATGTGCGTGTGTATGTGTCTATGTGTGTGTGTATGTGAGAGAGTGTATGCGTGTATGTGCATGTGTATATACGTGTGTGAGTGTGTGCATGTGCATGTGTGTGTATGTGTATGTGCATGTGTGTGTATGTGTGTGTGTGTGTGTATTTCCATGAATAAAGGGAAATCCAACTTCCAGAACATCCGGACGGGGGTGGTGGGGGGAGGGGGAGAGGCTAAAAGTGTTAATACTTTCCCTCTCACCTCCCAATGTATTTGAGGCTGGGCTAATACCCAAAGCCACAGGAGACAAATTGAACACATACGAAGGGAAAAGGTACATAGGCGTGATTAGCCCAGGAGAATCCTAAAGACAGCGAGGCCACATTACGTATATAAGACGCTTTTGGACAAAAGGGAAGGTGGCGGGGCGGGGTGTTAGATTTCAGAAGGGAGAATGGGGGGTGGGTGAGGGAGCGGGGAGCACCCGTGCGGGGGATTGGGAAACGGAGGGACAGGGACACGGAGGCACGGAGCTCACAGCCGCTGTCCCAGGCCCTCCCGCTCCCAGCTCAGCTCCCCCGGGCTGAGGGGCACCCTCCGATCGCCCTCCCGCTCCCAGCTCAGCTCCCCCGGGCTGAGGGGCGCCCTCCGATCGCCCTCCCGCTCCCAGCTCAGCTCCCCCGGGCTGAGGGGCACCCTCAGACCTCCTTCCTGGAGTGGGTTTCTCGGTGGGAAGCGATGGGGCAGGTAAGCGGGAGGTCCAAAGTCCTGCTTTCTCAGTAAAGAGCTTAAAACCGGGATCTCAGAGAGGCGGCTTCGGGGGGCCAAGCTGGGCCCCGTCCCGAGGAGCTGTCTCTGCTCCTGTGAGTCCGCCTGCTGTAGAGAGAAGCAGGCCATGGCCGGCTGGAGTCACCCACTGCCAGCCGGGGGGATGCGACTGCCTGGGGGGACCTTTATTTTCACTCGGGCGGTGGGTGGGGGGCAGAGGGAGGTGGAGACGGAGGGGGAGGAAGAGGAGGGAGAGACTGAGAGAGGCCGCAAGCTCCCGCAGGGACCCTCCTGCTTTTGCCATGAAAGCCCGAGAAGGCGAAAAGAACAGGATTGTTTGCGACACCTCTGGGGGGAAGAGGAGGTGGGGCGGGAGGACAGGCTGTGAGCAGTTCAGCCCTGAGCGGGGACTGCGAAAGGGCCCTTTGGCATCAGCAGAGCCTCCCGAAGGGCCCCCCATCCCCCCGGGCTGGCCGGGAGCCTGGGTGCCCTCGGGCAGCACCCTCTCCCCGGGCCAGGAGACAGGAGACCGGCCTGGGCACGCAGCTGGGGACCAGGAAGCTCGGGCTTCTTTCTACAGCTTCCTGGGGCTAGGCCCGGCTCTGGAAGCTGCTTTCAAGTGTGTGTGTGTGTGTGTGTGTGTGTGTGTGTGTGTGTGTGTCTGTGTGAAGCTGTAGCTTCCTAATGAAGCAGGCTTGTTGTTCAATTCACCTCCCTAATTAAAAAATATATATTCTTATTGATTTTTAGAGAAGAAGGGAGAGAGAGAGATAGACACATCAATGATGATAGAGAATCATTGATCAGCTGCCTCCTGCACATCCCCTAATAGCTTGCATCCCAGCCATGTGCCCTTGACTGGAATCAAAATTGGGACCCTTCTGTCCACAGGCTGATGCTCTATCCACTGAGCCAAACCAGCTAGGGCTGTATGTTGTTTTAAAATATTTTTGAGTTTTGCCCAGCTGGTATAGCTTAGTGGTTGAGCATTGACCTATGAACCAAGAGTTCACGGTTTGATTCCCGGTCAGGGCACAGGCCCAGGTTGCAGGCTCCATCCCCAGGGTGGGACGTGCAGGAGGCAGCTGATCCATGGATGATTCTCTCTTATCATTGATGTTTCTATCTCTCCCTCCCTCACCCTTCTCTGAAATCATTACCAATATTTTTAAAAAATACTTTTGGGTTTTAATACACACATGAAAAAGTGAATGCATCCAATTCATTCAATGAACTTCCAGGAAGCCGCAGAGAGACTTGTAAGAAGTTTCTTTGCAGAGTTTGGATTTGTAAACTTACTAGCTAAAGAGAAATGGTGGCTAAAGTTAGTTCTGGGAAAGGAGCACTAGAGGGCAATACAGGCAAAGGAATAAAGAGCCAGCGCCACCAGACAGTGGTCCAGGACAGCGGATGCCCTGCAGGTTCTCTGAGATGCAAGGGATTCTGGGAAGTTCCCTAGCCATCAGCAGTGCCTATGCCGGGCTTAGCAAGCAGGGAGGTGCCTTGCTACGGTCATTCCCTAACTCTACGGTCATTCCCTAACTGTGCTGGTCAGTACTTTCAGGTGCAAGGCAGACAGCCTGTGCGGGTCCCATGTCTACAGTTCTGCACTGGTAATTCCACCACGTGTCTACATCACTGCACCAGGGACTCCACTGCATGTCTGCAGTACTGCACCCTGGTGCTGAGCTAAGAAATGGGGCAGGTCACCAATCATAGTTTTTATGATCCAGAATGACCAAAGAGCCGAGGCCACGAGTCCCACCCACGCCGTTACCCCCTGGTCGTCATTCTTGGTGGAAGCCAGCTTGTATTGAAGTCCTCAATTGTAGTCCTGGCCAGGTAGCTCAGTGGGTTAGGGTGCCATCCTGCTATGCCAAGGTTTGGTCTCCAGCCAGAGCATATAGAAGAATCAACCAACGAATCAATGAATGCACAAATAAGTAGAACCACAACAAGCCTCTCTCTCTCTCTCTCTCTCTCTCTCTCTCTCTCTCTCTCTCTCTCTCTCTCTCTCTCCCTCTCCCTCTCTCTTCCTCATCAATAAATTAAAAATAAAATAAAGTACTCTGTTGTGTCAGGGCCCCTGCTCCGCGGCACACAGCCCAAGGCAGAGTCCCCGAGGCCAGTGACCTGGTCAGGACGAAGCCATGGGCAGGGCCCACCATGGAGCGGTGTGCCCACCTGAGAGCAGACATTGGCAATGCAGCGGGGCTGAGCTCCAAGTTCAGGGTGAACCTGGGGAGAGAACACTCACCCAGGGAAAGCCGAGCCAGGAGGAGGTGGGTTCCGGCTCTTCTCCTCTTAGAAAGGAAGAGGTCCCCCCCACCCTTCCCCCTCAGTCCCCACCCCATGTCCTTCCTCAGGAGCTGGCTCAGAAAAACCCGGCTTCTGCCCATGGAAACACAGATTCAACAAGACTCAATCCCAATCTGAATGCATTCTGGCCCTTTTCATACCATGGCTGGAGTGCTAAATGCTCCATATTGCCACACGCTCTAGGGCAGTGAGGCGTCAGGAAAGCACGAGAAATTCTCCCCGGGAAGCGGGTTTGTGCCAGGGGAGGGCCACCCACGCCTTCCTCTGAAGCGGAGGGTCTGAAGGTGGCATCTTTTCCTTAAACACTCTGAAATCTGCAGGAGGAGACAGCTTCTCGAAGCTTGCGTGAGTTCTGAGCCAACAGGGATCGCAGGAGTCAGCGCTTGGGGGATTTCCTCGATCTGTCCGGCCGTCAATCTTCCATCAATTCTTCTTAAAAAATGTAACGAACGTTCTGTGCTTACCGTGTGCCAGCCTTCGTGGCGGCCGTGGAGATCCGTGGTGAGGCCGAGGAGATGCAGTTTCATCCATCAGGTGGCCTCAGCCTTGTGGGACACACATTCAACGATCAAATGGATACACGTGAAATTCCGGCTGTGACAAGTGCGTGGAACCCACCACGGGTGTGTGTGATGTGTGTGTGTGTGTGTGTGTGTGTGTGGTGTGTGTGTGTGGTGTGTGTGGTGTGTGTGGTGTGTGTGTGGTGTGTGTGTGGTGTGTGTGTGGTGTGTGTGTGGTGTGTGTGTGTGGTGTGTGTGGTGTGTGTGTGTGGTGTGTGGTGTGTGTGTGGTGTGTGTGTGTGTGGTTTGTGTGTGTGTGTGATGTGTGTGGTGTGTGTGTGTGTGTGGTGTGTGTGTGTGGTGTGTGTGTGTGGTGTGTGTGGTGTGTGTGGTGTGTGTGTGGTGTGTGTGTGGTGTGTGTGTGTGGTGTGTGTGTGTGGTGTGTGGTGTGTGTGTGTGATGTGTGTGGGGTGTGTGTGTGTGTGTGGTGTGTGTGTGTGTGATGTGTGTGGTGTGTGTGGTGTGTGTGTGTGTGGTGTGTGTGTGTGTGTGATGTGTGTGGTGTGTGTGGTGTGTGTGTGTGGTGTGTGTGTGTGTGGTGTGTGGTGTGTGTGTGTGATGTGTGTGGGGTGTGTGTGTGTGTGTGGTGTGTGTGTGTGATGTGTGTGGTGTGTGTGGTGTGTGTGTGTGTGTGGTGTGTGTGTGATGTGTGTGGTGTGTGTGTGTGTGGTGTGTGTGTGTGTGTGATGTGTGTGGTGTGTGTGTGTGATGTGTGGGGTGTGTGTGTGTATGTGTGTGTGGTGTGTGTGTGTGTGATGTGTGTGGTGTGTGTGTGTGTGTGTGTGTGTGGTGTGTGGTGTGTGTGTGTGTGGTGTGTGGTGTGTGTGTGTGTGTGTGTGTGTGGTGTGTGTGGTGTGTGTGTGTGTGGTGTGTGGTGTGTGTGTGTGGTGTGTGGTGTGTGTGTGGTGTGTGTGTGTGTGGTGTGTGGTGTGTGTGTGTGGTGTGTGGTGTGTGTGTGTGTGGTGTGTGGTGTGTGTGTGTGTGTGTGTGTGTGTGTGGTGTGTGTGGTGTGTGTGTGTGTGTGTGTGGTGTGTGTGTGTGGTGTGTGGTGTGTGTGTGTGGTGTGTGTGTGTGTGTGTGTGTGTGTGGTGTGTGTGGTGTGTGTGTGTGTGTGGGGTGTGTGTGTGTATGTGTGTGTGGTGTGTGTGTGGTGTGTGTGTGGTGTGTGTGTGGTGTGTGTGTGGTGTGGGGCTGCCTGCTCACAGAGGCCTGGGAGAGAATGTGCTTGTAGCGGCTGTCCATGCTTTGGGGTCTTAGAATTTGCTCCCAGCTCCTGGAGGCACCCTGGCGGTGGGCGCCAAAGCATCTGAGCATCAGTGGGCGCCTCAGGCTGCCTTGTTTGTGTTCCTCCCCTGGGCGTCCCCGCTGCTCACTTAGGAGAAATCTGCCCGGAGACAGAAGAGGGAAAATGAGGAGAAGCCTCGGATTGGCTGTCTTTTAACCTGCGTTCCTTTCTTTTGTTTGTGTCACTGGGAAAAAAAAAAAAAATATATATATATATATAATTCACACACCGTCAAGTTCACTCTTTGAAAGCGTTCCCTTCAGTGGTGTTTAGTATATTCATAGGGTTGTGCATCCATCCATTGAAAAAAAAATAGTGCCACTTTTTCCTTTCTTGTGTTCATCGTGTGTGTTTATTTACTTATTGGACAAACTTTATCTTTTTTTTTTCCATTACAAAAATTTTCAAACTTCTGCGTGAATTGTGGTAAGGGAAGCTTCAGCAGTTATGAAACTGGCTGGTCTCCCTCCCCACGAGGCGATGGTGAAGCCAATCTCAGATATCATATCATTTCAACCGCTGAGAGTACATTATGACTCTGCTGTTTAAGAATACAAGAATGTGCCGAAACCGGTGTGGCTCAGTGGATAGAGCGTCGGTCTGTGGACTGAAAGGTCCCAGGTTCAATTCCGGTCAGGGGTATGTACATCGGTTGTGGGCACATCCCCAGTAGGGTGTGTGCAGGAGGCAGCTGGTCCATGTTTCTCTCTCATCAATGTTTCTAGCTCTCTGTCCCTCTTCCTTCCTCTCTGTGGAAAATCAATAAAATATATTATATATATAAAAAAAGAATACAAGAATGGAACTATCAACCAAAAAATATTAACTATCATTAAAAAAATATATATAGATTGATTTCAGAGAGGAAGGGAGAGGGAGAGAATGAGATGGTCAAGGACTTGAGTCTCTTGCCTCCACGCCTGTTTGCAGAGCATCTCCAGCCGGAATAGGAATCCGGGCCCCTTGTGATGGCAGAGAAGTGTCATTGGCCCTGATTCCCCCACGGAGTCCAGCCCCGGACGCTGCGATGTCTCCATCACATGTTCAAAACATAGCTTCCCTCCGTGGCTGCTTAACTATCATGTACTTTGAAGACCCCAGCCCTCAATTCCAGTGAGATGCAGCCCTAGGCCAGCGTTCACATTTACCAGAATCCCGCAGGTAACAGCCGGATTCCATGAGCATCTCCAAGTCAGAATCTGCTGTGGAAGAAAAAACAAAACAAAACACAAAAACACAAAAACCCCACACGCCCTCTTCTCTCCACATTTGCCCCGCAGCCAGGCTGACACCACAGAAATGGAAAACAATCGCACAGGCATAAAGTTCTATGACGAAAAAACTTGTGGAAACGAAAAATGGATTAGTTTTTGGGAGGGACAGCATTTCTTCTGACAGCACTGTATTTGGGAAAAGGATTCTAGCGTCTGAGGTTATTAAGGTCATTAAAAGTAGCTTTGGTTTTTTTTTGTTTTTTTGAGGAGAAGAATGGAGGCTCTCAAAAACCTACTTCCCTCCCCCCATTCTCCTTCAAATCTGTAATAAAGTTAATCATCAATTGAAAGCCAGAAATGATATTGGAAAATCATTTCTTTTCTTTTTTTTAACCAAAGGAAACTATTATAATTTAAAAGGGTGCAAATGAAACCATACATTTTCAGAGGGAGATCAATGAAAAGCACTTTATTAGCAAATATAAATCACTTTTTAATTTCAGATGCAACACGACTCTTTTTTTTTTTTTTCTTCCAGTTTCATGGAAATTGATTGGTACACCTGCAGAGAAAAGCAGCTTTATCATCTCGTTATCAGCCAATTAATATGCAGGCCTCAATGTGAATACTATTCCAGCTAACGAGAAATGGAGGGTTTTATTGAAGTCTTAATAGGCCGGGCGGAGCTGCGGTCCTCCCGGCGAAATGAGGTCAGCCGAGGGGAGAACGCGCAGAAGCACAGAACTTGGGCCGGGCGGGATCAGAAACAAGTCCTCTAACTCTTTGGGCTGCGGAGAAACGGGAAACAGAGGGACGTGTCTAAAAGCAAGGGGGGCTGCTCTATGGAAGGAACATTGGAACCATCAGGTTTTATTTAAAAATTTTTTTTTTATTGTTTTCAGAGAGAGGAAGGGAGGGGGAAAGAGAGATAGAAACATCAGTGATGAGGGGGAATCATGGATGGGCTGCCTCCTACACGCCCCACACTGGGGATGGAGCCCGCAACCCGGGCCTGGGCCCTGACCGGGAATCGAACCGTGACCTCCTGGTTCCTAGGTGGACACAACTGTTCAACCACTGAGCCATGCCAGCTGTTTTTTTTTTTTTATTGAAAAGAACTATTTGGGTTTGATACTGAAGTCTGACACTTCCATAATGCTCAGCCTCATCTCTGTCTCACTCTCAGGGTGATAGAAAGAACTACGGCAAAACAGGGGATGTCACTCTAACCCAGGGGTCCTCAAACTTTTTAAAGTGGGGGCCAGATCACGGTCCCTCAGAGAGCTGGAGGCCGGACTATATGAACTACTAATTCCTACTGTAACACCTCGGCTGCGCTCACTGCCCAAAAAACCTGGCGGGCCGGATCAGACTCCTCTGCGGGCCGCATGTGGCCCGCGGGCCGTAGTTTGAAGACCCCTGCCCGGTTTGGCTCAGTGGATAGAGCATCGGCCTGGGGACTGAAAGGTCCCAGGTTCGATTCCCATCAAGGGCATGGACCTTGGTTGTGGGCACATCCTCAGTAGGGGGTGTGTAGGAGGCAGCTGGTCGATGTTTCTCTCTCATGGATGCTTCTAGGTATCTATCTCTCTCCCTTCCTCTCTGTAAAAAATCAATAAAATATATTTAAAAAACAACAACTAAAACCAGGTGACGTCACTCTACTTCTCCCCTGTGTTTTTCCTGTCTGGGCTCATTTTCTGCCTTGAGATGCTCTCTCAGTCACACACCCCAAACCTCACGCCCTCAAGTTCGAAGTACCCTCCCCCTGCCCCTAGCAAACCGCGAGGTGACCTTGGGAGAAAGGAATTCACCCAGAGATCACTAACCGCTGGGCTCAGTTTTCTATTGCTAATGATGTGTTTATCCTACAAAAAGCTCTGTTGCTCCCTTTGGTCCCCTGCACGGGAGGGACTCCAGGCGGTGAACAGGCCGCCTGTGGTGCGGGGAGAGGCTCAGGCAGAAGCCAGACCCCAGGGGGACGCAGGGGGCCCCTCGCAGGCCTCTGGCTCCACCAGCTCCTGGGGGTGTCTGAGGGGAGCCTTCTGGAGAGATGCTCGCCCAGCCCACTTGGGGCCGACAGCCTGCGGTGGAGGGCGGTCAGGTGTCCCCCATCTCCCTGATGAGCTTCACCTCCTGACCCAGGAAGTGGTTCTCCGGGGTCACAGGGAGGGGCAGAGCCGGGGCCTGCAGGCCCGCCAGGCCCGGCCCGCTCCTCTCCGGGCCCCGCGGCTGCCCCGGCGCCTGAGCCCCACCCCCTCGTCTTGGGGGAGAATGGGGCCGCCGCGGGGTGCTGCGTCTGTGATAGATGTGGGTGCCTGGCTTCTCCGGGGCCTCCTCGGAGGACGTGGTCCCGTCTCCAGAGCCCCCGCGTCGCTGGACACAGAGGCCAGAGAGGTGGGTGTGGGGCTGCAGAGCGGGGGGAGCGGGCGGGGGCGGGCTTCCCCCTGGGGGTGAGGCTGAGGAATCGGGGAGCCTATTCGGCGATAAGGAATTAAGGTTGAAAAACGGTGCTGGCTGGTCTTGGAGGCCGAGGATGACCGAGGTGGTTCTAAAGGTGGCGACTGGCAAAGGTTTGCTGCTCATTGGTTGGCTCCTGCAGGTGCCCCGACGGGGGATGGAATCCACACCGGTGGCGATGCTCTACCCACTGAGTACCAGGCCAGAACCCATTTCCTATGTTGGCAGCATGGTAGCAAACAGGCCAGGAGTCCAGCATGTTTCAGTCAGGGACTGAGTGAGTATTGGGCTTTATTTTAAAACTAAAGCACATGGAAAGGAAATGGATTAGAAGGTGGCCGGGACTGGGTGAGACGGTTTGGACACACCCTGGAGCTGACCTCCCTCGGTCCCTCCCAGGCCGGCCGCCCCTGGGCACCTCGGCTCGAAGGGCGTCTTCGGAGTGAGCGGGGTCCCTCCACCAGGCTGCATGCAAGGAGAGGCTAACGGGCCACTTGTTGTAGGCGTTGTCATGTTCCCAGACTCCCCCCCCCCCCCCGCAATAGTGTCTCAGCTAAAACGTTCCGGCCTGTGCCGGATTCGCCCTGAAGCTTCCCCAGACGTTCCAGTCCAGCTGTCCCTCTGGGTTAGACCCACTGCCCTCTCTCCCTCCTTCCGGTGCTGGGTTCTCTGTACTCACTCTGATTCTCTGGCGTGGGCCTTTATCCGGGGTGCTAGTATTTAATTTCCTGGCATGGATGCTGTGCCGGTAAAAAACACACACAAACTTAGATGGAAAAGAAGGTCTCAGTAATTGCAAAATAATGCGATTTCAATTTGTTTGGGAATTCCAATGGGGCAGGCTCTCCTTACGCTTCGTTTCTATGGAGGCATGATGGCTTGTAGTGACAGAAGCATTAGATGACTCCGGTGGAGGCATGTAAGGGAGTCTCTCTCTCTCTCACACACACACACACACACACACGCACTTGCATGTTCTAGATGGACAAATGTTAGTTTCCACCTGCGGGCCTGAGCCAGTGACGAGGTCCTGGGTGGGGTGTCACGCTAAAGACCCTTTCGGTGCCGTGACGGAGCAGTTTGGACGCCCCCCATTTCCTCATTTCAAAAAGGTGGCAGGTCCCCTCGGCCCGGGAAATGTCAGACACGAACGCGCTGTCCTTTTCTCTCCAACACGGGCTCCCCATTGGCTCCAGGGAAAGCGATTCCCCGAACCCGGCTGCCAGCGGTAATTGGCTTATAGGTGACCCATCCGTCTCCACCTGCTCCTTAGAGCAGGTGCTGGGGTCTCCCCAGGGCTTTCCCGGCAGCTGCACAGGGGCAGTGTGTCCTAGCGGACCTCCTGGCAGGTCCCCTGGAGCCGAGTGGCCCGCTTCAGGCACTCCACGACCTGCTGGGAAGAGTGGGGCCCAACGTGGAGACTGCCTGTGAAACCACAGCCTGAGACGGCCGGCTCCTTCTGTCACAGGGAGCCAGATCCGAGGGGTACTCCGAGTCCTCCGCCCAGCTTTTCTAGATGGCCAGCAGCGGATTGCTAATTAGCACCGCACACCGGTATAACAAATGGATTCTTATTGGCACATCTAGTGACTGTTAATTAGTTTGATGAATGTTCGCAGTGAGCTGCAGCTAGGTAGCTTGAGCCGAAATCTGCACTTCTGAGACAGTCCCCGTCCTTGGATGAACCCAGGAAGCCTGGTAGCCTGGACCTTTAGGGATGTTCTCCCTCCCCACTCTCCCCCCTCCGCCCAATCAGGCCCGTGTCAGCCGCGGGGTGAGGAGGATTTTCTGATGACATGATTCTAGCAGGTGGTTGTAGGCTCCTGCCGGAATCCAGGCTTTCAGTCAACTTTTCATACAAGGACATTTGAGCCCCTGGGAGGTCAGAAATCTGGGACTCCATCAGCCCCAGAACGGACGATAGGGACAGCCCAGTGCCTGCCTGGCCGATGAATGCTTATTTAATTCATGTCTGGACTGTGGTTGTGGGCATCCCAGGTCAATGACACAGCGCTTCTGCTTTCTTCTGCTGAGTCAGGGGTCACAGGGGAGTCGGGGAGTCACTGAAGGCAAGGTGTCCCTTTCCAGCTGTCGGAGGTCTGCATCTGATTTGATTTAAGGAAACTCACCTGAGTTCTGAGGGCTACGTCACAATCCCCGTTTATAGATGGAGAAACGGAGGCTCATAGAGGCTGCAGAAATGGCTTTGGGTTCCATAGCCCTTCATGGGCGATGCTGGGATTGGAGCCCAGGTCTGTGAGAGGCCCCATCACTTCTGTGGCAGAAGATGCTCAGGCCCATCGTAGGTAAGGATACGGCGTTGCCGCGGGCTGCCATGTGGCTTTCCTCAGGGAGGCGTCTCTCGCAGGGCTTTCTATGGAGCACCCAGCTGAATCCACTGGGTGTTCTGCCTGGTGGGAAGCAGGCCGTGCACCTGCCTGGGCTTTGAGCTTTAATTGGCTGCTTTCATTTATTTATTTATATTTTAAAATATATTTTATTGATTTTTTTACAGAGAGGAAGGGAGAAGGATAGAGAGTTAGAAACATCGATGAGAGAGAAACATCGATCAGCTGCCTCCTGCACACCCCCCACTGGGGATGTGCCTGCAACCAAGGTACATGCCCCTGACTGGAATCGAACTTGGGACCCTTCCGTCCGCAGGCCGATGGTCTATCCACTGAGCCAAACCGGTTGGGGCTGATTGGCTGCTTTTGTACTGATACAGCGAATCCCACTGTCGGGGAAAGAGCAGCCCAGCTCAGCCCCCAGGTAGGGCTGAGAGACCTTGGCTATGCTCATGCTGACGTGGCTTAGGACTCTTACTGAGTAATAAAAAATTAATGTTAGCACTTGAGCTAATTGGGTTAAAAAAAAAAAAGAAGAAGAAGTGACACCCAAGCCAGAAATAAGCCTAATGAAGCCCATTAAATAATTTAATGGTTACATAATTATGTTCATTTAGAATGCAGGAACTGATTACTCTCTCAAATGAGTTTTACCATCCCTGGACTTTTTTAGAGCACATTTATTTTGCACCAAATGAAGGATTGGTTTCATTTCTGATGGGCACTCCGCCATTAATAATCGTGTCTCATTATAATGAGAAAATGTTGTGTTTCGAATAAGTTCCTGGGATCATATATATCCGGAGAACAGACAGGCTTGTTCAGTGGAGAGAGCTAAGCTATGGGAAGGGTCTTACTAATTTGAATCACAAAGTGAGTAAGTGGCGGATTGATGTGCTCAGGGAGGAGGATGGTGGGTGGGAAATCTGGAGCAATCCAGCTCATTAGGGCTGGAACTACGGGTGTTCCGGGAGCTCCAAGCCAGTGGTCAGAGCAGGCATTGTGGGATAGCAAGGGCGAAAAAGCTCCCCATAGGAGGTATGTGTTCAATGCTTTTCTGGCCTCTCTTCCTTTTCCCTTTCCGACAGCTCCTAATTTCTCTTAGGGAAGCCTTTCCTTTTGAGGGAAGACTCTTTCTCAGGCTCCAGGTGTACAGCATCTGTTACACTGAGCCAATCACTGCATTTCATCCTTCCGGCCACAGTGATTGGTGCAGAGGTGGGGGGCATGTGACCTAAAGCCGTCCAATCAGAAAGGACCTCAGGGACCATTTCATAGTAAGCAATCAAAGATAGTTCTCCTCAAAACATCTTTTTTTTTTTAAAGGGGGAAATATTACTGGTCCATGAAATGCCCAAGTCAGGGGGTCACTCCTGCCCTTTCCAAATCTTCTCTGGGCTTCTTGTCACCACACCTCAGAGGCACCCCAGATTAGCTGCCTGGGCTTTCTGAGGCCACAAGCTGATGCAACTGCGGAGCCCCCATTAAGACAAATAACACACCATTAGGACTACAAAGTCACATCCGAAAGGGAATACACTTTTAGAATGAGAATAAAAGTTCAAAGTACAAATAAAAAAGCTGAACCCTTACCACAAACATCACAAAATCAGAAAAAGAACATGTTTTCATTAAGAAACTGACTGAACTGCCTCTGTCACCACCGCCCCCCACTTCTGTGTCTGCATGGACTTTGATTGCCCCTCCATCGACAAGGATATTATAATGTCATGTTCCACAGAGAGCATGGGAAGGTAATTCCGTCTCCCTCCAGGATGACGTTGATATTTGTTGTCTCTTATTGATGGTGAGATGCCGCACGCAGATGGACTGACTGACTGCGGGGCCGTGTCGGGTTTGCACCCTTGTCTGATAAACGCCGTGTCTCCAGATTCCATCGGCAAAGGCCATTTATCACTGTGGCTTCTTCCCTCTGGGACGGACTGACGGGGGAGGGCATCCATTGTGTTTCGGCGTCGATGAGAATGGCAACCTCCGCTTACGACTTTGACACGTCAGACGCTGGGAGAATTTTCTCAAGACGAGCTTCTGCTTCTGTTTGGTTATCACAGTGTTCTTTCTCACTCCGAGAGGCTCTGCAGGACATAGTGATGTTCTCACAGGACCTCTGGCCCTGGATCTCTGGGTCACCGAGCTGGGCGATTCCTGGAAGCCACTCCTCCTCAGAGACAGCTAGCCATGGGAGTGACTGTGATCACATAAATATGTCCCACTAACCCCGGACTAGATATGTCCCTGAGATAGTTTCCTCTTAGCCAGGTGCTCCAAATACTGTAGCCCCTCTGAAGACCCAGCGTGAAGGCAGCACTGATGGAGAAGCCAGAGGGAAAGAGCAGTCTCAGTTCACGGTGGTTGAAATAGCTCACCCTTTCAGATGATGCCAACACTTAAGACTTTCTTTCTTATTTTTAAAAAATATATTTTATTGATTTGTTTACAGAGAGGAAGGGAGAGGAAAAGAGAGTTAGAAACATCGATGAGAGAGAAACATCGATCAGCTGCCTCCTGCAGAACCCCCACTGGGAATGTGCCCACAGACAAGGTACATGCCCTTAACCGGAGTCGAACCTGGGACCCTTGAGTCTGCAGGCTGATGCTCTATCCACTGAGCCAAACCAGTTAGGGCATCAAAACTTAAGGCTTTCTGAACACATCATGGCTTCATTAACTTCATGGTAAATTTGCCTCTACCCTTAACTGCCTCTATGACCTCCCCAGCTTTCCCATCACTGCGAGAGGGCGCAGATCAGACCCAGGAACCCCACCGGTGCATGAATCCATGCACCAGGCCACTAGTCCTATATAAAACAGCTCCTAGAAATTCCAGCACTCCTACCCTCTGCACCATATTTTATTTTTCTCAGTAACACCACCTCTGACATAGAGATATTTACTGGTGTGTTCGCTGGATTGTCCCCCTTTTATTAGAATCTCAAGTCATGAGAGCACAGGCTCCGTTTTGTTCACTGCCGTGTCCCAGCACCTAGCATAGTGAGGGCCCAGAGTAATTGCTCAATAAATACTCGTTGGGTGAGTGACGTGTCACTGAAAACCACGGCAGAATTTTAAGCTGGAGGCACAGGAGGCTTTCCTGGGTCTGCCCAACGAAATGAATCTCTCACTCAACTTTCTCCGCAAACATCTCCCCACAACATCCCCTGAATGAAACACCCCTCGGTCTAGATTTCTTCCCTCGATGTCCAGGACAGGGGCTAGCTCCGATTCATCCACAGACCCCCACCGCATGCATTGCAGAGTCCCTGCTGCCACAATGAAAAGGAATTGACTGTTTCTTTGCACAGGAATTCTTGAGCCGGCTGTGTTTGTTTTTCTCAACTAACCAGATCATAAGCCATCCCCGAGTCTGGGGACGTTTTGCCGGCCATGCAGATCCTCTCAGCATCTCTTAGCAACCAGGGCATTGTGCTTCTTACGGGGGTTCGACCTCTACGTGTTGCTGTCCAGACACTTCTGCATTTAGTGTCTCCCGGTTCTCCGTGATAACGGATCTGTGAGGACACTCCCAGCTTCTATGAATCCAACCCCAATTAAAAGCGGCTCAGGTAGGCAGGGCTCATCCTCGCAGCTGGCACAGGGCTGGAGGGAGCGTGGTTGCAGGCATGTTTGCATCTGGGCCTTAGCAGTATCTGACAGCTCCGCCCTGCCGTGGGACTCCCTACAGTTTCAGGGCGGCCGCAGGGGGTCCCAGTAACACGGCCTCCCACAGGGACTGGCGGGGCAGAGGGCATTCCTCCTTCTTGGCTCCCTCTCTCTCTTTTAAAAATATATTTTATTGATTTTTTACAGAGAGGAAGGGAGAGGGATAGAGAGTGAGAAACATCAATAAGAGAGAAACATCGACCAGCTGCCTCCTACACATTCCTTACTGGGGATGTGCCCGCAACCAAGGTACATGCCCTTGACCGGAGTCGAACCTGTGACCCTTCAGTTTGCAGGCTGATGTTCTATACACTGAGCCACACCGGTTAGGGCTCGGCCGTCTCTTCACCGAAAGGAAGACCCATTCCTGGGATGGTGCAGTATAGCTCCCCTTTCTCACTGTCCACTCCCAACCTCTGCCCTTGCCTGGGCTGGTCGGATGAGGGAAGTGGCATTGCTCTGATGGACTCAAGTTCCTCAGCTCCACTCCCAGCCTCCAGGGTGACCACTGCAAAGCCACAGGGACACGAGGCGAGAGGCTGCCGATTCTGTACCCCCGGGGAGGAGCAAGCACCCCGTCTCCACTAACTGGACCCCTCGTCAGCTCAGGTGTGGGTTCTGTCTCTCGGGACAGTGTGCCCCAGGCCTAGCCACAGCAGAACACGCAGTCCCCAGCCTCTGCTGACGGAGGGTGGCGGGCTCGCTCTAGCCTCATCCGAGAGCAGCATTTCTAGGCAGTTATCCACATCCCTGCAATCTCCCCCCCGCCCTCCCCTGAGCCTGTGGAGGGGTGGGCTTAGCACTGAAGCTGGGTTTGAACTTCCCCTTCAGGGAAATGGAAAGGCTAGGAGACACTCCAAGCTGGCCTTTTGGGGGAAGGAGTAGGTAATTCCATTTTCTGCACTCTCAGCTTTCAATATGGCCACGACACAACAGATCCCAGCTCTGTATAGAGCAGCCCGTCCAGAGCCCTTTAGAATACAGTGGAGTGATGCCAGCATCCTTCAGTGCGAGTCTTTGATCGCCTCATTAGAATGCCATTACCATACCATTATTAGCCGAGATGCTGAGATTACAATGACAAATCAATTTTAATTGACGTCTTTGGAGATGCCATTTGTAATGCTATTATCCTGCGGCTTTGCGATGGAAAAGTTACTTAAGCAAGCTTGTTGAAACCAGAGCTACAATGCTCGTCTAATGGAAAATGTCGATGGTGAAATTATTCCGAGTCCCCAGGGACTGGTGATTATCATATAAAACCACCAGTCATGGAAATGATACTCCTCCCTTCCCCCCCAATAATAAATCATGCTATGGATGGTATCTATTGATCAAAGACGATCTTTCTCTTAGGATGAGTTCACGAATATCACAGGACCCTGGAGCTTTCATTTTGCAGACGAACAATCAGACTTGGAGAGAGGGCACATGACTTGCCCCTGGACTCACCCTCAGCTTTCTGACTCTTGGTCTTTAGATCTTTGATTCCTTGACAAGGCTTCAGTGCCCATGCCTCTCCAGTGCCTTTTAGTTTTTTTAATATCTTTTTATTGATTTTTTAGAGAGAGAGGAAGGGAGAAGGATAAAGAGAAACATCGATGAGAAAGGAAGTCATTGATTGGCTGCCTTCTGCATGGCCTCCTCTGGGGATCGAGCCTGCAACCCGGGCATGTGCCTCGACTAGGAATCGAACTGGTGACCTCTTGCTTCCTGGGTTGATGCTCAACCGCTGAGCCACACCAGCCAGACGCCAGTGCCTTTGAGCACAGAACTCCAGGAGAACAGGCAGATGGCAAAGTCAGCAGGAGGCTAGAACCCAGGACAATTTCCAGATCATGGTGGTCTTGCGAGATACCCATCTTGGACCCTGGGACACCAGTAGAATTTGAAGTGTAAGTTGATTCCTAGATTCTCGATGTATCCACATGGGGGCAGCCATCTTTGACCACATGGGGCAGCCAGCTTGTGTGTTGGAGTGACAGTCAAGTTGCATATTACTCTTTTACTAGATAGGATTATAATTGCTGGACTGCAAAAATATTCATTGTGGGCTGCATGCAGCCCGCGGGCCGTGAGTTTGACAGGCTTGCCCTACACCAAGGCATTGCTGAGTCTGGGCAATGAAGAACTTGGCAAAGGAAGACCATTTAGCCTAGTCCTTTGGGTGGCGAGAGTGTTTAATTCAATCTGGGAAACCACTGTCTAGAACTAGCTTCTTATTAGAATGCCTTTCATTCTCAGAGCAAGTCTTGTGTTGCTCCTTCTCTATCTTAATTTGTCCAAAACGCAGCCAGCCTTCTCTCTCTTGAAAAAGGTTCTTCTGCTGCCCAGCCTGCATGGCTCAGTGGTTGAGCATTGACCTAAAGCCAGGAGGTCACGGTTCGATTCCCGGTCAGGGCACCTGCCCGGGTTGTGGGCTTGATTCCCAGTGTGGGGCGTGTCAGAAGCAGCCGATCCATGATTCTCTCTCATCATTGATGTTTCTCTCTCTTTCCCTCTCCCTTCCTCTCTGGAATCAATACAAAATATTCAAAAAAGGAAGGAAAGGGGGAGCTTGGTAGAGGATACATGTGGCCTTGGACATGCCCATGCCAATCTGGAAGGGACAGGGTTTGGGAGGATGAAACCAGTGATCATCCTGGAGGGGATGACAATCAGTTCCACAGGGTCAAGGCCATGATGCTAGCGGATGGTGGGAAAGGCAGTGTAACTGATTACCCTGAGGAGCGGCAGTCGGCTGAGCGGTAGCCCCTCACAATAAAACCCCAGTGGCCCAGGAATGTCAGGATTCTGAGTTCTCATCCTACCGCCACTGATGGCAGGCTCTTAATCCCCTTCCCCCGCTGCCCCCCACGCCTCTGCTTCCCTCCGGCCACATGTCAGCGGTCTCCCTGGGAGACTGAGGAATAACCAATAAAAAGGATTAGGGATAAGAATCACCCTCCAACTTGTTAATAAAAGTGGCATTTTATTCTCAGTGATTTGCACCTCAACCCTTTATAGTCTCTCTGGGGCACCCCCGCCCTCCATCTTTCTCATTCTTGGAGTTCTCTCTCGCTTCCCCCATGGAGAAGCAAACACGGGATGTATATGGTTCAGCATGTTTTTAACATGTTTTATTTATTTATTTTTAAATTGATTTCAAAGAGAAAGGGAGAGGGAGAGAGACAGATAGGAACATCCATGATGAGAGATAATCATGGATCGGCTGCCTCCTGCACTCCCCACCCTGGGGATGGAGCCTGCAACTTGGGCACGTGCCCTTGACTGGGAATCGAACCGGGGACCCTTCGGTCCGCAGGTGGGCACTCTGTTCCCCGAGCCAAACGGGTTAGGGCTGTGGCTCAGTATCCTGCAGTGAAACGACAACGAGGATGAAGGCGGATTGCCACGCTGTGACATTTCAGACAGCTGCTGTCCCAGGGAGAGAAGAAATTCAGCTAAGAGACGGCCCAGGCCCAGCTGACAAAGAAGCAACAGAGAACACGTGAACATGTAAACATGGAGAGATGTGGGTGTCCCTGTCTGTGCTAGGTCGGTTGGTGCCTGAACAAAGGCCGCGTGGAGACTCTGAACGTGGGGGGAAATGAGAAAATTGCCAGGGTGTTGGGAATTAAAGTAACTCCATGAGAGAATAAAGAACGAACCCAGCGTGGATTGAAATAGAGGGTGGATGGACGTGGCTTTCAGAAGTGTTGTATATTGTTTGAATCACTGATATTGTACTTTGTCAGGGCGACGGTTTCAAACGCATCCGATTATACATTTCAATGTTTCTCCCCAAACAGTCTTTCAAATCAGTATAAATGGCCCCTGTGGCGCAGGCTTGTCTGGATCTTTAGCTGCCATGACAACAGGATGCGGAGACAGGCGTTTTCATAACAATCGCCGCAGTGTTTAGCAGCAGCGCGGCTTTGTGTCAGGGAGTGGCTGGCTTTGGAAGAAAACATCATTGTTTCCTTTAACTTGAAAGCTTCCCTTGGAATAATCGAGAAAAAATAGGTAGGAAAATTGTTGTTCAGAAGGGAAACAGGTAGATGGAAGGAAACCCTCCCTTTGAGTGCTGGGTGTGTGTGTGAGTGGAGAGGAAAAAGGGGGGTGAACTGGGGGGGGGGGAGAGAAAGAGAGAGAGAGAGAGAGAGAGAGAGAGAGAGAGAGAGAGAGAGAGGGAGAGAGAGAGAGAGATCCCTGCTCAGAAAGAAGGTTGTACCAGTGGGTGCCCTAGTGTAAAGCTAACTAGAAAGTAATTGGGTAATCAGATCAGCAAATTGAGTCAAATGATGTGATTCTAAGCGATATAATCCGTTTTCACAAACGAGGAGAAATATGTATGCACTCCCAGCCCTTGCCTATCTGTTTTAACCCAAATCTTCTAAAATAGCCCAGAAGAGCAAATCTGGGGGCTTCTGGAAAGATAACACACTCGGGGGAGGGCCTTACACAGGAACATATTCCGGGCAAACATATAAAAAGGCAGTTCCCGTTCTCTGAGACCCATGGCATCTCATCGCTAGCCGCACCACCGTGGGCGGGAGGCTGTGCAGTCTGGTGGTTAGGGAGTAAGGCTAGCCCCATAGGTGATCCCCTTGGGTGCCTCCTGCTACTCCCTGGCTCAGCTGTGACAGTAAAGGGACACGTGGGGCCACCCTGGCCGGAGAAGGGTGCGGTGCCAGGAGCTCAGACCCCCTCGGTGATGAGGGTCTGTGTCCTGCCCCGGGTGGGCCCCTGAGACCAGCCCAGGTAGACTTGGAGGGGGAGGATAGTCTTGACCAGTGGTCGGCAAACTCATTAGTCAACAGAGCCAAATATCAACAGCACAATGATTGAAATTTAAAAAATATATATTTTATTGATTTTTTACAGAGAGGAAGGGAGAGAGAGGGATAGTTTTAGAAACAACGATGAGAGAGAAACATCGATCAGCTGCCTCTTGCACACCCCCTACTAGGGATGTGCCCGCAACCAGAATCGAACCCGGGACCTCTCAGTCCGCAGGCAGAAGCTCTATCCACTGGGCCAAACCGGTTTCGGCTGAAATTTCTTTTGAGAGCCACATTTTTTAAACTTAAAATTCTTCTAATGCCACTTCTTCAACATAGACTCGCCCAGGCCGTGGTATTTTGTGGAAGAGCCACACTCAAGGGCCAAAGAGCTGCATGTGGCTCACGAGCCGCAGTTTGCCGACCACGAGTCTAGACTCTAGAACTGTGGAGGAGGGAGATGACGAGTGTCAGTGTTCAAATCCTGACTCCGCCCCTTTGTAGCTGGGAGACTGGCTGGGCCTGTGACTTTAATTTTCCCTTCAGTTGCCTCCGGTGTGAAATGGGCAAATAAAACCATCTTGGAGGAGTGTGGGAACGAGAGGCAACATACAGCCCCTACAGTGTCTGCTAAGGAATTAGCTGTCAATAAATGCCAATTTAAACAATTTATTTACTTGAGCAACTTCCATTTTTATATGTTCAGCCTCTCTCTCCAGGGAAGAAAGCAATTTGATTAACGCTTGCTCACTAAGATTTTAGGGGTTTCATGTGTCCGTTCTTCCCAGGGAAATCGGATTTTTAAAAAAGGAGAAATTGTGTCCGGGCAGGCGTGGCTCAGTGAAGGAGCTTCGACCTATGAACCAGGAGGTCCCGGTTCCATTCCCGGTCAGGGCACAGGCCCGGACTGCAGGCTTGATTTCCAATGGGGAATATGCAGGAGGCAGCCGATCGATGGTTCTCTCTCCTCATGGATGTTTCTCTCCCTCTCTCCCTTCCTCTCTGAAATCATAAAAAAACATTTTAAAAAATTAAGAAAGGAGGAGCTTATCTTGATGGGAGGCATTTGGGATGACAGGGGCCCCTAGTGTAAATCCTATGGAGGAAAACGTTCTTCCTGTCTGGGTGAGGTTGACTCCCCAGCTTTCTTCCTTTTTTAAAAGAGAAATAATTTTTAAATATGTGCTTTGAGCGGGAATGGGACCAGTGACCTCTTGGTTCCTGGGTCGACGCTCAACCCCTGAGCCACACCGGCCGGCTGACTGTCCCATCTCTCAACGAAGAGAGAGAAAACTTCCGCTGAGGGCGGCCCGCCCCTCCCCGCGCTCCGCGTGGAGAGGAGTTTGCCTACCTCTGGCTTTTTTCAAGAGGGAACAACTGAAATGTCTTCTCGCTGTTTGTTCCAGAAGTTCAATATATATTCCCGGCGATATCAAATATTTGATATTTTAGGAAGCCAGCCTTGTTAAATTAAAGTGGCTACGGTGGCATTTTAAGGTCACCTTGGTATGATCAAACATGATGCTGACATTTACAATCCATTTCCATCGCCTCTCACATGCTTCCTTGTGAGTTCAATCTGGGCTCTCCAAACGGAACGCGGATTCAGATCTAATGATGCAATCACACACCTTGTCCCCGAGTCGCTAACGGCCCCCTGATTTCTGTGCGCGTTACAATACCTTCATAGGTTCCCCCCCTTCATAGAACATTTTTCAAACTGAAAACGGCTTTATTATGATGTTACCCACACAAGTGTAAACATGTGTCAACATGAAGTGTTTTGCATGCTTCCTGAAGTTGGTGACTTTGGTTCATAGGAAAGCCAGTGAGAATTTGGACATCCGTGAGGAAGAAAGCTACAAATGCAAGGACGCGTCAGGGACAACATCGATGTGAGGTGCTAGGAAGCACAGTTTGGCAGACACCACGCGTTCACACGTGGGATGAGTTCGGGCCACGCTGCTGTGGCCGGGATCCTTCTCAGGGTAGGATTGCGGATTCTTTCGTTCCTGTGGGCTGAGCCATGACTCGGGTCTCACGTAGCGTGTCTCCATCCTAACTGCTGTGGAACTTTCTCCCCGTAGTATGCCCTGCCACCATTTGCCTTCATGCGGAAAGCATTTAAAAAAAAAAATCTTCAGCTGAGGATATGTTTGTTTTTCTAAAAATATTTTGGAATTGATTTTAGCCCTAGCCGGTGTGGATTGAGCATTGGCTTTCAGACTGATGGGTCCCATATTCGATTCTGGTCACAGGCACATTCCCAGGTTATGGGCTCCATCCCCAGTAGGGTGTGTGCATGAGGCAGCCGATCAATGATTCTCTCTCATTGATGTTTCTATCTCTCCTCCCTTCCTCTCTGAAAGCAATAAAAATATATTTTAAAAAAAAATCTGAAAATTTCTAAGATATTAAAAAATTTGATTTGAGAGAGAGAGAGAGAGAGAGAGAGAGAGAGAGAGAGAAGGGGGGGGGCAGATAGAGATGTGAGAGAGAAACATGGATTCATTGCCTCCCGAATGTATCCTGACCAGGGATTGAACCTACAACCTGGATATGGCCCTGACCTGGAATTGAATCCACCACCTTGCCTGTAATCAGACAACCCTCCAACCAAATGGGTTACATGGACTAGAGCACATATTTTAAGAATAAAATCTCTCTAGTCTTCCTTTGAGAGAGCACTATTAGCAGAGTGCCCAAATGTCAACTTAGGACCCAAAATTTCATCTAAATTCTCAAGTGTATTGACCTAATGTTTATAGCAGAATCTTACTAATGTTTAGTTATTGCCTTCTCTGTATTTATGCCTCCTCTTTTATTTCTAATATCACTTTTTGAAGGTGTTGGATGCTTAGCTCATTAAATTCTAGATTTCTTTTTAAATTAAAAAAACTAAGTTATAGATTTTATATAGACACACTTTAAAAATATTTTTTAATTGATTTCAGAGAGGAAGAGAAAGGGAGAGAGAGATTTAAATGTTAATGATGAGAGAGAATCATTGATAGGCTGCTTCCTCATCTAGCCCACAACCTGGGCATGTGCTCTGTGCAGAAATCCAACCGTGACCTCCTGGTTCATAGGTCAACACTTAACCATTGAGCCACACTGGCCGGGCTCATAGAACTACACTTTAATCACACTCCCTCAGGCCTGGTTGGTAGTGGTTTTAATTGTTATTGAGTTTTAAACGCTTTCCAATTTCCATTATAATTTTTTACTTGAGACCCTTAAATTCATTATGTTTATTAATTAAATACTTCCAAACACATAAGGTTTCTATAGATTTTTGTTGTTGTTATTGAATTTTAATTGTATTGTGCTGTCACCAGAGACTGTGCTCTGTATAATATCATTCTGTTTCAATATCCATAACACATGTAATTATTTCCTGTAATCCCCCTCTGGCATGTAATCCCCACGCAGAGAGGAATGCATTTTGTTTAGTTCACTATCATGTTCCCAGCATCTAAAATGGTCTCTGGCACAGACCAATAACTCAGCACTTGCTGAATAAAACAATGATTGATGCCGTTAGTAATGCTTAGTGAATGGAGTCTATTTCTTCTAGGTGGTCTCTTTTTGGCCATTTAGAAGAAGATATAAATTCCCATAGGCTGCTGTTCACACCCACAATCTTGACTCCATGACTCATATACATATGTGATCCTCCCTACCCCCCCCCCCCCCAAATAAGATCAAAAGCTCCTGAGCAAAGTCCTAGGGCCCTAATATACAGCACAGTGACTATCCTATATAATAAAAGGCTAATATGTAAATAGACAGAACAGCGGAACAACTGACCAAACAACCCGTCGCTATGACATGCCCTGACCACCAGGTGTGTGTGTGTGTGTGTGTGTGTGTGTGTGTGAGACATGGTGGGTGTTGGCCATGACGGGATGGTGGAGCATGTGAGCTGGGTGCCAGACCAAGGCAAGGCGCTGGTTGCTGTCATCAGGATGAGCCTCTGGTGGCTACTGAAAATTCTTTGCTCCCATATGCCATGGTTCCACCTGGTGCTTACACTCGCTACCGGCACCAGGACCGCCCATTGCACCCACTGCCAGTGCCTGGCACTGATTCTGATCACTCGGCGCCATCAGTGGATATGAGCAGTGGATGCCACCCTGATTGCCCCTGTGGGCTTCTCTACCTCCTGCTCCTGAGGGGTGATCAGGGCAGCAGCCATCACTTGCACTCTCTGCTGGTGCTGGCTCCAATTGCTCCGTGCTGTCACCAGGTGTGAATGGGGCCGGCTCCATCAGTGCGTGGGAGTGGCAGCAGGAGTGGGGCTGCTGGCAGACAGGGGATGGGGAGCCGTGGCAAGAGGGGCCAGGTGGGGACATGGAGGAGGGCTGAGACCTGTCTCTGTGCCTAACGCAGCCACCTGGCCCACAATTCCTTTCAAGGTGCATGAATTCATGCACTGGGCCCCTAGTAGTTAATAATACTGGATTATATACTTGAGACTTGCTAAGAGACTAGATTCTAAGTGTTTTGTCCACACACCAACAAATGATCACTATGGGAGATCATCATTTCACAACATATACCTATGTCAAAACATAGCATCCGATAATTTAAATATATACAATTTTGATTTGTCGAAAAGAGTAGACCTTAGGGGACCCTGTCCACCTCGGAATTAATTTGATTCTTAATCTGCCCACGCTCAGCACCCGGCCACTGGTGTGACCTCGGCTGCCCGCAGAGGAAAGAGGTTGAGCGTAGCCGAACGGGCGATCCCCATAAAAGGGTTTTGTCTCCCACATTTAATGTCCCCCCACAAAACCACCTTAATGCATTCTGTCAGGCAGTTACAGAGCAGACAGCTGGCCGTTACTCAGCGTGGTGTATCAAACAGATATTTCTGAAAATATACAAGCTCCGAGGATTTTTATTCTTCAGACAACGTTGGCTTTGAAAACTCGGTATATCTTGAAAGCGGTTTCATAATGTCAGTAGTTTCCCGTGATTGATAGTCACAGCACACAGCTCACAGAGACATTAAAAAATGTGGCATAGGGAAAGGGGGGGAAAAAGCACTTTACAATATTGGATTCTGCAGCAGTAAGTAATCTGCTCTTGGCTTTCCTTTCCTTTACTGAGCCCCCCGCCCCCTTTCTCTGCTGAAAGGTCTGTGTTTTATTACATTCCAGTTTTGGACACACTAATAAAAAATATATATATTTTTTCCCTACGCTTGCCAGAATCCTATTTCTCAACATAGACAGGATTATTGGATAAGTGCTGTAATTCTGTTTCTCTTTGGAATGCTGAAACCTCAAATTAAAAAAAAAGAAAAGGAAAGAAAAAGAAAAAGCAGCACGCACAAAATTGCCAATAAGTAAGGATACCAGATAGGACGTTGACATTGGCAGGCCGCTCCTGGGGGGCAGTGGGGTGCTTGAACATCGTTGTCTTGGTCCCAAAGGGGGAGGTACTTCGGTTGTTGAGCGTGGTCACTGAATATAAAAAATAACAGTGGAGCCAAAACCGGTTTGGCTCAGTGGATAGAGCATAGGCCTGCGGACTGAAGGGTCCCAGGTTCGATTCTGGTCAAGGGCACGTACCTCGGTTGCGGGCACATCCCCAGTGTGTATGTGTGTGTGTGTGTGTGGTGGTGGTGGTGGGGGGGCGTGCAGGAGGCAGCTGATCAATGTTTCTCCCTCATTGATGTTTCTACCTCTCTGTCTCTCTTCCTCTCTGTCAAAAAAATTAATAAAATATATTAAAAAAAATAGCAGTGGAAATTGGAAAACATTTAAAACTCAGCAACAATGAAAACCACCACCCAACAGGCCTGAGGAGTGATACGGAGAAGCAGTGAGGTGGTACGAGGGTCATTTTGGGAAACCCAGAGAGATTTATTCTTTCTGGGTGTGTAAATAAGTTGCTACCTTCCCTCATTAGGGTATCCTGTGAGTCAGCTAAGGCAGGAGAGCTGCTGCGAGCAATGACCTGGGAATGGACAGTTCATCCCGGAAGTTTTGTCCCGCTCAGTACCTGTCTGGGATGGGTGTTCACGTGGCCGGATGGCTCTCTTGAACTGGCTCACCCAGGAACCCAGGCTCCTTCCATCTTGTGGCTCCAGAGCAGGGATTGGCAATATTTGGTTGCTGTGTGTGTAAAGAACCAGATGGTAAATATTTTAGGCATTGCAGGCTCTGTGGTCTCAATTGCTCAACTCTTCTCTTGTACCATGTGAGCAGCTATAGACAATAAATCCATGAATGGGATGGCTGGGTCCCAAGAAAACATGGTTTACAGAGAGACGTGGCAGGTGGATCTGGCCCCGAAGCCTGGCCATTCTCTCCCGCTCCAGCAGAGGGAGGACAGGGACACGGAGAAACACGTGTGGAAAGGCATGGAGGTAACACATCATTCCCCCTCAGGTCCCGTGGGCTAGAGATCAGGTGTATGGTAACACCCAGGTGCCAAAGAGTTTGGGAACCATGGGCCAGTTGTGTGCCAGGAAGAAGAGGAAACACATCGGTGAACAGGTGGCGATCTTTACCGCATCCAGCAAACGAGAAAGTCTGGCAGTGGAGTTCAAGGTCCGTCCTCAACTCTCCTACCACCTTCCCAAACATAGGGCTCACAAAGCACGGGCTTGTCCTCAGACAGGCGTGGGTTTGAATCCTATGGGCTTTCTTGCTACGTACCCTTGGGGCATTTCCTTAGCCAATCTGCGTCTCGGTCCTCACCTAGAAAATGGTCCTTCTGAATGTCAAAAATTGGTGACTATCACTTCATAAATGTTCAATAAATAATAAATAGCCACTATTATCCTTATTGTCTCAGCAATGACTTACCCTACTTCCTGGTAGAGTATAATTTAGCGCTATGCTGCTGGGCTGAAATCCCTGATCCACTGCTTGCGAGCGGTGCAATCTGGGAGAAATTATTTAACCTCTCTGCTTCACTTACAAAATTATGAACAATAAGAGGATCTACCTAGGGCTGCTCTGATGATGAAATGATCGAACATGTATGAAATCATAGGTGCCTAGACTTACTGCTCAATACAGGGTGTTCTCTCATTCATATTTTGAGCCACGGATCCCTAGGTATCCAAAGGGGATGCGAAGAATACAAATCATTACCTAGCCATACCCGTTCCTTAATTCGCTTGGCATCCATTGAACACCTAAGGGCCGAATTCTGTGCTGGGCTCTGAGGATACAGGTGGTGAGTATGCCTGACGCCATGACGCAATTCCTGTCTTCATTGAGCTTATAGCGAGTTCACTAATGGATATCTTCATCTCGCTATAGAGCCGTCCCTGCTGTGAGCCCTTGTCACACATTATCTACTTTCATCCTTTGCAATAACTCTATGGAATTAGATAGCATTATCTTCATTTCACAGACAGGGTAAGAGGCTTGGAGAACAAGTCATTCGAGCAAGGTCACCAAGCTGATGCATGAAAGCGATGGTGTTTGAAATGATACCCCTCCCGCTCCAAAGCCAGGCCTGCTGGGCTGTCAGATCTGGCCACGTGCAACGATTTGCCTGGCAAAGTGTCCACTGCTTAATGAGGATGCGGGTTGGAGGCAGGGGGTGCGGGGTAGGGGGGCACGGAAGGGGGTTGTGATGGTGAGGGTAGCCTCTTGGCTTCTTGGGGAATTCAGTTTCATCTCTGGGCCATTTAGGACAGCACGTGCCTGCTCTCCTCCGATGACTTCAAACATCCCTCAGGATGAGAAACGTGTCATCTCATCAAGCGGGCTTGGCTGCCGTCTGTAGGAGAGCGGGCTTTTCAATGTCACCACTGGCTTCAAAAATGTGCGTGCGTGTGTGTGTGTGTGTGTGTGTGTGAAATAACACAAAGACACCCACTGTCTCTGCCCTTCTTTACAATGATGGATGCTGTTGTAAGGAAAATCCATCACTGGTCACTGGAGGGAGGAAATGTCAGGGAAAGCTATGCTTTGTTAGCTTTTACTCCTTGACATTATACAAGAAAGTAATTGAAGAACAACCGGTGCCATGTTGTTCTACCCCATCTATTGATACAGCGACCTGACAAGATGAATATATATGTGACTGAGGATTGGGGGTGGAGGGGGGAAAGGGACACAGGCCCTGCGATTCATTCCGTTGTCTTATCAGCGCTGATCAAATGTGTTTTCCCGCAAGAAAAACACGTGGCGGAGGAATTGGCGTTTTTTGGTGTAGATTCCTGGTTATGCAGTGATTGAACTCATTTTACCCTTATCCCCGTTAACCTCTTGTCTCCAGTGCTTAGAGCTTTAACAGGGATGTATATTAAACACACACACACAAAAATCTAACTTAATACAACACATGTTTATTTAGCACTCACTGCGCCTAACCCAGATGCCTTTACTTCACAATCGGTGAGCATTCAAACGCAGCCCGGGGCTGAATGTTACCATTACGCCATCCATGAAAAGAAAAAGTCTGCTAAACAAATCAGCAAGGTAAATCTTACTCTATGGGATACCAAGCTCCTGAAAACCCATAGGCCAATCAGATCTTAAATGCACAAGGAGAGCTTGCTGCTTAGAGAATTTTGTAATAATGTTTCTGGATCATTTATAGTCACTGCCAAATAAGGATCTTCATGTTAGATGTGTAAAAGGTAAATGACCACTTATTTATTGAGGACTAGACCAGTTGTTCTCAACCTTTCTAATGCCACGACCCTTTAATACAGTTCCTCCTGTTGTGGTGACCTTCAACCATAAAATTATTTTCGTTGCTACTTCATAACTGCAATTTTGCTACTGTTAATGAATCGTACTGTAAACATCTGTGTTTTCTGATGGTCTTAGGTGACCCCTGTGAAAGGGGTCGCAACCCACAGATTGAGAACACTACTGTAGAGCCCAAGACCATCGGAAAACACAGGTATTTACATTGCGATTCATTAACAGCAGCAACATTACAATTATGAAGTAGCTACAAAAATAATTTTACGGTTGGGAGTCACACCACAACATGAGGAACTATATTAAAGGATTGTGGCATTAGAAAGGTTGAGAACCACTGGCCTAGAGGCCCGGTGCACGAATTTGTGCTCTGGTGGGGTCTGGCCAGCCCGCCCCCTGGTCGAACTCCCGGTCGAGGGGAAAATTTGCATATTAGCCTTTTATAACATAGGATATTATGGGACAGCTACCTCAAGACTTGTTTCTATGACAGCCATGATCTCTGTGGTTGGGCAGTCTGGTTGTAAAGCAAGTTAAACAGAGGAGACGTGTTACATTATTATTATTTTTCCCTCCTGAAAGGTGTCAGCCACAAAACAAAGGCCGGGAGCTCCTTAGCCCGTGGCAAAGATCTCTTCTTTCCTCGCGGGGATTGCTGGGGGAAAGGAGAGGCATCTTTAATAGCGAGAGGCCGGGGGAGCTTCTCCTGTGTCTTCATCTTTTGATTTTGCTGAAATTGCCTGAGAAAGCCGGCTGGGACCTGTCGGGGGTTATCCAGGGGCATGGCGTTAAGAATCATGAGACAGTATCTCTCGTGGAAAGCATATAGTCCAGTGATGTCACTTAGCGTCCGGTGACTCGGTTTTTTATAGTCCCTTCATGGACACCGGTCTCCTTACAGATGTTCCTGTCTGTGTATAAATGGGCTGATGGATCTGACTCCAGAGAGCTTGAATTAGGACCATCGTTTATCTGTCAGGACTGTGGAGGGAGGGACTTGGCTCTGCCCAAACTGCGGTCTGGCTCTGCCCTCCGCTTCTGGGAGGTAACATCTGTCAGAGAGGAGAGGAGTGTTTTCATTTAGGGGGGACCTGGCCGCACCGGGAGGACCAACCCTGTGATTGATGGTGGGGGTTTGAGTCACATGCTCTCCTTTGACTGGGACAGTGGTCGGCAAACTCCTTAGTCCACGGAGCCAAATAGCAACAGGACAACGACTGGAATTTCTTTGGAGAGCCACATTTTTTAAACTTCAACTTCTTCTAAGGCCACTTCTTCAACACAGACTTGCCCAGGTCGTGGCATTTTGTGGAAGAGCCACACTCCAGGGGCCAAAGAGCTGCATGTGGCTTGAGAGCCGCAGTTTGCCGACCACAGGTCCAGACCATTGCAGGTTATGTATATAGATATCCAGTGTCTAGCACAATGTCGGGTAACTGGAATCACTCGTGTGCATTGAGTAGATGAGAGCTATTTCTCAAAGCCCCACTGACAAAGGTTGGAAGAAAAAACAATTTTCCTCTTTGGTGTTTCACTGAGCTGCAGTTCTGGGAGAGTCCAGAAAGGTGTGTGTGTGTGTGTGTGTGTGTGTGTGTGTGTGTGTGTGTTGGGGTCGGGGAGGGCAGGTAGAGAAAATTTCAAGGAGGCAGGAGACCTAAGTTCTAGTCCTGGCTTTGTCATAGGTTTGTGGCTTTGGACAAGTCATTTACCTCCTTTTGGCTTCTTCACTTACCAAATAAAGGGACTGGATTAGGACATGGCTAGCGTTTTCTGTAGTTCTAGGGAAGACATTATAAAGCAGCAACAGGGGGAGGAGTGAGGGGCAGATGTGCCTGTATGATGGGATGAGCTTTGGAAATTGATTTCTAGGAGTTTGGGCTTTCTGAAGAGATGCTAGTGACTGGAACAGACACACAAGCCCAGCTGTAATGGAGGGGGGCCTGCCAGTTCATGATCTCTGAAAAAGGAATTGAAAAGTGTCCTCTGAACAGCAGGCAGGCGTATTTCTAATCTTTTTTTTTTCTTTTCTTTTTTTTCTAAAAAAGGTGGATGCTTCGCAATATGTCAAGAAGCTTACTTTTCACGACACACATGGCAGCCATTTGTAACTGGAGAAGCGATCCTCTCAGTAAATATTGCCTGGTAAATTAATCAAGCTTCGAGGGAAAACTGATAAATATCAGGTGCTTATTGGATGCTCCAAAGATGGAGAACAGATGTCCCTTCCCTCAGGGATTTGTAATCTGGAGGGGTGGGATGGAGGAGAGAGTAGGTCTAACCGGGAAGCAGAAAGACCTCCAAGTGCTTAACAGGAGGGAATTTAAGGCAGAAAGCAGGTACCTAGGTGATGGAATTGTTCAGAAGCTGACAGGGGGTGAGGTGGTGACTCCGGAGATGACATGGACTCTCTACTATAGGGGTGTCGAACTCAATCAGAGAAGGGGCCAAAATCTAAAATCCAGCCTAAATCGCGGGCTGAATGGTTTACTGAACAGTCATAAACTGACAATGTCATAAACTGACAGCGGAGTGCAGTGATGACAGCGCGGTGCGGGCCACATTGCAAGGCCTGGCGGGCTGGATTTGGCCCCCGGGCCTTGTGTTTGACACATGTGCTCTACTAGGATGATTTTTATTTATTTATTTAAAATATGTTTTTATTGATTTTAGAGAGGAAGGAGGGGGGAGAGAGAGAAATATCCGTGTTTCCCCGAAAATAAGACATCCTCCGAAAATAAGACCTAGCGCACGGAAAGATAAGACATCCCCTGAAAATAAGACCTAGCACAACTTTGGGAGAAAAAATTAATATAAGACACTGTCTTATTTTCGGGGAAACAGGGTATCAATGATGAGAGAGAATCATTGATGGGGGAGGTCGAGCCTGCAACCCAGGCATGTGCCCTGACCGGGAATGGAACTGTGATCTCCTGGTTCATAATAGTCGACACTCAACCACTGAGCCACGCCGGTAGGGCTACTAGGATGGTTTCTAGAGGCATGGGAACAGAAATGGCCCAAGTTAGTGAGAATTTCCATGGCAGGTGGTAGAAGTAGGACCGAGAGGCTCAGAGTGAGGCTAGAAAATTCACCAGACGGTTGTGCGCCGTGAAAAGGCGTGGAGGCTATACTATTTAGTAAGGAAGTCAATTTAGTACGTACCTAACTACCCCTTAGAAGGCTGGTGGTGGCTCCTGGGAAGGCCAGGGCTCACCGGAGGAGACACCACCAGAGAACTGGGCAGGGATGCTGGGAAACAGAGGCTGGACGGGAAGAGGACACCTTAGGTCGCACAATTACTGTCATGCATTGAGAGGGCAGAGGAGCGACCGGGAAGGTCCTTTGGATGAAGATGCTTGATGGAAAATGGCATCACTAAGACCAAAAGAGATGAGCAACCAGTAAGGATACCTCTGAACCGGTACAACCCAAAGAGATCAGGGATGGACGAGCGGGAGGCCGGCAGCAATCACTCCAGTTTGCCGACCACTGGTCTATAGGGTAGGAATGGCCGTAGTGGGGGAGGCGTATCAGATTCTCCACTCAGGAATTTTGAACGAGGAGAGGGCAATAGGGCTGGTTAGCTGTGGCGGACACGGGGTGAAAGGTGTGGGAGGAACAGTGTGGGAGAGGAGGCTACAAGCTCTTTGCAAGAGGACACAGCCCGGGAAGAGAGCAGGACGCAGAATGGAAAGAAGCCAAGGCGAGGGGAGGGAGAGGAGCCTGGGCCCCTCCTGGCCTCTCATGTTCAGGTCCCGCAGGTCCTGGCTGTACTTCCGTTCTTACCTTCGGCTTCCAGGAGGTACTTCTGAGATTTTTCCTCAGCTGAGCTTGATTGCATGGACTTCTCTATCTTGCAATCCAAGGAACCTGTTTAGAATTGGAGCTGGAGGGGCATCCCTTCCATGTGTGGTTTATTATATCACTATCTTCCTTGTATCTCATCTAATAAAAGGGTAATATGCAAATTAACCGTCGCTCCATCACAAAGATGGTGGTGCCCATAGTCACAAGATGGCGATGCCCAGTTCCCTCAGCCTCAGCCAGTTCCGGGGTAGGGTGGGGGAGGAGGAGAGGGGCTGCTGCTGAAAGCAGCCTGGCAGAATGCTTGCTTTGTTGCCACGGTGACGGAGGGCATCTGGGCAGCAGGCGCAGAGTAGCCGGGACGGGACACTTGCTTCATTGCTGTGGCTACACCCCAGCTGCAGAGGGCCTCTGGAGGACAGGGGGGCCGGCCCACAGCCTCCGCAGCTGAGTGCAGGCACAGAGAGGAGACCACGGTACACCTCCCAGGGAAGCAGCATGGCTCCTGGCAGGGAGCTGTGGTTCCCGCTGGCTCCCGCAGAAGCAGCAGGAGGCCTATGGCACGGGATATCGCACGATGGGCTACTAGTTATTAGATAATGCTCAATGCGTTGTTCTGTATATGCTAGGGAAGCCTAGTGATAACAGTAACAGTAATAATAATAATAGTACTAATAGTTCCCATGAACTCAGCTCTTGCTGCGGGCCAGGCGCTGGGCTAGGTGCTGGGCTAGGTGCTGTGCATGCACTACCTTTAGTACCACCGAACGCTCAGGCATGCGCTGTTATCATCTTCATTACTAATTACCTTAATGACTTAGCCCGAGGATAAAGCCAGAGGACATGAGCTGGCAATACAGCTGGAGAGAGAAAGGAGAGAATTCCTTTCTCTTAGTGTGGGATCTTTTACCTGGAGATTTCCTTTTTATTATTTTTTTTTTAAACAAAAGGGATTTGTGTTCATTAGAGAAAATTTGGAAAATACAGAAAAGCACAGAGAAAAAGAAGAAAGCACCTTCTTTTTACTGTTTGGGAAAACCATTGCTGGTACTTTGGTGTGTATCACGTACACACATTCTATCTTGTAATTTTTTTTCCTCTTACACAATCTGACTGTACGAAACACATTCTGTGCTATTAGATGTGCTTCCAGGCATGATTTTCTAAGAATTGGGGAAGAACTGGAGCCAAGGGCCTGGGGTGTCTGCTGGGGTTGGGGTGGGGGCAGATTGCAACTTTGCTGCCCCTCCCCATTTCCTACTGGAACAGGGGGAAGGGCTGTACGACCGCTGGAGGGCGCTGTGTTCCCAAAATTCTGAACGTAAGACATGCTTGCATCTCCTTTATATCCTCCTTCCTTCACCTTATGTTGCTTTTGAAAATGTTTGCTCTGGACACCTTGGGGCTCCTGAGAACTGGTGGCTTGGGCTTGGTCTGCACAGGATGGGGGCTCTGGGGCCAGCCGGGAAGGCCTGAGTCTCTGGGACCTGGGACCAGCCTCTCTCCCCACCACTTGTTCATTTCCCTGCACAACGCCAGCTAGCCACCAGCAGATGGCGCTGTGAGCAAGAGCGTCTGCCTACCTGTGATTTACACAAGCCCTCGAAGGCTTTAAATATTTATCCACAAAACTCAATAAAGCTGTTCATCAAATCTAATGCTTAGGACTTGGGCAGCCCATGAAAATCTTATAATATTTTGCCCGAGGTTCCAGAATCCTCTTCTGCATGGCCTGTTTGTATATGCAGGCTCCTGATACTTGTTTATCGCCAGCAGGAAGGAAGTCACGTTACCTGGTGGAGATTTTGCAAGAGATCGGACCTGGGAAACATCCCTAATTTTCCCCCCCTCTAGATGTTGCCAGGATCGGGAGCTCCTTATCTGACTGAGAAGTCAGTGAGGTGAGGCACACGCTAGATCCATCTCTGTACACCCCAGAAAGTGCCTGGCAGAGAGGAGGGCTCCAGTAATTTGCTAATTAATTAACAAATTAATCCAGGAAGATTGCAGTTGGATAAAGTCACTTTAAAAAAAAATGTGTGTGTGCACCCATGGGTTGCATGTATGCACATGCACAGATGTGTACAGGGGAGATGTTAACAGTCAATTATAATCACCTATTTATCTGATGTGTGTGTGCAGCCCCCTGTGGAGAGTTTGGAAATGCATCCAGTGGTTAACAATGATTGGGTGGATGGGTGAGAGGAGGATCCCACTGACGCATAGTGGGCAGGACCCAAGGATGCCGAACTCGCAGGCAGCAATTCAGCACCAAGAATTGTCTTGTCCAAAATGCCACTTGCTCCCCCTTTACCTTGTCCCGTAGGGCATCTTCTTAGCTGGCGATGTTCCACAAGCTTTGTAACTTCTCTCTCATCAGTTCTCCTCATCGGCAAAACGGAGGCACACACATCGAGCTGGGATGCCGCATAGAATCATGGGATTCAAATAAGGAACATACGGGACTTTTACAAATGATACAGCACTAGGCGACATAGCCACCTTCTCCATCCACCGGGAAGTTACACTCCTAAGTCGGGCCACGTAGACCACGGAGCTGCCACCAGCTGGGGCCTGAGCCACACGGGTAGGACTCTAGCTCCGCTCTCCTCTCAGCCGCCCCAGCCCTCATCGGTGGTGTCTTTGATTCTGTCTTTTCTTTTACCCCCTCCTCATCCAGTCTCTCAGCATCCAGATCTAGTCTGCCTTAGCCACTTAGCTCCAATCTGTCTCTTGGTCTTTCCTACTTTGGCCCCAGCCATCCGTGACCTCTGCCACCCATTCCCCAGGCGGATGCTCTTTCCACTGAGCCAAACCAGCCAGGGCTCGGTGAACATATTTTAAAAACCACCATACCCAGGCCATCAGATGCTAAGCCCAGTGCTCTTTCATGAACTATAATACCCCTCCACCAGGCTTCATCTACCCCTTTAAAGTATGTCATCAGTGACAGGGTGGCAAGAGGCAAAAACGGGGATGGTTAACCCCAAATGGCCCCACCTTCTGAACCGAAAGAGCCCGCATAGCGGTACGGGATCATAGTGTCCTCTCTGTCAGTGATGAGAGCCTGGGCAACACACTCACAGGCCTCATTTGTCCCTTTCCTCTTCTGACTGACTGCTCTCCTGCCAGCACTGTATTTGTTGGTGGGTGGTACAGATAACAGCTTGGCCCTCAAGCTAAGAGAGAGAGAGAGAGAGAGAGAGAGAGAGAGAGAGAGAGAGAGAGAGAGAGAGAGAGAGAGAGGGAATTAAATAAAAAACATGAGGCCCTAGTGATAACAACACAGACAATCAAAGCCCAGGAAACTTGTCTCCGAGAATCCTTGTTAATTGAAGTAATTAAATCAGCAGGAAGCCATCTGAACAATGATCACACTACAAGGAAAAACTCATTTTAGGGCCTTAGAATAAACATCCTAATAAATAGCTATTAGTTTATGTTTTTAAACACCATCGGCCTTTCAGGAAATTTGCTAATAGATTTTTAATTAAGGAGAACCGTGCATTTATAGGAGAGCTGTACTGCCCCGACTTCAAGGTCCTTTCCCTGGATTGGCTGGGGAGCCTTGGACACACTTTGAGAAATTGTCTTGATCTCTCTTGGCCAAAGTTGCATATATCCTAGCTAATAAAAGAGTGATATGCAAATTAACTGTCACTCCACGACCAAGATGGTGGTGCCCATAGTGTGTGTGGGGATGTTGGCAGTGTCTCCCGGTGACCGCAATCCTAACGGCCCATGCCCAGCCACGTGGAGGGAGGGGCCTCTGGCCAGAGGCCAGGGTGTGGGATGCTGGCATCATTGCAGGCTGGGCTGAGGGGACCATCCCCCCCCCCCCCATGCATGAATTTCATGTACCAGGCCTCTAGTATAAGTATATATGTATGTGTGTGTGTGTGTGTGTGTGTGTGTGTGTGTTTTGTTCATAGACTAGGGTATTCATCACAAATCACGAGCTGGTTCAGTGAAGTCTCTATGTCCCCACAGGGGGAGAAACCCAAGGACTTATTGTGAGAGAAACCAGAAGGCATTCTCTCTCACAAGGCATTCATCCTCTTTGTTACATTAATAGGAGGCGCCCATGCCCTCTTTCCCCTCAGTATCTAGTGATCAAAGGTTTTGGAGTCAGACATTTTAACCCAGTCTCTCACCCTTTCCTCCTGGTCAAGGTCTAGTTTGGGGGTTTTGCTTGGGTCTTCGTGAACTGGTTCTGCCGTATGGGCACCCCCCATCTAGGTCCCTCTTCTTTGGAATATCAGCGGCGGCGGAGTCATGTGATCAAGCTCTTACTTGACACACTGAGAACTCTGTAACATGCTAACATTTCTGTCGCGTGTTAGTATTGCAGTACGCTAATGTGACACCAATTCCAGGTGACAGGAAAAATGACACATACAGTAAGGCCTCCGTCTAGTTCTCTGGGGCTGCCACACCTGTTGGGTTTAATTCGCTGGAAGCCTCCAGTGGCTGGGCAGGGTTAAGATGCGGTTGGGCTGCTGCGAATGGAAGTTCCTGAAAAAGAAAACCAACAACTGCCTATTTCCTGCCTGCCTTTCCCACCCTCCTTCCACCTCCACATCCTAAATCCTGTGGGTAGAACTAGGGAAAGTGGTCGAATAGGAGGAGAGGTTGGTTGAATACATTAAGTTTTGGATTAAGAACAGGACTGGATTCAGATCTATAGTAAGCTCTGCCAATCGTTGATCTTGGGCAAGCTACTTAACTGTTTTTGAGTTTCAGATTCCTATCCTGTATAATAAAAGCCTAATATGCTAATTGTCTAGTCAGCCATTCAACCCATCAAAGTGTAATATGCTAATGATATGCTAAGGCCACTCAACTGCTCACTATGACATGCACTGACCATCAGGGGGCAGATGCTCCGACTGGTAGGTTAGTTTGCTGCTGAGGTCCAGCTGATCTGGACAGAGTGAGATGGGCCGGACATGCCTTAGAGCCTTCCCATGATCCCTTCCTAGCCGGCCAATCTCTCATGTCCCTCCCCAGCCCCAATCATGCACTGTTGGGGTTCCTCAGCCTGGCCTGCACCCGCTCGCAATCTGGGACCCCTCGGGGGACGTCAGAGAGCCAGTTTTGGCCTGATCCCACAGGCCAGCCCGAGGGACTGCACTGGTGCATGAATTCATGCACTGGGCCTCTAGTAAAAAATAATACAATAAACCCATGGGGGTAATTTTGAGGATTAATAAAGTAACTTTACATATATATACACATACATATATATGCTTTTTATTAAAAATAATGTATTTTTTCTCCAATGATTGAAACATGTCTCATAATACATTTCCATAGGTATTTAGATCCATTTCTAGACTTACTACTCTTTTCTGTCTGTTTTATGCACCTGGACAAAATTATTTTAATTAACGCAGCTTTATGGTTCCCTAGAATGAGCTTCACTCATTCAAGAAATAGCCTATTGACATATTATTGAGATTACATAAAATCTATAGGTTGATTTAGGGCAAAGTGACATCTTACGATACCCAACCTCCTTTCAAAAGCGTTCTTTCTATTCATTGGTGTTCTTTCATGTCCCCCCCACCATGCTTTAATGTTTTCTTTTTATAGATTCATAGCTTTCAAAGTTTATTCCAAGATACTTTATCTTTTTAAACTCTTCTTTATAGGTGAGATTTGCCCCCTCCATTATGTATTCTGACGGTGCCATTTGTATATTATCTGTATCTAAAATGAAAGTACTTTATTTTGTTCTCTTTTTCTAATAGCATTTCAGTTGATCCTCTTGGATTTCCTAGGTATATACAATCACCGAATGTGCAGATAATCATTGTCTCGCCTTTCCCTTTACAATTTTGTGACTTGCTAAAGCATCCAGAACATTGGTAAATAGTGGTGGTGGTAATAGGTACCTTATTTTATTCTAGGCTTGGAGGATAATGATTTGGACATTTACTACAATCCATGATGATTTATTCTTTATATCTATGTTTAAAAATCCCTCTAAAGATGCATCTGTTATCTTATAGTTTTAATAGAGTTTGTTATTTTTTTCCACCAAGACTGAATGATGCTTTTATCCAACGCCTTTTCCAGTGTCTTTGAAGATGTTTAGTGTTTCGTTTTTTTTCTGTGTCTGTGTGACTCTAGTGAGTCCCCAGCACTGAGCGATCTTTGCATTTTAAGCCCTGGTAGATTATTCATTTAGTGTGTTGCCAGGCTCTAAGTGCTGATATTTTATTCAAGATATTTGCATTACTATTCATAAGTGAGATTTGCTTTCTCTCTCTCTCTCTGCTTTATTATGCCATCTTCGTCAGATTTTGGTATCAAAGTTTTGCTGGCTTTGCAGAAAGAAGTTGGAAAGAACCTTTTACGATTATTTGGCGTAGCACTAGAGATATCCTTTCTGTGAAGGTTTGGTGATTTGCCTTCGTGAGGCCATCTGGGTGTTCTGCATGTTGGGTGACTAGCTCTTTGGTTCCTTTCTGAACTCCTAAAATTACTGTGTTGTTGTTTTTCTAAATGTAGCAGCATGTGGTTCCACTGTGATGTAAAAGCATTATGATAAACTAGAGGCCTGGTGCATGAAATTCGTGCACAGGCGTGTGTGTCTCTCAGCCCAGCCTTTACCCTCTCCAGTCTGGGACATCCCTCTCACAATTCAGGACTTCTGGCTTCCAACTGCTCGCCTGCCAGCCTGCCTCATTGCCCCTAACCGCTTCGGCCTGCCAGCCTGATCACCCCTAACCCCTCCCCTGCCAGCAGGATTGATGCCTAACTGCTCCCCTGCCGTCCCAATTGCCCTTAACTGCCCTCACCTGCCTGCATTGTCACCCCTAACTGGCCTCCTGCAGGCCTTTTGTGCCCCTAACTTCCCTTCCCTGCAGGACTGGTCTCCCCTAACTTCCCTTCCCTGCAGGACTGGTCTCCCCTAACTGCCCTCCCCTGCAGGCCTAGTCCCTCCAACTGCCCTCCCCTCCAAGCCTGAGTCCCCTCCAACTGCCTTCTCTGCAGGCCTGGGTCACCTCCTAACTGCCCTCCCCTGCAGGCCATCTTGTGGCCACCTCCTAACTGCCCTCCCCTGCAGGCCATCTTGTGAGTTGGAGTGATGGTCAGTTTGCATATTACCTCTTTATTATATGGGATTAATGCTTATAAGAAATTAGTGTAGTTAGTCCTGGCTGAGTGGCCTAGTTGGTTGAAACATCATCTGGTACACCAAAGATTGTGGTTTGATTCTCAATCAGGGTACATATCTAGGTTGCAAGTTTGATACCTTATTGGGGTGCTTATGGAAGGCAACCAATTGATGTCTCTCTCTCTCTCTGTGTCTTTCTCTTCCTCTTCTCTCTCTTTTTTTTTAAAAAAAATTTTATTTTATTGATTATGGTATCACATAATTCTTCTTCTTTCTTTAAAAATCAATAAAAACATATCCTTGGGTGAGGATAAAAAAATTATTAGTATTTAGATTCTTTCTTCTCCCTGTGTCAGCCATGATTCTATTTCGCCAAGAAGTTATCTATGTCGCCCCACTTTACACCTTTACCAGAAATTAACGTCTGGATTATGGTTCTTTGAAATATCTCCTTTATTATTTTCCCATCAACACTTGATATTTTGTATCCACAGTGTTCTGTTTTCTTCTGTCTTTATTAGATTAGCTAATGGTATATATGCTTTATTATCTTCAGACTCGGATTTTGAGTTCGTGCGGCTGTTTTCACTATTCCACCAGTGAAGCTTCATGAATGAGTCTGTCTTGCCCTCCTGGGGAGGGCTGCTGGCGTAGGCGCAGAGACACGGGGCCGGCTGTGGAGAGGGGGAGGAAGGCAGGTTGTGGATGAGAAGCACAAGGAAGCCTGAGGGAGGGAGCCCAGGACAGATGGACAGACTTTCTGATGCCACATTCCGATGCCCAACTGAACAGATGACAATTAGCAGCCACCAGCTGTAAAGTGACGGCGAATGCTGCTTTGAATAAATGAGGTGGGGTTTTTGTTGTTGTTGTTGTTGACACATTTAGCAAAATATTTAAAAACCCAACAATGACTGTTTGCTGGCAGCCCAGGGGCTATGTGGCGCCGGCAAGGGGCTGGTGATTTGCCAGGGATGAGGGCTCCCTGGGCATCCTTCTCCAGCGAGAGCGGGAAGCTCCGCCTGGAAGGAGAGACGTGGCTCCATTGCTGCCTTGACCTTGAACGAGTGCCTTCCTTTCCTTGGTCCTCAGTTTCTCCATCTGTAACTGGCCTCCCCGCTTTCCTCTGGCGCCATCCAACTCCCTGCCCATGGCCATTCCCTACATAGTCTCTAGGAGTTATCTTTAAAAATGTGATTAAAAAAAAATCTATTTTTATGGATTTCAGAGAGGAAGGGAGAGGGAGAGAGAGATAGAAACTTCCATGAGGAGAGAGAATCATGGATCGGCTGCCTCCTGCACGTGCCACACTGGGGATGGAGCCCGCAACCCTGGCCTGTGCCCTGACCGGGAATCGAACCGTGACCTCCTGGCTCATAGAAGGCTCTGATACAAGCATTCCGATGTTGCTGTAGGTTGTTTGCCCTGCTTGTGCCCTGGGAACCATCCGTGGAAGGAAAACAGGTTCTTTGTTCTCTCCCTCCTCCCCCTTTTAAGACCCAAGGCTCCTGGGGTGTCAGGAGCCCTCACTAGTGACTCCGCAGAATGGCATGGTGGGACCGTCAAGCCAGGATCCATCACTTGGCAGGGTTATTCTACGCAAACCCAGGCCAAGACCCTTAAAAACTCAACACGGGAGTCGGGCGCCCTCATTTGCAGGTGTGTGCCCTCTGAACCCCCAAATCCACTCAGTGCCCTATTCTCCTTCTCGTGCAGGCGCAGTGCCACCTGGGAGGCTGTGGGTGAATTTGCCCACCTGCCTGTGGACGCCATGGGTCGTTCCCTATTTATCGCAACCGTCTCTGTATCCTGGGCCAGGGCACTTATTTTAAATCGCATTATCTCCCAAGCATGTGTCAACAGAAAGAACGGTTTCAATTTGGGAGACTTTGAAATGGTGCGCAGTTTATCCTCCCTTCAATTATGCTCTCTCCAGTAAGCCACGGGCAGCCTCAGGCCCACTCCGGGCCCGGGAATGCTACCTGCAAGCTCTGCTTCCCCCTCCTCTTCCAGAACGGTTCCCTGAAGGATGCACTGAAGTCCCGGTTCAGGAAACAGAAAGTACATTTCTCAGCGTCAGAGGAATATGCCTTGGGGCTCTGGATGAGCCTGCTGGAGAAGTCTCTAGCCTTCAGAGAGACTGAGCAGAGCTGGCTGCAAACGAATGACCCGCAGAAAGAATCCCGTTCGTGGCCTGAGTGTTGGGAGATGGATGGAACACAGGAAAAGGAGCCCGGCCGGTGTGGCTCAGCGGTTGAGCATTGACCTATGAACCGGGATGTCATGTTGATTCCCAGTCAGGGCGCAGGCCCGAGTTGCAGGCTCGATTCCCAGTAGGTGGACGTGTAGGAAGCAGCTGATAAATGATTTTCTCTCATCATTGGATGTGTTTTTTTTCCTCTCTCTCCCTCTCCCTTTCTTTCTGAAATGAAATATAAAAATATATATATTTTAAAAAGAAAAAGGATAATACCTCAGAATTCCTGCAATTCATCTACTCCTGTGTATGAGTAAATGAATATTTGTTGGGCACTTATTATGTACTAAGATCTAATAAGTAATGGATACAGTTTACAGTTGGCGGACAGCAAAGACCAGAGCCTGCTTTGTGAGCCTGTGACCATTGCAATTGCCCACGCCCACATGCTTAGGAGAAAAGAACCTCCACTAAGGAGTACTTAATAGCCACGTTTAAAAAAAGTATGTTTTATTGATTTCAGAAAGGCAGGGGGAGGGAGAGAGAAAAATCAATTATGAGAACCATGGATCAGCTGCCTCCTACATACCTCCTACTGGGGATGTACCTGCAACCCGGGCATGTGCCCTGATGGGGAAATGAGCATCAACCTCCTGATTCATGGGGTCGATGATCAACCACTGAGCCACACGGGCTGGGCCCATGTCAGATTTTAAATAATAGTCCATATGTCTCCTGAGTTAACGTCTATGGGCAAACCGAAGAAAAATGTAAAACAAAAGGACAGAAAACCCTACACACGACCCTCATCTGGTGCTGTTTTTGCACCGATATCCTGTCAACACCCCACTTTATGGCCTGCTTAGACACTTCACGCAGACTTCCCTGAGAGGCATTAGCATAGGAAATGACTTTGGGCTCAGTGACAGTAACAGAGATTAAAGAAAAAGGCTTAATCCCTTTCAGTCTATTAAAGCGAGCTACATTTATGGATTTTCTAATATTAAATCATTCCTGTGCTTCTGGGACTGATCCAGTTTGGGGTTGTGGTTTTTTTCTTCTCCTTTCTTTTGACCATTTTAACCACATTTAAGTGTAAAACGCAGTGGCATTCAGTACATTCCCAATGTCTTTTAACCATTTCCAGAACGATTTCATCATCCCAGACAAAACTGTATCCATTACCAACAACTCCCCACCCGCCTGCTGCAGCCCTGGCCACCTATGTTCTTTCTGGCTCTGGAGGAATTTGCCGTTCTAAGTATCTATATATTTTTTAAGAAAGAGAGTGACTCCTAATTATTTTGCCCCCTCCACACCCTCCAAACCCTTGAGTTTTGTTGAAAGAAAGAATAAATTCCAAGAACTCGGTGTGGAAGGTTGCAACCGTCTCATGGTTAGGATCATGAGCAATCTGTCTGAATCACTGCGAGGCACATTTTGCAATGCTCTCCCCTTCCTCAAGGGGCGCATTCTTCACCTTCATCATGTGATTGTCCAGCCGTTGGTTGGTGGATCCACCTGTGAGAGCATTGGGCAGGCCAACTCAAAAACCAAGATCAGCTCTTTGCCATTCCTTGCAAGAGATTCCAGCCTGCGTTACTAAGGACTCAGGCTTCCAAGTTTATAATCTGTGTCTTTGCATGAATTTAATCATTGCCATCAGAATCCTTAAGGAATTACAATAACAGTGATTCATTTATAATTCACAATTTCCATTATCTCCTTTCTACATCTAGTGTGTGTGTGTGTGTGGAGGGGGGTGAAATTTATGGCTTCATTTACATGGTGTCCTATGAATAATAGAAGAAATACAGTAAAGACCCGTGGAAATGTTCTCGCTGCGGCTGCTCTTTGGGTACATCTGTATCACAATCGCCTCCTCGCCGGCACAGGGTAGGATCTGAGAGCTTGCAGCTGCGCAGGGAGTGTTCCAAAGGGGCCGTTCTCATTAGACACAGTCTTCTCTGGCTTTGAACTTCAAGGCAGGATGCGGGGACCCTCCATGATCTGGGGTAGGTAAGTGGTGACATCGTAACTTCCGGTATAGACCTGTCTTCAGTTCTGTGCCTGGGGAAACACAGCCGTTCCATGGAGTGGACACGTTGTCTCGGAGGGAGATCTGGCGGGCAGGCAGGACCACATTTAAACTTCAGGTTCCTGTGAGCTGTTGGGGCCTTCAAGAGAGCCCGACCCAAAGCCGTCCTTTTGCAAATGGGGAAACCAAGGCATAGAGGAAGAAAATGACTTATTCCAGGTCACCCATAGAAGGGGGCTAGGTGTGCCATCCCATCCCGTCTTCCCAGGATGTACCCCATCACCATGGTTTTGAAACACAGAGCACCTGGCTTGGGACCCCTCCTGGCGAGTGACTTTCGAACACGGGGCAAAGACATTTTCAAGGACTCTCCCCCTCAGTGATCATCTCTCTCTATGAAAAATCATCCCTGAAAAAAACATTTTGGGATTGGAAGAAAGGAAGTGGTCCTACATCTTCGATGACGTAAATCTCCTTTTTCCTCTCCTAAGGAGTGACAATAAAGCCGATGGAAACCTGGGGCCATTCAGAGGTCTCCCCTGGTGGCTAGCAGTAGCCCAGGGCAGTGCGCGATGACTCCTCCCTCCACTGAAGGATAAAAACCAGCCCATATATGAAAAAAAAAAAAGGCCTGTCCTTTGAGTCGGTGGCCTTCCAGCGAACATGCGGAGCACGTGACCTAGTCAAGCCAACCCCCTTCACGCTGCAGAGGGTCAGTGCGTTTTTGTCGGAATGATGGCATTTAAAAATGTGCCTGTGTTTATGGGAGATTCTCAAGGGCCGTTTCTAAAACCCATTATGTTCATCACTCCCTTTCCTGGGCTGTGTTTCCGATGTCCCCACCCCTGCTCTTCTCCTATTTTGTTTTTAAGGAGAACAGCAACCACAGAAAGCGATTCTGTAGAAGGCCTTTGAGAAAGATGTTTTTTTTTGTTTTGTTTTGTTTTGTTTTTTTTTCTTGCAGAAGACTCACGGAGCATGCTCTGTCTAATTTTACTGAAGTCATTCAGATAACATGTTAGCAGGGAGGCCTTTTGTAGCTGGAGAGGTCGGTCAACTGGTATTAGTAGGCGAAACGCAAGTTCAACAGCGTCGTGATTCCCAGACACACATCCCCTGTGATCCAACATGCCTAATACATTTAGTCATGCAGAATAAGGACCCGACAAAAGAATCAACCACCAGCTGTCCACTGCCCGCTTCCCACCCTACGCTTTCAGGAATTCCTCTGGTTATGCATGCCAGAAGTAACATCAGGGGTTTCCCACCCCCCCCACCTCCCAAGTTTGGTAGGAGAACTCGACGTGTGTTTACCATAGACAGAAAAAAGAAAAGAGATTACTTTGTTTACCTTCTTGTGCTAAGTGCTCCCATCGCCCGGTTCCCTGAAGTGTAATTTGGCGGCAAGCTGATCTCATTCTACAAAGGGAACTGGAGCCTGTACCAACAGCAATGTGTTAAGCTAACACCAGCCACAAAGTTGAATTTCTATAGTGTGCAAAGTAACCAAGATCTAACCGGTGACCTATTCCCAAAGCCCACCGGCTCCCCTCCATGCTACCTGCTCCTCCTTGGGTGCTGGGGAGAAACCACACTGCCTGCCTCATGTCTCTGTGCTTGCTTTTCACACACTGGGCTGTGACTCCTTCAGGTCCAAGATCTGCTTAGGAAGCGTAGGATCAAGACCAGATTTTTGATTTTCACTTGCAGGCCGCCTGAAGAGTCTAAGAGCCTATGGTATACTGGATCCCTCTCCTTCCCAACCATTATTGTTCTTCCTGCCCCACCACGATGGCACGCGGGATGGGGTTGGAGGCAAATGCATGTACACAGATTTTGTTTCTGGACCCTGGTTCCCTTTCAAGGAGACTCAAGTTTTATCTGTTGAATTCTACTCTGACAGTTCTTTCCCGAAAGAGACATGAATGTAAAATAAAGTTAACTTTGTTTGCAGAATGCCAGAGAGAATTTTTTTTTTGGGGGGTGGGGCACAAGGCAAGACTTGTTTTTCTCTGCTTGATTGCCTTTTTAGTCCACCTCATTTTATGGAAGTGTGCGTTTATTTTGGGCGATGTAGTTGAAAGCAAGGAAGAACAAACTTATAATTGGTTCCCGGGAAATCCAGGCAAAAGATTGGCCACTTGGTGGGTTTATGGGGAGACAGAGAAAGTCCAGACGGGAAATCTCCTTCTCGGGGGTATTTGGCAATGTCTGCATACATTTTCTTTTGATGGTTTAACTATATCCTTATTTTTCTCAAAAATTTATTTTTCAATTATACAATAGTTGACATTCAATATTGTTTTGTATTAGTTTAAGGTGTACTGCATGGGGTTTAGACAGCTACATAATTTATGAATTGATCCCCCAATGTCTAGTACCCACCTGGCATCATACATAGTTATTACAATATTGCTGACTATATTCCCTATGCTGTACTTCCATGTCCATGACAATTTTAAACTGCCAATTTGTACTTCTCAATCCCTTCACCCTTTGCACCCAGTCCCGCACTCCTCTTCCAGGCAATTATCAGTCTGTTTTCTGTATCTGTGAGTCTGGTTCTGTTCTGCTCTGCTTGTTAATTTACTTAGTTCTTTAGACTCTACATGTGAATGAAATCATATAGTATTTGTCTTTCTCTAGTCTGACTTATTTCACTTCTCACAATACCCATTAGGTCCATTCATGTGGTCAGAAATGGTAAGATTTCATCCTTTTCTTTTTTGTGGCCAAGTAATTTATATTTCATTGTGTATATATATCAGATTTTTGTTGTTGTTATTAATCTTCACTAGAGGATACTTTTCCATTTATTATATATATTTTTAGAGAGAGTGGAAGGGAGGGGGAGAGACAGAGGAAGAGAGAAACATTGATTGGTTGTCTGCCCCAACCCAGGCCTGGGATTGAGCCTGCAGCCAAGGTGTGTGCCCTTGACCAGAACTGAACCTGGGATCCTTCAGTCCACATGCTGATGCTCTGTATACTGAGCCAAACCAGGTAGGGATGTATGATAACTTTTTTATCCATTCACCCACCGATGAACACTTGGGGTGCTTCCATATTGTGGCTATGATAAATAACACTGCAATGAATGTGGGGGTGCATGTATCTTCTCAAATGGTATTTTTGTGTTCCTTCAGATACATACCCAGAAGTGGAATCCGTGAGTCATAAGATAGTTCAATTTAATTTCTGGAGGAACCGCTATACTGCTTTCCGCAGTGGCTGTACCAATCAGCATTCTCACCAGCAGTGCACGAGGGTTCCTTTCCTCCACATTCTCACCAACACTCATTGATTTATTAATGATAGCCATTCTGGTGGGGGAGGTGACAGCTCATTGACTTGGAATCCTCTGATGATTAGTGATGTTCAGATCTTCTCATATGTCTATTGGCCCTCTGTGTGACCTCTGTGGAGAAGTGTCTATTCAGGCCATCTGCCCATTTTTTTTTTTTTTTTTAAATTGCACCTGAGATTTTGGTGTTGAGTTGTATAAATTCTTTATAAATTTTGGCTATTAACCCCTTATTGGATCTATCACTAGAGAATATCTTCTTTCATTCAGTAGGCTATCTTTTTGTTTGTTGATGGTTTCCTTTGCTGAGCAAAAGCTTTGGTTTGATGTAGTCCATTTGCTTGTTTTTTCTTTTGTTTCCCTTGCCTGAGGAGATATATTAGAAAAAATATTGCTTTACAGAAATGTCAGAGAGTTTATTGCCTATGTTTTCTTCTGAGAATTTTATGGTTTCAAATCTTATATTTAAGTGTTTAATCCATTTTGAGTTTATTCCTGTACATGGTGTAAGAAGGTGGTCTGATTTAATTTTTTTGCATGTATCTGTTAAAAGGACATTTTAAAAAAAAGGTGCAGGCAGCACAGTCTAATAGAACATTTTTCTCTAGGACATTTTCCCTACACATTCTTAAATAGAGCAGACATCTGAACTACCAGACATAAGAGAAAGCTTTAAACATTGAAAGATAGAAATAGAAACATCAATAGCAAAACAATTTAGTGAAAAAGAAAAAAAGAAAGAATACAGGGACAAGAAATGAAGAAAATCTTTATTCCTGTTGCATCTGCAAGCCAGCATTAGAAAAGGAATGTTTTGAAAACAACATAGCCCTCTCAACAGGTAAAAGTGTGAACTGAAGTAAGAAATTCAGACGAAGGGTTTGAAAGTTAAGTTCAGGAAAAGACGAAGCCAAGAAATCTCTGAGAAAGAAGAGTAAAAAAGATGAAGTGATGGAAAGTAAGCAGACTTAGAGAAATAATCCGATATCTGAATGACGGGAGTGCTGGAAAAGAGTGTGGGGGAGAAACAATTGAAGATGATTTCTCAGAAGTGAAGGATAAACTCCCAGATATGAAAGCACCTGGGTTATCAGAACAGAGGGTGAAAATACATGTACACTAGACACACATATCTCAGAATTCAGGGGAAAGAGAGAGAGAGAGAGAGAGAGAGAGAGAGAGAGAGAGAGAGAGAGAGAGAGAGAGAGAGAACGAACTAGTCACACACAAGGGCCAGAGTCAGAATGATTTCAAACTTAACAGCCATAATGGATGCTGGAGGACAATGGAGAGATGCCTCCCGAATTTGAAGAATATTTATTCCCATTTGGAATTCTATACAACAGCCAAACTACCAATCAAGAATCTGTTTTTTTGGTAAGCAGTAGGTAAACATTTTTCTGTCTCCTACATGTCCTTTCCCAGAAAGCTACTGAAGGATACCCTCCATTCAAAAGGGAATAAACCAATAAAGGGGAAGACATGGGATTCTGGAAAGAAGCGATCCAACACAAGGAGAGGAAATCCATAGGACGATGTCCAAGAGAGATCCCGGGACAGTAGCTGTGCACCAGGCCTAAAGGGCAACCAGTTCCGCTGGAGCAGAACTGTCCTATTCTTCAAGAACTTGTCCTGTTCTTCAAGAATAGGACATAGATAGAATATCTGATCACCTAAATATTTTGAAAAGTGGCGAAGACAAAAGATAGAGACTTTGAAGTTCAATTGATGATAAGTTCACACACACATACACAAAAAACACCCCCCACCCCCCCCCCCCCAAAAAAAAAAAAGAAGAAAAGAAAACAAGACAATTATCTCTAAGGAAATGGAAATGTGTACAGGGAAGAAAAATATTCATTTGTTTGCTCATGACTCTGTTGGAACAGCATTTACCTAATCATAATGTCAACACTAAATTTGACCTAGCAAAATTACAAAATAGTTATAGGGAAGTTGGGGGAAGGACAATTGTGCTGGGAAAGTGCAGGAAAGCGTAGGGAATGAGCAAAAACTAAATTGTCATTAAAGAAGTGCTCATAAGTTTTTTGTTTAGAGATGTGACTGAAAATATTCAAATAATCTCTTTCAGCGTTGAAAGTAGTGGCTCTGGGAAGACAGAGTTGGATAAAGGGCTTGCGGGGGGGGGGTGGGGAGGGGACGGGATTCTTAGTTCTGTATAAATGTGTGTAATGCTTTGATTCTTTTTTTAAAATTAAAAAATATTTTTATTGATTTCAGAGAGGAAGGGAAAGGAAAAGAGAGATAGAAACATCAATGATGAGAGAGAATCATTGATGGGCTGCCTCCTGCATGCCCTCTACTAGGAAGCAACCCAGGCATGAATCAAACATGGGACCCTTCAGTCCACAGGCCAAGGCTCTATCTACTAAGACAAACCAGCTACTCTTTAAATATACATTTATATCTTTAATAAACATAACTTAGAAAGGAGTAGAGTGTCTTCTGGGTTCTCAATAATTATGAGTCCTCAATAATTTACTCTTTTCATTAATTATTTTATTGATTTATTTTAGGAAGAGAAAGAGGAAAGGAGAGAGAAACATTGTTGTTCCATTTATTTATGCATTCATTGATTCCTGTATATGCCATGACCTGGGATCAAACCTATATCCTTGGCATATCAGGATGATGCTATAACCAACTGGACTACTCAGCCAGGGCACTTACCATTCATTTTATTATCCCTAGAGCAGTGGTTGGCAAACTCCTTCGTCCACAGAGCCACATACCAACAGTACAATGATTGAAATTTCTTTTGAGAGCCACATTTTTTAAACTTAAACTTCTTCTAACGCCACTTTTTCAAAATAGACTCGCCCAGACTGTGGTATCTTGTGGAAGAGCCACATTCAAGGGCCCAAAAAAGCTGCATGTGGCTCTCGAGCCGCAGTTTGCTGACCATGGCTCTAGGGCAGGGGTCCTCAAACTTTTTAAAGTGGGGGCCAGATCACGGTCCCTCAGAGAACTGGAGGGCCGGACTATATGAACTACTAATTCCTACTGTAACACCTCAGCTGCGCTCACTGCCCAAAAAACCTGGCGGGCCGGATCAGACTCCTCTGCGGGCCGCATGTGGCCTGCGGGCCGTAGTTTGAAGACCCCTGCTCTAGGGTATTCAATTCCAGGCATATGTGAAAGGAAGCAAGGAGAAAACATCCTCAGTGCAGAACAATTCAATCTCTGTGTTAATTCTCAGCAATTTTCCTCATGCTGATCTAATTTGTTCAATTGCAATGAAGATGTGGAACCCTACAACATCTCAGGAAGTAGAAGGGAAGAAGCAACATTATATTCACTGAGTGACAACTCTGTGTCCAGGATGATGCATTTCATATACTATATTTCATTGAAGACTGCTCTGTGCTATAATGATCTCCATTTGATCGCGGAGGACAGTTGATCTCAGTTAAGTAAAGTTTACCCTTGTCACACAAGAAGAGGAGTGGATCTGGGAATTGAGTCCACATTTGGGATTAAGTCCATGTTCTGCCCTCATAATTCGTCATTCACAGCACCAAAAAGTATACCAGGATAGGTGAGATCTTAGACGCGTTTTCATAGTAGATTAAATGAAGGAAGCCTGGATGTTTGGAGAACAGGTGTACCTGGCAAGGTCCAAGGAACGATGTCTGTGTTCTCTTGTGAAAACCAGGGCCTGGGCTGGGTGCCCTGGAAGCTGACCCACACGGCTGCCCTTCTGTTCTTGTGGTTTGCCGAGTGCCCAGACTTGCCAACTCTAGACTCACAAAACCAGTCTGCTGTTTGTTTAAGCTTCCAGATCCCCCTTGTCAGAACAACTTGTACTTTCCCTCTCCCGGTGAGATAAGTGAAGGCTGCACCTCAGCAGAGGCTTTGTGTTTCCTGTTCAGAATGTAGAATGCAGTGGAAGCCAGCAGCTTGAGGGAGAGAAGTGGCAGAGGCAAAATCAGCCATTGGCGTGTGGGGTGATGAAGGAAGACCCTAAAAATGAGAGTCCCACGTTGTGATTCTTCTTGCCTCACCCAAGTCCGCATGGTCAGAGCAGGTGGGATTAGAACCCAGGACTGCCAGGAACCGTAGGCATCCCTGTAGATTCATGGAGATTGATGCTTCCTGTAGAAAGTGTGACCTGTACGGGAAAGTACTGTATGAGAGTGTGCACAGAGAAGAGAGGACACAGTCACAAAAGCTAAGAGGGCATGCTAACTTCATGGCTTTTACAAAATATATATTTTGTATTGATTTCAGAGAGGAAAGGAGAGGGAGAGAGAGAGAAACATCAATGATGAGAGAGAAGCATCCATTGGCTGCCTCCTGTATGCCCCACACTGGGGAATGAGCCCGCCACCCAGGTATGTGCCCTGAGCAGGTATCAAACAGTGACCTCCTGGTTCACAGGTTGATGCTCAACCACTGAATCATGTGTGATTTTTTTTTTTTTAAATGAAGGTGTGAGTAGGATTAAGGGAACCCAACAAAGAATGGTGAAGTGCCCCAAGTGGGTACCAGTGAGGAGCTGTTATCATCCCTAAGCCTGAAGGAGCCTTGGGACAGAGGGCTCACCAGACCCTAGACCGGTGGTTCTCAACCTGTGGGTCACGACCCTTTTGGGGGTCGAACGACCCTTTCACAGGGGCCGCCTAAGACCATCAGAAAACACAGATATTTACATTACGATTCATAACAGTAGCAAAATTACAGTTATGAAGTAGCAACAAAAATAATGTTATGGTTGGGGGTCACCACAACATGAGGAGCTGTGTTAAAGGGTCTCGATTTTAGAAAGGTTGAGAACCACTGCCCTGGACAGAGTCATGGGTAAAGGAGAGAGCTGTCTGGCAGAGCTGAGACTCTAGGTTGAGGGACACACCCCCTTCCACCCTGAACTGGTGAGGAGCAGATCCTGGGAAAAGATATCAATGTCATTCTCCTCCATCCTGTGGTCACCTGCTGGTGTCTTCCCCTGGTGGAAGCCCGGGGCCGGGAGAATGTGTTTCTAGAGTCCTTACGTTTCAGCTTCCCAGGACACAGAGGAGGATGGGAGATTGGAGGGGGCAGAAAGAGGCGATCCAACGCAGGCAGAAAAAAACAAGAGTCACCCAGGGTCCCCAGCACGGGCTCCAGTGCCCACCCTCCTCACCGAGCCTCGGCCATCGCTTCGGCTTCCCTCTCTTGGTGCGTCTTTCCCACAGGGCAGGTCTGAGCGCTCCCCATGGTGCCAGCTCTTCTCAAGGAGACGAACACTCTTAGCAAGTGTATTTTTATTGTGAAGACAGCTGCACCTTCTCGCCAGCCAAAGAGAACATATGGAAACGTTTCCCACGTTTTCACCAGGGGGCACTCACTCCTTTCCCATGGATGGCGAGGGATGCGCTCGGGGAAGTGTCTGCCGGCCAGAATAGAATCCTTTCTGTAGCCACGGTAAGTGCTGGGATGTTCTATCCCGAAGTAACTGCTGGCCAAACAGTGTCTCTGTTTGAAGTGATCTGACTGGCCTCGGAGTTCGCCTTTTTGGCGAACGTGTGGGATCTGGCTCGCACGTTCCATTTAGCAAATGCTTTGGATCTAAGAGCGCTGCCTTCCTCCCCTCCCACTGAAATGAACAAAACCGAGAAGACGTGGAGGAGATAATCTGGGCGCTTCATCTATAGGTGGGCTTTTCAGAGTCGAAAGCTCAACAAATCAAAGCAGGTGAGCAAACCCTCTCTTTGCAGAGCGCCTTGTGACCCAGCCCCATGATTCATCCTGATGGATACATGCAGGCTGCCAGGGAAACGTGTTTTCTCAAGTATCAATTCTCCCGGATGGAGAGGCATTTGTTTGGTATCATATCAATCCCAGTTAGCGATTAGCTAGGAAGGTGACACCCTCTTTGTCAAAGGGGCCACGCTGACAGGTCAGTAATAAAGCGATGTATGGGGCTTGGGGGCGGTGCCTCAGACACATATTTCTCAGGATCCCCTTAAAGGTGGATTGTGTTGGAGGCTTGATGAAGAGAATTATGGGTCTCTGATTCATTTCACGTTTCTTATCTCAGCTACCTTGGGAAAGTCACTGAACGCCTCGAGACATAGGTTTCTAATATGTAAAGTGGGAAAAAGGATGGTATCTTCTTAATAGGATTGATGTCAAGATTAAGAAGGCCGCACAAGTACAGGGTCTGGCACACAAAACACCCAGGAAAGCCCTGGGTGGTGTGGCTCAGTGGTTAGAGTCACACCAGAGGGTCAAGGGCACCTACTGGATTGTAGGTTCATTCCCCAGCGCCAGTCAGGGTGTGTGTGGGAGGCAACCAATCAAAGTCTCTCCCACATCGACGTTTCTTTCTCTCTCTCTCTGTCTCTGTCTCCCCTTCCTCATTCCCTTCTACTCTCTCTAAAAATCAATGGAAAAAATACCCTTGGGTGACAAACAGCCCACCCAGTACATAGGATATTATCATTTTTATAATAAAACAATTGCATCTAAAATTAAGCAATAATACATAATAGTGAAATAATCCCACAGGTTGAAATAATTCATTGCTTCATTGCTGGACTCTGCTCCTCCCCATTTCTCCCCCCGCCTCCCCCTCCCCCCCACCTCAATTAACTTTAGTAGCCAGCTCCAGTAGTGCTAATTAGTTATTTTTAAAACCACAGATGTTTGAGTGAATTGACTGTCATGAAACAGGACCCTAGACCCAGAGCGCTAACTAATTCATCTCATGCAAGCATCTTCTAAGACCAAGGGAATTCTCTCAAAAATCTGTAGAGCTGGTTTATCTGTGTAGCCACAAATTGAAAGTATGGGTAAATAATTGCAGCTATTGATTTAGAAATTGGAATTTATACATTACCTCTTTCCTTACGCATCAGTGTGTGGGAGGAAGAATGATTTCTTTATATTTCCTGCATTCCAGCTAAGTTGATTTTCACTGCTTTCTGTAGAATTTGGAAACTTGTGAGAGGATCTTTTATTTTAGGTTTTCATGGAAAATTAAAAATGACATTTGATTAAAGAATTCTCTGATGATGTGTAGGACAAAGTTGATTTATAGAGAACTAGAGGCCTGGTGCATGAAAATTCATGCACTGGAGAGGTGTTTCTCTGCCCGGCCTGCCCCCTCTCCCAGTCTAGGAGCCCTCAGGGGCAGGAGGTGACTCGGCGATCAGGGGAAGGTGACGCCCCCATCACACCTCTGCTGCTGCCACTGCTGTGCGTCTTCTGGCCTTCTGCCCTCCTCCTCTCCTCTTCCCCCCCCCTCCCCCCCCAGCTGGGCTAAAAGGACTCAGGGACTCTGACAGAACTGAGGGGGCTGGGCACCCCCATCTTGTGGCTATGGGCGACATCATATTTGTGATGCTGTGATGGTCAATTTGCATATTCCCTCTTTATTAGATAGGATAAGCAAAGAAGATCAAAATAATTAAGGCTATCAGCTGTAGCAGGTCCATCTGTGTAAACAGTGTTTATTCATTTGAACATTGTCCTGTCTTGTGGCACGTATTGGGAAGAAGGAGGTTTTTCTGGGATTGTTCAATTGGTGGTCATGGCTTTCTCATGCTTCTTTATGGGGTGGGAGAGGCACAACTGGCCCCATTGGTCCCATCTTAAATAGATAACTATCATGGTCTAGCTTACTATCAGTATTATAGTATTAGTATTAGAGTATTAGTATTAGTAAAAGGAAAAAGAGAGCAATAGACTGATCTCAGGCTGATTTTTCTCTTTCCACATGACTACCATGTCCAAGGCTCCACATGTTCTAGTCCTGGTTGACCTTCCAGTTTAGCTACTTTGCCATTAGGTGCACTAGGAGACGCATTCCCAGGAAAGGTGTTGCCTGTCCCCCGCGGAGCATCTGCTGTGCTCTGTGCTAAATAAAGGGCAGAGTTGAGATTCCAGCGGAATCTCACACCTCCGTCCAGGAAAGTTTTCCCAGTTGGACATCTCAAAAGGGGCATTTATCCACTTTGTTTTTGCATCCCAAGTCTGCCATGTCCCACTGGCACTTCCATTCTCCCTTTAGGGGTTTATCTCAGAGATCAAGCATGAGGATTGGGAAGTCACTCCCTGTTCATCAGTTCCAGCCACTGACCAATCAAGAGACAAGCAAGGGATCCTGCTGTCAGCCAATCGGAGAGATAGAATACACCCCAGATGCTCAACTAAGCATTCCTTTCTGATCCCCAGATACCAAAACAAAACGTTAATACTCACTTTTGCTGAGTTAGCATGGGGTGCCCAATGTCTCAAATTTTTCAAAGTTAAACACTCAAAAACTCTAGTTGATTTGTTTTATGAAACCAGTCAACTCATATCCTGTAGACTACCTGAATACTTGGTGGATACTATTTAAAAACATACTGTACAACCCGAGTCAATGTTAGTTTTCTGGTTGGGACAACGTACTACGGTTCATACAAACTATAATCACTGGGGGAACTGGGTGAAGGTTACATGGGAACACTATACTGTGTAAAAAAAAATCTTCATTGTTGAAAGTATTACATGTGTCCCTTCCATCCTCCCCTCCCCGCCCCCACCGCCCCGCATGGGATAGCACGATACTATTTTTGTCACTTCATGTGAGTTTTGAACTATTTCAAAATAAAATGTGATTTTAAAGAAGAGTCTTCACAACCTAGACAATTGTTGGGACTCAACAGAATCCCAGAGCCCACGATGCTGTTGCCTTGTACGTCCAGATGCTGTCTAAAGGCAAAACTACGAAATGAAGCGAAATGCAGGAGCGGGAGAGGACAGCTCTCGGCGGTTCCCAGCCCTTGTGGAATATGAGAGTTTTGGCAGCCCCCTCGGAGTGATTAGTAGAGCGAAAACAACTTTAATGAATGAGGAATGACTCACAGTGCAATGCAGTCGTTACCACAGCGGAACAATGTCTCGCAGTGTTTACAAAGCGGTCAGTGGTCGCCTTTGCAGGCGGCCGTGCTCTGTGAGTGGGAGAGGTCATTGGCTCGCCTGTACCCTCTTAAATACCCAGAAGCTCCTGCTCACTTGACCTCCATGTTACTCTTGTTCACAGCGGGCTGGACCATCCTTTCTATTTCCCTGCCTGTTCAACTAAACCACCCTGCAGACAGAAAAGTCCCATTGGGCAAAACTCGGGTATACCCCTGTGCCAGGCTAGTGGTTCATTAGTAGGTGACAACTCGATGGTTGAGAACCACTGGTCCAGATTGTATAGATGGAAAATTTCCTTATGTTCTTGGCCAATGCAAGTGATTTTTATAAAGCCTGGTTAAAACCATATGTGTGTGTGTAGGTGTGTGTGTGGCTTTTTTAGACTCTGCTGACCTTCCTCCTCTTCCTTTAATTTAGCCTACACCAAGTATTCTAACGTGGGTTTTTCAATTTGTTTCATTTTGTAATTCTTCTTTAAATGCATGTTTTCTCATTCTAGAAAGGTAAGTTCCATGACTACAGATTGATGGTTCCAAGAAGGGATTTGACCGGAATCAAACCTAGGACCCTTTAGACTCAGGCTGACACTCTATCCACTGAGCAAAACCATCGAGGGATGTATATATATATTTAAAGAAATATATATTTAAAGAAATATATATTTAAAGAAATATATATTTAAAGAAATATATATTTAAAGAAATATATATTTAAAGAAATATATATTTAAAGAAATATATATTTAAAGAAATATATATTTAAAGAAATATATATTTAAAGAAATATATATATATATAATATTTAAAGAAATAAAATTGCTGAGTCCAGATGAAGGGTGCTTTAAATTTTGATAAATACTGCCAAATTGCCTTCTGAAAGGTTATATCAATTACTCTCCTGTCAAGGGCATTGAAGAGGGTGCCTCTCTCCTTAGTCTTCCATTTATTTTTCTGACGCCAATTTTAATGCTGTTTATTTTAGGGCATCGATGAAACCCACATCCATGATAAACGGATCTGTAGGCCCCCAACCGATTACCTTTCAGAAAGAGACTCAGGGGCCCCCCTGTTGGTTCAGGAATCATTTTCTTATCCGGCCTCCCCCACCGCACAGCCATGGCTTCCACCCATCGAACGTCTCTCCGGCGTCTTCAGAAAAATAGAAGAAATGTCGCTGCTGCTTTTGATTTCAGGCCGAGTTTTCCATTTTCTATGAAAGAGGTGGTTATTTATCGTCGAGAAATTCAGAAGTCAAAATAATATAATTCTCCCGGCGTGGAGTTCCCGGATGCCGAGCCCCGATCGGAGCCGTATCTCTGAGTAACACATCACGGAGTGACAGCCGGCGGGTGATGTAGGAGGCTGCCGAGTCATTACAGCATTACCGATGTAAGGATGTATTAGTGTAAGACACCGTCAGCGGGGCGGCACTCTGTGATGCATTGCTCCGAATCAGAACAATGGCCTAAAGAAACGACGAGTTCTTGCAGAGTTAGAAATGAAATCTTTTTATTTATTTATTATTATTTTTTTGAATAAGGAATAAATAAATATGAATGTTCTTCTTTCACAGGGGAGAGAGGCCTAAATCGTATATTCTCCATCTTCTTATGAGCCCTTGTGGTTTGTCTAGTTTGAGCTAGAGACAAGGTCTTTAGGCCGGTTGGGTGCGGGTTTCCTAGTTACACAATTACTTAGGCCGAGGGAAGATCAGCGATGTTTCCTTTTAAGTCGGGGGGGTGGGAGTGGGGGTGGGGTGGGTAATTTGTAAATGGAAAACATTTTCATTTGTGCATTTGCTTTGAAATGGGAACCCACTGAGAGCAGAGACCACTTATTTCTTATTTTATTTTATATTTGTATTGATTTCAGAGAGAAAGGGAGGAGAGAGAGAGAGATAGAAACATCCACGATGAGAGAGACTCATTGATCAGATGCCTCCTGCACCCCCCACACTGGGATCGAGCCCACAACCTGGCATGTGCCCTGACTGGGAATCGAACCAGGACCTCCTGGTTGATGCTCAACCACTGAGCCACTCTGGCTGGGCGAGAGCAGAGACCATTTAAAAAAGTTACTTGGTTGTCATCTCGGTGCTGAGCCATGTGTATGGATTGCTTAGTGATGGAGGAAAGAACTCGCTTCTCCAAAGCCGGAAGTTCCCACCGTGGAGTCATTCCTTCACATCATGGTGTTGCCCCAGGGTGGCTTCTGGGCGTGGAAGTGTGCTGTAGGGAGAGAGGGTGGGGGAGAGGTGTTGCATGGACTCCCACCACCACCAGGAGTGAAGAGGTCTGGTAGGGAGACACGGAATGTGGGTGACCAGCCTCTGGGATGTTCACCGAAAAGACAGGTTAAACCTTGAGGCTGTGGAACCAGACTGACTTGGGGTTGGACTCTTGTCCGTCCCTTCCTGGTGTGGCCAAGGTGCTTTGGCCTCTCCGAGCCCATTTGTTTCACCTGTAACGTGGGGGTGCAGCTGTGACGGCCTTGCTGTGATGAGTGCGTGAGCTGGTCCATGGGAAGGCCTCCCTCATACCACCCCTGGGTGCTGAGATGAGACCAGCGTGGCCCAAAGAGGTCAGGGGACACCCCCAGGGACCCTCCACCAGAAACACGTGGAACCAGCATCGCATCCAGATGTGTCCGATTCGACAGCCTGAGGTCTACCCGGGCCCGCATTTCTGGAAAACTCACCCTCCACGGTCACAGGGTAGCTGTGCAGCGGTTGGAGGTGAGTGGCATTCCTGGAGGCATTCCTTACAAGAGATACGGATGGAAAAAATGCACCAGAAGAATCAACCTCAGCATCTCCCTGGAGAGCAGAGTGTCGGGAAGCCCTGGTGACCCTGTAGCCTGGTGCTCAGTGCAGGCAGGTTTGCCTAGCCCAGTGGTTGGCAAACTGCGGCTCTCGAGACTCATGTGGCTCTTTAGCCCCTTGAGTGTGGCTCTTCCACAAAATACCACGGCCTGGGTGAGTCTATGTTGAAGAAGTGGCGTTAGGAGAAGTTTAAGTTTAAAAAATGTGGTTGTCCAAAGAAATCTCAATCGTTGTACTGTTGATAGTTGGCTCTGCTGACTGATGAGTTTGCCGACCACGGGCCTAACCCAACGGATCCTTCCAAGGAGGGGCGCTCACTGCCACCCTTGACTTTTAGGCACCCTCTGCGGCGGCTTCTCCTTGTCCGCAGCCCGGCAGGGCGGGCATGCCTGGCACAGATGAGCAAAGATGGGCTGGGAAAAGCTCTCTTCCCAAGGCTGCCCCTCCCCCTCACTCCCTCTTCGGAGCACCTTGCAGAGAACAGTTCTGTCCTGAGGGGGCATTAGTATGTCATCGGAGCCTATGGTTCTGATCAACTGCATCCTGCCCACCTAGCCTGGCTCAGTGGCTGAGGCTCAAATCTATGAACCAGGACAGTGGTCGCCAACCTTTTAGACCTCACGGACCACCGGTTGGCGACTGCTGAACCAGGAGGTCACAGTTTGACTCCCTGACAGGGCACATGCCTGGGTTGCCGGCTCGATCCCCAGTGTGGGGTGTGCAGGAGGCGGCTGATCCATGATTCTCTCTCATCATTGAGAGATTCTCTCTCCCTCCCTTTCCCTTCCTCTCTGATATCAGTAGAAATATTAAAAACAAAACAAACAAACAAACAAACAAACAAACCCTGAATACAGCAGCTTGTTGCTGAGGCCGCATCAGCACCTCCAACTTTGGGTTATGAGAGAACAACAATCTTCTGTGGCTACTAGGTTTTGTTTTTAAAAAAATATATATTTTATTGATTTTTTTACAGAGAGGAAGGGAGAGGCATAGAGAGCTAGAAAACATCAATGAAAGAGAAACATGATCAGCTGCCTCTTGCACACCCCCTACTGGGGATGTGCCCACAACCAATGTACATGCCCTTGACCGGAATCGAACTTGGGACCCTTCAGTCCACAGACCTACGCTCTATCCACTGAACCAAACCGGTTTTGGCCAGTTTTTATTTATTTGTTTATTTATTTATTTATTTATTTATTTATTTATTTATTTTAAGGGCCAAATCCAGCCCGCCAGGCCTTGCAATGTGGCCCGCACCGCGCTGTCATCACTGCACTCCGCTGTCAGTTTATGACATTGTCAGTTTATGACTGTTCAGTAAACCATTCGGCCAGCGATTTAGGCTGGATTTTAGATTTTGGCCCCTTCTCTGATTGAGTTCGACACCCCTAGTGTAAATGATTGCAGTGAACTTCTAATTGCAGTGGCCAGAGGGCAAAGGAAGGGTGCTGGAAGGAGTGACCATCCCCCACCCCCAGGCCCCCCGGTCCGCGGAGTCCTGTTTCCTGTGGAATGGCTCTGTGAGGCGGAGGAAGGCCCTGTTTCCCTGGCTCCTTATTTTTTATTTCATTTTTTTTGCAGTTGTTTTGGAGAACAATTTTCTCTGACATGTAGCTGGGTGTTTTATGGCTGTAAGAAATATATTGGTTTATTCATCTGTTGCAACTATAATAATATTGCCATTGGAGCCCAACTCGGTAATAAATCAGGCCATTCCTTTCCACTCCATACAAATAATTAAAATAAAAATCGACTGTGCCAGTGAATTTGTTCTACAAGCTGAATAGAATTGTGTGCTATAAGTCTGGATATTTGGGTTGACACGGGGATGTATATCTTGAAAATAAGAAACCAAAAGGTGGGAAAATAAGACCTTATTTCATTACATGCAATTTATAACATTTATCTTGAAGATGAAGTTGCCTTTCTGTGCTGCCTATTAACTAGGAACCAGAATTCAAACAGCGTGGAATGTACAGGGCATTCGATTCCCCTCCCCCCCCTTTTCCTTCTCTTTCCTTTCCTCCCCTCCTTGCATCATGGGAAAAAAACAGACAAACAAGTTGATTATTCACCAATGTCACTGCAATAAATTTAGTTTAAAAAAATAAAAACAACACAAAGTTGAGGTCCATTATTGTGGCTCTGGAAATAAGGGCTTGTTACATATGCCTGTGTGCTTGCATGTCATATATATTTTTATTTATGTCCTACCGTTTTTTCCTGAACAGAATGGAGCTTGCAAACACATGTAATTCAAAAATAAAAGGAGAGTGAGCGAGTCAGAAAAATTGGTGGAAAGGGGGGATCCATCCAGAAGAGGAAAATAAAGGCATGAGATTGACCCCCCAGGGTGGGTGACGTGGCTGAAGGGGGGTGGCAGGCAGTTGGCTTGGAGGCTCTTGGTGGGATGAATGTGCTAATTCCCAGTAAGCATTAGATTAGAAACACACTGGCCACATTTCAAGTGCTTGTAGCCACATGTAGCTCGTGGCCCCTGTACTGAGTAGCACAGACCTAGAGATTTCCTGTGATGGCAGATTGCCTCTCCTGCAGGTTAAGAACATGATAAATTTTTATCTTTATCAGGTTATTCACTACGGTGCTAAATATGTGTAACAGTGAGCAAGAGAGAAATCACTCTATTCCAGTCTATCTGTCTATCTATCTATCTATCTATCTATCTATCTATCTATCATCCATCTACCTATATGTCTATTACCTATCTATCTACCATCTATCTGACTATCACCTATCATCTATCTACCTATGTCTATTATCTATCTATCTATCTATCATCCATCTACCTATATGTCTATTACCTATCTATCTACCATCTATCTGACTATCACCTATCATCTATCTACCTATATGTCTATTATCTATCTATCTATCTATCTATCTATCTATCTATCTATCATCCATCTACCTATATGTCTATTATCTATCTATCTATCTATCTATCTATCTATCATGTGGATTACAGGACAGGGAGACTTAGATTTGATGCTTGTCAAGAAGGAAATGGGTATATTTTTGGCTTTGTCTTTGATTAATTCTTACTTAGTGTTGGGGAATAGGGGTTGACATTTACAGGAACAATACGGGATGGATGGAACTCGGCTGTCCAGTCTGATAAGACCACAGCTACAGAAACGGCAGAGGGGAGCAAACTGCAAGGACCAAGGGTAGCGAACTGGGTCATGTTTTGAACAGACCTGGGGACCTGGCCCCTCTTCGGGTGCTGTGTTAGTTTAGGGTTTGCAGTCGACTGTTAATATGAGGGGGCTTACCCAAATCGGTCCAAAAGTTTGCAATTTAGAAATCCAGGGACATTAATCTTTGAATTGGGGACTCGTCATTTCAGGTTCTCAGCCTCCATTTTCCCTTCGAGTGGAAGTCCCTCAGTTTCCTCATGGAGACCCCCCCTGTCCTCCACCTTGCACCTTGGGAAGTATTACTTCTGCGCTGACTTGCTGCAGTGGAATGATTGACTTGGCCTAGCCACTTGGAGGATCTTAGTTCCTGGCCACGTGACTGGATCAAGGGTGGGCCTACGTAAGCCTAGCCAACTGGGCTCCGTCAGAGACACCTTGAAGTTGAGGTTGAGCAGGTCCGAAGAGGCACTTGTTTCCCTGAGCTTGAACCTGGAAGGGTGTGATGGTGGAGCGGCCAGGGACGTCATCGGAAGCCTGGGGATGAAGCCCTCCTCCATCCCCCCTCTCCCTCCCCCCCACCCCAGTGGGTGCAGATGCTGAGGCTCAAAGAGGAACTGAATCCCCAGGATTGAGTTTCAGCCCCAGAATCCAGCTGTGCTTGAAACCAGAGATCTACTCTTGACAAGACTAAAGCTCCCAGCTTTCTCGATTTTGGCACCATTTTTGTTAACACATTTCTAGTGTGTATTTTCCATGTTGACGCAGTCATCTTTCTCTATAACATTTCTCAGCGTGGCCTTTTCAGGTTAATAGTCCTGTAAGATGCTTTAAGAAAAAGTGTTTCGACGGTCAAATTAATTTGATAAATTGTGTAGACTGTAATTCCTTCACATGGTGATTCTCAATGTACTTTAGTCCATCGAAAGCTCTCCAAATTTCTTGAGTTAAGACATTTGATTAGTTCTGTTTTTTTTTTTTTTTTCCTCTCAAGACTTACTTGGTCATAGCATTGTCTGTTTGTTTAAAATTTTTTTTTTAATATGAGGAAGAGAAAGGGAGATAGAAACATCGATCAGCTGCCTCCTGACCACCCCCTACTGGGATTGAGCCTGCATGGCCACACTGGGAATTGAACCAGCAACCTCTGGGTGTGTGGGATAATGCTCAACCAACTGAGCCACATGGGCTGGGCTGTATGTGTTTTACTGATATCTAATATTCTACTAGAGGACACCCTTTGTGGGCTCCGGCGCTAGGAAGGAATGGCCCAGATTGGGGCCACACCCACTTGAGGCCACTGGGGAGTGTGTATGCATTTCCACATTGTAAAGAACCATCCGTGAGAAGCCTTCTGTCTAAACAGACATTTTGTGCCTTCTGGGGAAATGGAAGTATTTTATTTTATTTTTATTGATTTCAGAGAAGAAGTGAGAGGAATAGATAGAAACCTCAATGATGAGAGAAAAATCATCGATCAGCTGCCTCCTGCATGCCCCCTCTCTGGGGACTGAGCCTGCAACCTAGGCATGTGCCCTTGACAGGAATGGAACCTGGGATCCTTCTGTCTGCAAGCTGACACGCTATTCATTGAGCCAGACGGAAGTAATATTTAAGGCACACGTTTAGATGGCTAGGTAACCAAATTAGGGTGAACCTGCTATTTAACCCAGGCGTGACCCACTGCCAATCTCACCCAATGGTAGTTGAGGGGCTTGACTTACTTCCAACCTCACCCAATGGTTGCTGAGGGGCGTGACCCACTCCCAACCTCACCCAATGGTTGTTGAGGGGTGGGTCCCAGGGTTACAGGACAGGGAGACTTAGATTTGATGCTTGTCAAGAAGGAAATGGGTATATTTTTGGCTTTGTCTTTGATTAATTCTTACTTAGTGTTGGGGAATAGGGGTTGACATTTACAGGAACAATACGGGATGGATGGAACTCGGCTGTCCAGTCTGATAAGACCACAGCTACAGAAACGGCAGAGGGGAGCAAACTGCAAGGACCAAGGGTAGCGAACTGGGTCATGTTTTGAACAGACCTGGGGACCTGGCCCCTCTTCGGGTGCTGTGTTAGTTTAGGGTTTGCAGTCGACTGTTAATATGTTAGTTTAGGGGTGGGTCCCACCCCTCAACAATTATTGGGTGAGGTTGGGAGTGGGTCACGCCCCTCAAGTATTATGTTAATTATCCCAGGCAGATTGGATTCTATGTTTATTCATCCATTGCATTAATTATTAATGAACTTGACTAATGTTTGTGGAGTCACGGTGTGAAAGCCCCTAACCATGAGGAGGTAATAACCTAGCGATCCTCACATGTGAAGCTTGCAATACCCCAGTGATTGCTGTTCTAGTCCTTTCTTTCCCTTGGTGACCATTTCTGCTGCTCTGTCTGCTTGACCTCTTGGAGGGATCTCGTCTCTTTATTTGTAGATTAGGGATTATGTTAACATCCTTTTTATTTATTTATTTTTTTAGGATTCACTAAGCTAATGCCTCTATAGTACATAGACTAGTATTAGGCAATGTTTAAATGCTCATTACTTTGTTAGTAATAATACTAATTACGATAATGCTGTTGGTATACATTACAGATAGAATCTCCAGGCTTGGTTAAATGATGGTATTTCCCCCCCTGAGCTGGTGCTGCTTCTTCTTCTTCTTCTTTTTTTTTTTTGAGGTGTCATCCTCTGTTGCAATTCATTGCGGTGGACTCCATTAATCATACCCTGTTTTGTTCTTCCTGACAGTAATGAAGAGTAACTGATACAAGCCAGCCTGCTAGGTCGCTGATGAGGTGGCTATCGCAGCCCTTCTCCGAGGCAGTGCTTAATTACGTTTTGTGCGTGATGTGCCAGATGCTGCGATTCCTCTCGCTGGGACGCTGCTCCAGGTCGCGATGCCCCATGTTAGATTTTCAGCAACCTCTCTGGTTAGCTTCTCCTCCGTGATTCTCAGGGAGAAGTTGGGTTCCTTTGTGGTTCCTCGTCATCTTATTCTCTCATTGCCTGGCTTCCTGATCCTCCCTGTCCCATCCCTTTTCCCGCGATTGGTTAAGTCGGTGACTCCAGCTGTGCTCTGAGAGTGGGGATAGTTATTCGAAGGCAATGGAACTCTGAATGGCAGCGAGGTGTACATGGCTTAAGGCCACAGAGACAGTTCTTCCATCGACAGAGACTGCTTGTAGGGCATCGTGAGATATATCACACCACGTGGGGCTTGTAACTTTGAAAAGTCTGGGACATGCTCCCTAGTTGAAGGTCAGCTTCTGAGCCTCCTCAGCCACCCAAGAGGCACCTGGCAATGTAGGTGTAAGCAAAAAAAGGCATGTCAGCTGTCAAGAACACAACCGTGTTGCCAAGCGTAGGACTTCATTCCGAGGGGCGGGCAAGGTTTTTCTAAAAGACGCGGACTTATTCATGAGTCTAAAACACGGGCTGGTAGAATCGTAGATACAGAGAACAGACCGATGGTTGACAAAGGGAAGTGGGTGTGGGGGACTGGCTGAAACAGGTGAAGGGACTGAGAGGTACAGGTCGGCAGTTACAGAAGAGTCATAGGGATGCAAAGTCCAGCTCAGGGAATAGAGCCAATAATAGGGTGATCACCATGGATGGTGGCAGGTGGGTACTGGAAATACCAGGAGGAAGGCACTAAAGCCTATGATTGCCTAACCACCGTGCTGTCCACCTGAAATGGACACAAAATAGTACTGAACGTAAGCTGTCACCGAAAAGAACATCAACCTGGGCTGGCAAACTTTTTCTGAGAAGAGCAGGGAGTAAATGCTTCAGGCCCATGGTCGGCAAACTGCGGCTCACTCCTGACTCTATCTGAAGTGACCTGGCAATGCTTATTTCATTTCTTTTTCTATTATCAATTCCTATTCCTCTACTTAAGGATCTGTCTAGATGACCATGGGCAAAAGACACATCTGGCACTTCACACACAAAACGTAAGGAATGCCCACTATTCTAACATCTGACTAATTTCCAGCTTCTAGATCTAATATGCCTTGTAGTTTCATGGACATAATCTCCCTTTCATTTTCTACTCTAACTCTTTTAAAAAATATATATTTTGTTGAATTTTTTACAGAAAGGAAGGGAGAGGAATAGAGAGTTGGAAACATCGATGAGAGAGAAACATCTATCACTTGCCTCCTGCACACCCCCTACTGGGGATGTGACTGCAACCAAGGTACATGCCCTCGACTGGAAGCGAACCTGGGACCTTCCAGTCCGCAGGCTGACGCTCTACCCACTGAGCCAAACCTGTCAGGGCTCTCCTCTAACTCTTACTCATAGAAGGCTGCTGGGGAAGAGGTACGGATTTGTTAAAGGGCTATGCATTTGTAAAAAGGCCCCCCTTCCCCACCTCCGTTTTGATGTTGCTTCTTTTGAGATCATCTTTCTCATCCCCAAACATCCCCATAGAACATGGGTCTGGCCAAGAAGCTATTAAAACGGAATCTTCTGTAACCAAATCATGATGAGCGATCCAAACAATGTTTGAATTCCCAAGTAATTAATGTAGTGAGTAAGGAACAATACAGTGGCTTTATGGGGATGGTGCCTGGAGTTCTAAATTCTGAAAGTCCTTTGAGGGTTTGGTAACTGCACTTTGTCACAGTAAAACAAGCTAAAGGTAATATAGAATTATATATACTAGTATCCATATATGCCTCCTCCTGGGCCTTGAACAGCCAGCAAGCCTCCCCTATCAAAAGGAAGCTAAAAATACTCTCCACCACAAAGAGATTCTGCCGCGTGGCTTCTGATGGAAACGCTGTCACAAGACTCTGCTGTCATGTGCTAATGTCTATCTCAATGAAATCAAATTTTTGAATTTTCTGATTAAGTTGATCTCTGTAGCATAAGGACAATATGTGCATTTTTAGGATTTCAAGGAGAGGGCTTCCATTCACAATTTTGTGTTAGATGTCATATATATATATATATATATATATATATATATATATATATATATATATATATGAACCCAGCTTCCGCTGGCCTCAAGTTTAGTATCTTTGAAGGTGACGATAGGAAGGTAGGAAATTTAGGCCAAATGTGTGACCTAATTATTTGAGTTTCTGGAGGTGGCAGCTGCTCATGACTTTCGCTGTTTCCACGGAAACAATTAGCAGCAAGCCCTCACTCCTCACTCCTCAGCGCCCCTGAGTGGGCAGTTATCTCCCTAATTAGCTGAGTGATCCTCGGCGAGCCCCTTTGGAGATGGCCAGTGGGGGGCGGGAGTGGGAACTGTCCACAGCCCGGCTCTCCTCGTCGCCGTAAGCCACCGAGCACTGGGCTTCGCGGGCAGTGTGACTCAGTGAAGAAGTACTGTGGAGCACCTGCCGTGTGCCTGGCATGGCTCCAGCGGCTGAGGTTACCGCGGTGCCCACGGCAGACAAAAGCTTCCACGCTGGTGTAGGGAGACAGACAAAAGCCAGGAAAGAGGGAAGGATTTCAGAGAGAGGAGGTGGCTTCTAAAGACTCCGTATCGGGGGGGGGGGGGGGCATCTCTGAAAAGGGGACATTGGAGCAGAGACACGAACAACAGAGGGTCTCCTTAGATTGGGCAGAGGGAATACCAAGCCAAGACCCTAGGCATGGGGAAAGATGTCCCAGCAAAATGCCTACGTTGTACCTCGGAGAGCTCTAGTACCAGTTTAGTTCTGGAAAACATGTCTTCCCGTGTAATACTCATCACAATGGCTATCCCAGAACTTGTATTGCCAAGACAGTTCTTGGCGTTAAAAAGTCTTCCAAGGAATAAGAAATGACTTGAGCCCTAACTGGTTTGGCTCAGTGGATAAAGTGTTGGCCTGCAGACTGGTCAAGGGCATGTACCTGGGTTGTGGACACAACTCCAATAGGGGGTGTGCAGGAGGCAAGAGGTCAATCTTTTTCTCATACAGTCACAATTATTAGGCAAATCAGACTCCCCCAAATTGAGACACGTACACTTAGTTGCCTTTATTTTATTTATTAAAAATATTTTTATTGATGTCAGAGAGGAAAGGAGAGAGAGAGAAACATCAATGATGAGAGAGAATCACTGATCTGCTGCCTCCTGCATGCCCCCCACTGGGGATCGAGCCTGCATCCCGGACATGTGCCCTTGACTGAAATTGAACCCTTTGGTCTGTAGGCTGACACTCTATCCACTGAGCCAAACTGGCCAGTGCCGTAAACAACTATATTTAAAGATAAATACCGTATTTTCCGGCATATGAGATGACCCCCTAATTTTACAGTTAAAACATAGGTTTAGGCCTATATTCGCTGTATAAGACTACCCCCCACTTCCGAGGCAACACCAGTTCTTTTTTTAATAGACCGCCTCTCTGACTCTGGCCAATCTGAGCAGGCTTTTTACTAGAACACAGTGTAGCTTCGGGTACAGAACATGTATAATTTGCATGCATAAAAAGCCTGCTTGGATTGGCTGAGTTAGAGAGGCGGTCCGAGCAGCCTTGCAGTGATTGGTATGGGATCGAGTTGGAAAATTCGTTTAGCGACATATCGAGACATTTTTCGGGATATACTCGGCATATAAGACAACCCACGATTTTCGGTTGACTTTTTTTTGTTTCAAAAATCGTCTTATACGCCGGAAAATACGGTACTGAAATCTAGGATTTAAATTTTAGCAGGTCAGCTTGGAGAAATGCTTCAAATCCTGTCTAAGCACTGAGTTCTGACGGATGCTTCTGCTGTGTCTCTGAGCTTTTGTATTTCCCAAGACCCCAACACCATCTCTCATGCCTCCACATCTACAATTTTGCCCTCACGTTCACCGTGATCAAGGTTCGATTGGAAGAGAGGTATGACATATGGGTAGGTGTGCATGCATGCATCTGTGTGCTCGCCTGTATGTTCTGTGAATTTTTAAAACAAATCCGTTTCCCATTACCGCAGCTCTATATGATTCTTGACTGTTTTACAAATTGTGTTGCAATCCGATCTAAACATTTCAAGAGTTACAGATGGTAGTCAATAATTGGAGCAGCGTGTGAAGTGAAAATGACTCTCTCCAGTACCTTCCAGGGCTCCCAGCACTCCTTGTTTGCCAGGCCTGTGTCTGATGCTATTCTTCTGAAGGCAGTACAGCTCCAGCTTCAAAAGCAGCTCTGCTCAATCTCTCCTACTCTCTGCCACGGCACGTTAGATTGGGCTTTGACATCTCTGACTAGACGGGGAGAGAGAAGCTGACGGAGGCAAGGCTAAGGATGAAGGAGCTGGAGAATAAGGATGCTTGATTGTTTTCCTCCCATTGCAGTCCTTGGAGGATAGCATGGGGCCATAGACAGTGAAGGAGAGTCAATTTATCTTGCTCCCGTTGGAGCTAACTACACTCCTTTGATTCAGAGAATATGTACCTGTTTCCAAATCAATCTCACTTAATGACACAGCAAGAACCAAGTCCCTCTAGCTTTGGGGGTATAGCTTTTTCTTCTCTCCGATCTTTGGTTTACAGCGCTGTAAACAAGCCAGACCTTTTGTGCATCTGTGAGTAATTTATTGGGAAGTTTGCAGTTAACCTTGTCAATCCGGAAAAAGAAGATGCCGACTAATAAGGGCTCTAGGTGGCTAACTGGTCTCAAATGTGAAAAAAAAAAGAAAGCCTGGCAGCTGTTTCTAAACAGGGGCCCCTCAAGCAAGCCCCGCTTTAAGGAGAAGCCTGCACTAAGCTGCCTGTGTCCTGCACCAAACCTACTTGCTGCCTGCACCCTGTTCCTGCCGGCTGAGCCAGCCCTTATAAAAGAGTTCCTGGAATTGGGTTTCAACCAATAGGACAGAGACTTGTCCAATCAGATTGTGTAGCTATATCCCTATTAGCATTTTTCACCAACCAGAGTGAAAAATCTACTCTAACCAATCAAGACAGTGCTTTTTGGCCGGAAGCTGTGAGAATTTGGAGTCCTCATTTGCATGAGGATGGACCAATCAGGGATGAAGGGCGGGACTTCTTTCTATAGAAGTCAGCTGCCCTCTGGTTCTGAGGTGGTGATTTGAAGTCTGTGTTTCTCTGGTTCATCTTGTGAAGGAGACGGGAGCAGAACAGAGCTGTCTAGCTGGAGAGGGTCTGGGGTAGAATGGAGCATCATGTACCTTCTTGGAAGGTTTTAAATTTTTCCCATGGACTTCCAGATTGACATAGGGGTGGTGGAAACTTGTCTGTGCAAACAGCTCAATTGTGATAGAGCACAGCTGTGGAACCATAGCCCGCAGTCCTCAGGTGAGCAAGCAAACGTTTTATTTTATTTTTAATATATTCTTATTGATTTCAGAGAGGAAGGGAGAGGGAGAGAGAGATGGAAACATCAATGAGAGAGAATCATGGACCGGCTGCCTCCTGCACGCCCCACACTGGGGATGGAGCCTGCAACCCGGGCCTGTGCCCTGACCAGGAATCAAACTGTCATCTCCTGGTTCATAGGTCTACGCTCAACTACTGAGCCACACCGGCCGGGTACAAGCAAACATTTTAGAGTCCTGTTCCACTTTTGTGTTCCAGATAATGCAGCCCACTCTGAGGTTCTCTATTCCTCCTGTGCCCTGGCCATGTCACTGTGAAATACGGCAGAGGCACATTCCAGAGCTGTCTCACTTAACAGGGATTTAAGGCTCCCATTGGCAGTCACTTGCTCACACTGTCACACAACACCCCACACTCAGGAGCCGCCTCACAACAAAAGGGCCCTGGCGGCCATGTTGGTTAAGAGTAGAAATTCAGAGTATAAACTAAGAATTATGGGACATGGTATTAAAATACATTAAAAAGATATTAAAACTAAAATAAAATGCTCAGCTGAAACCGGTTTGGCTCAGTGGATAGAGCATTGGCCTGCAGACTTGAAAGGTCCCAGGTTCAATTCCGGCCAAGGGCATGTACCTTGGTTGCGGGCATATCCCCAGTAGGGTGTGTGCAGGAGCCAGCTGATAGATGTTTCTCTCTCATCGATTTTTCTGGCTCTCTATCCCTTTCCCTTCCTGTCTGTAAAAAAATCAATAAAATATATTAAAAATAAAAATAAAAACTAAAATAAAATGCTCACCCTTGAAACATGCCCAGCAGCAGAGTTTGAGACTGTTTTGGAACCCAGGACAAGATATAGTGAAATAAGTTTGATTTTGCCTGATTGCATGGGGTCTCAGTTTTAATTTATTTTTTCCTTTGAGTCTCACAGATTTCTACCACAGGCAAAGATTTTCCTCGAAAGCCGTGACCTGGGTGAGGGGTGAGGAGGCCGAAGGAAGGAGACTGTCCGCGTCTCAGGTAAGGGACTCTGAACCCCTGTTTCCCCATCTGTCATGCGGAAGGGTAGGCACCTGGGGCCTTGCTCTGACAGCTCTGATGCCTTTGATGCTGACGGTGATTTCTGAGAACGATGGTATTAACAACTGAAAAGCCTTGGAGTAGGGCCCTGGTTGGCAAACTGTGGCTCATGAGCCACTTGCAGCTCTTTGGCCCCTTGAGTGTGGCTCTTCCACAAAATACCGCTCTCGGGCCCACGCGTACGGTGGGATTGAAATTTTGTGGCCCATGCACAGAAGTCAGTTTTCGGTTCTCAAAAGGAAGTTCAATCGTTGTACTGTTGATATTTGGCTCTGTTGACCAATGAGTTTGCCGACCACTGGCATAAACAGTTGAAAGCCATAGTAGGGGATCTTGAAACGTAATTCAAGCCACTGGGAAGCAAGCTGTCTCTCACTAAAATCTCTGGGTGTCTGATCCCGGACCTATTTCCCACGTGCGGTAAAGTATCAAAATGTCCTTATTAGGAATGTAAAGCAACCCATTGTAAGAAGGTTGAAAATAGGAAAACGGAAGTGGGTGGGGCATATGTGTAATTCTACCAGGAGAGAACGGCTCTTGGCGGCTGTTCATGCATTTCTACCAGGACCTTCCCTGTATTCCAGGTGTACTATGTAATGGCATTTTCTTGTACCTTGTCTTAACCATTATAATGATTTTCCTTATTTGTGCATATTCTTTTTAATCTTTTTAATAGCTGATCGGATATATTTAATTGTTTCCCTGTGGCCGGGAAATTCGTTCCAAGTTGTACTCTTACAAATAATGGAACGATAAATGTCTTCGCTCCCATGAAACCTGGTTCTCTCCAAGTCCATCTGACTTTGGAAAAAAAAAAAAGCATTTGGTTGGCTCAGGCTGCGGAACCCTGGCTGATCCCCCGTTACACAAACTCCGTGTTATCTGTGTGTTGACAGCGCCTCGCCATGATGTTTGGGAAATGCTTATGGGTTTGTTTGTGCAATCAACCCCAGATTAGGCCTGCCAGTCATCTGAAAACGCTAAGTGGGCGCCGTTGGGTGGGAGGGGGTTGCATAGAATCCTGTTTGGAGAGAGAAATCTGGAATACGCGGTGAGTTAGGACTCTCCGGTTGGAGGGAGAAGGAATGTTTTCCCCTGAGGAGGTATGGTACCAACGCTCATTTCCATGATCCCCAGGGGCAATCTGATCAACACAAACACACACACACACACGCACACTCACACACACACACACACACACACACACTCACACACACAGACACACACACACACACACACACACACACACACACACACACATACATACACTGGAGATAACGAAGGGCCAGTTCACTGGCTGTATCTTCCATGCGTCTCTCCAGCCTGCCACGCTTCCCTGCCATTAATATAGCCACTTTAGGGGGTTAGATTTCTTAGCGCTGTGAAAATTGGTATTAAAAGAAGTACTTTACAAAAAAAAAAAAAATAGAAATGGGAGCTTAAGAGCTGTAATAAAAGAATAACCCTTTAAAGCAAGTCAATTGGAAAGCATAACGAGGTTGATAGTGGTCTTTTTAGTTTGGTCATGAATTCGTTAGAGGAAAAATGACTTTTCTGAACACCATCATCTGGGCCATAAGGAGATCCATTAACACTGAGAAAGACACCAAGAAGGCCGTCACGCTGCTTTGGCAGGCCGCCCCCTGGCGCTTTCATTTTACTGCAGCCCCTTTAAGGCTTCTCGGGGCCCAGCCACATGGCCGTGGCCTTGCCAGGAGGCTCTCCTGACTCCCTCAGGGATTGCGATCTTCAGGGGAAACTCCGCCTCTTGAAACCAGAGTCCCCTGTGTTTCTCAGGCCTGGTGAGGGGCCAGAGGCTTTACCAACTCCACTGCTTACCACGCCGCACGCCACGTTCTATCGCCTTGGCATCGGAGGGACAGGCCGGAGGTTTGGGGTAGAGTTATAGTTGGACATGTCAAGTCCAGCTTTACCCACGTTTACTGTAGAAATGTCCTCAAACTTTCACACGAGGAAAACCTATCTTAATCATATTAGACTCTATAGTACTTTTTTCCAAGTTAGAAAGGCGATGAACCCCCCTTCATTTGATTTTAGTTTGGGCAATTATTTTCACAACGGGAACCCACATTAAACTTCTGTAGAGGAGTGCGGAGTAGCTGTAAAAATAAATACTCATTTTCTTGTCATCACTGAAAATTTAAGGGGATAGTCTACAAAGCAGTATATGTTCCTTCTCATCAATCAGTGGAGATTTACTAAGGACCTACTATGTACTTAGTCCCTGTTACGGGCTGGCCCGTGAGTTCAGCCCTCCTAAAAATATTCCCCTGGGATTTCATGTAGCCCCTCAATTCAATCCCAAGGTTCTTAAAGGCAGAGATCATGTCTTGACTCCCTCCCCCCTTTAGCTCCTGAATAAGTAAAATCTGTGCAAGGAGTGCTTAGTAGATGCTAAATGAGAGAATGAATAATAATAAAAAAAGGAATGAAATCAGATTAAACTTATATTGCTTAATGGGATTGGCTTATCACACAAGATTTGGGAATATTTTTATGAAGGTGGTGGGATGGGACAGGATGTTTCTATTCTTTCCTTTGCTTAAAGTCCTGTAAGCCCAATGGTTGAGGCAAGCAATGGTGGATGGCAGAGAATCAGAGACGTTTACAGCACTCGAGATGTGCGGAAAACTACTTCTGTGAAAGATGGACAAGGATCTTAGCAGATTCCAGGGAAGCTCCTCCACAGATGTGAGGAATGGAGCTTAGTGAGCGGGGGAACTGCTCAGACTTGCCCAGTATCTCAGTGGCAGTGGCCATGCTGAGAGTGAAATCCTGGCTTTGTTATTCTTAATTCTTTCCTCCAAGACTTACTGTTTATCTAACATGGGTAATACCACTCATGCCTTGACTGGGGTCTGTAGGCAACATAACCTGGTTCTGACCAATGTAAACAAAATGAAATAAAAACAAAAGGAAGGATGTGGTCTCTAATTGCCTCATGCTTCCATCGCACCATCATTCAGTTTCTCATCACCATCCAGCTACAACCAGTGCTTCTCCCCTTTTTTTTCTCATTCAAGAAAGCTCAGCGAGGCCACCAAGGAACCAGGGCAGAGCGATGGAGGGACTTGGGCCTGGTCAGCTCATTGAAAGTTTATTCTGTTTTAAATAACACTCGTGAGCCCCTTGACACAGGTGCTTCCATCCTGGCTCACTCCTCCCACCCCCCGCCATGAACGGCTTCCTCTTGAGCCGTGTGACTTGGCTCCTGGGCGCTGACTCTAACCTGTTCTTTCCCGCCATCCTGGTGTGGCATGTCAGCCCAGCTCGGACCCCACGTGCTAACAGGGACGTGTGGAATGAAACATCTAATCAGCAGGTGACTAATGACCGAGGCACTGGTAACTGTGTCTCCTTCTGAGAAAAATTGGAATTGACCAGATGTGACACTTTGAGTGGAACCACCATTATCCCAGTCACCATGATTAAAAACGTATTGACCAGCGGGCATGTTTTGTAAGTAACAGAGACCCACTAAATTAGCTGGGTAGCTGGTTTGCTGTGAAGAAGCCATGAAGTCCCCCAGTGACCTTCTCCCTGTCTGCTTTCCCTTTTCCGGATGCAGGCTCATAGCTGAGGTGCATCTGCTTTATTAACCTCTCTCTCTTTTTTAAAAATATATTTTATTGATTTTTTTACAGAGAGGAAGGGAGAGGGAAAGAGAGCCAGAAACACTGATGAGAGAGAAACGTCAATCAGCTGCCTCCTGCACGCTCCCCACTTGGGATGTGTCTGCAACCCAGGTACATGTCCTGGACTGGAATCAAACCTGGGACCCTTCAGTCTGCAGGTCCATGCTCTATCCACTGAGCAAAAACGGTCAGGGCAACCTTTTTTTATGTTTTTATTTTTGCTGATTTCAGAGAGAGGAAGGGAGAGGGGAAGAGAGAGAAACATCAGTGAGAAAGAACTGTTGATACCGGTAGGCTACCTCCTGCATGCCCCTGAAAGAGACATGCCTCTGGTTCACCTTCATGGAAAAGAAACAGCATGTGGCCAGGCCGTTACAGAACTTCCCCGGAGCAAACAGGATGGGGTGGGGGGCGGGGAGAGGGGGAGAGCTGTGCACGTGGCCAATAGCACATTTTGTCAGGAAGATTCCCCTAAATCACATGTGTCAAACACACGGCCCGCGGGCCAAATCCAGCCCGCCAGGCCTTGCAATGTGGCCCGCACCGCACTGTCATCACTGCACTCCGCTGTCAGTTTATGACATTGTCAGTTTATGACTGTTCAGTAAACCATTCGGCCCGCGATTTAGGCTGGATTTTAGATTTTGGCCCCTTCTCTGATTGAGTTTGACACCCCTACCCTAAATGAAGGAATAGAGACAGCTAGAAAGGTCCCAGCCCATTTTTTAAAATAACCCCATGGGAAACAGCAAGGCCTATGTGACCTAAATTAGGAAACAGATGACTGAATAGTACTCAGCCAATGAGGACACGGAGGAGGGACTAACTAACTAGGCTGTGTTCCCTGCCCCACGTGTGTTCTTGTCCAATGGGCACCTGCTCTCGAGAGTGTTATTAAAAGTCTCATTTTCGCCATGCCTCTGTTTCCCAGTCCGGCATTTGAAATTCAGACAGGTGCGCCATTTCTCACACCCTTACTGGGGATCGAACCCACAAGTAATCAAACTGTGACCTCCTGGTTCATAGGTAGACACTCAGCCATTGAGCCATGCTATTTATCTCTTCATACCTCTTCATAACATCAGTTCATGTGTGGTTCGGAGTTATTATGGCTCAGCGACCCAGCCCAGACTCTGTCCAAATTTTATATCTCCAATTTGACATCTCTCCTTCACGTGCATGAGTGAGACGACTGATGATCTCTGACGTCCACCTTCTTCTGTCAGAGGTCAGGGTCATCTGGAAAGGTCATGGTCATGTAGGCCCTCCCCTTCCGCAGAGAGTGTGGGTGTGAGCGATGGCAGGACAGAGTTGTGGTCAGGCATGCTCTACACATACCTACTCCCATCCTCCTCCATCAGAGGGCCCCTCTTTTCTTTACCTCACATCCTGCCTTTGGTCACCAAGCACTGCATGCTAGCCCAGTGGCCACCAACCGGTGGTCCGAGGACCCCTGGTGGGCCATGAGGCCCGAAAGGTTGGCGACCGCTGAGGAATCTAGCCTGAGCCAATGATTTGGGCCAGTGGTATGCAAACTCATTAGTCCACACAGCCACATATCAACAGCACGACGATTGAAATTTCATTTGAGAGCCACATTTTTTAAACGTCAACTTCTTCTAATGCCACCTCTTCAACATAGACTCGCCCAGGCCGTGGTGTTTTGTGGAAGAGCCACACTCAAGGGGCCAAAGAGCTGCATGTGGCTCAAGAGCCGCAGTTTGCCGACCACGGATTTGGGCGGAAATGCACAGAGTCTGGAGTGGATGCCCCCACTGGGCCCAAAGCACCTGGCCGCGGAGAGGTGGAGGGCCACATCTCTAACCCAACGGGACGGGCTCTCGGCAAGGCTGGGCCTGTCTTGGGGGGGGGGGGGGGGAAGGAGGGGAGTGGCATTAGGAACTGGTGAAGATTCATCGCCGGAACCCAGGCAGCCAGCTCCTTAACGCAGGCCCCGGCTGGGCTCACTGATTTAACAAACAGGGAGCGTAACGAACCAGCGTGTTTGCCGCGTTAACGGGCGAAAATGAATATGTGTAATTAAAGCGGCTCACAACTGACAGGCCGACAGGAAATTATTGTTATTATTAGGCGCAAATCATCTTAAAGCACCCGAACTTAATAAATGGGGAGGGAACAAACAATGGCCCGCACTGTCTGCTCAATAAGAAATAATGGCGAACACCTGTGGGCTTTTTAGCGGCCTCCAGCGGAGGCTGTTGTGTTTTTTTCTGAAGACCTAATTATGTTTCTGTAATGCTACCGTTTCATTATTCCTCTGTAGCATTATTAAATGAAATGTCTCTATTTCCTCCGCGTACAAGGTCTGGCACATAGATTCAGGCGTGGGGTTTTCTTAATGCTACTCCGGCGGTTCTAGCTACTTACAGGCAGAGACTAGAGGCTTTGGCAAAACCGGGCTTAACTCTTTGGCAGTGCTGGTGCCTGGCCAGGGGACCTGGTGATGCAGACCCCTTCAGCCAGACCGGTGGTCGGCAAACTCATTAGCCAACAAAGCCAAATATCAACAGGACATCGGTGGACATTTCTTTGGAGAGCCACACTTTTTTAAAACTTCAACTTCTCCTAAAGCCACTTCTTCAACACAGACTCGCTCAGGCCGTGGTATTTTGTGGAAGAGCCACACTCAAGGGGCCAAAGAGCCGCATGTGGCACTCGTTCACACCTCTGCTCTGAGAACGTAGTTCCTGTGTAAAGCTGGGGACATCACTTAGACCAGGCGAAGCCCAATTTCCTCCTTCTTCCCTAGGGCCAGCATTCCTTACCTTGCAGAACTGCTGGTCAGATTAAATCATATCATCAATAGCAGATAGCATGGAGCTCACTCGGTACACGGGGCTGTCGCTAGGCATGACGTGTGAGCTGGTGCAGGTCGTGCGGGATCAGATTGATTTGGGCGACACCTCGGCTCCAGGTAATTTAGCCTCTCAGTCTTTCTCTCCTCGGAAAGGGAGCTTTCCTTCCTAATTTATTCGGACCTGAAGAATTACACCCTTTATGCAGACAAAGTGTTATTTAGAGATTTCCAATATGCCACCTGGGTTTTACTGTTTACAGAGATGAAAAGTGGCTTCTATCGATTTCCTCTTTGATATACTATGATCTGTCAACACTTGGGAAGAAGTACTTATTTTGACCACGATGGCCCATCAGTTCAGTCCCACAACTCATGTGGCGGCACCTCCCTGGACAAGTCTGTTCGCCAACTGGATCTGATGGACTAAGTGTTTTGGTCCCTTGTAGGCACAGACCCAAGTGATGTTTGGTTTCTCTCTGTGGTTTGCTTGGGGAAAAGCACCGAGTGGGAAGACATCGGCTGGTCCTGCTGAGTCAAAGCCATGGCTTTTGTGTTGCTTTTGAATGTGGTCTGTGGAGGACTTAAGATCCAAAGGGATGGGAAGGCTTTTTGGAGAGATTGGAAAATGACTCCTGAAGGGGGATTGGGGAATGAATTGTTGTACTCAGGTGTGTGTGTGTGTGTGTGTGTGTGTGTGTGTGTGTGTATGGTGTGTGTGTGTGTGTGTGTGTGAGCTAACAGATTCTATGACAGTACCTGTGAAAGGTGTGCTTGTCAACATCACTGTGAAAACAAACACCCCCCTTCCCATCGCAATGACTTACAACAATGAACACCCACATCTGCCTCTGCTTGTGCTGTGGCTCTCTGCCATGGGTCTCCAAAGCCAGGACTCGGGGGGCAGGACAGCCCTTCTTCAGGAAATGCCTTTCTTGTCCTAAAGAGAAGAGAAGAGGCAGAGCCGAACGGTGCACCTGCTCTGAAAGCTTCCCCTTGGATGTGGCCTGGCTCAGGCCGGCTCCCTGCGGGCCCCACAGCCCCGTGGCCAGGCCTGGCAGCAAGGAAGGGCAGGCTGAAGATTCTCTACCAGGGCACCGGCAAGTGTGGCCGATCACAGAGCCAGCCGCAACAGGTTTTAATAAAGGCAACCATAATTGACCTCTAACAAGTGCTGAAAATGTGCTAGACACTGTGCTAAGAGCGTTATGCAAATTGCCTCATTTAATTATCCCAATAGCCCCATGGAACCGCTGCTCTTCTCCTCACTCTGTAGACAGGAACTGGAAGCACGGAGAGGTTAAACAGCTTGCCCCTCACACAGCTCCTAAGTGGGCCTGCCTGGATCCACAGCGAGATGCTCCGGGAGATCCGCCTGCATCAGCTCCCCGCGGCTGCCGGAACAAATCCCTGCAAGCTCGGTGCCTGAAACCACGCAGGCTCTGATCCCTCTGCGGGTCAGAGGTCTGATGTGGGGCTTGCTGGCCAAAACCAAGGTGTCAGCAGGGCCGAGTTCCTGGCTGGAAGCTCTAGGGAAGAAGCCGTACTCTTGCCTGGTCCAGCTGCCCGGGGGGTTCTCATTCCGTGATGTGCAGGCCCTCCCTCCATCCTCAAAGTTAGCGATGGGGGGTGGAGTCCTTCTCACGTGGCATCATGCTGGCATGCTTCCAGGTCATCTCTTCTCCTCTGACCCCCTCCCTCTTCTGCTTTTAAGGACCCCTGCCATTACAATGAGCCCTCCGGGTAACCCAGGGCAGTGGTCGCCAAACTCATTCGTCCACGGAACCAACTATCAACAGGACAACGATTGACATTTCTTTAGAGAGCCACATTTTTTTAACTTCAACTTCTTCTAACACCACTTCTTTAACATAGACTCTCCCAGGCTGTGGTATTTTGTGGAAGAGCCACCCTCGAGGGGCTGAAGAGCCGCGTGTGGCTCACGAGCCGCAGTTTGCCGACCACTGACCCAGGGCCATCTCTTCGTCTCTGGGTCCTCAGCTCCCTCTGCAGTTACCTCTGATGTCCCTCTGATGGAGCTGTAGCAGTCACAGGTTCAGGAATTAGGATGTGGGCATGTTTGGGGACCGTTATTCTGCCTACCAGGTCATCTTGCCTTTGGTGCGACAGGTGGCCTTTCAGAAACTTCTGGAAAAGGGGCAAAGGTAACTGTCCTTCCCACCCTTGTTTACACTGAGTTTCCCACACATTCAGAAGACACAGTGATTTGGGGAGGACCGTGACAGCTCAAAGCTGATCACATCTATTAGCTGTGGAAGAGAGAGAGCTTCTGGCTGGCTCTTAGAGCAGAAAACCCACAGCATTTCACGCCCCGTGCCCCTGGCATGGTGCCATAGTTAATATACGGTCACAATACGGCTAAGAACGAAAACACACAATCGGGGCCTTAAAAACGTCAACGTGAAAAGCAAACTTAATAGAAGATGGACTCAGGGACACCAGAACACAGGTTACCTTCAATAGTGAAATGATTTATGATCAAACATTTTTGCTTCATTTCAGTTCGACTCCAAAACAGTCACAGTAATGCCACGATTAAATATTAACGTGGACAGAAACCACCTAAATTGGGAGGTTATTAAAGCTTCAAATTAAGTTTTTCTTTTCCTCACCCCAAAGTTCCGCCTCTATGGGCGTCGGGGGATCTCCATGTGTGTTATTGCCATGGATTTGCCGGGTTGAGAGAGGGCCTGTGTCAGAAGAGGGTAAGCCTGAATCCCTAGCCCCGTGGCCGGCAAACTGCGGCTCTTTGGCCCCTTGAGTGTGGCTCTTCCACAAAATACCACGGCCTGGGCGAGTCTATGTTGAAGACGTGGCATTAGAGGAAGTTAAAGTTTAAAAACTGTGGCTCTCCAAAGAAATGTCCATCGTTGTCCTGTTGATATTTGGCTCTGTGGACGAATGAGTTTGCCGACCACTGCCCCAGATGGATTACCCTGGGAAACCCTTCCATTTCTCAGGAAGTTTGGAGAGTATGACTCTCTGTGTGGGGGCCTTATGTGCCTCCAGCCACAGCTCTGCGCCTAGGCCAACTCCTCCTCCCCCCATTACAGCAGGAGACGGGAGAAGGTTGAAACCCTTAATCCGGGCTGGTCCGCACCACAGCCGGACTGGTGGATGAGATTGGTGTGGTAACGCCTCAGGTTTCACCGTATCTCTGTGAGGTGGGGTGTGGGAGAGTCTGGAACGCGGCTGTAGTGAGAATTCTAAAGCAAAATAGTCTGAATGGCTGCTGTCATTGACAAAAACCATCTCAACACGCCTCCAAAATGTGTTGTCCCTTCCTTCAAAAGCCACAGCACAGGCAGGTGTAATCGGGGGACCCGTGGAGGACAGAGGACTCGTGCGATTAGAGCGACGGGTTATAATTCTAGCCTTTCAAATGAAGACCTGGCGCTAACACTGTCCGTATCCCCCAGCCCCTGATGGAGGATTATTATTTGCATGACTATAAACCTCTCGCAAGATTATGCAGCTGTTCTATAGGACTGATATTTACTTTAAGTATATATCAAATATCAAAGAGCCAGGCGAGAGGTTAGAATGCAATTTGTGCTTATGAGGAGGTGGGTGGCTAAGGCCAGTGATATTATTTATCTTCTCATTTCTGCACCAGTCTCTATGAATATAAATAAGAAGACGGTTCTGTGGGAAAACGCTGTCAGAGGGGAAAAGTCAATAGTGAGCACGGACTTGATGCTGTAGGAGCCCTGCATTTTCTTTCCTCAGTGAATTTATCGGGTGGCATTGATTAATCATATGATGTAGGTTTCAGGTGGACAATTCTATAATACGTCATTTGTATATCGAATTGTGTGTTTGCCACCCAATGTCAAGTCATCTTCCGTCACCATTTATTCTCCCGTTTACCCTCTTCTGCCTACTCCCCACACCCTCTCTCTGGGGATCACCATACTGTTGTCTGTGACTATGAGTTTTTTTGTTTGTTTGTTTAAGCCCTTCAGCTCTTTATATCCAGTGGCCCCTCCCCCCGACCTCTCTCCCTGTAACAGCTGTAAGTTTGTTTTCTGTATCTATAAATCTGTTTCTATTTTGTTTATTTATTTTTTTCATGAGATTCCACATTTAAGTAAAACCCTATGGTGTTTGCCTTTCTCTGACTGGCTTATTTCCCTCAGCATAATACTCCCCAGGTCCTCCCACCTGTCACAAAGGGCAAGCTCTCCTTCTTTATGGCTGTGTAGTATTCCCCGGTGTAAATGTACCACAGATGAGCTCCCCCGTGAACTGGGATGGGTAAGCATTGTGAGTTATGGCTGCTGCTTTGTAAGTCCCTGAGCTTTTTCTATTCTGATGTAGTCAGTTGGGGACCTAGTTTGATGCCCTAACTGCAGGCATTGTCTTAGTCAGGCTGTTGAGGCCTGTCTTAGTTCAGGTCTTCCAGAGAAACAGGTCAATAGGCTCTGTGTATGTGTGTGTAAAGAGGTTTATTACAAGGAACGGGCTTGTAATAAAACAATCTGCTCTATTCAATCTAGACTCAGATGTTAATCTCATCTAAAAAGATTGTTATAGACACACCCGGAAGAGTATTCAACCAAACATTTGGACACCCCGTGGCTCAGCCAGATTATGATATAAAACTAGCCATCCTGAGATGCATTTGAGGCATGGTGGGAAAACAAGTTCATTCGATGGTGGGGGGAAAAAAAATTGAAGAGCTGACAGAGAGTAAAGGAATCTGGCATTCACATTAGTTTATTTGGCTAATGAGACCCCTAAGATTGTTCTTCAGGGGGAGGGAGAAACATCCGTGGCTTATAGAAAAGTCTCATTACCGAACTGCCTCTGTTTAGGTACCATTGTATGGTTCCTGTGTGTCTCTCTCTGGGGTATGTGGAGTGAATACAGCCTGATCTCTGATTCCCTGCTTTTTTATGGGAAATATTTTTATCTCTCTCTTAGAAAGTCCTGTTACTTGGGATCCATAGTTGGCTTGGGATCCATGGTAGAATGTTGCCAAGAGGATGTGTGGAGAGCGGCTACAGTATTTGGACAGGTTCAAGCCTTGGACTAATGAGAGGGCCCTTACTTTGCTCCGTGGCATCTGCTATAAAATAAAGGCTTGTAGTCTGTGGTGCTGTCGCTAACTCTCCATCAGAGAGGACAGTGTCCCACCGAGACCCAACTTTCATTCTCTTGTCTGTCTTTTCTCAATCCTTCACTGCCCCCTCTCAGGCTTACTCTTGGCCTTGCTGGCACTGCACAAGGATGCTCCCCGAAGAAAACATCTTGTTGTTTGGAGAGTCTCCCTCAGGCACCCTACACCCACTAACTATTGTTATTATAAGTTTCCTTCTGCAGATGCCCACTGGTCTCCAAAGAGAGACTAGATTTCTGTGGACGAGGAGAGAGTGTCAAAAGAAGGCTTAGCTCTTGAGATGGAGGGTAGGCTCTCACAGTATAAGGCAAAAGCATTTTATTAAGCATTTTATTTTTATACATTTTATATTCACTAGGAAATATAGCAGACGTGATCTGGAGGATACAGCATCAGACCTTAATAAGTCCAGCACTGCCATATTCTCCTGGCGTGTTGCAACCATGGTTTCTTGAGTTGAATAGATCTTGTTTCTTTCTTTCTTTCTTTAAAAAAAAAAATATATATATATATATATATATATATATATATATATATATATATATATATATTTTACAGAGAGGAAGGGAGAGGGACAAAGAGTTAGAAACATCGATGAGAAAGAAACATAGATCAGCCGCCTCCTGCACACCTCCCACTGGGGATGTGCCCGCAACCAAGGTACATGCCCTTGACCGGAATCGAACCCGGGACCCTTCAGTCCGCAGGCCGACGCTATCCACTGAGCCAAACCGGTTTTGGCAGATCTCGAGTTTCTTAAGAAAGAGCAGTTGGCTTATGTGTCAAACTCTATTATATTAAAAATTCTTTTTGTCCCTTGAGCACATACACTTGACTTTGTGGAAACGACATGTTTGTATGTGGGGATTCTACTGCCCTGCCTACGGTGTACGGCCACCATTAGCAGGAGAGAAGCCCGGTGTGGATTAGCATGCACAGTTTTGGAATTCCCAGCATTCCCCGGTAGACTTCTGCCCATCTTAGATATCCCTAAAGGTCACTAGAACAACAACCCCAAGAAACCACTCCAGTGGCAGCTTTTCAAAATTTAGCTTGGAGCTCAACTTCTCGTTAAGTGAAAGTGATTAAAAAGAATTTCGAGCACGCAGCCCGGCACTGCTGAAAGTGGCAGATGGCGTGAGCTAGTACATTATGTCAAGGAATCCACGGGCCTTTTTTGCTACCATTTCCAGCTCGCGGTCCATATGAATACTCCCAGAATTGCTGTCATCACTGGAGCCTGGCCAGCTGACCCTTGTCAAATGTGTGCCATTTCTTTTTTGTTTCCAAAAGGCTTCATTTCAGTCGCATTTTTCTAGCCTCTCTTAGGAGAGTCTTGTTGGAGATTTCGTTAAGAATTCGAGGCATTCGGAATTATTCTTTAAGCGTCTCTTGTTCATCTGTGCTCTCTCGTTTGTTTGGGGGCTGGGCGACATCCCCTCCCTGCCTGCCTGTCTATGGTGGATGCTCTGCCCGCTTTGCAGTCACACCCCAGGAAAGACAGAAGCAAAGCGGGTTCACACGTTTCGGTTTATCAGCCTCGTGAAGACGATGGGAGTGGGCGGTGCACACTCGGGTAGACCAGCTGGTCCGAATCACACTCCCTCCCAGGTGGGTCCTTCTGTCCCGGAGTGCTGTCCCGCCCCCGGGAGAGAAGGCCCAGCACCTGAGCCCGCACTGACTCAGAAGCATGCACAAGCCGCTGCGTGCTCACACTCTCTTTGTTGGAGCAACAGCCTCCATGTGCAAACCGTGTGGGGAAAATGTGTCTAAGATCCAGCTCCTCTTTTACTTCCCTACAAGCTGTTTTGCAAGTTTTCTTTCTTTCTTTTTGGGGATCAGTTTTGCTGCAAGTCTTCATTGAATGCTTGAATGCGACTGTCCTTCCTTATACACAATGAACCGCTGAGGCCGGAGCCAATCAGGAGGGACCTGCCCTCCAGCCAGGGCAGGGCACAGGCAGAGCCTGGGCGATATTCGGCATCTCCAGGGCTGTGCTTTGGACATCTTGAGCTGTGCGGGTTGTAGCTGGAGGCCTCACCTTGGCCGTGGTGGGGAGACACGCTTCCGGGCACCCAAGAGCAGAGATGAGGCTGGCCCGCCTTCAGGGCTTCACTTGAGTCGGTCTCAGCTGGAGGGCGGCAGCTGGAGACACGAGGAGGCTGATTCACAGGGTGGGTAAGCAACCTTGGGGATCCCTCCGAATATCTGAGGAGAAACACCCAGGAAAGGCTGGCCTTTGGGGGCCTAAGCATATGGGGAGTCTACGTCACTCTAATTTGAATATTGAGAGACATGTATTATAGTTTGGACCCCTATCAGGGCCTTCTACTAGTGCCTTTCTTCCCAGGCCAGTGGTCGGCAAACTGGCTCACTAGCCACATGCGGCTCTTTGGCCCCTTGAGTTTTTAGCAAAGGCCAGCTTACGAGGACCCTAATTAAGTGAATAACAATGTACCTACCTATATAGTTTACGTTTAAAAAATGTGACTCTCCAAAGAAATGTCAATCATCGTACTGTTGATATCTGGCTCTATTGACTAATGAGTTTGCCGACCACTTCTCTAGGCCTCTAGCAGGTCCAGACTCATTCCTATGTCTTCTCTCCTGGAGCTCATCTCATTTCAACAGGAGGATTCTGTGGTCCTTGGGAGGGTCTGTGCGTCCGTCATGGATAAGCCTGGCCATTGTGAAATGTGCCAATCCTCCCTCCTTCTCTGCTCTTCTGAGACCCTGGTGACAAGAGGACACCCGGTGGGTGGAAGTGGTGTTTTCCAGAAGGAAATGGATGCTCCCACTGTCAGCCCTGGAGGGCAACATGACTTGTGGCGCAGAGAGGGGGGCAGCCTCGGGTGCCACGCTGGTAACCCTCCACGCAATGTTACAGCTCGGCAGGGGCACTGTGTCTGATGGCGGCCTGGGGCACGGCCTCCGGGAAATGGACCCAGGCACTGAGAGAGGAGGACATAGCCAGCCGGTGCGTTGAGAGAGCGAGGGGCCCTGAGAAGCTGAGGCGAATCCTGACTCCAAGAGGGGAACTCGAGATGGACGAGAAAGTCCAGGCTGACAAGCAGCATGGTCTTCTCCATCCCGCCCAGGCCGGCCCGGCAGCCAGCAGATAAGCCCTGGCGTGCCTGCTCGGTAGACACCTGTTAGATTATTTGTTCTAGGATTCACACCGCCACCTGCCATCGGTGATGACAGGGAACCTGGCAGCAGCTTCTTATCTGGGGAAAGGAGCGAAGCACAAAGCAGATGGAGCTGATGGGGGAAAGCGGGGCGCCCTGCTGCCTCCAAGCCCTAGGGCGCCCCCACCCCACTATTGAGTGTCCGCGGCCTGCATTGCCCAGAGAGGGACAAGGGGCTGCCCTGGTGGGGAGCTCTCAGTCTCACTGGAAAGCCCTGCTCTGAGCAAAATGGTCTTCTCTCTCACCAGCTGCCCAGACTCCAAGTTATTTCCGTGGGCTGAGCATTATGTTGCCAGGTGTCCTCTCTAACCATGCCAATGCCCACGCTTAGGTAGTGCACCCAGGTGTGCCAGCTGGGCATGCAATACGAGGAGCCCGTTTAAATATATTTTATTGATTTTTTTACAGAGAGGAAGGGAGAGAGATAGAGAGTTAGAAACATCAGTGAGAGAGAAACATCGATCAGCTGTCTCCTGCACACCCCCTACTGGGGATGTGACCGCAACTAAGGTATATGCCCTTGACTGGAATTGAACCTGGGACCCTTCACTCTGCAGGCCGACGCTCTATCCACTGAGCCACGCCGGTTAGGGTGCGTGTAACCCTGAGTGTCTCCATGGGCTCTGCACACCCCCTTGTGGCACGGAAGATGGCTGTAGGTGGTGCCCACGCATCTGACCCAGAGCTCTTTTGTAGTTTATATCTTTATGCGGGCAGTCACTTTCTATTTAAGGCAGATGGGCCTGCTGATGAATGCTGAAGATACAACATTTCTCTCAAGTGAGCTTTTAAATGTTTTAAAAGGCAAAGTGAGGAAAAACATGAAGTGTATTATAGGATAGGTGTGCAGGCATGGGCTCATCTTACTCACCAGTCTCCCCAAGACTATCGGTGAGTAGGCGGAGCCCAGTAAGCATTTTCTGAATGAAAATGAGTGAATGAATGAAAGAATGAATGAACAAATGAGTGAACGAATGAATGAGCGAATGAACAAACGAATGCATGAGTTAATTAACGAACGGAAGAGTAACATTTGTTGAACGAGCTGAGTTAGATGATATTGAGAAGATAGTTCACCTCTTTGAGCCTCAAAGTTTTCATTTTTAAAGCCAAGTTGTACTGTTGGCTAAATCCTACACGCAGCTTGGTTGGCCTCATAGCAAACTATTGTGAGAGCAAATAAAGAGCTTTGAGAATAGTAGCTTATTTTTTGAGCGCTTGCTATGTGCCAGATATTATATCCAAGGACTTTCCACAGATTTGTCTACCCCAATTATTCCTACATGGGAGGTACTGACCCAGGACACCTGCAACAGTCACAGGGCTCGGTGCAACATGAAAGTGCAAAGGTCTCTGTTAAAAAAAGTACTCAGCATTTCATGACAGTGACAGCGGAGGAGTAAACCTGGGAGGCCCTGTTAGCACCTGTCCATGAAGTTCACCCTGCCTACTGTCCCCCACTTGCTGAGAGTTACCTGAGGTGTAACAAGGTCCTACAAAGTCAAAGACTATTGAGAAACACACAGAAAGATGTTACAGACTAGTGGCCGCAAACCTGGACTCTTGAGTCAAACTGCCCAGGTGTGTGGCCACTAGTCTGTAACATCTTTCTCAGGAGACAACACATGCAGAAAATAGTGCTGTCTAAGTGTAGAGTATTATTATTATTTTCCCATCTACAGGAGAAGCCTTATAATGAAGGTCATAAAAGAGTTGTAAGATGGCTGCACCTTGCTTCTGGGTGGACACCCCTCACCCCTCACGGAGACATCCCATTTGGGAATGAGGGCACCGAGTTTAGAGAAGTCAAGTCCCAGGTACAGTTAGAGCCGTACATGAGATGTACACCAAGGCTTGTTTTTCATTCTCTTGGCAAGCCACACCTTCCCTAAGCCAAATTAAAGCTGTAGAGGGTACATATCACACCCCTATAGGCAAGGCGTGTGCGTTAGAATTCTCCATGGCTCCCCATTCAGGAATCAAACCATGATCTCCTGGTTCATAGGTCAACTCTCAATCTCTAAGCCACATCCCCATTCAAGATTTGATAGTTATCTTGAAGGCAGAGGGAACAGAATGGACAGGAGTCAGCAAACTTCTGTGAAAGGCCGGCTAGTAAATATTTTAGCTTCATGGACCATGTGGCCTCGGTTGCAACCATTCAGTTTTGTTTGTTATAGCATGAAAGCAGCCATAGACAATACATCAAGGAATGGGCATGCTGTGATCCAATAAAACTTTATTTACAAAATCAGGTGATGGGCTGGATTTGGCCCAGGGACTAGAGTTGTCAACCTTTGACCTAGACGTTCCTTTTGGAACGTCTACATCTACATTCCTCAACATTGAATGTGCCCAAGGATTACTGGGGATAGAGAGACAATAGTGGCTTAAAGAACTTTCTAAAATGATTGTGATTATTTGTCATTTGCAAAGACTTTGATCCCAACCACAGCCTAGCATACTATTACATGTGATTTTTAAAATATGTCTGATAGAACTGGGTACCAGGAAGGTTTGGTAACTTGTCCAAGGGCATCCAGTCAGGGAGCAATGAAGCTGGGATTTGAACTCTGTCATTCTGGTTTTGGAATTGCCTCTTCCAAACATCTAGAATGGACCGATCTAGAAATGTTTTATCTTTTAGGATAGTGCATCATACAGCCTATTACTTGGTTAGGTACCTGATAAAGGCTTTTTTTGGCGATGATAATGATATGTTAGGAAAAAGGAATTAGAAGGACAACCACGAGGGGAGGGTACAAAAGCTAATATCAACTCCCCACTCTCCAATTAGTTCCCATCCCTTCCCACCCCTCTCCCCACCCCCATCAGCAATATAAATGCTTTGAAATGTAATAATGCTGTCAGTGGACCCGGGCATTTTTATGAGACGTGAAGGTCATATTTGGCCAAAGTCACGGGACTCGCCTTTCTCAACAAAGTATGAAGAGTTCGGGTTCCCGATGGCATTTCGAGAGTCCTGTTCAAAAAGCCAAATATGTTCTTAGGAGCTCGCCCAGCGGGGAAGCAGCCATGGCAATGCATAACCATATCAATTAGACGTGGATTAATTAAGCAATAAGACAGGAGCAGTGGTGCATTCGGGGAGGCTATTGCACGGCCCATGGAGTGCGCTGAGGCATCCAGCCAAGAGCCGACTGACTTCCCCCGGCCCCAGCATCTCAGCCATCCCAGACAGGGAATGTTCTAGAAACGGGATCCTCCATCAACCATCTCCCCTGTGAGAAATGAAAAGAGCCTCTTATTAACTAGGTGTGATTGGGCATGGGCAAATGGACAGCTGTTCCATTATTTCATAATTACGATTAACGGCCTTCCCAATGAAGTCATCGTCCACCTGCCATCCCAAAGCCAACGGTCCAGTGTCACCGAGCCACTGGGAATACTGGAAGCATGAACCGCCTCGCGTTTCACAAGCCCCGAGGGGGGAGGGCAAGGGGTCATTGCCTTTGGGGACCGTTTAAGCAGGAAACAGGCCTCTTCTTGGGGAAAGGAAACTGAGGGAGCCAGGAGGGGCAGGGTTTACGAATGTGGTGATGGGAGAAGCAGAGGCAGGGTACCTACTGCCCCTGGTCTGGAAACCATACATGGCTCTCTGCTCAGCACATTCCCGTGGCCTTTTCATCCGGCCTCCTTAGTAATTCTTCAAAGTGAATGAACGCTGTTGTTATGACCAAACATGATGAGATAGGCTCAGAGAGGTTGGGCAACTGGCTGGAGGCCACAGAGCTACTGAGCGGCAGAGTAGGCATTCTAACGTGAGGCTCTGACCTGGTGCCTGCTTAGTTCTGTGGGCAGATCTCTGGGCCAGGGGTGCCAACTATGGTGCTGGGCAAATACACCCATTTGATTCACAGGAAATCACTGAACACACTGATCTCTCTCTCTCTCTCTCTCTCTCTCTCTCTCTCTCTCTCTCTCTCTCACTAGGCATTTCAGAAATACAAAGGGGAATTAGATAATATTATGGGCTGAGTTATGCTCCCCCTTCCCCCATTTATAAGTTGAAATCCTGACTATTGATGCCTCAGACTACGCACCCGGCCCCGCCTCTTTGGTCCCTGCTTCCTTTATCCGACCACGAAGATGAGCACAGCCCTCCATCCTTGAATTTGCCTCTTTCAGGATTTCTGGGATGTACCATCTCTGTGACTTCCGATCCTTTGAACCCGTTGCTGGCTTTTGTATTCCAGGTATAAGACATGAAGGGAGGGCACGAGTTGGGAAGGAAGTTTTGTCGGTGGGTTTGAGGTGGGGTAAGAGATGGTAGAGCTGAAAAGCAGAGTGATCAGGGCTTGTGTGATGGGGTGGGCCCTCCTCCCAGATGCCAATGTGACGTGGAGTGTGTTGGGAGACGTGCTCGGTTGAGGGATGATTGAGGACACGACCAGAATGAGGTTGTGTGATGCTGGGTTTGGTAGACCGAGAAGAGAAAGGCCTTAATCCTAACAGTGACGATAATGGCTACCTATGGACATTTACTGCACGTCAAGCACTGTGTCAAGATCTTTGTATTCTGTTTACAAATTTAATTTTCACAAAAACCCCATTAATGGCAATATGACCTGTTCACAGATGGGGAAAGGGAGTCTAAACCCCCTGAAGAACTAGCCTAAGCTCGCATGTGCCTAAGCTGGGATTGGAGCTCAGATCTTTGTGACCAGCTCCAAGCCCTTGCTCTTATGCATTTTCCTTTTTGTCCCTTGTAGCTTGAGTAAGGCCCTAGAAGAGGCAGATCTTGGGTGGGGAAAATGGTGAGATGATGGCTACTGATGAGAATTGTCTAATTTCCCCAGAGGCCTTGGTAAACTCAAAATAGCACCTCTTCTGCCTCCTCCAATGAGCGGGTTTAAAATAGCTTCTCCCGAGTGGCAAAATGGCTCCCGGCCACGGGGCTGCTGGTGGGGGAAGTGATCGAATCCACCTAGAAAGCTGCTCCTCTCCTGCTGTTTTGTCAGGGAAGGTGATACCCAGTCCAAAGCTGAGTAATTAAAATCCCTCTTAACGTCACTTGAAATGAAGTTGGCTCATATGCAACACGCTGAGACTCCCATCCTCTGGGCTGGGGGTAATGAGTGTCTTTTAATACCAGCCTCAATTGTACTTTGAACCTCATGAGAGGCAAATCGGATAAAAACAAGAAAATCTATTTAAAAAAATAGAAACAAACAGAAAACTACCAAACGATCCAAAACACAATTTCCCCCATAATTTTGCATCTCCCATGACTGCTTGAACTTAACAAGCAAACCCTAAACCTCAAAAAACATACACCTTTCTGGAATGTAGGTTGGCTTCAAAAGTCATCATGAATTTTTTTCATGTATAACAAAATCTCACGTTTGCTAACACGTGCACAGTTCATTGCATCACATTGAGAACTCCTCTTGACTCCATGTGTCTATGTTAGCAAGTTATTATGAATGTAACACCTGAGTTGTAATGTTCCTGGACTCCCTTTTTCCCGCAGGTGAGGAGACATGGTCAGGAATTGGGAATCCATTCAGGGAGGTGAAGGTTCCTTGGCTCTTCTTCAGGGGCCGTTCATCTTACTTGGCCTTGACTTTTGAGCAGGTGGAGACCATCCCGTGGTGAGAGTGCCCATAAATGATAAATTCTTCCTAATTCTTTGCTGCTCCTCCCCTTGTTTTTTCCCTATCCAAGGCAAAATAATAATGATGATAATGGCAACAACACCACAACACCCCGTGTTCTGAGTGTTTGCCAGCAGTGAGACGCAGTGCTAAACAGAATTAGGCACCCAAAATGCAGTGATGGCTGTTTCTAAGTTAGTTTGATTAGAACTCTTGGGATGGCTCACCCTAAAAAGAACCCAGTGCCCTTCAGTTTCTGTCACAGGCTGAAGGGTGAGGAGCACTCCTGCCTCATGGAAGATGTTGTGCTAGTCTGAGAAGAAGTGGTGGCAGGTGATTCTGAGGATGCTAAGTGCCTTTATTAATCATAACCACACACCGCGGGCTGTGTGTGTTCTCCAGGAGTCTAGTGAGAGATTGCCTGTCTCCCGCCGCTCCCACGGTGTAATCAAGGCATCAAACCAAATGAAAGGAAATGCCACCTTCTCATGACAGCAGGTGCAAATTTACCTCTAATTATGACTTTGCTAGGCGCCACAGTGACTCTGCGTGAACAATAACGTCGCATTCGTTAACCCAACCATGTAGGGTCTCGCTTACCTTGACACGTGTACGGATTCTCCGAATTCAATAGGGAGTTTGTTTGGAACATCTGCTGTGCTCTCGGAGAACTGATCTGGTCTGACGATGTGGCATCCAAACGTTTGTTCAAAGCTATGGAAGGTTCAGGGTACGGAAGGCTGGGTCTGAGTCCCAGGTTTACTGTGGCCCGGTGTATGCCTTGGACAAGTCAGTTGGCCTTTTCAGAACTCAGTTCCCTCATTCATAAAACGAGGGGGCAGAACTGCATAGTCGTTAAGGTTTCTCAAACTTAATGTACTTCTCCAAACGAATGTGCTACTCTAATTGGGGGCCACGGGCCAGAAGCTTGCTGGAGAAGCAGAATCTCCATTCTTACTCGTTTCAAACAATACTGTGCATGTGAATGCTCTGGGGATTATGTGAAAAGGAAGATTCTGATTGGGTGTATCTGGAGTGGGGCCTGAGATTCTGCATTTCAGTGAGCTCCCAGATGTGGCTACTGCACAAACTACATGTTGAGTAGTGAGTCTCACATCCCTTCTAGCTGTATATTGCCATAGTCTGTGACATTTATGGGGACTTCCTGTAGGCGAGGTATTGTCTACAGTACATGTACTGTCTCCTGTAATTCCCATAAGCACTCTGCAGAGGGGATATTGTTAATATTGTCCACATTTTATAGGTAATGAAACTGAGGATCATGGATATTGGCAGCTAGACCAAGGTCGCATGAAGAGCACAAGTGGGATTTAAACTTGGATCATCTGGCTGGCGCCGTTGCTCACATGCTTAATGACAACACACTATTGCCTCCCCAGTAAATTAGTGTTGGAAAAACTCCATCTCTTGCTTCTTTACCTTTCTTTGTAAAGTTGTGGCTGATTCTCTGTGGAGGAGCTGGATTCTCACATAGCCAATTGACATGACACTTAGTCTAACTCATGTTTTTCCAGGGTCATATTAGATGAATGAATTACACATTTTACAATATAAGGGCATCTTGAAGAGTCCCAGTTGTCTCCTGTTATGAAATATGCTTCAGTAAACACACTTGTCTATACCAGTGGTCGGCAAACTCATTAGTCAACAGATCCAAATATCAACAGTACAATGATTGAAATTTCTTTTGAGAGCTTAAAACCGACTTCTGCGTGTGGGCCATGAAATTTCAGTCATATTGTACGTGTGTGCCTGCATATTTTGTGGGAGAGCCACACTCAAGGGGCCAAAGAGCCGCATGTGACTCACGAGCTGCAGTTTGCCGCCCACTGGTCTATATACTTTGTATGTGGTGTGACCTTGGAATAGATTTCCATAAGTCCTATGTCTGGACCAAGGGATAAGATTTCTTCCATTTGGCTAAATGCTGCCATCTTGCCTGCCATTGGGGCTCATGGTTTGAAAATTAAAATCAAAGCTCTTTTTTGAGTGGCCAAATTTGAATTTTGAATCCCAAACTTCTCTCAGCCAAAATCCTTACCCCATTTAAAAAAATTATTTTTATTATTTCAGAGAAGAAGGGAGAGAGAGAGAGAGAGAGAGAGAGAGAGAGAGAGAGAGAGAGAGAGAGAGGAACATCAATGATGAGAGAGAATCATTGATTGGCTGCCTCCTGCACACCTCCTACTGGGGATGAAGTCCACAACCCGGGCATGTGCCCTAGACCGAAATTGAACTTGGGACCCTTCAGTTGGTCAACGCTCTACTCACAGAGCCAAACCAGACATGTCACTCCTTATTTTCAAATATCAAAATGATTACCATGTGAAGATGGACTCTCCTTTTGGTTGTTCCCTCTACCAAAATGTCCATTCAATTGGGGAATATTGATGCCTTTTGAAAAACTTGAACAAACAAGAGGGATGTTTTGAAGCTGGGATGTTTTGAACCCATACTCATTGAATTTGATTTCTGAAAAGACAAACCTCACATTTGGGAACAAGGCATCGCCTGATTTCCCTGCTTGGCTCCATGTTATTAGTTTAAATCTCCAAAGATGGTCCAGGGCAGCTAAAATTTCAGGGGGAGGGGAAGTGTGAAGGCTCATTTTGATGAGAAGACTGAACTCCAGATGGTTGTTTTGGGGGAATCAATGTAGATTTCTGGCCGAAACTCAAAATGTTCTACATTTGCCTACATATTTAATACTGTACTCATGTTCCCAAGGCGCCTCTGATGGATTTTATTTTTTATTTGTGAATCTGTGTATTTCTTTCTCCTATAAATGGTTATTTCTCTACGTAGATACACATGGGAGAGTATTTAATTAGAATTGGAAATGTTGTGAGCGCGTTAAGTACAATCTCAGTGATAAGTATCATGATCTCTAAATGCTACAATAAGCATTGTAATACACGCCTAATTCACTGATGAGCTCTTGGCATGCCTTTGACAAATTCTTCACCAATTGCTCAGAAGAGCCCTTTTAGAAAGTGTCATTTCACACTGTGTAACTCTACCTCGGATATTCCTCAGCCTTGTCTCTGCAGAAATGGGAGATTGTCTTGCACATTTTTCTTAACTGATTCTGATTTATGGCTTTCGGTGGAAACTCCCAGGGACTTGTTGCAATATTCTGTAAATGAAATCTGCTAGCTGCACAATTTGAAAAGTGAAGGCTGCAGTCTCCGAGTTTCCAGAAGCAGCCTGCTTCACCTAGGCAATGAATTATGGGATCCATAAGTACATAGAAAGCCTGAACCCTGCACTCGGCGAGTATCTTCCAGGGAACAGCTCTATGAATCTGACAAAGGCTGGCCACCGCCTGCATGTCATCTGGAGGGCATTAGGAGAAGATTTGTAGCAATTTAGCTGATTGTTAGTGTTAGGGGCAGCCATTCCTTAGCATCAAAGTACTCCATAAATCCTCTCTGTGCCCAGATCTCAGACTTGGCAATTAAATTTGGGTGTAAGTAAGAGATGTTTTGGAAAATTAATTTTAAAATGCATTTAATTTAGGAGAGTCTATGGCTGCTGGCAACTCGAATTACTTGAAAGTGGGAAAAGGCAACACGGGGTGTAGTGGGATCATTTATTTATCTCTCCCTGTGTGCCCCGAGCAAGCTATTCTAATAGCAAGAATCTCACAGAAAGTGTTTAATTTCAATCTTCTCTGTCTATATGAAGAGCGCTGGAAAGATGAAAGCTAGTCTAATGAGGAAGGTGAAGCTCAAAGACCTGAAAACACATGGTTAGTCAGGGAACCTGGCTCACTTGAGTTTTTAAATAAGCTTTTTATTTTGGAACCATTTCGGATGTATAAAAGACTCATCAAGATAATACAGAGAGTTCCTATAAGCCTGTTACCCAATTTTACCTACTGTAAACATCTTACATAACCATGGTATATTTGTCCAAACTAAGAAATTAATAATTGGTGCATTACTATTATCTAAATGCCAGACTTTATTCAAGTTTTTTCCTCGCTAATTCTTTTATTAAAAAAATATTTAAAAAATTTTAAAATTGATTTCAGAGAAGAAAGGAGAGGGAGAGAGAGATAGAAACATCAATGATGAGGGAGAATCACTGATTGGCTGCCTCCCACATGCCCCCTACTGGGAATCAAGCCAGCAACCCAGGTATGTGCCCTGAATAGAAATCAAACTGTGACTTCCTGGTTCATAGGTCAACGGTCAACCACTGAACCATGCATGCCGGCTGGGTTCACTATGTTTCTATTTTTTTATCCAGGATCCCATTGAAGACCCCACATTGCATTAGCTGTCATATCTCTAGCCTCTTCTGGTCCAGGACAGTTTCTCAGTCTTTCCTTGTTTTGCATGACCTTGACATTTTGGGGGAGCGCTGGTCAGGTATTTTGTAGAATGCCCTCAATGTGGATTTGTCTTCATGCTTTTCCTCATGATTAGACTGAGGTTTTGGGATTTGGGGGAGGAGCACCACAGCAGGGAAGTACTTTTCTCATCACTTCATATCATGCTATCCTGCTTCCAACGTAACTTAGCACCAGCAATGTTAACCTTGATCTCTTGGTTAACATAGTGTTTGTCCTATTTTTGGGGCTACATTTTGGATCAGTGGTAAAGAGTGTAGCAATTGATTAGTGATGATGTCTGCCACAGGCACAGGGTTAGGCGTGATACAGCATTTGGTGTTGATGAAGAAACTGATGTTCAGTTAGAATTTCATGATATTGTACTTATGGTGCAGCTGTCCATATTCAACGTACATTTGTTGAACATCTATGTATATAAAAGCCTAAGTGACTATCCGACCGTTTGACCAGTAGCTATGATGCACAATGACCACCAGGGGGCAGATGCTCAATGCACAGGCATGGAAACATGGAACAAACTGATGAATCTTGGAAAGGGAAAGGGGGAAGGGCAGGAAGAGGTTAACCAAAGATCTTATATGCATACTAGAGGCCCAGTGCATGGATTCGTGCACTCGTGGGGTCCCTTGACCTGTGGGGATCAGGTTGAAAACAACTCTTCGACATCCCCCAAGGGTTCATGGATTGTGAGAAGGTGCAGGCCAGGCTGAGAGACCCCACTGGTGCATGAATCCCTGCACCAGGCCTCTAGTTTATAATATGCAAGGGCCATATTTTAGGAACGATACTCTTTAATAGAAGCTGGCCTTAGAATCATGGATTTAGAAGACATCTTAGAGATCATGTATTTGAACCCTCCCTTTATAGGAAGAGAAAGTGAGATCCACAGAAGTTGGGACTTGCCCAGAGTCAAGTACAGGAGAGAGAAGGCTACTCTTAGATTTCAAGGCCAGTGTCCAGCTGGGACTCAGGGCTGGCTCTTTGGCTCTGGTAATCCCTTAGAGCACATGTGTCAAACACAAGGCCCGCGGGCCAAATCCAGCCCGCCAGGCCTTGCAATGTGGCCCGCACCACGCTGTCATCACTGCACTCCGCTGTCAGTTTATGACATTGTCAGTTTATGACTGTTCAGTAAACCATTCGGCCCGCGATTTAGGCTGGATTTTAGATTTTGGCCCCTTCTCTGATTGAGTTCGACACCCCTACTAGAGCATGCCACCTAAGACAGCATTTGCTAAGCAAAGAAACATGAGTTTCGATGGCAGCATTGTGCGGCGGAGGATGGCATTGGCTAATTACCATATTGTGTTCGACAGCTGAAATTGCAGGGGAGACACCCGGTTAAGACATTGGTCCAGCTATTAAGGATGGGAGACACTGAAGGTTTTTGCTTCGTGGTATCAGGATGGGGCATGATAACCACTTGCAGATATTTGTAGAGGAGCAGACAGTGGGGAGGGAGAGAGATGACTAAGCTTAGAGCAGCGGAGGAAAGCTGGGAATAATGAGGTGGAACCAGAGGGAAATTGTAGCTGAAGACGGGAAAGGGCTCTTTCCAATGAGAACCAGTTGGATATGTTTACACACAAACCCAATTGTCTGAGAGAACCTTACGAAGTGTTTGGAAAAAAATAAAAAAGAATTAGAAAGCTTTGCACCAGCACATATTTCTTGTATTGCTTGAGATTCTTTTCTCTTATCCCCCCTACTTTTTCAACATATTGTTTGCTGTGTGTCTGAGATGCAATTATTTCAAATCATTTCACAACAGAAGATGAGCGATGCAGTCTGGCCCATTTTCTGATCGACCAACTTCAAGTTCTCTCTTAGCAAACAGAGATGAATGAATTATTGGGCTACACACCAACTGTTCACTAATTATATTTCAATCGCCGACTGTGTGGGGCATCGAGAGAGAAGACAGCACCATTGCTAATCCCTTTTTACAGAGTTTTAACATTGGTGCAATCTTAAACCATAAAACAATGTCAAGGTTCGTGAAACACTACGCAGTCATGGGAAGATAAACATTTTCTGTGTAAGTTCAAACGGTTAATGATAATTCAAAACAAAGCAGAAAAACGAATGACTGCCTTATCTAACCAAGTGTTGTCAGTGGGGTTAGGTGGTCATTGTTGAATAAGATTCCCTGGCAATGAAGGCTAGTTTCCCTCATTTTGTTTGGATTTGTTGGATGTGCCACCACCCATGATTTCACTACCTATTAAAGAGCCATAATCCGTCCATCCAAGGAAAAATACCTACCAACCCCAAGACCCATTTGGTTTAGGGAGGACCTCTGAGGAGATCATGTAACAGATAAGGTGTAGCTCCTGACCCTCCTCCCCGCCTTGTTTTGAGGCTCATCCTTGAATGTAACTTCTTGGCACATTGTTTGCTTTGTCTTCAGTTAAGAGCCAGCAAACTAGGTGCCATAATTATACTGAGTGGCCAGATTATCATGATCTCTAAATGCATAATAATCTGGCCACTCTGTATATTCTATATAATAAAAGGCTAATATGCAAATTGTCCCCTTGACCAGGAGTTCGACCAGCAGGCAGACTGGCCAACCGCCCATGTCCCCTCCCCCTGGCCAGGCTGGCTGGACCCCACCCACGCACAAATTCATGCACTGGGCCTCTAGTGTGTGTACGTATGTGTATATTGAGAAGACCACCCAGAACTAGGGATGATTCTGTTGGTTTCTCTGTGGCGTCTCTCACCTCTGCCTTTCTCTCCGTAACCTCCTCACCCTCTTGCATAAGCTGGGCTCTCTTTGCTTCTCCGTGTGTCTGCCTTCCAGCACCCCTCCCCCCCCCCCATTCTGACAGGTAGGAGGTGCTATCTCTTTGTTTTTATGTCCATTTCTTGGATGATGAGTGATGCTGAGCGTCTGTTCAAATGTCTATTGGCCATCTGTATGTTCTCTTCGGAGAACTGTCTATTCAGATCCTCTGTCCATTTTTAAAAATCAGATTGTTTGCTTTTTTGGTGTTCAGTGACAGATATCTACTTTTGTTATACCGAGTCTCTGCTGTGCGTTACACCGACTCTCATCCTTCACTTTTCAGTTTCAAGGCTACTTCATGGAGGCCTTGCCTGCTTCCCCCCACCCCCCAGCCCAGGAGACTGCTGCTTTTGTAACATGTCTGACTGTGCTCAGAATTCCACCACCGAGGTGACTGGCCAATACACGTTGGTTGAATAAATGACTCAGTGTTCCCTGCTCTGTCACATTGAGCTCTCCATAGGGGGCTGAGTAATGAACTGTAGAGCAATCTCAACCTCAGTCTCAAAACTCAAGAGTCAGACCTAAAATGTGGTCTTCATCATTTGCCGAAACCAACTATGTCTGTTCTTATTTTTATTTTTTATAAGGTGATCCAACCTCATGCTCTCCACATTAATCTCTCTCGCTCTCACTATATATATATATATATATATATATATATATATATATATATATATATATATATCAGAGAGGAATGGAGAGGGAGAGAGGAAGAGAAACATCCATGATGAGAGAGAATCATTGATCTGCTGTCTCCTGTGAGCCCTGTATTGGGGATCAAGCCTGTAACCTGGGCATGTACCCTGACCAGGAATCAAACCATGACCTCCTGGTTCACAGGTTGACGCTCAACCACTGAGCCACGCCAGCCAGGCTGTTTTATTTTTTATGACAGCCTGTGTTTGTACACATGCTGAAATCTAAGTCATCTCTCCTGCGTGATCTGAAGTGTCCTCTCTTCCCTGTTATGCAGTTGTTTTCCAATAGCGTTTCACTTTTGCCTCTTGTGAGTCCTCAGAGGACAGGGACCTTGTCTGTCAGGTTTCAGTGATGTTCCTAGCACCCACCATAGTCCACTTTTAGGCCTGGATACCAGTTATTGTATGAATAAATGACTGTTGACTGATGACTAATTTAATTGTTCGGGGACTGTCCTTGATAGGGATATGATGAACATGAGTCATGCAGAGGAAGAAAAGTAAATTGGCTTCTACTGCCTTTCACATTTAGTTTAAATAAGAGCCACATCCAATGTTTATGTCAGCCTTGCTTCCCAAACTGCCCCCTTTTTACTACGGGGATCTCTAACTCCTCACATCCTAATCTCCCTAATACCCAACGTTCTATTCCCTGGGCACCCAACTCTCTTGCTGCAACTTTAAGTTTAGTAGGAGACACACATTGAGACTTGCTAGGGACCTGGGCACCAAAACTGTGTATTTACGGCTCCTCATGTTACCCTCCTTGGCGATGGGGGTTGCTGAGGAGGATAAATGAAGACATTCTAGTTCAGGTTTGATCTCCAACCCCATCTGCATTCCCAAACAAAGAGCGATCTGTGCTTCCCCGTGATTGCAGGATAGGAAGTTGAGCATTGTGGCTTATGTTACTTGGGTTTGATTTAAATTTTTATGAACCCGATACCTCTGAAAGGCAATAATCAGAATGAAACCTCGGTCATTATTTTCCTTCGGAAACATCGGAATGGGACCTCATTGCATTCCAGTGAGGGACTGGAGAGGAAGGAGGGGAAGGCCAAGGAGAGAACTCCATTTTGAAAGAAAAAAAAAATAAATTTCTTAAACTATTCCGGAAAGCCACGGAAGGATGTGCGGGGCCAGAGGTGACAATTTCCAATCACGCTTCCAAGTTCTTTTAATTAAGGATGTCTTGGGATGGCAGAGCACGCCGGGCCATACATATGTATCTATCACAAACAAGATGTATTTTGCAGCAACGGATTTGGGCTTTGGCATGGACTCGATAGGGAGATCAAAGGACTCGCTGGCATTACGAGGATTTAGATACATTTGTCATAGGCAGCTGTTATGCTAATCTCATTTATGCAGTTGTCAGCTGATAGGCTCTGATGAGCCAGCTGAGTGGGGCAGCCATTATGCCACCCCCATTGTGATAGGTGTTATTTATGATTGTCAAATGGTATTAATGTTCGACGCGAAGATGGGGAGTGGACACCCTCGACATCAAGTTCACCCACTCACGGTCAACTGCCACAAAAGGGGATCGCTGAGTTCCAGCCAAACGAACTTCATTTCTGGGTGAAGCAAGAATAATGGCTTTAATTTGCATACGCTTTAAAAGGGTAATGAAGTAATATGATGTTTATCCTGGTTGGAGGGTGGTAATTTTCACTGGCTCGACTCCAGCCTGGTTGGAGCCATTGTGAGGCACTTACCCCTGGGTTGGGGTGGGAGGACTTTTCAGAGCAGCAGGTGCTTCGGGGCCGGGGCGGCGGGGAGGGGGCACGATGATTTATTCATTAGCCCCAAAATGAGCAATCTGGACATCTATTTTTTTCTTCCTCTTCCTCCTCAGCAATGTATTGATAACTAAAGCCCCCTCCCTCCTCCCAGCGCGATGGTGATAGCCCCTGATTTTCTCATTCCCTTTGTGGCCTTTGACAATTTAATTACATGACATCCCTACCCTGTCATTCAGTTCATTCCGGTTCCCCTTCTGCTGTGATGAGATCTGCTGCTTCCCCTCCATCCACACTGCGCTCTGGACAGCCCTGGTGTCTTGGAATGGGGTGTGTGTCACTTTGAAGACAGTGAAAGTGGCTCCCCAACGGCCGAGGGCTTGTTCTTAAGCGTTTTGTTAAATTTGCTCAGCTGAGCTCCGAGTTGTTGAAGACGATTCCCTTATGTCAGGCGACTGGCAGAGAGCTTGTCCCCTTCCCAGTCCAGCTGTGCTGGGGAGCACCGCCTGATTAATTTTTTTGTGTGTTAAAAATACAGACACCCCAATGACAGCTCCTCCCCAGCTCCCCAGCGCCTCACCTAAGGACTCACCAGCCCAGCGAGAACACTTTTTGTCACCTGCTAAATAATAATCTATTTCTGAGGACTTCATCTTCTTTTTATATTGGCTCTGAAAAAAAAAAAAAAAAAAGAGTTTGACTCAACATATTTCAGCGCTTTCTCTGCTGCTGATTCGCTAGTCTCTAGAACAAGCTGGTCGCCATTCAGGACCCAGTTTCTCTCTTCTTTGGGGGTTGATAAAAATGGGGCAGGTGGCTTTGTTCAGTGGGGGAAGACATGGATCAGAAGATTTTTGTTGCCCTAGTTGGTCTGGCTCAGTGGATAGAGAGTCGGCCCGTGGACTGAAGGGTCCTGGGTTCGATTCTGGTCAAGGGCACATGCCTGGGTTTTGGGCTTGATCCTCAGTAGGGGTTGTGCAGGAGGCAGCTGGTCAATGATCCTCTCTCATCATTGATGTTTCTATCTCTCTCTCCCTCTCACATCTTCTCTGATCTCTATGTATGTATGTGTGTGTGTGTGTGTGTGTGTGTGTGTGTATATATATATATATATATATATATATATATATATAACACAAAACTATATATATATGTATATAAAACACTATATATATATATATATATATAGTTTTGTTAATCATTGAACTCAAAGAACTCTATCTTCTCGCCCAGTATGTAGTGCAGCTTTATTGGAATTCAGAATTGTCCATGGTATGATTTATTCCGTGTTTCCCAGCAGCCAACAGAATGCCTGGCACTGAGGGGCCTCAAGGAATGTTGGTGGAATAAATGAGTGGATCTTAAGAAGCGTATAGTCTAGTTCAAGCATTGGTGAACTCTTTCTGTAAAGGCCCAGGTAATAGTAAATACCTTTAAATGCCATGTGGTCTTTCAATTATTCACCAGCTGCTGTTGGGTGAAGGCACCCACAGAGCATCCATAGGGAATGGGTGTAGCCACGTTGCAGTACATTCTTGTCTATGGGTGCTTACATTACATCACTTTCATGTGCCATGAAGTGTTATTTTTATTTCTTTCCAACTAAGAAATGTAAAAATTATCTTTAGGTGATGGCCATCCAAAAACAAATGGACTGGACTTGAAAAAAAATACAAATCACATTTAATTTTATACTTTCCTAGGTGATTATCTGAATTAGATACAGAGAATGTGGGAAAGTGACTTTACAGTCCTTACCTTTCAGCTTAGTTTACACTGGGCTCCCAATAACGTACTACGTATAAATACTTGATGCATAGACAATGAATGATGAATAGGCAAGGGAATATTTGATCGTGCAAATCAATTTCCTTTTACAAATCTATTTAAAGTGGCAAATAAAACGAGGCTCACCACAGTTTTCGTTATGGAGAATGATGATGGGTCTTTGAGATCTTAGTTTCTTTGCCATATTTATAATTTTAGTGCTAGAGCCCCATACCAGAGTGGCTAACGAGAATACATTTAAGAAGACTGAAATGACAGCACATTAGAACTGACACGTCTAGGATTAATCTTACAACTTGTGATTTTAATTTTGCTGCAAATGTACTTAAAATGATCTCTTGTCACCACCTCTTATTACACATAATGGAACTTGATGATATTCTAATAACATTAAACTCTTTGGGTAGTCGCTGAGGTTGGTATGAAAAGACTTTTCAAGCCGAGAAAACAGGGGCTCATTTCTGAAAGAAAGCATTTGGGGAGCTGTGAAGAGCCGAGTGTTTCATTCATCTCACGCACTACATTACCACTCACACCAGCAGGTGATTTAGAAGGTATTCTGTACGTTAGAAAACTGGAGTGCAGCCGAAACCGGCTTGGCTCAGTGGATAGAGCGTCGGTCTGCGGACTGAAAGGTCCCAGGTTCGATTCCGGTCAAGGGCATGTACCTGAGTTGCGGGCACATCCCCAGTAGGTCGATGTTTCTCTCTCATCGACGTTTCTAGCTCTCTATATCTCTCCCTTCCTCTCTGTAAAAAATCAATAAAATATATTTAAAAACAAAACAAAAAACAAAACTGGAGTGCAATTAATGGGGTTAGGGGAGGGTAAAAGTCCATTTTAGGCAAGAAGGAAGCAAGACCAGAGGAAAGATCATGTCACTGCACTTTGGTGTCCATGTTCTTGGGTGATTTGTATAATTAGCAGGCCATGAAATAGAGGTCCCAAAAACGTGATAAAGTTTCAGATATAACTAGCTCATTGAATTTATCTTTTTAGATCTTCCTTCTTCCTTCCTTCCTTCTTTCCTTCCTTCCTTCCTTCCTTCCTTCCTTCCTTCCTTCCTTCCTTCCTTCCTTCCTTCCTTCCTTTTTTCTTCTAACTTGGGTCTCTAACTGTGACATGATACTTCCTCTTAGGTCCCCCCTCCCCCTTTTTTTTTCAGATGAGAAAAAAACATTGTTTTGGAATAGAATGATATTACACAGTAGGGAAACTGAAATAACTGCTCTCATTTCCCCTAATGGTTGAGTAATAGTTGGTCTGAAAGCTTGCTACATCCCCAACATCAGCGAATTTAGAGACTCTGTGTTCAGTTCATATATCCTCCTTAACATTCTTAAAAAAAAACCACACACAAACTTGTAGATATTTTTATAGCATTCTTTTGGCACTATGTTCAGTCACTCTCTTCTCTGTACTTAACATAATTTACATTTGAAAATAAAGTTAATACAACACACATGTAGTGAATACACACTAGCTGTCAGCTGCCTGCTGGGCATGGGAGATGCTGAGAACAGACTAAGAATCAAAATTTGCTATCTAGGAGCTCATACCTTAGTGGGAAAAACAGACAAGTCAACTAATAATTCTCAGATGATCTGATAAATGTTATAAAAGCCTGTGACCTTTCCCAGACGGTATAGCTCAGTGGTTGAGTGTTGATTTATGAACCCAGGATGTCATGGTTCAATTTCAGGTCAGGGCACATGCCCAGATTGCAGACTCGATCCCCAGTAGGGGATATGCAAGAGGCATCCGGTCAATGTTTCTCTCTCATTATGGATGTTTAATATCTCCATTTCTCCCCCCCCCCCCCCCCCCCACTGCATTCTGTACTTAGATAGGGACTAGCTTTGCTGGAATCTGTCAGTCCTACCATTTCCTGGATGACTTTCATTTCTTCTGAGTTTAGCTTTTATCACTCAGCCTAGATAACTTTGTACTAAGAAACTTGTATGCTCCTCCTTTTTTGATTGCTTAAAATCTACTCTCTCTCTTTTTTTAATCTATAATCACGGGATGCTTCTATTTGAACAATAAATTGCTAAATTTATGAGCATTTCCATAAATGAGTTAGCTTTAAGATGCCCCCAACTCGACATTATGATTCTAATCAGCACATTAATGAATGGGCGCAGAAATGAGCCTATTTGCAAATTGCCGGATTCAATCTGTCCTTGTTTAACTAAAAGCTTTAACTAAAAGCAGGGCTTAAAACACTGAGGATAGGAAAGCCTCCTCCGTGATTGACCATTTCTTGGTCAAACTGTGCTGTGAAGAGTTTAAGAGAATATTCACGCTTTGTTGAGAGATCAAGCCTAAAACGACGGAATACAGCTTAAATCACCAGATAGGTCATCATGTAGAAATAATGTCGTTAATAGAGTGTTTGTAAGTTTACTTTCTCTGCTGACAGACACCATCTGACTTTAAAATAAATCCATGAGCCATGATAGATGTATTTTTTATGTGTCCGCTCAGGTCCTGCCTGTTTAATTGGGCTCAGTCCATTTCCATGTGTTTCCTATGACATTTCCATCCGACAGCTGTCAAGACGGAGAAAGAATTAATATCAATAATCCAGTGATCAGATTTAATCTGTAAGATTAGCTGTCATTTAAGCTACAAAGACACAGATGGAGAAGAAACGCTCGTCAATTTTCCTTTCTCACGCCATCGTGTGAGATGGGGATGCCTACATGTGTAAGATCACGCATTCGCATGGATTGTATTGCATTCCTCGCGTTTTAGAGAACAAGGTACCCCGCGGTGTTAAAAGAAACTCTCTCCTCCCAAATGGCACGTCGCCTCCTCTTATTTAATTTCCCACAGACCTGGAGGCAGCCTGAGCAGCCACTGACTTTTGTCCTTAGAGGTTTGCATTGCTGCACGTCTGTTTTAACAAGCGTTGACGGATATGCCGTGTTCTCAGTGGCGAAGGCACTGCTACCTTTGCTGTGTGGGCTGAGAAATGAAGACAGAAAGAGAGGAAGCTGGGACAGAGTGACGATAACAGCCCACCACAAGGGATCGACTCTGCCCCACCCATGTTCAATGCTCCCCATGCTGCCAACACAGTTAGGCCACGCACTCGGACCATCCTGGAACAGGCCTGCGGAGTCCTGGGAGCAGGGGGCTTCGGCTCCTTCCTGCTGTTGCACAGCGACTGTGGCAAAGCCCTGTTGTGTTGTCTTGTTGTTATTTTCAATCCTCACCCCAAGCTATGTTTTCATTGATTTTTAGAGGCAGAGAGAGAAAGAGAAAAAGAAACGTTGATGTGAGAGAGAAACACCAGTGGATGGGTCCCCTATCCTTCCTGACCGGGAATCAAACCAACACCCTTTTGGAGTGTGGGATGATACTGAGACCGACTGAGCCATCCGCCCGGGGCTGTGTTACCTTATCCCAGTGGTCTGCAAACTGCGGCTCGCGAGCCTTATGCAGCTTTTTGGCTCCTTGAAGGTGGCTTTTCCATAAAATATCACGTGCGGGCGCACACACACAGAATGATTGAAACTTCCTGGCCCATGCACAGTTGGTTTTCAGCTCTCAAAAGAAATTTCAATTGTCGTACTGTTGATATTTGGCTCTGTTGACTGATGAGTTTGCCGACCACTGCCTTATCCTATATAATGAAGGGCTAATATATAAATCAACCAAATGGCAGAACGACTGGTCGCTATGATGCGCACAGACCACTAGGGGGCAGACTCTCAACGCTGGAGCTGCGCCCTGGTGGTCAGTCAGTGCACTCCCACAGGGGGATTGCTGCTCAGCCAGAAGCTGGGTTCACAGCTGGTGCACACAGCTGCAATGGTGGGAGCCTCTCCCCCCTGAGTGGCAGCACTAAAGACTCCTCTGGGATGTCCGCCTGCCAGCTTAGGCCCGCTCCCCTGGTCCTGGATTGCAAGATGGTGCAGGCCCGGCTGAGGGGACCCCTCTGTCCCCCATGAAGTGTACGAATGTCGTGAACCAGGCCTCTAGTTTTAAGATCAATCCCAATGGCCAGAAAGGAAACTCTAAGGAAGGATGCTGGATAAAGCAGTGTGTCCTCCAAAATGCTCTTCAGGACACTCCTCTGTTGAGGTGTCCTGAGAAGAAGGGCATCACACAGACCAGAGTTGAACCCTGGCTTTGTCACTTGGTGGTGGGATAAGAGCATGTTATTCGCCTCTCTGGGCCACAGGTTCCCCTTCTGTAGACTGGGGGTTACACTTCCAATCTCACGACGTTGTTGCGAGGACAAAATGGGATGTTGCAGCTCTTAGAGGGCAGACAGTCCTTTAGAAAGGTGGCTGTTATGATCATGGCTTCTTTCTCAAGAGGCGGGACGACATTGTGCCCAGCAGACAGCTACGGAGGGGACCTCCCTCCCTCCTGGGTGCTCAGCCAGACGCGGCGAGTGTGGTTGGCTTGTCCATGTAATTAGGTAGAATGTTGATCTCATGACGTTATCGGTCTGTTAAACTCAATGGAAACCAAAAGCAGAAAAAGGCTTAGTAGGGAGAACTTACATAAATAACGCCTAAGAAATGCTTCCAAGAACCTCATCTCTAATATAAATCAATGGAGGGCTGGCTCACGGAACCGGCTGCCCACAGCCGTTCCCACCTCTGCATTCTTTATGTTGGCTGGTGGGAGCGTTTACACCCCTGAAATCAGTACAAATCCCAGCTTTCCCTCCCCCCTCCCCCCTGCACTAGAGAGCTGACTGTTAAACATTTTCCAGCACAATACTGTCACTACACATGCACACAATCCTTTCAACAGCTCTGTGAAATAGCTCCTATTATCCCAATTTTTATAATAGAAAACCAAGGCCCAGAAAAGCAAAGTAAATTGCCCAAAACTGTGCAGCTAGCAAGAGGCAGAGCCCAAATTCAAGCCCTGGACTCTGCCTGTAGACCCAGACTCTTACCTGCCACAGCTGGCTGTCTCTCCACACCCACCGCCCCATCCTCACATGGCTCCTCTCTCTTGGGAGATGAGAAATAGATACACAATGCATTAGAGAATGAGGCAGTACTAATGAACGCGTTCATTCATTCATTCATTCATTCATTCATGTATTCAACAAATCTTTCCGAGTGCCTGTGATGTGGCACACCGTTTGTAGGAAATTAAACATGGCAAAATAAGGGAGTGATATGTAAAACACCCCACTACCCTCTGTCCCCCACCTATACTGTGAACTTCTTGAGAACACAGACCAGGCCTTGGCCATCTCTGTGTCTCCTCAAGAACTGACATGGAACCTGACACATACCAGTTGTCAAATAAATGAATGAAAGAGGAGGATGGGGGAAGGCGGCCTCCTGGGAACATATCGCGTGGCATTCTGCATGCAGTGTCCTCCTTTGCAGGGAGAGAGGGGCCTCTGTACTGGGTGGGCTCTGTGGGCTCCTTTCCGGCAGGGCTGGCTCTCGGCTGCGGGGTGTCCTGTGATTTGTGGAAGAGTTTGGTTCCTGAGCCAAGAGGCCAGACCTCAGCGTGTGTCTCCTGGGATCTCTTTGTCATTCAGACCCTGTAAGTTGACCCATGAAAGAATATAGACTCTGAGATATTAGGGTCAGTCCTCTCTCTGATGAAGACAGATGTCAGGGGGGAGGCCCAGGCTGTGTCACAGGTGAAATGTCAGGCTGAGCTAGGGGCCAAGGCGGGACTAAGGGGTGAGTGACATGACCATAAAAGTTCTTGTCTAATTCAGGACATTTTTTTTTTCTTTTTTAAGAAAGAGAGCAAAAGAGATGCGATTAACAGTAGCCATGCATCCAGAGGACCTGGGAAAATTGCAATGAACAGTCCCCCCATTTAAGGGTCAAATAGGGAAGCATCGCAAATTAAAGATAGCCCATGATTTGTTAGAAGAAGCTGTGCCCAGATCTAAGGTATCAGAGTTCTAATTTTAGCTCTGCCTCCTTCCAGCCGATCACCTCTGAGCCCCTTCTTTCTTATCTTGGGCATTAAAATAGGTCAACCCTTCCCAACATTCCCCCCTCCCCCATTGGGATATTTCTTTTCCAATCATTCTTCCGTCAGACCACTTGGAAGATCTCCAGGCACTGTCCTAGCTCTGGTAGTGCTGAGTTGTAGGAAGGAGATTTATGTCGTTTCCTTATCCTTCCCCGTTTTTATTTTATCCTCAGGTTGAAGCAGGTATTCAAAGATGACTCAGCATACGAGCCCTGAAGGAGAGCTCAGAACCAGCTCCTTCGCTGACCAGTTAGGAAGCTGAAGGTCAAGGGGGTGAAACATGTCCAAGGTCACGCAGCCAGACAGGCCTAGATGGCTTCCCTTGATCATGTCAACACAGGAAGTCAGTACGTGCTTAAAAAGCATAACAAAATATTTGTAATCGTAGTCATGATCATGGTAGAAAATGTAGGAAAGACAAGCAGGCCAAAACAAAAGAAAACAACAAACAAACAAACAAAAATCCAAGAGAATAAAACCAACCAAACGAACAAGCCCAACCTAAAATAAATCAACCATCAAAACTCACTGTAACCGTGATAAGCATTCTGGTGTCTGTCTGTCTTTTCAAAAATTTTCCCCTCCAATTTCCAGTGCTCTTTTCAATCTGCCAGCAAGCTCTTATTTTTTCCATTTTGCTACTTATTTCCATCTTCCATGTCATCCATACATTGATCAGCTGCCTCTTGTACACCTCCTACTGGGGATGTGCTTGCAACCAAGGAACATGCCCTTGGCCGGAATCGAACCTGGGACCTTTCAGTCCGCCAACGCTCTATCCACTGAGCCAAACCAGTTATGGCACAAAACAATTTCTTAACCTTGAAAAACCACTGTCTTCATTTGTCAGATCAGGGGCCACTTCCAGCAGAAGCAGGACCTTTGAATTCAGCCCATCAGAGGCCGCCTCTCTTATGCAGGAGAAGTCCAGGCACTGCATCTACCTAATGACCGCCTCCCGGAAGATGGGCAGTTAAACCAAATAGTGTTTGAATTTCTTTTGTGGAATGGCTGCCTCTCTGTTTAATGCTGGAAGCTGAAGGGAGTTGAGAGAGGGACCCCACTAAACAGGCTTTTTAAATACTGTCTCCGTAATTATCTGTGGAATTAAGCCTGCAGAACCCACAGCCACGCTCCCCAGAAAATGGAATTATGAGAATTGTCATTAACAGCAGCTCTGGACTCCACGCACTGTGTTCACTTGAGTAATTATTGTTGGTAAAGGCTGGGATTAATTTGATTTTAAGCTGGAGCAAATAAATTCTTAGCAATTGGCCTGCCTCGGACATGCAAGAGGAGACAAAGAAGCGGGACCTTTTATTTTTAGGGGGGAAGAAAATAATTTTAAAATGTAATTTTGCTTTGATTTCCGAGGGAATTCTTATGCAAGGCAGTTCGTACATAAAGGGATTAGTTGTCACCGATGCAAAAGGAAATACAGAATAAACCAAAGGGCTATGAATGTCCTGAGTGCAGAAAATAATATATAATTTATGATACTTTAAATCTCATTAAAAACACTAGCTTTTGTAGCTTCCTAGCAACCAATTCTCAGGGGTCCCTCTGGAAAGAGGTTGGCTCTCCCCAAGCTCCAGGTCCAAAGCTTTAATAAATGAAGCCCATCTGGTGACTGTGAGGTTTCCCCGTGTGCAAGGCATTTGTCTGGGGCTTCTCAAAAGGCTCTCGCGATAGCTTACACTCCGCTAATCCGGTGTAATCAACATGAAAGCACTTTGTTAAGTGCATGTCCAGGGTCTAAATGAAACCGGTCCGGGCTGCAGGGTGGGAGGAAAAGTTGGTGATCCATGATGGCACCCTTGGTTCTGGCAGGAGGACATAAAGCTCCAAAGGATGGGGTGGGGGATGAGACCTTGATTCACTTTTTTTTTTTTTTTTTTTAAAGCACAACTACATCCACTTTTCTGTTTCTCATTCATAACAGCCCTGGGAAGTGCATGAAGCAGGCTTGACTGTGCCCAGTTATCAGATGGGCAATACTGAGGCTCAGAAAGTTCAATCGTGGCAATGGATATCCGCAGAGTCAGGGCCACAAGCAATGCTTGTTTGTAACTTGTGCTGACCTATGATGAACTTTTCACCACTCGGAAGGAAAAAGGAAAAAAGGATAATGATTTTTTTTTTTTCTAAGAAAGCAAAACAAACAAAACAACCAAGCAATGCCCCTACCCCAAAAATACCCATAAGTGGAAATTATTTGGGGGATTTTCCCCTCTTCTTTTGATAGTAAAATGACCTTTATATATTATAAAATAACTATAGGCCTGGTGCACAAAACTCATGCATGGAGGAGGGTCCCTCAACCCGGCTTGCACCCTCTCCAATCTGGGACCCCTTGGGGGATGTCTGACTGCCGGTTTAGGCCCAGTCCCTAATTAGCATATTACCCTTTTATTAGTATAGATAGTAGTAGTAGGTGACAGCTGCTCTTGGTTAAAATTAGACCTTGCCTATTAGTATAAGCCTCTCGCCAAAACATTAAAAAAGTGCTCATTGGCCAAAACCGGTTTGGCTCAGTGGATAGAGTGTCGGCCTGCGGACTGGGGAGTCCCAGGTTTGATTCCGGTCAGGGGCATGTGCCTTGGTTGCTGGCACTTCCCCTGTGGGGGGTGTGCAGGAGGCAGCTGGTCGATGTTTCTCTCTCATCGATGTTTCTGGCTCTCTGTCCCTCTCTCTTCCTCTCTGTAAAAGATCAATAAAATATATTTAAAAAAAATTTTAAAAAGTGCTCATTGGCAAAATCTCAACATCCACCCCCCCAGTTTGTTTTTTAACAAATAAGCACAATGAGATCCGGGTGCATGTGTGTGTGTATGTGTGTGTGGAGAGAGAGAGAGAGAGAGAGAGAGAGAGAGAGAGAGAGAGAGAGAGAGAGAGAGGGAGAGAGAGAGAGAGAGAGAGAGAAAAAATAGCACATCAGGGGCACCGCAGAGCCAAGGTCCGAGGCTGGCTCTCTCTGTTTCTGTGCTTTCAACGGACGACGTGGGAAGGGGAAAATCAATTTTTATTTTAGGGGAAGTTACAATTTTTAAACAGGCTTTTTGCTTCAGCCTCTGAAGGCATTCATAATGGGAGCACTTAGTCTGTGATGAGATTTTAGGCCAGAGATGAAAGAAAAAGAGAAAAGGACTAAATCAAAGAGGAGCAAACGTCCGACATGCAGTAAATAGGGCCACGTGGGGTCCTCGGGGGGCAGTGCCATCTCGCCCCACTGCCTTTAGGAAGAGCCCCAAAGGGGTCCGTCCCCCCATTCCTGAGAATTGGTGGTGGCACTGCTCCTGTGCTCCGGTGAGCTAGGGTCTCAGAGGATTTGTCCTCTGCCCAGGTGGCGCTGCAGTTGCTGCCACACCATCAGTCCTCTCCATCCTCCCTTCTGCTACCCAAGGTGGCGAGTGTTCCTCAGGCCCCGGGGGGTGGCTCCCAAACCGTCCAGGCGTGTCAGGGCCAGACCAGATGATTTTGCGGGCCTTATACGGGCCCGAGGGCCAGAGGTTCCCCACCCCTGCCCTGGTCCAATAGTGCTCTGTTCACATGGAAGAGAAGGAGCACGTTAAAAGCCTCCTGCCTCTAACGGTTGGGAAGAGCATCCCAAATGGACCTGTATCCCATGGGCACCAAGGCAGTGCCTCTCCCAGCATCCTGGAAATGAGGGTTTTCCCCCCCAGTGAAAAAAAGGGGCGAGGCCGGTGTGGAAGCTGCAAGTCACCTGATAGGGACCTGCATGACTTCTCAAGTCTTGAGCTCTTTTCCTCGCCGCCACTCCTGGTGGTTCTAGAAAGTTCCTCCCCTCCGCCTCTCCTTTGTTTCTCCCCAGGCCTGCTCACTCTGTTGACGGAGGGGCGTTTTACGGGGTCCGGAGTGTCTAATTGACAAATTATGTTGTGCTTTTGGTGGCTTTAAGCAATCATTTAAAATAAATAAGATCATAATTATCAGTTTTCATTTACCCATTTATTAAGGAACAATGCTCACACGGAGCAGTTTGATTTTGTGTTATAATAAGGCAATCTCCGCACGATGACAGATGGCGTTTCATTTTGCCGACACTGTGCTAAAGTGCTTTGAGTTGTGATGTGTTTGATTTTATTAGAGATCAGATTTAACACATGCATGCTACATAACCGCGATCACATTCCCATTTCTCATCTGCGGAGAAAATGAAACCGTGATGAAATGTAATATACTCACCCTCAGGCAGAACTAGTGGGACTGGGAATTGCAACATAATAAATCTAATGGATATTACACTATAGGACCCTAGAAATTTACTGTTATTATGTTCAGGGAAGGAACTCGGTTTTGTAAAACTCACTTTTATTTCACTGGCATCGGTGCAATTTCACATTATTTAACTGTTGGGTCCCAACAGCAGAGGTGGGATTGGTGGTGTTGAAAAAGGAAACTCGCGCCCTCCCCCATCCCCCAAACACTGGGGTTCAGGAACCCAGAGGAGAGAAAGCGAGGGGAGAGCAATGGCCCCAAATGGCATTTACCTAATGGAAATGACAACGGTGGCGTGTCATCAACCATGGGCTGTTGGGATGGTCAAATGGAGCCTCATGTAGCCACACTGTTGGTGTGGCACTGTGGGGGGAAGACACGTCCCATAAAAGCTTTGACGATGGTATTGACCTCTTCTGTTCTCAGTCCTCCCCTCCTTCACTCCCCGGGAGGGCGGGATCTAAGTTAATTACACATCTGGTTATTGATGGGACTGTCGATTGAGCCTTCCCCTAATGAGGCCGTTGTCAGGTGAAATTCCAAAGGTGAAGGCAGCTTTCAGTGCTCAGGTGCCAAGAAGGTGAAGCCCAAGTGACTCCCCAACATTTCCTCCCAGTGTGTCCAAATGAGGCTCAATTTTGCTGAAACCAGTTCGGCTCAGTGGATAGAGCGTCGGCCTGCGGACTGAAAGATCCCAGGTTCGATTCCAGTCAAGGACATGTACCTTGGTTGTGGGCACATCCTCAGTAGGGGGCATGCAAGAGGCAGCTGATCGATGACGCTCATCATTGATGTTTCTAACTCTCTATCTCTCTCCCTTCCTCTGTAAAAAAAAGAAAAAAAGAAAAAATCAATCAAATATATTGAGGCTCAATTTGACAATACCTCACTTGTCATTCTCTTTTCATGTTTCTTATTGGGGTGACACTGGTTAATACAATTACCTAGTTTTGGGATTGAGCCCGTTAGAGGTGGTCTTTACACCACTCGCATTCATGCATGCAGCCTCAGTTTCACTCACATGAGTCATCTTACTACTTTCCGGCTCCCCCCACCTCCTCTCTTTCATGACCATGTCCTTCTGCTTGCAGTACCACTATCCCCCTTTTTGCTACTTAAATCCTGCATATCCTTCAAGGTTTGATTCAAACTCCATGTCCCCTCTGACCTTAAATGCCCCTCCCCACCCTGCTCCATCCATGTCAGTATTGTTCTCACTCCTCCAAGTGTTACAGGAATCACTCACTCTTATTTAGCTTCTCAAGCCAACGTACAACTGCAGGCTTCTTGAGGGCTGGGGCGGTGTCATGCTCCTCAGGATCCCCATGGCAACTATCGCAGCGCTGGGTGCATAGCAGGTATTCAGTAAATGTTGTTGGTTACAATAAGAAAAATCCACAGGTCAATATAAAATTATTTAGAGAAATGCAATGGATTATTATAGACTACACACATTTAAACATTGGAAGAGGCAATATCTATATATATAAAAGCCTAAGTGACACACTGACCACCAGGAAAATGGCCACCTTTGGTTAGAAGGTGGTGCGATTTGGGGATGGGCTCTCGGACGAGGCCATGGGGTATAGTGAATCAGGTTGACTCCTTATTTTTGGCTCCGGCGTCTGGGTGGATAGCGGTTCTATTTACTGAAAGTTTCGAGAGGAAAATCAGGGTCCCATTAAACACAAAATAAAGGCCGCGCTGAGTGAGACAGTTTAACCAGAAGCAGCATTTTCTATCACCTCCAGGGCACGAATAGGAACTGTTTGTGTTTCAATAAAACCGTCCTCCGTCAGTACTTAGGGACTGGCTTCCTTCCCCTCGATTAAGTAGAAGACAATTAAATCGGAGTCCAGCTTCCAGGAGTTCATTACGCCTCATTGAAAATGATAAATGACTCCTGGTGACCTCATCACCTCGCCAACTTAGTCGCACCTCGTTTTTCAAAGAGCTAATGAAACCCAGGGATTTCTCCCTCCTCAGCGGCAGGGCCAACAAAAACAGGGCGCACCAAGGAAAGCGCGGGAGCTGGGAGCGAGAAGCAGAGAGAAGAAAGGAGAGAAAGCGCACCCTTGACATTTTGAAAACTGGCCAAAGTGACTTTGATGTGCAAACATAAAAACAAAACAAAAAATCCCACCATCTACATATTGATTTCCTATCCGTTCCATTCCTTTAATCCATCACTAGTCCACACACAGCACCAGAGAGGGCTATGCATGTGTGTGTTGGAGGGATGACTTGCTCTTTTTTTTAGGAAAGAAAGGCAGAGTGGGGCGGGGGGAAGGGCAAAGGATAATAGGAAATGCTTTGAAGTCAACAAAGACACCCATGAGCACTTGTTTGCCCCTGAAATTACCCTGAGCCAGAGAGAAAACTTGAATTGCTCTCTCTTGCTTGGCAGCCAAGGGACCTCGCTGGTTCCAGAACCTGGAGGAGGCGGGAGAAGAAGGTTAGGAGCAGGAGCTTTGGATCTGGGCTTGGGTTCTGGCTCCCCCATTTTCCAGCTGTGTGACCTTAAGCAAGTTATGGAACCTCTCTGAGCCTCAGTTTCTTCATCTATCAATATAAAATGGGGATGATTCTGCTGCATAGGATTTTTGTGAAGATTAAGTAAGGTTGTGCATATTATACATTTACTACTGCCAGGAATAAGCCCAACACTAAGGAGAGACTCCCACGTGTACATTTCCCCCCACTGCATCACGTCCTACATTACTGAGTGAGCAAATCTTCTGACCATCCAAGAACTCTATTTGAAATACATAATTCAGGACAGGGTTTGGCAAACTATTTCGGTAAAGAGCTAGAGAAGATACATTTTCGGCTTTGCGGGCCATATGGTCGCTGCCAGAATTACTCACCTCTGCTATTAGACAATATGTAAACAAATTCATATGATGATGTTTCAATAAAACTTTATTTACCAAAACAGATGACAGCTGAATTTGACCTCCCAACCCCTGATTTAGGAGCTGGAGCTGGGTAACAGTAATTCCAGGTTTCCTTGGTATAATCACATCATTTGCACGGCTGATTTCTGTTGTTATTGTAGCTACCATTTTCCAAGTTTTATGGATTGCTTTTTGGGGGGCTCTGTCTCCATGCTCCCCCTCCCGGGTTTGGGGCCCTGTCTTCGGTCACAGCCTTCGTCTGCTGGTTACTTTTATGAGTTGCTTCCTTTAATCATAATGTATTTTCTACAGGCCATGCATTTTCACATCTATTTCCATCTGCATTCCTAGACCTGTGGTCGGCAAACTGCGGATCGCGAGCATGTGGAGAGCAGACTGCGAACGGTGGTGGTGGTGGGGGGAGGCCCTGACCAGCCTGGTGCCAGCAGGTCTTCCCTTCCCAGGACATGGACTGGTGGCCCAGGACCGCTCCCCCATCTGCCCCCCCCCCCGCCCCCCTGCAGGATGGAGCCAGCCTCCACAGAGGGGAAGCGATGAAAGGTGTGAGATTCTGGAAGGTGCCTGTGCTTCTGTCCCAGGTGGCACTATTCACGGAGTGCCATCCCATCCTTCGCAGGAAAAGCACAGCAGGCTTATAGTGCCGGAGTTGTTAAACATTCAAAAGGCTGTGATGCTATAAATAAGCTTCCTGTGTCAGAGATTAAATCAACCAAGATGCCTGCCATGCCAACTTTGTTTCTGAGACAACATGTTTTCAGCAGAAATCAAAATACATGCTAATCCTTCCCTTCTGACAGGCTAAGGCGAGCCTGGAAAATCGCAGCGGAGGACAACTAAGAGGAGGCAAGAAGCAGAAGCTGTGTCCACGTGGCTTATCTGTTGGAGCAGACCGTAGCCTTTTGGAAATCTTTTGCCTGAACTTGTGGCATGGCGATGCGGAATCAGTACTGGCCTGGGTAGTTTTCATCAGACAAGACTTGTGTGATGTTTTGAATACACCAAAGAGGCTGTGTCTTGGAGATGACTGGGTAGACGGCTGTTCATTCTCCTTTCTTTGGCAACAACACCCCCATTTTCTCTGGGAAACCATCCATCGTTGGGCACTAGTAATACGCGTAGTTCTGTGTAGGTGATTCTAGCCTCCAGCTCCAGAGGTGGGACCAGAGCTAACCAATCGGAGCTGTCCATCTTCTTGGCTACGGCAATTGGTTCATAGGTGAGTCAATCATCTAGGTGGGCCAATTGGAGCAAATCTTAGAGCTTGGTTGGAACTGTTGGAGAAAAGGAGTATTTTTTTGTTGTTGTTCTCCTCCTGGGGTTACTAGCTTGGAGCTGCTGAGTTTCATCGTCGCCATCTGATCACCTGAGAGTGAAGCCAACTCAGATAAAGCCGAGATAAGAGATGGAGAAACTTGGATACAGTCCTGCTTGAAATTAGATGCGTTCCTGGACTTGTGTATGGGAACCAATTCTTTCCTTTGAGAGTGAGTTGGATTTCTGTCACTTGAAATAGAAATAGTCCTAATTAAGTGACCCAACTGATTAACTCAGCCAAACCGGTGAATGCAATGATAAAATGTATTCATGGATCAACCTGTTGTGAGACTAGATTTATTCTAATTTAGTGGGAGTGATTGGTTTAGCAGCCCAGGGCAGAGCCAACTCTAGTGAAGTAAGGTGGTTGTAGGAAGCCCAGCAGATGAAGGGTGGTCCTGAGAAACTGGAACGAAGGCTGCTGCCAGGACACATCTGGGACTATGCTGTCTTGGTGGGAGGTTGTTTAGAACTCCAACCAGGAATCCTGAGCCTTCGTGAGTAGCTTTGCGGATGTGACAAGATTATATACTTTCTCTCTAGAAAGATTTACCTGGGCTCTTTCCTACAAAATTTGCCACGTAATTTTGGGTGGCTCACAAAATCACAGAAACCCAGTTATGGGCCCTTGAGGATTCCAGATCACACATTAAAAATCTGGGCAGGTGACTTATATTTTACTAGAGGCCCGATGCATGAAGATTCATGCAAGAATGGGCCTTTCTTCCCCTGGCTGCCGGCACTGCCTTTGCTCTGGCAAGAGCCACCTTTCTGCCTTCAGGGAGTCACCTTTCAGCCTTCCCATGCTTCCCAGAAGCCTAGAGCTGCTGGGGCAGTGCAGAATGCGCTGCCCCCAGGCCACTTGGTGACTGAATATGCAAATTAACCCGCCATCTTTGTTAGGTTAATTTGCATACTCACTCCTGATTAACTGGTGGGCCTCGTGAAGGTTCGGTCAATTTGCATCTTTCTCTTTTATTAGTGTAGATAGGATCTCTTGTGAATGATACATATTTGCTGGTTAAGATATTGGAGGGTTTGTCCCAGGCATTGGATACTTACATAGAGTGTTTACTTACATATTTTAGACTGGCAACAATGGGTTGGGTGCTCTAATTTTTCAAATGAATATTTCGAAATACCAAAAAAAGTTAGATGGCATGCTCAAGGCCCCATAGCTTATAAGTGAGCAAAATCCAAAACGTCAGTCTAGGAGACACAAGAGGCCACTTCCAACATCACTTCATTAACATGATAAATTACTCTACAAATGGGTCCCTCTGCGTGCCAGTCCATAATGGTTTGAATCCTCACGTCGAACTGAAATGCATCCTGACACAGTTTAAGCCCGTTGCTTCGTGGAGGCAATATGAGATTGCATAGGCCCCAATCTCCAATTAGACAAGTGACTTGTGTCAGGTGTATTACTTCGTGTCTAAGACAGTTCTTTTTATGGGGAATGTGATTGGTACATTTTAATATTTTTTTCCTTTTTTTTTTTTTTTTACTAAGAGATAGAGAATTACAAAAGAGAAATGGGCTTATAAAAAGTCAATGCAGAAAGAGGTGCAGCATGAAAATCCCTCTCAATGGCTCCTACCATTACTCGCCCAGCAGGTCATCAGTTTTAAAGTTGTGTTTGCATTCTCTCAACTCTTTTCTTTGAATTTACAGTCTTTCCACACCACATGTACAGAGTTTATTTTTAAACAAAAATAAAATCACATATCATTGTACCTTTCTGTGCCTGTGGTACATATTGATCTACTACTTATAAAGGAGTTCATGGAATCATATTTCAACCAACAGGACTGAGACTTTCCCTATCCAATGAGAGGGGGGCAAGCTCTATCCCCTCCCTTGTTTTTGGTATCCTACTGACCAATCAGAGTGGCTCTCTACTCCAACCAATCAGGTCAAAGCTTTTTGGACCAATCAAACTACAATGACTTGGGGTCCTCATTTGAACGAGGACAAACCAATCACAGAGTGGGGTGGGGACTTCTGTCCAGCTCCCCTCTGGCTTGTGGAGTGTGCTTTACCTTGCCCCCAAGAGCTGATGTCTGCCATGCCCTAGCTGGAGCTAACCTGCTGAAGCTATCCCCTGTGCACAGCTGTAAGATCTCTCAGTGGGAGCTGAAATGCTGGAGACGTCTTGCTGGAAGCGGAAATAGCTGAAGGTGTCTCCTGGGACCACCGAGAAGAGTGGAGCCACCTTGCCCGAGGGCTGCCTGGCAGCTGTGCTGACACTTCTGAGCTGCTTCACAATTGAGCTGTTTGCACTGAGTAGTTGCCTTCACTGCAAGCCACACTGGGGATTCCTGTTGGCGTTGACTTGGCTCCAATGATCATTGGTTGACAAGTTTCAGAAAGGGACAGAGAGCTACAGAGGGTGGCTCTGTTTATGCCAGAATTCTTCTCCTGAGATCAAGAGAAATCCTACCTTTGACTCCCTGAATCATCCCAATAAACCCCTGATTTATTTTTTATTTTTTGAAACAGCCTGATGGCTTCTCATTCCAATCGCTACCACGCCCCCTCCACACACTCCTCAGGCCAAGACAGAATTCGCTCCCTCCTCTGCACTTCTGAGAAAAATGGTGATGGAAGAGCTTCTTTTCATTCTGACCCTAATGGCTGAACAGAGACATTCTCGGGAGGTATATTCCCTTTGACATGCCCTGCATTTCTCTGACGGCCTGCTTATTTTGGAAACGTGCTGAACTCCACCCTCGGGGACTGCCTACAGATGGCTCAGCTGGAGGATTCATGAATCCATTTGTCCATCCTGTAGGGAGCCCTGGCAGCAGATGCCCTGTGGGTGGGACGCTGTGCGCTGCTTTCTGCCGGAGGGACTGGGGCAGTGGTGGGCAAACTCATGAGTCCACAGAGCCAAATACCAACAGCACAACGATGGACATTTCTTTGGAGAGCCAGACTTTTTAAATTTAAACTTCTTCTAACGCCACTTCTTCAAAATAGACTCGCCCAGGCAGTGGTATTTTGTGGAAGAGCCACACTCAAGGGGCCAAAGAGCTGCCTGTGGCTTGATAGCCATGGTTTGTGGACCACGGGACTGGGGGACATGGTGCACCCCCTCAGGAAGACTCTCCAGAAATGTGGCCCCTCCTTGGAGGCCAATGAAAGCTCTGCTACTTCCCCACAGGGAAACGGACAACTTGGACGTGGCAGTCCAAACCGGAATTACAATCTTGATCCAGGCCCAGAAGCCCCAAGTCCAGGAGACAGTGAGGTAATTTCCAAAGAGTTCTGCTCACTGGGCAGGAAAGGAGCAGGGGACAACGGCCTGTCCAGAAAACGCTTCTCTCAGTGACCAGAAGAACCCAGAGTGATGAGAGCAAGTTCACATTCTCACTTCCATCGCACACACAAGCACATGCATGCACACAGTAAAATTGTTCATTGTTGAATTCCAGTGGCACAAAGCGTGCCCATGTCTATTCCTGAGAAACCAGATGAACCTGCCTGAAGAATGGTGGCTTTCGTGGCCGGGCGAGTTAACGATGTCAGATCCGCATGCTCCTGGGAATCTCTGTCAAGAAGAACCTCTCCTTTCCCGGGAGCTTTCAAAGAAATGGAACTTCATAGTCTTTAAAAAAAAAAAATCCGTTTTCATTGATTTCAGAAAGGAAGGGAGAGGGAGAGAGAGAGAGAAACATCAATGCTGAGAGAGAATTATGGATTGGCTGCCTCCTGCATGCGCCACAGTGGGGATGGAGCCCGCAACCCCGAGCATGTGCCCTTGACTGGAATTGGACCCAGGACCCTTCATTCCGCAGGCCGACGCTCTATCCACTGAGCCAAACTGGCTAGGGTAGAACTTAATGACCTTGACAGAGGAATTGGTTGTGAAAGATACGTGGAAGGATTGTGAGCCACTTTCTCTCTTCTCCCGGGCCCCCCACCGCCTTGCTCCCTGTGACCAGTCCATTGCTACCCAGGCCAGTTGATAAAAACTCTATCCGCTGCCCTTGGGGATCCACTGTGGATGCCTGTGCCCCGAGTTCCCAGCGCTTCTAGGTCTCCTCGGTGGGTTTTCTCACTGAGGCTGGCTTTCTGCATGGAGTACTGAGCATCCGGGGATGCAGGTGGGCATAGGAAGCAAATCTGGTTTCTTTCTTTGTCCTCCCTCCCCACCCCCACCCCCTCCTTTCGATGGCCGCCTTCAGCTGGGTATAAATTAAGCGCCTTCTCATGCCTGTGCAGGTCACATCTGGGATACTCTGGACATCTCTGGTACAAGCTCTGAATTTATGAAACCAGTAATTTGCTGCTCCCAGCTTATAATGCCCGACGTTGTCACTGTTTTGCTTAGAGTTTTGGTATCTGATGTTCTTAATGTTGAGGTCAATTTTATTGATATTGAACTCCGTGCCCTCATTTCTCTCCCCATTGCATTTTATTTTTTTGAGGCACATGCAGAGAGGGTAACTAATCTTAATATCTTGTGTTCACAATTCTATTTAGCATGAAATCAGGAACTGACATATTAATTCTAATAATTTGTTAAATATACTTTACCTACATGTTAATTATGGGAGACCATTCTCATTTATTTCTCCGGGTAGCCTATTAATTCAACGCAGATGGTACAGCTTTGTGAGACGGTAACACTGAGCATTTGCAGAATAAATCATGTTGCCAAGAGACAGCAGCAAAAGCGTCATCAGCTGAATGAGCTTTTAGGCTGACAGAGCCAGGAAAGAAAACTTACCTATTACTCACACACAAGAGCTTCGTTAAAAACAAGATCCGTAGACCAACTGTTTAAAAAAAAAAAATGCGTTGGGAACATATCATGGTTTCCTCCGAAAGAGTGGATTCTTTCTTTGAGCTCAGCGCCCCATAAAGAAATCCAAAGTGGGGAAGTGGAACCCTGGAGGGGGAGTTAGTCATAACGCGGGGGGAGGGGAAGAGGCCTCGGTGCTTTCCTCGGGCATTTTGATGCCAAGGCTGGTGGCCCGTAGGGACGGGCAGAAACACCTCCTCCTGCTTCCACCATCCTCACCCCCTCCCATTCCTTCCCGGGGACCAACAGGACGGTCTCTGTCTCTGTCTCTTCAGGGCTCTGTAGTCTGGGCTCCATTTGTAGGCGGGAGGCCGATTCCGCTCTGGATGGGGACAATGCCACGGATGAGTCTTGGGTCAGTCAATGAGACGCCAGTAATCATCTTCTTTCTTGGAGAAGACCTAACTCCACTGGCCAGAGATCCCTTCTGTGGACAATGTGGTTCACCAATCTCATGGGCGCCCACTCCCCATTCCTTGTTTCCGAGAACCTTGCTAGCTCTTGGGGAGCCAGAGGGGGCCAGACTCATGTGGTCTCTGCCCTCACAGAGCTTAGGATGTGGCGGAGACCAGGAAACAGACGGTTACAATACACTGAGATTAGCAGGGGTGGGGAAAGCCCGGCCCGAGGGCCGAATGAGGCCCGCCCGTGAAATCGTTGGGTCTGGCGCTGCCCAGGCATTAGGGGCGAGTTGATGAGATGTTTGACCCAATGGAGCAGGCTGATGTTTACGTGGATAATGTTGTGTGGCCCACCAATGATGTTCTAAATATCCAAACGGCCCCGGGCAGACAAAAGGTTCCCCACCGCCGGATTCGGGCCAGGCTGTGGCTGTCAGAACACACAGCAAAGGCCCCAACGCAGACCTGCAGAGGAGGCTTGCTGGGTAGGGATTTCGTGGGGAGCATCCGAAGGGGGAGCAGGAGGGAGTGGATTGCAAAGGACTTGGCCCAGAATGAACTTGCCCCGCCCACTGGAGGGATGCAGGAGAGGGGAGAAACTTGACCCATCCCAACAGCAGCTCTAAGGAGCAGATGAATTTCGGAAGAACAGGATTCTCCTGGCATCGGGCTTGAGTTTTAGTCCCGCCTTCTTTTGTTCTCTGAGGCATAACCAGCCCTCCTTCCACTCGTCCTTCCCACCTGCCTGCATCCTCTGGTTCATGCAATCTTCCAGCTCACATTTCCCGAGTGCCTGGCCCATCCTAGGCTCAGCATCGTCCCAGACAGAGGGCCATGATTGCGAAGGTGGGTGAGCTGTGGGATAGGGAGGGCCAGGGGCACTTCTGCTTAGGAGAGGCCTCCGCCAAGCTGTCCAGCCGAAAGCCTGCGCTTATCCGGGTTTGACTCCTGCCCCCCTCCTCCACTTCCCCCGGCTTCTCTTCAAAAATGATCCCGAGGAAGGATCGGGGCCGGCACACCTGCTGACCCTCCGAAACCACAGCTGAGCCCCCCTGAGCCCCACCAGAACCCCACATCCACGGCCTGGCGAGCCGGAGCTTCTAGCCGGGGAATATAAAGCTGTAAATGGCCCACATCGCGTCCCTCTGAGTTACTGTTTTCAGAATGACACAGATGTTCGGATAAGGGAGCATAAATGGAAATTAAAGAGAAACAAATTCGGAACAGATGTCGGGAAGCTTTTCTCCCCCCTCACGCGGAGAATCGCAAACGTGTGGAATGGCCTACCAGGCTCGATGGTTAAGGCAAAGACACAGGGGACATTCGGGAACCGATCAGATGGCGCCGCGGGGGAATTGAGCAGCGAGAGAGGAAATGAGCGTGCATACGGCCACCGGCTCCCAGCTCATCCCCAGCCACGGCCGCGCTTGTGTTCTTGGCTCTTAACACACTTACCTTGGATCAGCACACGTCATTTCTTTGCTTGCAGTTTTCACAGATTGCACCCATCTCAAAATAGTTATTTTCACATCATAAAGATGACAGCAGCAGAGAGAGAATGAGAGGGAAGGGAGAGGGAGAGAGGGGGAGAGCGAGTGCGATCCTTTGCTGCAGTTATTATTTCTTTTGGAGGCAGAGTGCTGTGGTTCATGGACAATGAACATATACATGTACATGTCTTCCTAACACACAGACATAGACCAGCCAGCCCTCTGTACTCTCCCTTGCAGCTGGAGCTCCCATTCTCACTAAGTAAGTTCATGACCGCCAAGGGCTCCATTGGAGGAGTCCTCAGGGGTCTCTGCTCTGGTGTCCCAGCTAGTGGCCTCATGGCGCCCATATCCTCCTAAGAATATTACACGTGGGGGGTGGGGTGGTGATGGGGGAGGAAGGAGGCTAAGCTAGCTCTGCGCTTTGGGCAGCTACTTGCTGTGAAGAACTTGAACCAGGATGGGGCCATAGGACATTGGCGGCCAGGCGGGCCCACTTGTCTCTTTCCTTGTGTCTTCAGAGCCACCCTAGAGAGACTGTGACCTGGTGACCCTTGAAGGGGTTCTCACCTGGGGGCTGTGGGTTATGATAACAGGGAAGGAGGGGGAGAATAACAGTGACTCTGTGCCCCCAGGGGAGGTGGGGGGAAATAAAAAGTAGAGTGAAACCTCATTAATCTGGACCCTGCTAATTTAGAATGCATGAATAATTCAGACCCTCTGGCTGGGCTGAAGTTTACCTTTGTACTAGATATGGGGGGTGGGGGGGGAGGGGAAGGAGGTTTGCTAAGCAAATTAGTAGTGTAAACAAGAGCGAGGGTAGGGAATATATAACCTATTGAAGTGAACAAATTGTTTTCACATACTTAGCAGGAACCATCTGCAAAGGAACAATGAGGAGGTCAATGATCAGTAATCCCGGCCTAGTCATTCATCAGCTGGGCATCCACACTTAGCACTGAGCAGTGTTGTCAGCACTAGAAGAAGAGTTGAACAAGCAGGGAGTGCTTAAGAGTCCATGTTTAAGTTGGGTTTACATGGTCTTTCCTTTCATAATTTATTCCAGATTTTAAGACTTTAAAGTCCTCTTAACAAACATTTCTTGGGCCCTGTCTGTTCCCTTTGTTCCTAAACCTTAGGGTTGAGCGGATGGAAAGGGTAACGTGTAGAACATGGTTCCGGGTCTTGTTGGCCCCAGGGCAGGAGGAGAAAGCTTGTGTGGACAGCTTTTTGGCTACATAGCAAGAATGGGGCACTGCAGGGTTGAAAGTCTGGGTTCTTATCTGGTCTCTGCTAATAATATTGCATTTACTCCCTTTGGGCCTCAGTTTCCACAATATAAAAGGGATTAGATGGATGATATCTAAGGACTCTTTCTACTCAACAGTCTCATTGACATTGTTTGTCTTTCCTGGGACAGCTTCCGATCAGCAAAATAGGTATAGATATAGACATAGACATAGACATAGATAGAGACAGAGACATAGACTAGATATAGATATAGACAGACATAGGTATAGATATAGATATAGATATATAGACATAGGTTAGATATAGATATAGATTAGATATAGATATAGTTATAGACATAGACATAAATAGACATAGATATAGATATAATTCTCATGATGTTTTGATAATCAAATGATATAGAAAATAGAGCATAATTATAACATAAACGATAAGTAAGAAAAGTATAGGTCAGAGGAAGTATTGTCATGCCTCTGCTTATGTCCTGTCTTGACCCTTGCCTTGTCTCTGCTAATGTCTTGTCAACGGACTCTTGACCCGTCCTGGGGACACGGTGTTTTTCTCTCCTCCTTCCGCATCCATGGGCTTCCTAATAGCGCTTCCCCACTGGGTAATGTCGGAAGCCTCATTCTCTCCTCCTCTGCCAGTCCGCCTGCACAGCTCTGCATCAGATGCAGGGTGCGGCGCAGAGCCCCCCCCCCCCCCCCCCCCCCCCCCGTGTTCAGCAGCTCCATGAGCAGTGGATTGGAACAGAGGAGGAGGGAGTCCATGGCTCTCTCACCCAAGACCTGGAGTTGTGCTGATTTTCACTCTAGAGCTGGGAAGGGTGTGGAGCGGCCCACTGGCATATCTTTGGCTTTAGCCTTTGGTTTATCTCCGTCTCTGGCCCTGCCAGTCATTGACTCAAAAAGGAAGTGAGTCAATTAAATGTTGATTTTATATCTCATTTCCATGTAGGCAATTCTCAAATAACGCTTGATCAACGGACATTAGACCTTTGCTGTCTAACCAAGCTGGTGTGGCTCAGTGGTTGAGCATCTGCCCATGAATCAGGTTGACTGTTACTGTGATTTGATTCCTGGTCAGGGCACATGCCCAGGGTTACAGGCGCAATTCCCAGTGTGGGGCATGCAGAAGGCAGCTGATAGATGGTTCTTTCTCATCATTGATGTTTCTATCTCTTTCTCCCTCTCCCTTCCTCTCTGAAATCAACAAAAAGCAAAACAAAAAAACCTTTGCCACCTAAACAAAGCATCTCCTATCCCTTTTTGGATGTAGCTTTGGAGACCAGGGCCATGTTGGGCTTTCTTATCTGTGGTTGGTTGAAGTCGCGTAGGTCCTTAAACATGCTTTTAACACATATGACGCAGTAGCAGGAGAGCCTCAGAGATGTGCTAAAATCCTACATAAGTCTCTTTGATATGTACTGTGTACAGTTACGTAGAAAATAGGAAAAGGCCAGGAGAAAAGTCTGGTGAGCGCCATGGGCAGTTTTGGTGGGATGAGGGTTTTAAATCAGAACCTAGGGTCTTGCTGCCTCCTCCCAGCAGCGGACCCTGCCTGGCGAGGACCATATGGGTGACCTTTGTGTACATGGACCCATCGGGCCCGGAAAGTCAGCTTCGATGGTGTGGCGAACGTGGTGAGGCCCTTTGACATCCCTGGAAACACACCCAAATTGATGCCCTGTCCTGTGCAGTTGCTGCCGCAGCATTTGTCTGCTTCTAACATTTGTCAGCAAGACTCACTTTATTTCTCTCTTTTATGGACTGATTGCTCCAAGCTCCATCCTGCGATGTGTGCTGTAAGCTTTGCAGACGAGGAGTTAGTTGGCAAAGGAAAGCGATGACCGTTACTGTGTTTGAATCCCAAGTAGATAAGAAGGTCATCCAACACGAAGACCCTCGTGAAGGGACCTTCTTCAAGGTCACTGCCCCATACCCTCCACCTCCCACACAGCCCCGCTTTGACCCTGACACAGAAATCTGCCCAAGATTTACTTGGCTAGGGCAGGGGGCAGTTGCATCTACCTGGAAATATATGGCCAACTTTCTTTGTCTTTCAAATGAATCCGACTGGATTTTAGGGTAGTTTTCACCCTCTTAGTATGTGAAATTTGAAAATTTTATGCATATAATCAGACTGCATAGGTCTCTATACAGAGTATGTTTTTATATACTGTGCACAAACAAAATGTTTATAAAGAAGTGTCCTGGAAATGTGGGTTTGAGACTCTATGATGATAAACAGAGCTTTATTAAGAACATACAGGAAGAAATGGTAATTCATATCTATTTGTCGATTAACTCAGGGATCATTGCTTATAGTGCTTTCTAAAAATTGTAAATCTTTTTTACTTGATTTAGGGGAAATAATTAGGAGTAATGAAAGAGTTAAATTTCCCAAATTTCCTTCTTCCCTTTGGGTGCCTGTCATTTGAACATTCTCATTTATGTCTATTAAAACATTTTGAAGTGTTCTTTAATTGCCTTGGTCAGTAGTTATTATAGTCAAGATTTCTATTAGTTTTTGACTGTCCCATTTTATTTCCTTCATTTTTCTCATTAAGAAGACTGGCTCAGAAAAAATGAATTCAATCCAGTAGCCAACCACTGCCCATCACATTGTAGATTCTATTAAATTACACGGTGGCTCTTACAGAACTCTGGAGACTGCAACAAAGATCTTGAAAACCGAGGTTGATTGAAAAACATTTATTCTTTTGTGGTTTCTTAGAGAAGATTGAAACCCTTGAAGAACAGCTTTAAGACACACAGCGATGTGGTTCAGTTAATGCAGGAATTTTACATTTAACTTTATTTACTTCTATAATTTGGCCCTGGCTCTCTTGGTTGACAAACATTTGAAATAAGGTAAGAAAACAAGCAATAAAAGATTTTAAGACACCTGGGCCTTGAAATATAGAGTAGATTATAAGAATAGGGGGAAATGAACGTGAATATTAACACGGCAGAGTTATCCAAAGTGGTCTGGGTCAAGAAACTAGTTTTCTGTGTCCCTCAGATTTCCATCTGTTCCCTGTTCAGCAGTGACAGCTCAGAAACTGGTCTGGGAAAGGAAAATGAAGCCCCTCAGCCCAGAGTGCCTAGATGTAAACATTCTGTTAGAGAGAGAGGCCAACGACCACAAAACAGGTCTTTACCCTCCAGACAATTGAAATCAGAGGTGGAGTAATACTGACTCAGCACACAGCCCAGCCACCACTCATCTGACTCCCCGATTGAGGCAAGGTGATCAGTCCCCCTGCCCACCCCCCAATTCCTCTGACAATAAAAAGTGAATATTAACTACAGTCTCACTTCTTTTATATGAGTATCTGATACATAATAAAAATATAGCCCTAGTTTAGCTCAGTGGATACAGCGTCAGCCTGTGGACTGAAGGTTTCCAAGTTTGATACCAGTCAAGGGTATGTACCTTGGTTGTGGGCACATCCCCAGTAGAGGGTGTGCAATAGGCAGCTGATCGATGTTTCTCTCATTGATGTTTCTAACTCTCTGCCCCTCACCCTTCCTCTCTATAAAAAAATCAATAAAATGTATTTTTAAAAATATGCAACATGTGGGAAGGAACAGGAAAATGTGATCCATAATCAAGAGAAAAAATAGCCAATAGACCCACTCATATAGCTCTCCTGCCTTGCTGGACAACGCTGGAAAACAGCTGGTGCTTCCTTATGTAGTGAACTATACACTTTCTTACCATAAGGCCCACAAGTTCTACTCTTAGTTATTTATCCAAGATAAAACAAAACATATGTCTCGAGAGAGGACGCAGCGCTTATAGCAGCTTTGTTCCCAAGTGCTAAAGCCCAGAAACAATCAAAATGTGCAAAAGATGAAAGGATAAATTATTTAGGCTGGAGGGAGATATTTTCCAGTTGAACAGACGGAACTACAAGAAGGAACAAAGAGCTCTTGATAAAGTACATATGTGAGTAGATGTAAAAGATTATTATTGCTTAAAGTAACAATAATACTGTCTTACGGTGTCTTATAACATTTGAAGTAAAATATAAAACCACAATAATGTAAAGGGTAGGGGTGGTAAGTCAATTCTAAGGTTAAAAAAAAATTAGTGCTGAGCTTCCTGGAAGCCAAAGCAAAAAGTAAAATATTACTATTTCAAAAAATGTTTTTGTTCATAAAAAATCCACTCTTATTTCTTAGGAGAAATAAAACTTGCCTGTGAGGCCTGAAGTAAAACTTTATTTTGCTGTTCATAGAGGGGGCGCTGAATGTAGTGGATGATGTACTCCAAAACCTCCCTATAATCAATCAAGTAGTGGTTTTGTTTAGTCGTTTCTTAAAGCATCTCACACTAGAAATCAAGCATGTACTATCAGGGCATGTACAGTGTGATTTATAACTCAGCCTGAAATTGTTGTCTGTCTGGTCAGAAGGTCATTTCCCCAACCCCTAATCTTACATAAATATCTTGAAATGACATTCTTGAACATGTATTTGGAACATACCTAGCTCCTGACATATCAATAATTACCTTAAATGTAAATGATCTAAACAAGCCAATGAAAAGGCAGAGATCGACAGAGTGGATTAAAATATACCATCTACTAGATGCTGTCTATAACAAACTCATTTCAATTTTATTCTAACATTGAAAATTTAAAAAGAAACTCATTTCAAATTCTAAATACTAGCGAAAATTTGAAACAACAAAAATTTGTAAAGTTTATACTTTGCTCATCAATAAAAATTTATTCAGTCTATCTGTAGTTATTTGGCAAGTTGCTTATTGAAGGCTAAATTCAAAGCACAAATAAAAATAAAAACAATATAAACACTGGCTAGTACTAAAATTGCTTCCTCCTCTCCCCCAGCAACTGTAGGTAATATGTTCACTAAATGAGTCTTTTGTACCAAATCATGATCTTTTTTCTGTCTATCTGACTTGGAAACTTCTGTCCATATCAGCGCTGCAATGGGCCCAGTCAGTTATTAAGACAGAGGTGCAAAATGTTGTTTTGAACAGAAATCTAACTCCCTGATTCCCAGGAGCGTGCATTGAAACAAGATTTCAGGAATTTAGAGAAAAAGAAAATATATTTCTGAAACAAGGAAGAGAAGAACTGAAGTTAATCAGTGCTCAGGTCTACTGGTTTTTCACTACTCTACTACAAAAAAAAAAAATTCACATAAACAGCTTTTAATATTTTTACTTAATTTATCTCTTGATGTGGAAGTAACTTTTAGATATTATATGTCCCTTCCTCTTCCAGAAATTGTTGACCAATAGAAGGATTTGTATCACTTGGATATTGCCAGGGAATATTAAATCATCATGCTACTTAAGTATAGGAATAGAGTCCTAACTGGTTTGGCTCAGTGGATAGAGCATCAGCCTGCAGACTGAAAGGTCCCAGGTTCAATTCTGGTCAGGGGCATGTACCTTGGTTGCGGGCACATCCCCAGTGGCGGGTGTGCAAGCGGCAGCTGATTGATGTTTCTCTCTCATCGATGTTTCTAGCTCTCTATCTCTCTCCCTTCCTTTCTGTAAAATTTCAATAAAATAATTTAAAAAAAGAATAGAAATAGAAGTCTGCATAATCAAGAAGTTTGCCTACTCTTAATACTAAAAACTGATAGTCTCAGATTGGTATTTAGAGACTATAATCCTGAATAGTATACCAGCAAAGATAATATAATATCTCAGGCTAAAATCAGGGAGAAAGAAAGTCTCTTCACACATGTCTATGTAATCGCTCTGGCCCCACACAGGTTGATAAGAAGAGTCCTACAAGTTAAAGTTGCCAAACAATGTTATTTCATTGTAAAAAACAATAAACCACCCCCAACCACTTTGGGGTACTTAGATATTCTGAGTTATGGGAAATGATTCTGCCTGCTTAGTGCTTTTCTGGTGTTATATTGCTGCAGTAAATCGTGGGCAACTTTATGATGGGACTCTTGATTTACTTTTTTAAAAAGATATTAGCTTTATTATTTATTAATTCTAACAGATTTCTTCTATAAACACTCAATAAATATTAACCTATCTGTTGGATTCTAAATATCCTATGAAAGTGAAAAAACAACACCAATCTATCTGATGGATGGTGGCGATTTGATAACATTCTCCGTTTATGTTGTTTGCTCTTCATTTTTTTTTTTGACAGAAAAATGTGCAATTAATTAACAGCTCATGTCAGTGGAAGGAAAAGATACAGAATTAATGCAGTGAGTTTTAAATTCTTCTACCAGGAGTAAATACATCATTACTTCTAAAAGTTTATGGTCTCATCTTCAAAGTTGCCCTAAGTTCAACTTTACTAAGAAGTTTTCTTTAATTTGCTATTAGACATTATTTTCAATAGAATCAAAGCTCTTATTAAACTAGAGGCCCTGTGCACGAATTCATGCACCAATGAGGTCCCTTGTCCTGGCTAACGGGATCGGGCTAAAATTGGCTCTCTGACATCCCCCAAGGGGTCCTGGATTATGAGAGGGCACAGGCCAGGGGGGATCCCACTCATACACAATAGAGGCTGGGGAGGAACACAGGAGGTTGGCCAGTGGGGGAGGGACCATGGGAGGACTCCAGGGCGTGTCCAGACTGTCTAGCTCAGTCCCATTCGGCTGTCAACAGTAGCATAGATAAATAAATGGTGGCATGGTCACCCAGTGAACACTGTGCATTGAGTATGCATAACATACACACACACGTGCAATAGTCTGAGCGAATCTCACAAGCATAGAGATTAATTCAAGTCACCACACAAAAGCACATGAGTGTATGATCCATATGTGTAGAATACAAAACAGCGAAACTAACCTGTGGTGTTGCCCTTGGAGGAGTGACTGAGAGAAGCCCCTTCTGTGATGCTGGTAATGACCTGTTTTTGGTGGTTGTTTTTTCTCCCTCTTTTTAAAATCTGGGGGCTGGTTATGCAGATGTGTTCAGTTTGTGGTAATTCATTGAGCTGCATATTTATGACTTTGAGATATATATATATATATGTATATGTGCCATGTCTATCTCTATGTCTATGCATGTATTGTACATAGCTTCTTTAAGCTGAGTGATGGCAGAGTGGGCAGAGGATCCCTCTGTCACTGTTGATTGGACTGAGGGGAGTGAGGACCTTACTTGCGGCTCTATGGCCCCTGGAGTGTGGCTCTTCCACAAAATACCACGGCCTGAGCGAGTCTATGTTGAAGAAGTGGCGTTAGGAGAAGTTTAAGTAAAAAAAAAAATGTGGCTCTCCAAAGAAATCTCAATCATTGTCCTGGTGATAGTTGGCTCTGTTGACTGATGAGTTTGCCGACCACTGGCTTAAGCAAACTCCTGAGTTGAATTTCCTATCTGCTGCAACCAAGAGAGATCTAACTGAAACATTAGCAAAGGAGTGCTCCTTCCTGTGGGGGGACCCATGACTCCCCATTGACGTGGCCTAGGAACATATTCCGTGCACCGCGGTCCAAAGAGCAGCGGGAAAAACCAAAGGGAGACGCGGAAAGGTCTCTGTCTCCAACTTCAGGACAAGAGCCCTACCACAGGGGGAGGGGGAGAGGGCGGGGCTGGCCTCTCCGGGGTTCTACACTCATGGCGGCCCCAATGTCACCTGTAGGAGCTGTGCCATAGCCTCACAACAACCCCGAAGAAACCTACTTAGTTCACGTGCACAAACACACACGTGTTCATACGTGTGGGCGACATAGAGGGGGAAGTCTGAGGGACTGACAGGAGCCTCTGGTGTGCTTGGGAAGCAATTGTGTGGCGTGTGGCTGAGAGACTTTGGTCCCCAAGAAGTGCAGTAATGTGTCCTGGAATCTGCAGGTGACGGGCATGGCTGGTGCCATAGGCTGAGTCCATCCACATGGACCGGGCGGCCTCTCGCCCCTCTCCTGGGAAAGGGCCACCTCCCCACCTGGGCCCTGCGCCGAGCGTCTTCCAAGGCTTCCTCAGTCTCCGTGTTTGGTGGAACCAAAGGGCATCCATGGGCGTTCTCCCTCCCTCTCCCCAAAGGTCAACCATTCCCAATAGCAGGTGGGTTCTTGTGGGGGAGGGTGGCAGAGGTCTTGCAGCAGTACAGGGTCACCCCGCCAAAAGGATCTGGGCTCAGAAGCGCCCACACGCCTGACAGAAGGGGGTGTCGGGGGGACATGCAGCTACACAGCGAACGCAGGTGCCATTTCTTCTTTCTTGTCTGTGTAAGGGAGTGGGGGTGGGGGGTGGGGGACGGAGGGGAGCTGTTGTCCCAGGATTCCCCACGGAAGACTCCAGAACATCCCTCGTTTGACAAAGATACAAAGTGGGAAGAAGGAAAGGGCGTTGGGAGGCAATTGGCAGGGAGCCAGCAAAAATCAAATAATCTCCCCGTGAAACCCTCCCCCAAGTCTGAGCAATAACCTGGGCGGCCCGCACGCGGCCGCTCTGTTTGCTCGGTCCTTGTTTTATTATGTATTTTTATTGCTTATGTGCTCCTCCATCCCCTGTTGATAGAGGGTACTTAGCTGCTCATGAGTCCTGTTTGAGGGGGGACGCGTTTGATCTCCTGACTGGAATTAGAATTTAAGGAGGGGGGGTGTGCCAGGGGAGATGGGGCCCTCTGAGCTCAGCCCTATACACCTGCCTCATGCCCCTGGCTGCCTCACCCCCTCAGGGATCCCCCACTGCCCAGGATCCAGGTCTTAGTGCAGCCCATATTGTCCTGCAGGATCTGGCCTCCCCCTCTCTCTCTGATCACTTGGTCCTGTTATTTCCACCCCCTCCTATAGAGGGCGCCAAGCACACCTGATCTCCCAGCTCTCCAAGCAGCCCTGACTCCTCCCTGTGCACAGGGCTGGGTCCGACCAAAAAAAAAAAAAAAAAAAAAATGCACCTTCCTCTTATTTAATGATTATTATTATTATTATTATTATTACCGAGTGTGATAGGTCCGAGGGGAGGGAAGGAGACTCAGGGAGGAAATGCCTGGCTCTGGGGGCGGAGAGCAGCCCGACATGTGCCCAACAGGCAGAGCTGTCATCGGAACCAAAGGGCACGAGGCTCCCACGGGCCTTCTCCCCACCCCCCCCACCCCCCAAGGTCACACCTCTGCTTCAGGGGGACATTTCCTCCCATCCCTTTCCAAATCACCATTTGCCAGACAGTTTTATTAACCCTGAAACCTGTCCAACCTGCCGGGAATAAAACAGAGCACGCGATGTGGATGGTAATAAAGTCCCCCCAAACCCGGCCAGCTGGTGACACGTGGACTCCTTCTCTGCATGTAATTGAGTGTTTTAAACGCTGACTGTGATGGCGGACAGAGCAGATCTCCCAAAGGAGGGCGCTCACGTGGCCCATGGCCAGGGGAGAGGCGCGGCTTCTCTGTAATAGAGAGGCAACGGGCCCTCGCTGGTGTGGCTCAGTGGATAGAGCGTCGGCCTGTGGACTGAAGGGTCCCCTGTTCGATTCCAGGCAAGGGCACATGCCTGGTTGCGGGCTTGATCCCTAACAGAGGGTGTACAGGAGGGAGCCGATCAATGATTCTCTCTTATCATTGATGTTTCCATCTCTCCCTCTCCCTTCCTGTCAAATCAATAAAAACATATTAAACACACACACACACACACACACACACACACACACACACACACAATAAGAATAAAGAGGTAAGAGGATCTACCTCTACAGCCATGGCTCCTGGTCTTGCAACCGTCAGAGGCGCACCAGCGTGTGCTGGGGAGGTGGGCCCAGGAGCTGGCGGTGCAGGTGGAAGATCCTGTGTCCCCAACTGATGACATGGGAGCGGGTGGCCGGTCACGTTGGACTGGGAACAGACTGGCATGCAGATGGCTCCTGGGAGAGTGTTCCCAGCAGACTTTCTTGTAAGAAGTGGAAAGGCTGGCCCAGCCAGTGTGGCTCAGTGGTTGAGTGTTGACCTATGAACCAGGAGGCTGAAGTTTGATTCTTGGTCAGGGCACAGGCATGGATTTCGAACTCGATCCCCAGTGTGGGGTAAGAGGAGGTAGCTGATCAATGATTCTCTCTCATCATTGATGTTTCTGTCTCCTCCCTCCCCCTTCCTCTCTGAAATCAATAAAAATATATTAATTATATTGAAAAAAAAAAAAAAAAGAAAGAAGTGGGAAGGCCAGGTCAGGCCCCGGGAGAAGCGGGTCCTCTGTACAGTTACAGCTGCGGCCTCCGCCATCCTCAGGGGGAGCTCTGGAGCTGGGCCTCCTTCAGAAACATCCCGAATGGAGATGAGGCAGCACAAGCCAATCTCTGACAAAAATTGTTTAATGTTTTTTAAAGGAGTGATGTCGTTATATAGTTGCCGGAGTGGGAGGATGGCACTTCTTTTCCCTAACAGCTTTGAGCTTGCTCTGTAACGTGTAAATACCCGGGCATATGGCATGTGGGCTTGTATTTGCAGTCCTGCCCGGGCCTTGCATACATCGGAGGCGGCCACAGGGAGGTGTTCCATCTCAGAGGCTTTGATCCACGTGGGTGGGTACGGGTTGGAGTTAGCACGAGCAGGGGAAGAAGGCTTGCCGCTTTCTGCCTGTGTGACTTTGACACCAGAGGTCAACATGGCCAGTTATTATTACACTAGTGGCCCTGAGCATGAATCCGTGTGCAAGTGGCTCGCTGCTGCTTGCCTCAGCTGGCCACCCCGCCACCGTTACTCGTAGCTCTCCACCAAACTGTAGCTCGCTGCCTTGCACTCCTGTAGCTCTCTGAGGCTTGTAGCTCACTACCAAACCCTCCTGCTGATAGGTCCTTACTGTCACGGCGTAACAACCATTTGCATATTACCTCTTTATTATATAGGATTTTCCTTTTTCCTTCCTTCCTTTCTTTCTTCCTTCCTTCCTTCCTTCCTTCCTTCCTTCCTTCCTTCCTTCCTTCCTTCCTTCCGCCCTCCCTCCCCCCCCCCCCATATATTTTTATTGATTTCAGAGAGAGGGAGAGAGAGAAAGATCAATGAGGAAAGAATCATTGATTGGCTGCCTCCTGCATGTTTGGAAATTGAGCCCTCAACCAGGGCATATGACTGGGAATTCAACTGTGACCTCCTGGTTCATAGGTTGATGCTCAACTACTGAGCGGCTGTGGCCAGGCTCTGCCACTGGTTCTAATAGGGAAATGCTATTCCAACTCTACCCAGTAATACTCTAGGCTGCCTGTTGCCTTTCACAGGAGACATTAAACCGCCAGATCAATCGATTGACTCATTGATTACTTCACTTACTAATCATTGACTGAGCAGGTATGTACTGCTCATACAATGCCGAACAAGAATTTTCAAGAACTCGCAGTCGGCCACCATTGATTTGTACATCATCTCTTGCAAAACATAGTAATTAAGCTATTACTCATGTGCCCATTCTTCATCTAACAAGCATTTCTCGCATGTCTGGTTTTCGTTAGCGCTGTGCTGAAGCAGAGGCAGCGAGCAAGACAGACGTGCCACCTGTCTCTGAGGAGGTTCAGCGTGCGAGGCGCTCTGTTAGGCATTGTTAGGCGCTCAGAGGTGACGGTGATGGATGAATGGGGAGATGATGAATGGAGGCTCCCTCACGTAGGCTCCCATGTAATGGAGACCAGGAAGCACACGCCTAATTGAGATGATTGGAGGACCAGGCGTGGGAGAGAATCCCTCTAGCAGGGGAGGTGACTCAAACCTGCGCAAATGCATTTGAGCTGGAACACTAGGAAGGCCATTTGTTAAGTGTTACCGTGTACCTTCAGAGATGGGAAAGCTTCAGAAGGCTGAGGCAGTTGTCCAAGGTTCCTTAGCTAGTGGAACGTGATAGGCAGAGGGAAGGTGGGAGGAGGGACTTGAATCTATGCATACCTATTTGGCACCACGGACTTGTCCACATTCCCAACCAGATACTAAAGGGTATTTGGGGGAATTTCTCAGAGGGAGACTGGTAGAAGCTATAGAAGTGTGAGGAAGCAACAGTAGCAGACATCTGCAGAACAGCATCTATAAGAAGGATGCACAAGAGCAGATGTGTGACCTCTGCTGGCCCCAGGATTCTAGGCATTCCAAAGAACCCCTGTGGGAAAGAGAACAAGAACATGGTGGGCATGGCGGGAAAGCTAGCGCGATGTGGAAGAAGAAGAACTTAGTCACCAGGTTCAAAGGGAGCTGCGTGGAGCATGGTGTTCTCTCGCTGTAGGTGTTCAGACTTTTGTGTCCTTCCAGGGCGTGTCTATCAGAGAATGGGTCCCTCTTCACGAAACCCCGTATGAAAGGAAGCATCTTCTGGTTCGTACATCCTGTCTTGGTGTTCTCCTAAGATGTGCTTGAAATTCAAATCTCCAAGAGCAGTGATCTCTGCAGGTTCTTCAGTGGCCTCAGGACTGAGCAAACTGCAATGCCACAGAGATCCCGCTACATATCCAACCAAGGAGGAGGGGGGTATTTTCAGTACATGCTGTACATAACATCCGCGTATGTTCCCACAACGTGCTTTCATCTCTATTTGCTGTTCCCTCCCCCTGTGATTTGTGATTTGTGATTTGTTCATAAATAATATAAAACCGGAGAGCAAATGGAGGAATTTTATCTTGTTCCATCAAAAGGATTTCTGTTGGAGAGGGAATTTTTTCTCTCTGCTAATGGTCTTTAAATATCTTAAAAGACTGGCTGTGACTAGCTACAAATGCCTTCATGTTGAAAAAAAAATTTTTCCCCCCGAGAACTCTATTAGAGTCTGGGTCTTGAAAATGTAATAAGGTAGACCATTTATAATAGAAGGCATTATAGCTACATTATTACAAATTGGCAGTCTATCAATCTTTGGGAATTAAACCTTTGGGAACCTCATTGTACTTACCTTGATGGGACCCAAAGAACAATAAATCGCAAGGCTGATGCAAATTTCTTTTGGAAAAACACACACAAAGCAATGGATCAAAGTGAGTATGTCTGTGTCTCCATTACATGACAGGCTCACCGAGAACAGGGAGAAAAGCTTTGTATCTTGCATAGCAACAGGCATAGTGACCTGCTTACCGGGGCACTGGAGCTGACTTGAGCTGGTTGATGCAAGCTGCAGGAATTTTGCAAGCCAATTGTAAAACCCACAGCAGCTTGAAATTGGTGATAGTGGGAATATTTACCCCACAGAAATCGGCAAACATTTCAAATAAGGGTTTTAACATTCTGTTTTGTTTTCCTGAGTTACGGTTTTTCATCATACTACTGCATAAAATCCAGCACCCAGGAGTGTTTGCTCATCAGAATCTGGGAGCTTCTATTCTGGGAGAAATAACAGCAATGACAAGAAATCCTAAACAAATGCTTCATGATTGGGATAGAGGTGTCTACTCTTGCCACTTCTATTTAACATTGTCCTGGTTCTAGACAGAATAATTAGGTCCTTATTTCACTTACCACTCAACTCAACTCAACTCAACTCAACTCAACTCAACTCAACTCAACTCAACTCAACACAATTCAAATCTGCTCAATTCATCTCAACTCAGTTCAGCTCAACTCAACTCACATAATGTTAGTGGTGTTCACTGATGGAGGCTTTGTTTTGCTAAAAACAGTGAGCAGGTAACAGACATTGTGTTATTAAATCTTTGTAGCAGCCCGTCAGATCAATATCGTGCGTATCCCAGTTTCTAGACGAGTACATAGAAGCTCAGAGGGTGTAAATAACTTGCTAAAGATATCTCCTAACCAGTTGAATGTTGGAGTTGGAATTTCTATCCAAGTGTGTCTATTTGCTAAGTTTACGCTCTGACCACCATTGCACTTTTGCAGGACCATCTTCATCATTTGCCGCACCTGGTGCAAAATAAAAATGCAGGGCCCTTTGTTCAAAAATTGTTCGGGATTTCAAGAGGGAGACAGCAGGGCATCAAACAAACAGTGAGGACCTTCTCAGGACAGGGCTCTGCTTGACTGCACATGTCACACCCCTATGGAGCCAGTCCTGCACCTGTGCCTCCAATTTTGCCCAATGACAACAATTACTTTGGAGAGGTACATAGACTTTACAGATTCCTAGGTCTCTCGTCACTCCCCTGGCGAACCCAATAGAGGGGGTGGGGGCGGAGCCCTGGAATCTGTATTTCTAACAGGCCCTTTAGGTGAATTTGACTGCCAAGCAGCTTGGGGACATTGCAGTGTGCTGTGCATCCTGGCGTGTTTGGAGGACGGCTTTGTGCTTAACACTGTGTGCATGCGTGTGGGTTAGCGGCAGAGGGGCTGAGGGACATGTGTATGCATTAGAGTCCCCATGTCCCAATCTTGCCCCCTCTGACACTTCTGAAACCAGCAATGGGGCTCCTTTCTTTCCCCAAGTGGAAGCTGCCTGGATTTTAAAGCCCTGCACAATGTATTCGGAGGAAGTCTTTCGAGGAGGAGTGGGGGCCAGGCCGCAGGATTCTAATCTTGAATATTCAGGGGAAGCAGCGTGTCCCATTCAGCACGGCTGATCAATAATGAGTGCATTCACACCCGCGCTGTGTGCATTATGTACAGATACAAAATATACAATGCCCCCAAAACGGGAGAGACATTTCTGATTGAATTTTTTTTGTTTGGGTTTATAAAAATAACTTGTGGTGCATCAATTACTCTCCATTTCCATGGATACAGGCAATACTTTATTATGTAATTCTACAGCTGTGCCGGTTTTTAATATAAAACCCAGATTTTTTTCCCCCATCTCTTTCTCTTTCTCTTTCATAGCTACTGAACTGAGATAATAACATCTTTTTACCTATGAATGTATTCAGTCCCTTCTTTTCCCCCACCATCCTGCAAACTAGTATTGATTAGAATTTCATTGTGTGGCTTTTGTAATAAAATCTCCAGTGAATGTTACTATTGCAGGCAGGGGAAGGACGGAGTGGGGGAAGGTCCTTCTGCATGGATGTGTGTGTAAATATGTAAGTGTAAAGAATGCCATGTGTGTGCGAGCACGCTTCCAGGTCTAACATGTGAACACCCGAATATGCTCTATGGCAGTTTTCAAATGATGATGACATGTCATGAAACCATCTTCTTCCTCTTTTGAAAAGGGTTCTGGGGTGCAAGTTCTGGGTGTGTCCTGATCCTTTAATTCCACGTGATTTTTTTGGGGGGAGGGTAGGTGTTGGGGAGGGGAGACTTTTCTTCCTCGTGCAGCTGGAGGTCCAAGTTCTCTCCTCTGCACATGCTTCTACTGTGTGGCCTGTGGTTTTAGTCTCTGCAAAAACAACTCAGCATCTCATCAGCTGGTTTTACGGTCACAAGAATTCCGTTTTCATATATTTTCTTCTTCCTCAGTGTTCTCAGTCTCCTCCATCTATAAAATGGCCATCATCATCTCAGCCTTACCATATCGCTGAGGTGCAGGGAGGACCTAAGGGAATCTCATGCACATGTGATGTCATGCACATTCCTCAAGGAGGTGTATCTGGACCAGTGTGTCTTGGCTCCTGAGGGCAAATCTATGCATGAATGGTGTCATGCTCCCTTTCTCTCCCTGGGACGGACATTCTCAGCGCTTCCTAGCACTCTCTCAGCCCAAACACGGCCTTCCCGACTTTTCCACCCAATGCTCCGTGCAGCCTCCACCACTGCTCACCGCACATCAGACGAAACTCCTTTGTGGTCCCTGGTCTAGGTTCTTGGATGGCTGGGGTTAGGGTTGTAGTCTGGGGATCAGTTTCCCAGCGCATCATGGGGGAGGCGTAAAGGTGTAATGATACGTTGCCACCATTTTGAAAAGGAAAGTTGTGTGCCTGTGAGGCTAACCGGAATAGGAATTTCGGGGTTAGGAGAGAAGGGATTGCCATGTTAGCTCTTTAAACATCTCTATTATCCTGGATAACAGAGAGCGGAAAGGTTAGCGCAAATCACTCTAATTGCTTCCCTCCAGGCTGGGAGGCTAGACCTGAACAGTCTGACAAGTCAAAACAGCACACAGCCTTAAGTCAAGTCATTATCGCTCTTTGCTCCTGGGAATGGAAGAAAGAGAATGTAAAAACACCCTGATGCAGAGGGAAATGAAACATGTGAAAAACAATCACGTAAATATACATTTTGAATGGTTGTAGATGAGAGCGTTTGCATACCCATTTGGTATGTGTCCCCAGAAGTGAGCGACTACATGCAAACTGGTAACTCCACCAGCAGCTAATGAGAGGACTCGAGTGGCCTCCAGACAGGGACCCGAGGCTTCAGAAAATCCCAGTGCAAAACCCACAGCAGCTGCTCCGCCTCGGGCTCTCTCCATCTTGCCAGTGGATTTGCAGAGCACGCTGGCCAGAGCTAATTTTCTACCTCCCAGAGTGGCTCGTAGGCCACCAGAGACTCCCTCTGAGGGGTGGGTTTAGTGCCTTCGAGACATTTACCCCCAGCTCCCACCCCCACCTGCGCGATGGCTGGCTGAGTCAGAGCTGGATTCCTCGCCCGAGCTGGACCAGTGGATGTTCTCTCCCTGCACTGAGAATTAAACTCCCATCTCCAGTAAGTGTCATTGGGCCGAGCAGACCTAGGGGAGTGGGGAGAAGAGTTCAGGGCAGGTGGCACAGGCTGCTTGCAGTCAGAGCAGGGGTGCTCCCCAGTGCAGAACAGGTGGGGAGGGTTGGCTCTGCCTTCTTAAAACAGAATCCTTTTATTTTAATTTTTATATTTTTACTAGAGGCCTGGTGCATGAAAATTAATACACTGTAGGGGGTGGTGTCCCTCAGCCCACCTGCCTCCTCTCACAGTTTGGGAGCCCTCAGGAGCGGGAGGGGACCCAGCAATCAGGGAAGGCAATGCCCCCATCACATCTCTGCTGCTGCCATTACAATTGGCTTGCAAAATTCCAAGGCACTTGGCGGGCCTTGGTTACCTGAGCCTAGGGCAGCCCTGGGCTGCTGGGCAGCCGACATCTGAAGCTTGTCTGCAACTCAGGCCAGTCCTGGGCAGCAGGGGGGCTAAGAGGACTGGACGCCGCCATCTTGTGATCAGGGGATGTCCAACTGATGGCATAGGCCCAGAGGTGGGAGAGGCTCCTGTCACCGCCACTGTGCTCACCAGCCGTAAGCCTGGTTCAGGGCTTCTGGCTGAGCACCACTCCCCCTGTGGGAGTGCACTGACCACCAGGGGGCAGCTCCTGCATTGAGCCTCTGCCCCCTGGTGGTAATTGTGCATCATAGTGATCGGTTAGTCCACCGTTTGGTCGATTTGCATATTAGCCTTTTATCATATAGGATAGTCCAACAGTGTTTGGCATGGAATGGAGACCCGGTCAGCACCCAGTAAATGTGTGAGGAATAGCATTGAGATGTAAGCACTTGGTATTATCCATAGAGCACAATGGGCATGTTTGATACCCTGGAGGTGCAGACTGGATTTCTTGTCCTTGCCCTTTGGTGGGTTGTGGGCAGAAGAGAGAGGAGCAGCACTGGTTTCCCCCCCACCCCCCTCTCCTGGCAGCCCAACTCCCACTGCCAAATCTCTTTCCCTCTGCCTGGTCTCTTGGGGACGCTGGCCAACCCAGCTGAGAGCTCATCTCCATTTGCAACAAATTAGAAAACCGGCATTTTCCCTTCAGTTGGCCCGAGGCACACACATCTCTCCCTTCTGATTTGAATTGCATATAAGTACCACTTCTTCCTCTTGGATGTTTAAGGACAACCTTTCACTTCAGTTGTTCCTCCTCATCTTTCAGATTTAAAAGAGGAAACACATCGTAGAGCCCGTTCGGTATTCAGGGCCCTTGGAGGATGCCCTCTGCATCCCAGGGCCCAACCAAGGTCAGGCCACCCGGATGGACCTCAGACTCCATCTTCGCACAAGGCTGTCGGGTAAGCCCAGACTCCTTTCGTCATTGGCCCCAAACCAGCCCTGACTAAACAGAATCATTATGGAACCATTATGGTGTCATTGAACATGAAGAGCTGTCAAACAATCCCTGACAGCCATGTTGGAAACACGGAATTCTCCAAGATTTTTTTATTTTCAATAACTGAATGGTTTTGAAAAAGGCAATGGAACACTTTCAAGAAACTACAATGTAATAAATCCATCACAGCGCCTCAGACTCCACTGCTCTGTCTTCAGATTTACGGCCACTTCCGGAAAACTACCCTTAATTCTTCTCACTCTCCCCCTACACGCTGCAAAACTCAGGGAGATAGCTAGGAAATCATATTTATATTTTAAGAGATCTGTAATTGCTTTCAGTATCGATTACCAAAACCGGTCTTCAGACTACCTATTGGAACATGGGCATTTTTAAATTTTATTTTCAGTGTTATTTCCCAACCACCCCCCCCCCCAAGGGTAGTATTAGCTAGGGTTCCTTGATCATAGGCAACAGAAATGGACTCTAACTAATGGAAGAAGATGAAATTTATTAGCAGGCTATCGGAAGCTTGCAGAATTGTTGAGAGCCTTGATTTTGAATAAGAATGAACAGCAACCAGAGCACTCTGGCGGCGGACACACACACACACACACACACACACACACACGTCTTTCAGGAAGGTTCTACTAGAAGAACAACGTGGCCAGAACGCTGCCACTACCGCCAACCATGACAGTACCTCTCCTTTATTCCACTCTCTTCTCGGAAGGAACACCTGACGCCTCGAGCTTCAGTCCTATTTCTGCTCCCGGGCGGTCCCACGTTGGGCAGAGAAAAGGTCATCTCTTTGGCTTCCAGAGTGGGAAACAGGCACCTGACTTGCTGTGTCATCCAGGTGACCCAACGGGGGAGGTAATTTCCAAAGAGGAGTCACTGAGTGGCTCAAAAGTGATGTGAGGGGAGGCCAGGCCAGCTCCCCTAAGATATAACCCCAATTGGCTTAACAGGATACCTTTATTTCTTCCTAAATATTGATAGTTGTCCACTTTTGTTGTTCCTCATTGCTCCTTTCTTGTTCAAAAATCCTATTGAAGTACTAGAGGCCCGATGCACGAAATTCGTGCAAGGGGCTTGGCCCTCGCAGCAGTGGTGGCTTGCCTCGGCCCTCGCAGCCCTGGCTTCATTCAGAAGGTTGTCCGGAAGGTCATTTGGTTGTCTGGCCTAATTAGCATAGTATGCTTTTATTATTAGAGATGACTGACATTTGAAAAGCGGTACATATGTAATTTGTAAAAGTCAGTAAGTTTGGGTATGAGTGTACACTCAACATCACTGCCATGGACATCATAGTCATCACCTCCAAAGTTTCCTTCCACCTCCATCATCATCATCATCATCATCTCATCATCATCATCATTGTTAATTATTATGGTAAGAACAGGTGACATAAGATCTACCCCTTTAGCAACTTTCAAGTATGCAGTGCTCCCGTACCAGTATGGTAGGCCGTCGGCACTGGTTTACACATTAGGTCTCCAGACAGTATGTATCCATGTACCTGAAAGTTTGCAAGACCTTCTGTGATCTTCATTTTCCTCCCGGTAGTACACCCAGAGTAGGCCCCAAGTGATGCCATCATGCCCCCATAATCTCCATCGCCCCTGGGTTTTGAGATGGTCATTGCTGACATCTTAGTCTTCTAGTCACTTCCAGAAGGGCATCTGCAAGCCCTCCTTCCAGCCAACTCACGTCTCCTGGACCCCATTTCATCTAGAAATCCCCACAGTTCCATTGGGTCCTCCCCTCCCTCCTTTGTGCCTAGTCCTTTGGGTTCTTTCTCTTCCCTTCCTCTCTCATTCCAGATCTCTGTCACCTTTGGGAATTATCTGTGAATGCCTCAGGGGTGAGAGGTGGGAAAAAGACAGCCTAGAAGAAGAGAAAGAGGTCGGGCTTAGAAAAGGCAGGTTGACTCCTTGCTGAAGCATGGGTGTGGCGAGCACGGGGCACCTCATGGACATCACACAGAGGCCAGGGTTCAGTGCTGCCGGGCTCCAGACGGAGATGCTGCCGGAGGAGAAGGCGGGGGGGGGCACCAGGGTCAGGACTGTTAGCTCATCTCCCAGATGCAGAAGAGGCCATTTCTCAGAGTGAGCGATGCTATTCGCCAGGGGACACGTCCTGAAGGAGCAAGCCCGTTTCTATGGACCAAGGCTGTTTGCCGGGCTTCGGGCAGAATTCACAGGGTATTCCGAGAGCCAGGCCTGGGCAGGCTGTGACAGGGAAGGCCTGCCGGAGCGGGATTGTGCACATGTTCTGGGTGTCTGTGGCCCCGCCCAGAACTGCAGGTTCCAAAGAACAGGGTCTTGGTTACTGGGTTCCTGCTGATCAATTGATCAGGATGACACTGCTGCGAATCAGTGAATGCCTCCCTTCGGTTAAAAGAGAGGGGGGACTTGGCTCAGTTCTGAATGCGCAGGGGTAAGAAGCCCAGAGGTCACTTTGTCTCTCTTGGCAGCTCCCTCTCCCTCTCTTAAATAAGGAGAAAGGCTATATTTTCCCGTGGATTAAGTCCAGCATAGAGAAAACTGTCAGTGTGAAAACAATGGAATTTATCTCCACTGATATAGCTTGACACTGGGACAAGTGCCTGAGTTGTTGCCATAGCAATAACTGTGTCGGACTTATGCATGCGTTTGCTGCTATAGGATTTTGATTAATGGCATTGACTCAGTGGTGGGAAGGGGGAGAGACCGTGCCCAAGGCCCCAGGAGGGAGCGAGGCTGCACAGGGTGAGCTGTGCCCCCTTGGAGGGGTGGCAAGTGGGGTTGGGGAGAAACCACTTAAATGGGGGGGGGGGGGTAGAGTCCCTCCTCTGGAGCAGGATCTGCAGGCTAGCGGTGCCTGTGACAGGGGAGGTGGAAGGGTGAGGGCGGGATGTGTGTGTGTGTGTGTGTGTGTGTTTGGACCAGAGCTTGCTCAGGGCCGGAGAGTGAATGAAATCCCATTTCTATTGGGTGCTTCCTGTGCGCTTGCTAAGGAGGTTATAAGTCTCAACTTATGTAATCCTTACACGCACCCCGTGAGGTGGCTGTTAGGATTATTTTTCTGGTAAGGGAAATGGGCCCAGAGAAGTTGCTTAACTTCAAAAAGTCACACAGCTGGTGAGTGGCAGAGTCAGGTTTCAAACCCAGGCTGTGTGGCTCCAGGGGCTGAGCTTCCCTGGGGCACTGTGCTTGTCCATCAGTGCTGGTGATGAATATGGGACCCAACCTGTATCTGTTCTTATCCTAACACGCCTACCACGGCACCAGCCCTTGTCTAATTATTGCACCTTCTCAGACCGTGAGGAGGCCCGAGCTACAACAAGGAGCCCCATGAGACGTGCCAGTAGGCCCTAGGTTTCCTTTTTAACCTCTGTGCCTTGCTCTCATTCATTCACTCTCCTCCTGTAAGAGCGTTAGGCTTCCCCGTGCACTGCCATGTGACCTGCAGGGCCGTCCTGTGGAGAAGTGTGCCCTCTGCCCCCTTGACATCAGGCTGGGCCCTGTAACTTGCTTTGGCCAACAAATGTGACGTAGGACCCTCTGGGCGGAAGCTTTAAGACATTGCGTGGTTCACTCATAGTGTTCCTTTCCTTCTGTCATGAGACCCAGATCTCAGGTGGTGGAAGATGTGTGGAGCAGAAGCGTACAAGCTCATTTTGGCCACAGCAACCTAGGGAGTAAGAGAAATAAACCTTTGTAAGGCACGGGCATGTTGGGGATTATTTGTTACTGAAGCCATCGCTAGCCAATACTGAATAACATACCTTGTTAGCATCAGATACTATGTTAAGAGAGAACTTTCCAAGGGACTCGCTGCGGGTCAGCGTTGTGTAAGCTTAGAGCTCTGTGGAGTGTTTTGGATTATATAGACTCGAGGGTGTGGATAGCATGAGACCATCCGGCCTTTGTAGACACAATAGACAATGGATGTACCAGCAACCTTCAGGAGAATGGGTCCAAACCACATGATTACAGACCCTTTGTATGAGAGAGAGAGAGAGAGAGAGAGAGAGAGAGAGAGAGAGAGAGAGAGAGAGAGAGAGAGAGAGAGAGAGGATTGGTGTTTAAATAGCTTTGGAAATAAGTAATAATTTTGGGTTAAATGAAATTAAGCAGGCTTCTTTCCAGCAAGACTCCTCAGAGCTTTTAGCATGCTAGGCCTGGGGCGAATCTCCAAGGGAAGGGGTGTCTATAAAATTCGCTGTTTCCCAATAGTTTGATCCTAGGACTCTTCCTTTTCATCGAGCATTTTACGGGCTTCCTGTTCTGCAAGAATCCCGGCAAGTGCTGCCCCTGGCAGCAGCAGGACTTGCCCACTTCTCCATCCCTCTCCTCCCCTCCCCTGCCGCATCTCTCCTTGTCACTACTGTCGTCCTCCCTGCCTTTGTCTTCTCTTCTCTCCTGTCCCTGTGCGGACCCCACTGTGCCCGGCTCTCCTCCCCTCTCCTGCTCACCCTCCTCACGCTTTTCCTCTCCCTCTCCACTGGGCTTCTCTCTGACCAGATGCCCCAGGGGCGAGTCCTGCTTGGTCATCGGTGCCATTCCTGGAGAGTAGAGCCTGCCATGGGCCGGCCTGCCGGTCCCCGGAGCGGCGTTCCCGTTAGAGTGATGGGCTTACACCACCTCAGCCTCCTTAAGAGAAGCTCCTTTGTTCTAGATTCAGACAAAGCAGCTCAGTCGGCCTTAAAAGAAAAAAAAAAAAAAGCTGTTTCATTTTATATTGGAAAAATACAACATGACATCTGGAGAATAAATTGTTCAGTCAGCCAGAAATACGCCTTGTAAAAATTGCTTAGGTTTCTGTAACAAGATTATTTACTGAGAGTGTTCACCTATAATACAGCACACTTTTGAAATGGACCTTTTATGAAACACATCAAGAACTGTAGAAATGTATTCAGCGCGTTAATCTACAGCGCGGCAGCCTTTGCCACACTCTCAGAGCAGATTTCAAAACTCAGACCATCTAATGAGATAAGAAAAAAAAAAGTTATTCTTGTCCTATATTCATTCCAGTCATGTTCTATATGGAGCCCTGGGGATATTTAACATAATGCAATAGGTTTTTCAACACACACACACACACACACACACACACACACACACTCACACTGACTCACGCGGTTATACTCTCACATACAAACAAAAAATATGGCTGTTCAGACAAGTATTCCGTTTAGGACGCACTAGCCCATATTTCAACAGCCTGCGTGCAAGGCAAAGGCTGGCTCTCTCAGATACCAGAACTGTATAAATATTTAAAGATCTTGATTTAATCCAAATGAGAGATCGCTCAGGTGCTGTCCGTTACTTGCCATAACTCCTTCTTTGCTGATCAGGGGGATGACGGTTTGGAAGGCAATCTCCTGGCAACCAGAGGCACGGCCTCCGATAGAAGCTGGCAGCTGGGATGGGCCCGAGGTGGGTGAAGCAGGTGGAATGGGGAGAAGTGGGTCAGGGTGGGGAGGGGGAAGGGGGGCAGGGAAAAGCCCCCTATGAGGGCCTCCTTCATTGGTCTTGGCCTTCCTTTGCCACTCCGATGACAGAGATGGGTTCCTCCAGCCGGGCAGCTCAGGAGTAGGGGGTCCACACCCTTCTGCTTTAAGGTCAGTCAACTGCTCCCTTGAGCCAATGGGTATCAGCTCTAGAAGGCACGGAGCCGAGAAGAGACTGGTGCCGGATGATGGGCCCACCACCCCAGCGTCAGGCCCAGGTCCTCAAAGTCCACCTGGGCCCAGAGATTATTAGGCTGGTTGTTGGGTAGCTGAACAGAAGGAAAGAAGCTGGTGAGGCAGTTCAGGAGAGAAACAAAAGAACCACACCGGGATTCTCCCTCCAGTGACAAAGCTCAGCGACTCTCTCAGCCGTCCACTTGGCATTGCCATGCAGCAGATTGCATTCAGCTCCAGGCCGAGCTGGGCGTCCGCTTTCTGTGTCTTGGGGGATGGCATTCCGGAAGACCCACCACGCTCTGCTTTCTGAGGCTCTCCTCTCAGAGAACGGAGCTCTGGGGAAGGCTTGCCCGAGGGCCTGGCTGTTCTTACCACACGCAGGGTGGGCACCTTCCTTTCACCGCTTCCAGTTTACTGGGCTGGGCTTCTGGCCTCTCTCTGCTTTTCATCTTTCCTCCTGGGCTGGTGGAGACTGAAGAATGACACCTTTTTCTTTTTATTGCCTCTGCTCAGATTTCTTCTTCTTCTTCTTCTTCTTCTTCTTCTTCTTCTTCTTCTTCTTCTTCTTCTTCTTCTTCTTCTTCTTCTTCATATTTTTATTGATTTCAGAGAGGAAGAGAGAAGGAGAGAGAGAGAGAAACATCAATGGTGAGAGAATCATGGACCGGCTGCCTCCTGCGTGCCCCACACTGGGGATTGAGCCCACAACCAGAGCATGTGCCCTGACCAGGAATTGAACCATGACCTTTTGGTTCATAGGTCGACTCTCAACCACTGAGCCACGCTGGCCCGGCAGAGCAGTACTGATTTTAGACGCCATCCTTCAAAAAAACAGTCCCAGGAACCTCATCTTCTTCATGAGTTCACACCTTGACCATCTCAGGATCGTTTCTACAGCACATACACCTCTACTTCTCCAGCTCTCAGTCACTCTATCTTCCTCCAGGCTTATCTGCCCGCCTCAGAGAAGGATGTGCTTGTACGATGTGTGTGTACAATGTGTGTGTATGATGTGTGTGTACAGTGTTTCCAACAAGGCAGGTTCACAAAGGCCCTGGGTCGTCCAAGCTCTTTGGTATCAAGCACGAGGCCCTCCTCCCTCTTTTTCTCTTTTCCTCCCTCCTTCTACAGCCTTCTCCCCCCACTCCCTCCCTCTTGCCCCCTCCCTCCAAGGAGCATATTCATTCCTGGTCATATTCTGTTCTGAGTTCTCGGAGCTGAGACACGGTTCCACGACAGTGGCCCCGGGCGGTGGTCACCACGGTGAGCACCGCTTACGTGGGCAGGCGCAGCCCGGGGCCTGGCGCCGAGCACAGCACACAGGGCTGGCCTCGGGCTGGAGGAGGGTGGACATGCCGCTCCGTCCAGAAGAGCCTGCGCTCCGGGCCACTGTGCTCAGCCCCAGTCAAGCCTCCCGTGGAGCGCTTGATGTTGAAACCATTTTTTGTTAGATTTGGCAACAATCTCTCTTAAAAAAAATAAAAAATAAAAAGCCAGATCGCCCAGCACTGACGGACTGGCCCCGGGAACACAATGGCTCCCTGGCATGATGCAAGTCCCTATTCTAGATCTGCTGCCGTTTTTCTAAATATTAGCATCAGGACTGAACAGAAAGTCTCCTGTGGGGGCCTCCCTACCCCCAAAGAATACTAGGTCAGGGCCAGAGAGAGTTGATTCTGATGTTTATTATAATGAATTTAAAAACGATTTCAATTTGGAGAAAATGAGATATAACAGGCCCCCACCTCGGAATCAAGCCTGACTGACTGACAGAAGACAGTATTTTTCTTCTCTCGCACCCCCCCCCCTTCTCTCTCTCTCTCTCTCTCTCTCTCCTCTTTTTCTCCCTCTTGGAGAGGGGTTAGGGCTGAAGCCATGCATGTCAGAGAATTTACCCAGGAGGATGGCAAACCTGCGGCAGAGTCAATTTAGTTACAAGATCAAAATCTCTTGACTCACAGGAGACAGCGTTAAAAGGCTAGGAACAGCTACAGATCTGTTAAAATCATGCCTTTGCAGCAAAATCAGATTCCGAATTGCTTTACAGCCTCGTTATTTATAAAGCCCCTTTCAACTTGGCAGTCTGTGGGCCAAGCAGCCAGGATGCTTAGGAAGCTGTGGAACAAGGCACTGACTGATTCCGTGTGATGCTCCTCCCCGATCCCTGCCCCTCCTCCCAGAGACCCTTCCTCTTAGACCGGACCTAGAGGTCAAGTTCGGCTGCTCAAAAGACAAGAAGGAAGCCTGGCTGGTGTGGTTCAGGGGTTGAGCATCCACCTATGAACCAGGAGGTCACGGTTCGATTCCTGCCCTGGTTGCAGGCTTGATCCCAAGTAGGAGGTATGCAGGAGGCAGCCAATCAACGATTCTCTCTCATCATTGATGTTTCTCTCTCTCTTTCTCTCCTTCTCCCTCTCCCCCTCTCTCCCTCTCCTTCTCTTCCTCTCTCCATCTCTCTGAAATCAATAACAAATATATTTAACAAAAAATACAAGGCAGAAAAGTAAACTCCCCGAGGACTGCTTTTCAGGCATTTGCAGGACGATAGGGACTCAGAAGCCACCACTTGAAGCTCTCTCGCTAATAACAACAGCTACTGGGCACTTCCCTTGTGCCAGGCATGGTGCCAAATCTTTACGCATGGCGTCAGCAAACCATGGCCCACGGGCCACGTCCACCCCACCACCTCCTTTGGTGCAGCCTTTGAGTCAGAATGGTTTTGACATTTTTCCATGGTTAAAGAAAAAAAATCCAAAGAAGACTATTTCATGACTCATAAAAGTTATATGAAAATCAAATTGCAATGTCCCAAAGTAAAGTTTTATTGGCACGCGGCCATGTCCATCCATTTGCGCATGATCTACGGCGGCTCTGGGACCACAATGGCCACGTTAAGCGGTCGCAGCAGGAATTATAGGGCCCAGAAAGCCTAAAATATTTACCGTCGGGCCCTTTCTGGGAAGTTTGCTGACCCCTCACTACGTGCGTTATCTCTTTCTCCCAGAAGCCTTCCAGAGCAGGGACTGTGCGTGTCCTAGTGGTAGTGGGTGGATGGGGGACGGGGGCGGAGAGAAGTCATTGTAACTATAAACTCCGCATGGTTTCCTTCCTTGAGAGTCATTGTGATGACGGTTTCTTTGAAAAGGAGCTTCCTCCTTTGATGCCGGGCCGTGGTGTGGAGAGAGTGGGCACCAGCATGGCCACGAAGGGTTCCCGCCCGGGCCAGGAGCCCGCTGTCCCTGACTAGAGTGGTTCTCCGAAGTCATCACTTTTTTTTTTTTTAAATTGAATTTATTGGGGTGACATTGGTGAATACAATTCTATAGGTTTCAGGTGTCCAGCTCTATAGCACTTCATGTGTGTGTGCGCCACCCCAAGCCAAGTCTCTTCCTGTCACCATCTGTCCCCCCTTTACTCTCATCCCCTCCACCAGCTCCCCTTTCCCTCTGGTCATCACCACTCTGTTGTCTGGGTCTGAGTTGTCAGTCAGTCTTCAGATCCCATACTTTTATTTATTTATTTTTAATTTTTAAAATATATATTTTTATTGATTTCAGAGAGGAAGGAAGAGGAAGAGAGAGATAGAAACATCAACGATGAGAGAGAATCATGGATCAGTTGCCTCCTTCACGCTTCTGATTGGGGATGGAGCCCGCAACCCAGGCATATGCCCTTGACTGGAATCGAGCCCAGGACCCTTCAGTCCACAGGCTGACTCTCTATCCACTGAGCCAAACCGGTTAGGGCCAGATCCCATACTTTTAAACCTTCTACTGTATTTTCCTTACAGGGTTATTGTGAGACTAACAGGCAGGAAGGGTCTTGTCCGGAGGGAGTGTTGGTATCGTTGTTGTTGCTACTGCTGCTTCCTCTGTGTGCTGTTCTCATGAAGTCCCTAGGTGAGGACATGGACCAGACTCAGCCCTCACCCGTGGCCTTCTCCCTCTCCACCACCCAACCAGGCAGACACAGATTCTTCACAAGGGGTCGCTGCCTTTGCCATAAGCGAGTCCAACACTCACAACGCGGCACACCCTCTCTTCCCAGTCCAGGTCCCGGGAACCTGTAGAGTCTCAGGCAAGTGCCGTGATTAGAAGGAATAAACATCAGTCACCGAAGGGCCGGCGCTGCGAGGAAGCCATGTAGCACCATGTAAAGTGGGATAACACGTCGTAAATTAATGTTGTCAAAATGAATCCTTGATAGGAGTCTCAAGGAAGGCTATTTACCGCCAGCACGCCACGCGACAGGAGCAGCGTGGCAGCCAAAGCAATTTGCATCGCATGGCATGGCAGTGCTCAGGTTGGCCACTGCTGATGAATCATCCAGCGCGCTGGCTCTTCTCCAGGGGCGGCCGTGTTTGATGTTTACCCAGAAGGCAATGGGGCAGGGATGGGCTCTGTGTGCCTTGCAAATAGGGGATGACAGAGGTCAGTTGTGATGCAGGAAGCACAGCAAAGGACATCTATTTCAGTAGCCACCCCGCTCCCTGGGCTAACACTCCTGGTGTTCATCCTCTTGAATTTGGTTGGACTATCCCATCCTGGAGCTGGGAGTGAAGGGACACCATCAAGATGTTGCACGCATCTGTTCTCTCTCCTGGCCTCACGTTTCTGATCTGATTCCTCCCAGGAGCAACCTCGACCTTTTGAGATGCTATAGGCCAACTCAGACAGCTAAGGGATGGTGCTTTTCATGTGTATCTTTTTAAAAATATCCAGTTTCCCCCAAAAAACATTGAGTCCCAAATCCCAGGGACCTCATACTCACCCTGGATGCCACTCAGAAGATAGCACCCAGTGTCGCTGATCTCTCTTTCATCAAGACCTCACATTCCCATGTACCATCTACTTCGGGTCATAGCTTATTCGTATTATATGAAACACACTAGAGGCCCGTTGCAGAAAGATTCCTGCAAGAATAGTGCTTCCTGTGGCCTGAGCAAAGCAGAAAAGGAAGCTGAGGCGAGCTTCCCTCCCACTGCCGCCACCTTCCCGCCCTTTCACCTTTTCCCTGTGCTTTCCTTCCCACTGCTGCTGCTGTCCTCGCCCACTTTCTGCTTTCCCTCCCTCTTCCTTGTACACTGTCTTCAGTCTTCACTCCATGCCTGTGTATGCAAATTAACCAACATCTTTGTTGGGTTAATTTGCATATTCACTCTGATTGGCTGGTGGGCATAGTGGAGTGATGGTTAATTTGCATGTTTCTCTTTTATTAGTGTTGATGTCTCTTAGGAGATGCCAACTAGAAGGAGGCAACACAAAGGTGGAGGAACAGAAAGACAGTAGAGTGCTGATGGAGCTCACTTCTACATGATGTAAGGCTAAGACAGGAAATGAGGGTCTGATGGTCTCTGTTCCCACTGGCCTCTCTGTAATACACACAGATCTCTCTACTGCATGGAAGGTGTAGATGTCCAGTTAAAGATGTCCAGTTTTCATAGAACATGGCCCCTGAGAATTGTGAGAGGAAGGGATTGTGAGAATAATGACTTGATTTTTATCTCAAGAGACAGAATCTATACCCCACCATAATGGGGGAATCCAGTTTCACATTAACAGCTTTGTGGCTCATTCTTTTAAACCTAACTTTCAGCAGACTTTGCATCTTCTAGGATTTGTATCAGGAAGAACAAATGATTCCACTTCATGTTCTTTCTCCCTCATACCTTCATGAATAAGATTTTCCATGTGATCTAGACTAGGGAAGGTAGCCCATTGCTTAATTTTCATTTGGTTGAGACAAGGCTTTCTCAAGCTTGAGTAATATAGAGAGTCTTTTCAGAGGACAATAACCATCATGGACCCCAATGGGGATCTAAGTTATTTTTATTAAAATGATAATATACAAATGTAAGAGCAGACATAAATCTTTATGCTTATTATTTTAGTCAATTATGAAACCAAAACAAATTAGAAATGAAATACAAACATCATGACAGATTCATTACAATTCAGATGAAACTGTTAAACACATACGATGAATCTGGTGGATACATTTGCCTGAAATGAAATCCTCTTTGAACATGCCTGTTGTACTTCGGACTTGGGTGCAAGTTCTGCTGGGGCAGGAGACCCAAGTGCCCAACAATGCCCCAGTCCCTCTTTTCTTTCTCTTTACTTGGCATGAATTTGTCATCTCATGTGAATGTATGCACTGGATCCTCTCTGTTCTTTTCTGCCCAGCACTTGGAGCCTGCAGGGTGGTCAATAAAAAATGCAAAGGCCCTTTCTGAAATAGAGTGGCTGAACTCAATTAGAACGTTGTCATCCAAGTGATCCACACTATGCTTCTATTGATTTTTCTTGTTTTGCTTGCGATGGAAATTGCATGTGACAATAAAGATTTCCTTTGGAGAGACTAATGTGCGTGGACCCTCAGGGGCTGTGGACTCTAGTTTGAGTGCAGTGTTCTGGACAGACTCTCCAGGTGACCCTTTTTTGGTCCTGCCTGTCACTTCCCTTTGCCCTACGCACCATCGACGCATGAGCTGTGCAAAGGGACCATCCTTGGGACCATCAGGAGGCCTAGGCTGTGGTCCAACTCTGGCCAACTATCCTCTCAGGTGTCTTAATCTCTAACCAGCCCAAGATAAGCCACCGTCATCTTTTGTCCCAACTACAATGGCCCCCTAGCTTGCCAACCCACCATCCTCTTGACCCCCTCCCCCATCCATTCTTCACCTTGCAGGAGAGGGTGATCTTCTTAAACTGTGAGTCAATCATGTCACTTCTTTGTCTTCCTTGTTTATGACCCTTCCATTGGGGTTCCAGTTTTTAAAAAAATCTTTATTGTTGTAAGTATTACATATGTCCCCTTTCCCCCCATTGAACCCTTCTGGCCCACCCTCCCCCTTCCTCCGAGGCCATCACCACTCTATTGTCTGTGTCCATAGGTGATGCATATATACATACAAGTTTTTTGGTTGATCTCTTAACACCCTACCACCCAGCCCCGCCTTCCCTCTGAGATTTGACAGTCTGTTATGCTTCTATGTCTCTGGATGTATTCTGTTCAACAGTTTATTTTGTTCACTAGCGTCCACATATGAGTGGGATCATGTGATACTTGTCTTTCTCTGACTTCAATTTTACTTACGGTAAGAGCCAGGACATACCAAGCTGTCTGTGTCCCTGCTCCACCTCACTTCCTCTCAGAATCCAACCCCAGAGTTTCATTTTAGTCCTTCAAACTGCCCCAGCTCTTCTCTAACTCAGGCTTTCCCTCTACCCCAAGCACTCTCACTGCTTCCACTAGTCAGCTCGTCTCTCTCTGGTTGCTCATCATCTCTTAGATCTCGGCGTGTATCCCCACTTTTCCAGACAGGCCTTCTCTGATGACCTAATAAGGTCAAATTCCCCTAAAATTGCTCTTTGTCTCCATCATTTCTTAAGCTTTATGACACCAAACATAATATAGGGGTGTGAACCTCGCCTTCTTACCTTAGTCCACATTAATAGTGACATTGTGTGGGTCTCTTTACGGCTCTAAATCAAGGACTTCCTGTTGCGTCAAACAGGGCTCTCCATTTCTGCTCTGCCTACTATTTTGAGTCCTTTACAGACTCTCATCATTGATGTTTCCATCTCTCTCTCCTGTCCCTCTTCTTTGGGTCTGTCTTCCTCTCCTGGGAGGGCAGAGACGCTATGTGTCCTCTCTATCTTGGAATTCCCCCACCTTCGGACAGTGCTGGCACAGAGGCCATTTTAAATTATGTAAGAATTGAAAACCTTGCCTTGGGCTCATTTTTTGGGCGTCATTTTCCTTAGCTGTAAGACAGAGAGACTGACATCTGCTTTACCCGATGTCATTCTCTCAACACAGAAAAGCCAGTTTCACAGTCAGGCTATGCCCTGTGCGCCAGGGACACAGAGTGTCTTGAAGAAGTTCAAGGCGTCTGGAGGAGAGTCAAGTGCCTGAGGCTTGGTGTCAAGAGCTGGGTGGAGGGTGTGTGGAGTGGGGGTGGACCCCTCGGGACTACCCGCTCGGGTACAAACAGCCCAGTGCCCCAGGTGCCTCTCTTCCCACTCCTGATGGCCTACTGCCTTTGATTCAGAACAGAGCGTCCTTCACCAGTGCTCGCTCAGTGATTGAGGTCACACACTAGGAATCCCTGAGTGTCTTTTTTGTTTTCCCACCTTGCCTCTTATTTACACAGCTTCTCGTACCTCTGCTTCCCACTTTCATTCTGAAGATCCTGATGGAGATAATATAACTTGGCTCATTCATTCATTCATTCATTCATTTATTCAGGGAACACATAATGAGTACCTGCAATGTGTCCAGCACTGTTCTAGCTGCTTCTAAGTGATTGAGGGTTTTGTTTCTGCTGCCTGTGAGACAATGCTGTTCTGGCCCTAGCATAGGCTCGGGGTTGGGGGTGCGAGTCTGTTTCCTGAGCCTATCTCCCTTACAGAGCTCCGTGACCCAATGACCACAGGGTGAGGTACAGAGGATGCTGGACCAGGACTTAGGAACCTCGCCTTTTTACCTTAGTCCACATTAATAGTGAGTGTGATGTTGTGTGGGTCTCTTTACCACTCTAAATCAAAGACTTCCTGCTGCGTAAAACAGGCTCTACATTTCTGCTCTGCCTATTCTTTTGAGTCCTTTATAGACTGAAAAAGATGCCTAGCCACCAGTATGGATTAGTGGTTGAGCGTGGACCCATGAACCAGAAGGTTCATGCCTGAGCTGTGGGCTGGATCCCCAGTAGGGGGCGTGCAGGAGGCAGCCGATTAAGCGTTATCTCTCATCACTGATGTTTCTATCTCCTGCTAACTTCCTTTCTGAAATCAATAACATATATATTTAAAAAAGAAAAAAGAAAGCTAAAGATAATGACTATGAGGGAGCTATAGAGCGAAATGCAAATATAATGAACTGAATGGCTGCAAAATGCTATGCAGAGGTAAAGAGAAGGACACTGACGTTAACTATGCATTTACTGGGTGCCTGAGGCCCATGCTGGAGCGGAACCCTCACCAAAAAAACCATGTCACGGAAGAGGAAGTGGAGACTGAGGTCACTCTTTCGCGTTCGTGCCAACAGTAAGCAATGAGGTCAGCTTTCGAATCAGATGTGGGCTCTTTTAAGGCCAATATTCTCCCTGCCCAGGCAGTGCCAAGCAATCCAACACTGTGCACCATTGTGGAGGCTCATTCAGCCTTGACTTAAATGCTTCCCTATGTTTGTGGTCTTATTCCTTTGAGGTCCTGACCCTGTGGATAGGTGGGATGGACCCAAGGTCAGAGCACCTTCCTACGGATGATGTCAGATCTGTTGTCCTCCCTCCATCCACCCACAAGTGCCCCCTAAAAGCCACGGATTGCTGGCCAGGGGGACATATCTTGAAGAGTCTGTCTCCTTTCTCACAAATTCTTCCCAGTCACTGTCGTGGGCTGTCAGCCTCACCAGGCCAGGCACACCTCCCTCTCTGCTGGAAACTCATCACATGGACAACTGCCTCATCAATTCTGAGATTGGATACCCATTCGGTTGGTAATGAAATAATGGGGGTCGTGGCTGCATCCACAGAGAGGGAGGCTGCAGCAATTTGGTAGCAGCTCCCACCCCGAATACCCAGAGCTTCATCTGTATTCATTCCCCCCGGTGCCGTGATGGCTCCCGCGGACTCGAGTTATCTCAGCCTCAAAGCTAATAGAGTTAAACCAGCTGGTCAATTTAAACAGGAGCAGAACCAGTGAGATGGTACTGTATTCTGAGATGGTGCTAATAAACTTTAATAGATTTCAGCTAACAATTTGCTATAAATTAGACATCGCACTGCTGCTGAGGTAATAACTTCTGGCACTAAATAACAGAAAATCAAGCTCTGTGATGTGCTTCAAAAGCATCTTCATCGAGCCTCCGAGACTCAGGCAGATTTCACTATTGATTACTGCTTACTCTTCCCCCAGCTTTAAGAAAACAGCAGACTGCTCTAAAACACAGCCCCAAAGGAGCCCCGAGTTTTTCTCCCACTGGCTCGATAGTTCATTTACATGAAAAGCTCTTTGAAATAAAAAATGGGGGCCCTCCAATGGGTAAGTCAGGAGCTGAAAGGTCTCAAAGGCATGCAAACACTTGTTCAGGCTTTTCTGGAATCTTCCCAAATGTTCACCTGTGTTATTCATTTCCATTCTATTTCTTTAAAACAGTGGTTAATTGGTAATTAGCAAGGTCTGTAATTAGCTTGGGTTAGGCACCAGAGTCAACTGGGTGAGGAGCAAGGTCTGGACTTGGCTTTAGGAGAAGGTATTCAAGTCCCCAGCTTAGCACTCATTACCCATGTGACCTTGGGCAAGGCCTTTGACTTTCCTAAACCTCAGTTTCCTCAACCTGCCTGCCCGAGACGGCTGTTGGGAGGTGGAAGGAAACGTGAGAATCCCCGTGAGCGTGTGTCGTAGGCTATCCAAATACAAGTTGTGAAATCCAATAGGCCACGTGACTGCATGCTGGCTTCTGAAGAGTAGAGATGCTATCATGGTCTTCAGCAATGGCCACACTGTTCCTTGTTAGACACATTGGTCCTGCCCCACGGGTTCTGGCCCCCTCCCTCTTCTATCTCCACTCTAGAACCTTCCCTGACTTGGACCCAACACTTCTGTCCTCACAGGGATCAGGCTATAGGACCAAGAACAGACCTCTGCGTGGAGGTCATAGTTATTGTAACATGGACCATATTCTCATTGCAGCCAGGACACACATTATTTTTCTCCCCCAGTTTCACATTTCCGGGTCGGGGTGCATCTCTCCGTCATCATCAGGTTAGAACTGAATGAGCAGTTCCTTTTTCTCTTGGGGGCACAGAGGAATGTTGCATCTTACGGTCCATGTAATGGGTTATGGAATCACCCATGTGAGGCATGTCAGCTCTCCCAGCCTTCATGTCCCCACAGCAAAGTGACTGTGGTAATAGCACTTACCTTATGGGGCGATAGCGAGAATGAAATGGGCTCCCAACACATTGAAACCGTGTGCCATAATGCCTAACACGTGGCAAGCACTCAATAAACGCCAGCCATTATTATTTTATGATGACTTTCAAAGGTGGCAGGAGATAGTAAAGGGAGTGTCCTGAGGAATTAACTACCTATTTTTATGCCAATACTACCATGACAACTGGCTACTAAGTTATTTGAAACTTCTCAATACGCTATTGCTGCCAAGCCATAAACTCCAGAGGTAGTAGCATGAATTTTACAATTACACACTGTGAGAGAGGACCATGAGAGGGGCCCCAGTCTCTGCTGCACCCAGAGGTGCCCCTGGAATGTTGTCCCACAAAACAGTCTGTGTCTGGGCACCTTGGTTCCTGTCTGGAGAAAGGGAACTGAATATCTGAGGTTCAGGGAAAGGGAGGTGATTTTCCAAGCCTATCCATGTGTAAGTGGCACCCTGTGCAGGTACTAGCTATTCAAATAATATATATATATATATATATATATATATATATATATATATATATATATATATATATATATATATTTAACAAAAGGTCTGAGGTCCTACTTTGAGTTCATGAGAAAATACTAAATACATTGTAATCAGTCAGTGGGCTCTGCCCCGGGCCCTGTACAAGGCGGTGTCTGCCTCACACGGGCTGTGCGTTCTCTGGACACCCGTCATGATATTCATAATTTATGCCTCCTGGGGAGACAGCTTCTTCCTTTTCAGGGAGAAGGTCCCAGGGCAGTTGTCAGTGCTTTCACATTTCTCATCTTCCTCAACGTGCGTCATGGCTACGTGAGGGCCAGCAAACAGGTTTTCATAACTTCTCAACTTTAAGAGGGAGAACTATAGACACACCCAAGGGGATGGTCTTTGTGTCTGACCTCACTCCCTCCTGTGGCCGTCATTGAAAAGGGCGGTGGCATCCTTTTCGTCTCCCCTGTGTTTCCCAGAGCCACTTCTTTCCCCCTTGGGCAGGACTTAGCAGTTGGGCGGCCCCTCCAGCCCCAGCAGAAGTTCAGACAGAAGAGAAGCACAGGTGTGGAGGCTCAGCAGGAGCCGTGCTGACGCTCCCGCCTGGGAAAACGGCCCTCCACAAACACATTTGTTGCTCGGATGCTATCAGTTGGCTATCTCCCCATGTGCCCATCTGCTGAGATGGCAGTGTGCCTGGTCCCGGGCCCTAAAGCCAGCTCCATTAAATCGAGGTGCCAATCACCAGCCAGCCTGCTACAGGAGACTTCACCCTCCGGGGACCCTTCTCCTCCCCTCCCCTGGAGAATACTGAGACCTCAGGCATGCTTCTGACTTTACCACCTGCTTCCCGGCTGATCCCCACTTGGGATGAAGAAGACTTGTCCTCGCGAGAATGAGGCCCTGGTCTGGGCAAGGGGAGGAGTGATGACATTGGGGTGTGCATGAATTGGAAGGGGTCCCGCCTGCCTGCCCGAGGGGCAGAGGGGGACGTAAATGTAATTAGAACCACATTCCTTCAATTGAATCTCATATGTGTGCTTGTGTGTGCACCCCAAAAGCACTAAATTAATCCACACCATCAGCAATAAATCAAACGTCTGTATTCCCTTCCCTTGCTCCAAAATGGGTGTGAAGGGACAGAGAAAATGCCAAGTGTCTATGCAACCTGCTACCAAGGGCCCATTCTCATGCCCTGAGGCCCCAGGAGGCAGCTGGTGGGGAGGAGGAGGATGATGAGCTGTGGTCTGGGGATGGCATGATGTCAGGCACCTAGGAGGCACTCAGACAAAGCTGCTGAAGGAAGGAATGACTAGTAGAGGCTCCCTCACAGAGGTTCCCACACATATCTCATTGTGTCGATGAAATATGAAGGTGCAATTGTTTATATGGGGTGCTGAGCACCCACTTTATGCCAGGCACCACTGGAGGCTACTGGGAGAGAGCGACAAGCGAGATAGACAAGAGCCCTCATCCCATAGAGCTTATCTTCCATCAGGGAACAGACACAAGCACAATGAAAATAGCAGGTAGGGCTCCATAACTTTTGATCCCTTCTTTTGCTTCTATGAAAAGTAGCATGATGGAGAAGGCTTGCAAGCATACATACAGTAAGGCATGTTCACCTGTGTTTGTTGGGTGGTTTCCAAGGAACCTCCCCTTCGGAGACACTTGCTCACGTGTATAAACATACAAACACACACCATCCTCCTAGATTTGGAATTTCCCTTTGATGTTCTTTCTTTCTTTCTTTCTTTCTTTCTTTCTTTCTTTCTTTCTTTCTTTCTTTCTTTCTTTCTTTTTTTCTTTCTTCCTTCCTTCCTTCCTTCCTTCCTTCCTTCCTTCCTTCCTTTCTTTCTTTCTTTCTTCCTTTCTATATAAAATCTACAAGAGAAAGACCCATGTGATCTGTCTGGGATCAAGGATCCAGAGAGATCTGTTTGTTTGGAGCCACTGTACCTCAAAGCAGGACATCTGAGCATTTCTTTGCAGTCCCCAAACCGGTGACTGACTCGGGCTGCCTTTGGGAAAGTGTCATGGCTGCTGGGTTGTGCAGCCCTCTATACACAACCTAGAAAGTCACAGAGATGACGGATGGTTACGATAGAAGCAGGGTATGTGAAAGCTGGACACTGGAGAGATTCCAGAATGGGAGGCGGGTTGTACTCTACTTTCTCTACGATCTCATCTACCTTAGAGAGTCTGTGATTCCTGGAACATTCCAGAGCTCTGACCTGCGTGGGCTCAGGAGTTGAAGGGAGGTGGGACTTCTAGTTTGTCCACTTGGTTGAAGTCACATGGGTGTCAGAGAGACTATGCTTGAAGGGCTTCACTCAGGAAAACGTAATAGTCTGTGAGATGAAGACCGAGTCTCCTCTCTAGCACATTTAGACCACTCTGATATGTCTAATACCCAAGGCACAGCACCTAAGTAGCCCGTTAGTGTGTTGCCATGGTTACAATCTCCAATGATGACCAGCAGGATTAAGAAGACAATGTCTGTGAAGCACCACGTGGCTGGCGAGTGAGGGCCCCTGGAGAGAGAGGAGGAACTGGAATGGGGGCTGCTCCCAATGTGCTGAGCTGGAACAGATCCTGTGCCCTGGGCCGCCTGCTGTGTGGATGGTGACGGGGGTCCCTCTCTCATTGATGTTCCTATCTCTCTATCCCTCTCCCTTCCTTTCTCTCTAAAAAAAAATAATAATAATAAATAAAATCAGTAAAACATTTTTTTTAAAAGAAAAAGTCAGGGCCCCTAAGAAGAAATGTGAATTAGAGAGAAATGATGAGCAGAGAAAATGGTTTGGGTTTCCAACATATTTACCCAGAAGGAGAAGCGGAAGTGTTGAGCTCAAAGCATAGAGGGTAGATTCCAGAGAACAGAAATGCACGCTCTGTTTTTCCTTCCTGGGGCTTCTCCATTTACTTCCCTGCCATTTTCCTAATTACTACCAGCAGAGCAATCAATACAGGGTTATCAACAGTAGGGACAAGTTAATTAAGATGAGCAAATTAATCAGGTAATTAAGTGGCCTTCCCTGAGAAGGTGAGCTTGTTGAGGTGTTAATGGTGTTAGGTCACAGCAGTTGTCTTATGTGGGCTTTTAGGAATTATGGTAACTGTGGCTCATGCCAGACTGAGCCAAAAGTGACTGATCTTCCTCATCAGTGGGCACGTGATTTCTCTGGTCCTATCCACAATAAGTCCACATTCCAATACAACCTTCTAGCACCTTGATCTCACTCTCACTGTATGAGTCTTGTGTCAGTGGTGGACATAATAGTTATTAACTCATACTTACAACAAAATAAAAAGAAAACTGTCGCCGTGGCCATTGCTAAGTGGTTAGAGCATCAGTCTGTGGACCAAAGGGGTTCAGGTTCGATTCCCCATCAAGGACACATACCTAGGTTGTAGTCTCGATCCCAGCCCTGCTCAGAGCAGGAGACAACCAATTGATGTGTCTCTCTCACATCGGTATTTCTCACTCTCTCCTCCCTCTCTTCCTCTACTTCCTCCCTCCCTCCCTCCCATTCTCTCTCTAAAAATCAATGGGAAAAATATCCTCCAGCAAGGCTTAAAGAAAACACAAGAACAATATCAATCTTCAAGGAGCACCGCCATTTCTAGAATCTTCTGAAATGAAGGGAGGGTGGGACCAAATCAAGGCTTTTTACTAATTATGAGAAAAATAAAGCACTTGCTGGTTGGTAGAGGGACAGATTTTTTTTCTCTTTTTTTTCTACAATATCCGGGCTCCAGCTCAGGCCCCTGACTTCTGCTCCCCTTTCCCGATGAGGGAGCAAACCCGTCCACCCTCCAATCTGAAAGAAAACTGTGAGAGGGGAATGCCGGCAACAGAACATGGCTGTGCGCTGTGTACACGGGCACTGGTGAGGTCCGAGCCGCCGCGGGGATGGGGAAATACATAGATTCTGTCAGAGGCAGTAAAATTCGTCTGCAATTCAGTTTTTACCCAGGCCCTCAAATCTGTTGTTTGGTTTCGAGCAGATGTTGAAAGGGCTTACCCTGGATTCCGTCTCTATTGATAGGGTGTCTTTTGATCTGCAGCCAACGGAGAAATCTGGAGGTTATTTTGGACTTGGAAATTTCCTTTAAATAAACATATTAGTTAAGTATGTAAATCTGCTTATCATCACTTTGGACATGTTGCCAGAGTGAAAAACATCTGTGGCCTGGGTGTCGGCCGATGTATTAATCCACACTCAGAAGACGCTTCACCCAGGTGATTGCTGAGTCACGTGGCTGTGATAGGCACAATAGCTAAGGCTTCTGGATTGTGGAATAGGTGCCAAACACTGAGCTTTTGTGCAAGATCTTGTTGAATGTTGTCCTTCCCACTCATAGGCGGGTCAACGGAGGATGAGGGAGCGGAAGTCATTTTCCAAGTCACATGACTATGAATAGTGGAGCTGAGACCCAAACCCTGAATATGTCTGACTTCAGGGCTGTGATCTCAGTTCTCCTGTGCTCCTTAACATCTTCACATGCCTCTGGCTGGCCTTGGGCCAACCCTGTTCCCCCCTCCCTTTTCCTCGTGGCCTGGGCTGCAGTAGTGCCTCCTCCTATCGGAGACCCAGGAAGGGAGCATCCTGATTGAACTCCCTCCATTGCCATGAGCACACAGGGAAGCCCAGGCAGGGGGAGACGCGGTGGGCCCTCAGGCACAAACAGCAGAGTGCCTGCTCTGGGATGGAGCGTGGGCCAGGCTGGTGCCACTGAGCTTTTCATCCCAAATACCACTTTGGTTATAATCTTCCCCTTCATGGGTGGAGAAGTTTAAAAAAAACACAAAACAGGTGGGTGACTCCTCAAGCCCCCATGATTCTAAAAATGTGGGCCCTTTCATTCTTTGTTTTATCCCAAAATTATGCTTTCTGGACCAACATAATTACCTTTTCCCTCCCTCACTCTATCTCTTCTTATTTCCCTCTTTTCCCGCTCCCCCCAACCCCTTTTCTGTATCTGGCCACTCCATCCTCCATGTTTCCTCCCTCCCCCTCTGCCTTCCATTCATTGAGTAAATATTTTTTACTAGAGGCCCCGTGCACAAAGATTCGTGCAAGAATGGGCTTCCTTCCCCTGGCTTCCGGCACCACCTTTGCTCTGGCTCAGAGCCATCTTTCTGCTTTCCCATGCTGCCCAGAGGCACAGAGCAGCTGGGGAGGCATGGAAAGCCTGCATTGTTGCCTTAGTGCCAGCACCAGCATCCTGCCCCTGGACACTCAGTGCCCCTGTATGCAAATTATCCTGCCATCTTTGTTGGGTTAATTTGCATATTAATTCCTGATTGGTTGGTGGGTGTCGCAAAGATACGGTCCGTTTGCATCTTTTTCATTTATTAGTGTAGCTGTACCTACTTGTCACCAGATATAGAATAGTAACCAAGACAGTCCATGTTTCTCGCTTTGTGGTGCTTACCTTGTTTTTCCACAGCAAAGTAAAAGTCACGATTTCTGTAAAAACATTGCTCACATGAAGAAGGGCGAGAATCTCAGAGTCATTTCACAGTGTGGGTGTGAGGAAATTCTGTTAAGCTCTGCAGCAAAGGGACTGCTTCCCAGATACCAAGCATGTGGGCGTCAAATCCCAGCCATGCACAGAGTATAGACAGCTGCGTGTTTTGGAACATTGGGGGCTCCCCTGAAATAATGCAACCCATGCGTTTTATTTTATTTTATTTTTAAATATATTTTATTGATTTTTTTACAGAGAAGAAGGGAGAGGGATAGAAAGCTAGAAACATCGATGAGAGAGAAACATCCATCAGCTGCCTCCTGCACACCTCCTCCAACTGGGGATGTGCCTGCAACCAAGGCACATGCCCCTGACCTGAATCAAACCTGGGACCTTTCAGTCCACAGGCTGATGCTCTATGCACTGAGCCAAACCGGTTTCGGCGAAACCCATGCATTTTAAATGCATGAATGCCTAGGGTTTGTTGCAGGGGTGATGAACACATGGCGCAAGTCCTGTCCCCCTTCTAGTCCAAGCCAATGGCAGACATTGCTAGTCGATTGCAGCACTCTTTGCCACAGAACTCCATGCAACTTTCAAATCTTTGCCAATACAATGCTCCTACTAAACCACTGAAATTGCATTGGTGATGAACCCATTTGCTACCCCTAGAATGCTGTATACCAACTGTTTTTATTTTTAATTTTTAAAAAATATATTTTTATTGATTTCAGAGAGGAAGGCGAAGAGCAGGGGAGAGAGAGAGAGAGAGAGAGAGAGAGAGAGAGAAACATCAATGATGAGAGAGAATCATTGACTTGCTGCCTTCTGCAGGCCCCACACTGGGGACTGAACCTGTAACCAGGAATTGAACCATGACTTCTGGGTTCTTAGGTCGACACTCAATCACCGATCCTTGCCGGCTGGGCTATGCCAACTGTTTTTAAACATGGACACACAATGGTATTTAACATACTTGTATCCGGGCGATGCTTTTTGTGCACAAAGAAATCGATACTTGAACTAAGTGAAAAATAATACAAAATGGCTAAGTGGGATGAAGAAGAGAGCTCAAGGAAAGAATCGGGGAGGAGGTAACACAAAGAAAAGATCCATGTTGTGACAGGAGAGCCCTACTGGGGTGTGAGCATTTGTCCAACAGCCGGAAGCTGAGGTGGCAGGTCCCTCTGCTCAGCATTGCGATGACCTGATAGCCACACTTTGTGGTCTGTGGGAAGGGCCAGCGTAGAGATGAGGCATCGATGTGACTATGTTTTAGGTGTCTTTCCACCATGAGGTTCATATTGCCTGAATAGACATCCTCCTCCTCCTCCCCATACCCCATCCATTTGCATCTTTGTCCATGCGGCCCTGATGGAGATGGAAGGCCGTGAGTCATCGGTTGGCATGGCTCATGGACTTGGGTAGACAGAGATCTGCTTGCCCTCTAGAGAGTGGCTGGCATGAGGGGAGGGGTTTCTGCCAGGGGCAGGATGAGATGGAGCCAGCGGGCAAAGAACTACTATCAGGATAGGTCAGTGGTCCGAGAGCATGGATTCCCAGTAATCTGAGTAAGGATTCTAATTCTCACCATGCTCACTTCTGAGTGTGTGTGTGTGTGTGTGTGTGTGTGTGTGTGTGGATGCCTGGACTGACATGAGACTGTCCCTGTAGGTGACTTCAAGGACACCTGCCCTCCCAGTAAAGGTGCTTAGTCAGGAACAGAGAAAACATTGGTGGCGTGCCTAGGCAGGGGTGGGGTGGAGATGGGAGAGGGTCACCCAGGGCAGGGGCAGCAAAGGGTGCAGAGTCTATAGGGAATGAAAACAATGGCAACATTGGCTAAACATTGTCTTAACTTTTTTATATATAACCTTACTCCAGCAGATCTAAAGCCCAGTCCTCTCCCCAATGCTATGCCACTGAGCAGCACATTTGACACCTCAAGGGTCCCTTGGGGCAATTAACCCATGTGGTTGAGATTGGTTTCCTGCCCCCTTTCTCACTCTGCCCCTCCTGGCCTCACTCATTACTAGCCCCAGGGGAGGTGAAGGTTTACGAGGCACAAACTACAGAGACCTAGGAAGGTCCCATGTGTTGTACAGTCAATTAATATTTTATTTTATTAAGCAATTATTTAATGATTGTTTTCTCTCCCAAGGCTGTGCTTATTCATGTCTCTCTCATTTGAAAAGTATTTATGGAGTTTTTACTCTGTGTCAGGCCAGGTGCTGGGCACGCGAGGGTATAACACAGTAGACCCTCTACTAACATGAAGCTAACATTCTAGAACAGGACAAACGGGGAGCAAGTGGAGAAATGCAGACACAGAATGGTTTTAATAGTTACAGAGTAGGTTTTTAAAAATCCAGCTACAATGACGTCTAGAAGAAACTCGCTTTGGATTTAAGGACACACATAGGCTAAAGGATGCTCTATGGTATTAGCCAATCAAGAGAGAGGAGGTAGCCCTAGCTGGTTTGGCTCAGTGGTTAGAGCATTGGCCTGTGGACTGAAGGGTCCTGGTTTGATTCTATCAAGGGCACGTGCCTGGATTGCAGGCTCCATCCCCAGTAGGGGGCGTGCAGGAGGATCAATAAGCCTCTCTCATCATCGATGTTTCTATCTCTTTTTCCCTCTCTCTTCCTCTCTGAAGTCAAGAAAATATATATTTTAAAAATACTTAAAAAGAGAGAAAAAGAGCAGGTAACCCTGGCCAGTGTGGCCAAGCAGTTAGAGCATAACTCTGTGCATCAAAGAGTCTCAGGTTCAATTCCCGGTCAAGGACATGTAGCTAGGTTGCAGGTGCCTGAGGCAACCAATCAATGTGTCTCTCTCACATCACTGTTTCTCTCTCTCCCTCCTTCCCTCTCTTCCACTCTCTCTAAAAAAAAAAATCAATGGGGAAAAAATCCTCAGGTGAGGATTAACAAAAGAAAACAAACAAATAAAAAAACGAGAGCAGGTATGGCTAGATCTGTATCAAACAAAACAAATGTCAGGTAAAAAACTGTCACAAGAGACAAAGAAGGACCTTGTATGCTGGTAAAAGGGCCAGTTCACCAAGAGGATATAGTAACTGTAAGTCCTACATGTGTGCCAACATCAGAGAACCTAAAGTTACAAAGCAAACCTAGACCACAGGAGGGAGAAATGGAGATCAATCCTATAGAATAAAGTGCTAATATGCTAATTAGACCGGACAGCAGAACACCCTCTGGATGACCTTCTGAATGACCTTCTGGACGAAGCTGAGGGTTCGAGGACCAAGGCAGTGGGGGATGCAAGGGCCAAGCCCTTTGCACGTATGTCTAGTACAATAATAATAGGAGACTTTAATACCCCACTATCAATAATGGATAAGCCATCCACACTGAAGATCAATGAGAAAACAGAGGACTTGAACAACACTTAGACCCAGTCAACCGAACAGATATGCACAGTCTACCCAACAGCATGAGAACACACATCTCCTCAAGCACACAGAACTTACTCCAGGATGGGTCACGTGTGAGGTCCCCAAACACATCTTACCCAAGTTAAGAAGACTGCAGTCATATCAAGTTATCTTTTCTGACCACACTAGAGTGAAACCAGAAATCAATAGCAGAGGGAAAAATTGGAAAATTTGAAAAGATGTGGAAATTAAACAGCACCATCTTGAACCACCACTGGATCCACAAAGAAATCCAAAAGGAAATTAGAAAATACCTCGAAGCGAATGAACATGAAAACACAACATACCAAGACTTATGGGCTGCAGCGAACGCAGGAATAAAAGGGACGCTTATTGCAACAAACGCTTACATCAAAAAGGAAGAAGAAAGATCTATAAATAAACAACTTAACTTTATGCCTCAGAGAGCTGGGAAAAAGAAGAACAACCTAAGCCCAAAGTTAGCAGAAGGAAGGAAGTAACATAAACAAGATGGTTTTAGCCAGCATGAAGTGCAACGAAGGGGAACATTCTAGAGTAATGAGGTAGAAAGTGATGGGCAGGGGCAGGTCTGTATTGCATCAGGGTGATCGAGGTTGACCTCTGGGAGGAGGTGACATTTGGACTGAGACTTGAAGAATGGGAAGGAGCGTGCATAGCAGCAAAACACACACACACACACACACACACACACACACACACCAACAACCAACAACCAACAGTGAGTGCCAGATTCAGAGGCAGGAACACATCTGGCATGTTGAGGGGAAAAGAAAGGAGGCCTGTGAGTGAGGAATAAGGGGTTCTATTTAGGGAAGAAGCTGAAGAGATGGGGGTGGTCGGTCCTGTAGGCCCATAAAAGTTTGCATTTTATAAGCAAAGGAATGAGTGATGGGGATTAAATCAGAGCTCGTTGCTGCCATCTCCCTTGTCCCTTCATTGTTTTCTCTTTGCCACATTGAGGTTTAGCAGCTTCCACTGACCTCCCTCACACACCACAGCTTCCACCCCTCCTCAGAGCTTACCCGCCCGCCCTACCTTCACTGTTCATGTATTTGCCTTGGGAATGCCTTCTCCTTGGCATCCAGTGTCCTCTCCATCCTGCAGACTGGCACTGTGGTGAGAAGGAAGGTTTGAACGCCCCAGGCCTCCTTCTGACCATGGCCAAGAATCAGAAACTCTACCCATTGTCGGGGTTGGAGTTCAACCAGCGGGACCCAGGCCTCTCTCTCCTCCTGCGTGGCATTGGTTACCTTGAACTTCCCATTGAGCTGTCTTTTGGGAAATGAGGTGAGCCTCTGAGTGAGGAGGGAGGAGGGAAGAGAAAGGAGGGAGGAGGGAGAAGGAAAGGGTAGGAGCCGTGGAGGCCTGGGAGAGTTTAGAGAAAAGGCTGGGCTGAGGGAGGGGATCTCTGTCCACCAAGTCTATTTCTCATTTTCAGTCTTCAATGAGGTCTGCTTCCTTCTGACCTTTGTATGTGGATTTGAGGGGGGAAATGCAACAATTTAAGAACTTAAATATAAGCTCACTTTGGGTGGAGAAAGTCTGGTTATTCTCTGATTGAAGAATAAAAATAATAATGTTCTCTCTCTCTCTCTCTCTCTCTCTCTCTCTCTCTCTCTCTCTCTCCCTCTCTTCACACACACACACACACACACACACACACACACACACACACAGTGTCATTGGTTGGTAAGCACTGGCCACTAGACTCCACTTTGACACAGATCAGGTGGATTCTGTCTTTTTACTGGAGTGGAATATGACTTTTATGGAGTCCCTGCTTTAGTTTCTTTTCTTTTTTTTAGGAAAATAAATTATCAGAATTATGTAGTAAGTCTGGCAACGCATGGACGGAAAGGAAGGGCAGGTGGTCTTGGCTTCTTGCCTAGAAAAAGTCCATGTCCTTTATTTTAGCAATAGATGGTGGATGCAGGGTTCTCTCGCCAGGAGGGCAGAGTTGAGCCCTGGGTGTGTTTCCGGAGTGCCTTGAGGAAAAGGGCTCAGTGTATCCCTTAGACCTGAGGATGCCCTGGCTAGCCAAGCTGACCTGTTTTCACCTAGTGCGATGCGAGGGGAAGCCCTTAAACCTTCCAGATTCCTGGGGATAAGGTAAGCCACGCAAGCCATGCTCCCCAGAGAAATGACTTTGGAGAGTCAAACACAAATATACGCTCTGCTCTTCAAAATGGGACTTGAGAACCTGCCCGTATTACATGTCATTCCGGACTGATTGATGACTCACTCACCTCAGTTCCAGGTCAAACAGGCAGTACCCTGACAGTGCTCTCTGGGGGGGGGGGGGGGGGGGGGGGGGGAGAAGAAGAGGAGGAAGGGGGACATGAAGGCCCCTCTCTATGGTATTAGGATTCTTCTCACTTTTGAGTCGTAGAAATCCCAGACTGACACAGAAAAGATAAATGACTGATTCATAGAAATGGAAAAACCAGAATCGGGCTTGTGTGTCAGTTGGATATTGATAACTAATATGCCACCTCACTATTTATTGTAGTTTAAAACAACCACTTATTTAGCTCAAAATCTGCGGGTCAGCCACTCTAAGCCGGGTTTGGTGGTCACCACTCCTCTGCCTTTGTGGGTGGGGTAGGTAGCGTGGCTTCCGGTCGTGGGCTGGGAGACCTGGCTCTCCTCCGCATCTGGCCCAGGCTTTGCTGCTAGCTGGCAGGATTCTGAGGAAGAGTGAGAGGGCATGCCATCCCTCCCACTGCCATCCCTTGGCCAAGGCAAGTCACGAGACCAGTCCTTATTCAAGGGGTGGGAAGTTGCCTCCATCTCTTGACACTCTCAGTGAGAGAACCTGCACACTCACATCACAAAGGGTGTGGATTCAGGGAAGGGTGAAAAGCTATTTGCATTTCCCCCCACCATCGGTTGCTTTGAGGCCGGCTTCAGGCAAGGCTGTATTCGGTGTTGGAATATTGTCATCATTCTACTCTGTGGACTTCAGCTTCGGCTGACTATTGGCACTATGGCAACAGCGGTTTCCAAGGCCCACATTCAAGTCTCCAGAAAGCACAGCCCAGCTGATCACATTGCATCTCAGCCCCATGGATCATGGGACTCTCCTAAACCAGTCTCTATGGCCAGCAGGATGCAGTGCCTTGATTGGGTCAGACTGGCCACAGGCTCCACCCATCAAACACTTGCTCATTCACCCAGGGATGCCGTGGGGGTGGAGCCCGAATAGAATTATCAAAGCTTTGCTTGGAGGAGTGGTGGGACTTCCGGTGAAAACTGGTGGCTCTTTCCAGGCAAAGTAACAGGCTCTGCTGGTGACAGTGAGGGTGGTGGGAGGCCGGCAGACACCCAGAGCATCCCCATAGCAGAACACGATCTATGTGCCGAGCCTCCATTTGCTGGATCCATAGATGGTGCATTCAGTCAGGGGGAGGGCAGTGCATCCGGATTCGAATCCAGATCCTCAGATACCACCTCCTGCCCTTGGCCCCGCATTCTCTCTCTCAACACTGGGCATCACTCTACACCATCTGAGTAATAGAGGGTCCTGCCTGGTGGGGCTTTTATTTTGTAATAGAAATATCACCCTGATGGCAGCTGTGGCTTTTTTTTTTTTTTTTTTTTTTTTTTTTGCGATCATCTTCTACATGTTGTGGGATCAATACACTTTCAAATACTCGCCCATTCACCAAGGCATTATCTCCCCGAACTTCTTTGTCCCTGCTTATAGTTGTCAACTTTCCAATCCTTTTATTGCCAGCGAAAGCTCCGGGAAGCAACAAATAAAAGCAGGGATTAGAAAGAGGGGTCTTATTAAAGCAGGCTTTCTCTCAGGCCCCGAGCACAATGGCCTCCGTCCTCCCCGGTGAAAAGATGTGTTTTCTTGTTTAATGAGAACAGGCCTCCGTTCCACTGGACGAGGACAAGGAGGGCAGCGGGATGGAGAGTCCGGGCCCCCGAGAAAGAAGGGTTTGTTTATGTCAGCCCCGGCCAGCTTCCAGAGCGCTGGGTGACTCGGTGAGAGAGCCGGTCCTATTGGGAGACGCACGGATGCGTGTCCAGCGCCGTGTCCTCGCCCATCATCGTTGTTCACGGTCTCCATTTTGTTGTTGGTTTTTGTTGTTGCTGCTGCTGTTACTTCGCAATTAAAGCTCGTGTTGGGGCAACACGAAGCCAAGTACATCAATTAGGGGCCTAGCAGGAAGCAGATGGCTCACTCCATTTGGATAATTTGAGGGGAGTTGGGGCAGAGATTGTCTGCAGAGACGTGTGCAGGGTTAAAGGGAACCACGTGGGTGTGCGTTGGACCCCAGGGTCAGCTGTGGGGGACTCACTCACTTAGAACAAGGCTGGCAAGCCATGGTCCCCGGGCCACATCTTGCCCACGTTGATGCAAATAAAGCTTTATTGAAACGCAGCCACGCCCCCCTGCTTACATACACGGTGGGGCAAGAATAGATTTCTAGTTGTGAGTACATGCCACTGGGTTGACTCCTGCATTATTCTTTACTAATTATTTTTTAAAATATATTTTATTGATTTTTTACAGAGAGGAAGAGAGAGGGATAGAGAGTTAGAAACATCAATCAGCTGCCTCTTGCACACCCCCTACTGGGGATGTGCCCGCAGCCAAGGCACATGCCCTTGACCGGAATCGAACCTGGGACCTTTCAGTCTGCAGGGTGATGCTCTATCCACTGAGCCAAACCAGTTTAGGCTCTTTACTAATTATTGTATTACTTTCCAGATGAACAACCACAAACTTACCTTTGCCCCACCCTGTATTGCCTGTGACTGCTTTCCCATTTCAAAGCAGAGCTGAGGAGTCGCTCCAGAGACTGGATAGCCTGCAACTCCTAAAATATTATCTGGTCCTTTCCAGAAAAGGTTTATGTGAGAACTGGGACTAGGCATGTGCATGGAGGGTCTGTACTTTCTTACATTTTGCACAATGCTGCCTCATTAGCCTCATCCCCATCTCAGCCTCGTTTGCTGAGACAGACACAGAGATACCAAGAACAGAATCACAGCTATCAGCGGGGAGGGGGGTTGGAGGACTGGGTGAAAAGGGTGAAGCGATTAAGCAAAGAAAACAACAACAAAATAAAGAAAGACTCAGTGGACACAGACAACAGTATGGTGATTGCCAGAGGGAAGAGGGGCTGGAGAGGTAGAACAGGGCAAAGGGGGATCAATGGTGAAGGAAAGAGACTTGGATTGGGGTGGTGAACACACACTATAATATACAGATGATGTGTTATAGAATTATACACCTGAAACCTGTATAACTTCATTAACTAGCTAGAGGCCCGATGCACGAAATTTGTGCAAGGGGCTCGGCTCTTGGAGCCCTGGCTTTGTCCAGAAGGTCGTCAGAAGGATGTCCGGAAGGATGTCCAGAAGGTTGTTCAGCTTTCTGGTCTAATTAGCATATTACACTTTTATTATTGTAGATATCACTCCAATAAATTCAATTAAAAAAGACACATGCCTTATAGACTGAGTGGCCAGATTATTATGATCTCTGAACGCATAATAATCTGACCACTCTGTGTGTGTGTGTGTGTGTGTGTGTGTGTACTAGAGGCCCAGTGCATGAATTCGTGCATGGGTGGGGTCCAGCCAGCCTGGCAGGGGGAGGGGAGATGGGCGGTTGGCTGGCCTGCCTGCTGGTCAAACTCCTGGTTGAGGGGACAAGTTGCATATTAGCCTTTTATTATATAGGATATACACTGAGTGGCCAGATTGTTATGCATTCAGAGATCATCATAATCTGGCCACTCAGTATATATTTAAGTTTATCTTATTTTAGGTATAAATTGCCAAGCATTTGGTGTAGGACTTGGGATTTTTTTTTTATTACAGTACATTGCTCAGGGTTCTAGATTATCTTTCTTACATAAAGCACATTCCCAGTGTATTCTCTGAGTTTCATTTTCTTTACAATGGTTTATAAAGTCTTATGAGACTAAAAGAATATTTCAGGGCTGTTTCTGTATTGTTCTGCACAATTTTCCTCAATTTTTGACAGATATGCAAACACTCTATTTAGTGGCTTCCCTTTATCAAATATTTCCAAAGCATTCAATATACTTTTCATAGAAATATCCCCGTGTCTTTTGTTGCTCACATTGCATTAATGTGCTACATATCACAGTGATGAAAAGGCCTGAAGTAGTGGGTTTGGAGATGAACAAAATGGATTCCCAGTAGAAATCACATCAACTCAACCCATGGGAGAAGGACCAGGGACACCCTTCCTTTCTTCCTTCCTTTCTTTTTCCTCCCTTTCTCTCTCCCTTTCTCCCTCCTTCCTTCTTTCTCTCCCTCCCTCCTTTTCTCCCTCCCTCCCTCCCTTCCTTTCTTCTTTCCCTCCTCCCCACCCCCACCTTTCTGTCTCTCTCTCTCTCTCTCTCTCTCTCTCTCTCTCTCCCTTTGTTCTTAGATAAAATGTAGTATTGTGAAGCTATAATCTTTAAAGCCAAGCAAAATCTCATCTCTTACTAACCAGCTGTGTAGGTAACTCTGGAAACATGACTTAAACCTGTTGTCAGTCAACTCATCCCAAAAAGTGTCCATTGTGAAGATAAAATAACACGCAGACAAAGCAGAAACTTTGGTTTCCTTCTTCAATTCACCAAGCAGATGTTGGTTTCCTTCTTCAATTCACCAAGTTATTTTTCCTCTCCATAAAAAAAAAAAAAAATCCTCCTTGAAGGATTTGAGTGAGGGTTTGAGGGTCAGGTGTGGGGCTGGAGAGAGAAACCATTTCCGCTTTTATTACATCCTCTACCTCCAGCCATGTCTTCAGATGATATGCCTGTGGAAGCCAGAACCAACCAGGGTCACTGGCGGTAATCTCAAGGCCATTTCAAAGTCATCTCAAGGTCATCTCAAGGCCACCTCAAGGCCTTCTCAAAGTCATCTCAAGGCCGCATCAAAGGTCATCTCAAGGTCATCTCAAGACCACATCAAGCCATCTCAAGGTCATCCCAAGGTGTTGGGAGTTTCCAGGAAATGCTTCACAGAACGGTTGCTCTGACAGCTTCAGGAAATGATCCCCCGACCCCCGGGAGACTTGTGCGAGCCGCTGTTCCCTCCAGGAAAGGCACCCGTGAGTGCTTCTCAACCTTCTATGTGCACCTGAACCGCTGGAGACTCTACTCCACATGGGCTTCCAGATGCTTCCAAAGCTGCTGATCTCGAGACCGTACTTTGAAGAGTGAGCTTCCAGGGGACAGAAATGAAGATCAGGGGCCGTGGCCTAAATGAGAACCTTGGATCTGTTGCTGGTGAACTTGGAGGCTTGGGCACAACACTTGCCCCCTCCCAAACTCCATGTCCTCATCCGGAAAGCGGGCCACCATCATCACACCACCTCCAGCTGGTGCTGGGAGGCTCCCATGAGATCATCCAGGGGAGACGGTTGTCTACTGGGAAGCACTGGGACGTGTGAGCTCTCGGCATCTCTTCCAGTTCCCAGCCCCGCGCTGTCCCTCTTGCGTGGCCTCACGTGGCAGATGTGGCAGGATGCCTCTCCCATCTGCTTTGTAAGCACATCCCCGCATCCAGGGACACTTACCTCCTGTAATGACAAGAGTCCAAAAAAGATGGGAGCGGGCGCTAAGCCTCACCCCCGAACATGTTGGTGTGGGCAGGGAGCATGGTGGGAGGTCTGGGGTGTGGCCCTGACCAATGGAAAGTTGGTTACAAAGGCTGTGCAGGATGGCGTCTGCACCAATAGGACCTGTGAAACCAGGCCACTATCCGGAAGAGCCTCCTCCTTCTGAGGGGATGCGGTGATAAAGAAATTACATAGTTATTTGAGAGGAACATAAATAAAGATTAATAGGTTAATGAGTTATTTTCCTTTCATTACTAAGCTATTGTACTTTATTATAATTGCTTTGCACTCATTTAATTAAATTTGAACTGGGGCCAACACGAGATAATTTGTTTTCCCTGCACTGAACAATGAGTATGCAGATTGGATGTGCTGAAGCAGTAATCAGCCCTCTGTTTGCAACACTTTCCTACTCGGAGTAGACATTATAATTGATAATTTGATTGTTGCGGCACTCTGTGCAATATATTTTAAAGCAACATTAACATAATGGAAATTATGTTGTGAGCTTAATCTCAGTGTTTCACTGAGAGGTGATTATCTGGCTCCTCCGTGGAAACCAGTGAGGGTCTGATAGCCTTAGATCTCTCCCTGTGCTCTTCTTAAGCTCCCTCTCTCTCTCTCTCTCTCTCTCTCTCTCTCTCTCTCTCTCTCTCTCTTCCCCTCCCCCCCCCCCGCTCTCGCTCTCGCTCTCACTCTCTCTTTGCCTCTCTTCCTCCCTTCCTTTCTTCCTTTCTTTTTAAATATATATATTTTTATTGATTTCAGAGAGGAAGGGAGAGAGAGATAAAATCATCAATGATGAGAGAGAATCATCGATCAGCTGCATCCTGTACGCCCCCTACTGGGGCTTGAGCCCACAACCCAGGCCTGTGCCATGACCAGGAATTGCTCCATGTGCCTAGGTTGGGCTCAGCCACTGAGCCACGCTGGCTGGGCCACGCTGGCTGGGCCACGCTCTCTTTCTCTTCTTGCCGGCTTCTCTGGATACATTGACATCAATCACTCCCCAGCTGCATTTCCTCATGTGGAGACCTGTTCCCATCCGGGACATTGGGGAGCAAAAGCAACCAAGGGCCTTTCCCCCAAACACCAAATGAGAGATCACTCACGGTGGTCACTGCCACCGCCCGCACCACGCTGAGCGCTGTGGGTCAACGTGATGGCTAATTCCCAAGACCACGGGCCATGACCTCCTTGCGGCATTTCTGCCAATCTGGGCAGACGAGGAAAGAGTCACCCACATGGTCTCTGTCTAAATCCCCTTCTTCCCTGGCAGCCCCAGACGCCTTCCTGCAAAGATGTGGCCTTGATCCTGACGAATACACCAGAGGACCCTCCTCTGTGGCCGCCGGTTTCGTGGCCCAGCGTGGACACGCGGTGTGGCCGCCTGTGGACACTCCCGGCTGCAGATCTGGGCACAGGCGGGAGACCTCGCTCCTGGGTGCCTTCGGGGGAATTTTCCTCACTCGGTTTCCGTGTTTGTTTTGGGAGGGAAAGCACCTGTGCGTGGTTGGAAGAGACCGTGTTTGTCTTGGAAGGGCCTGGGGAGAGGGCGCCGGTGTACTTTGTCCTCCTCCAAACGGTCCAGGCCCGGAACGCGGGGCGGAAACCTAATTTCTCCGAGGAGGACCCTGCGTTTGCATCTCTTCGCTGCTTCTAAGGCCCGGGCACCTCCACGCTGGTCTTCAGTCAGGGCTTCCAACCTCCTGCGGACCCCAGGGGATGCTGCGCCCACAGCGCCCTCTGCGGTGCAGTCTTTCCTCCCGGCACTGATGCGTCAGCGCTGGCTCTGAGTGTCTGTGCTTTCCCTGGGGAGAAAGATGGAAAAGGAACCAACCGGAAGGCCGCAGGACCCGGGGGGACCACAGGCAACGGCGGAAACAGTGTGTCGTGTACACACCATTCACCAGGTGCCTTCAGGTGTGGGCACTCACGGGCCCTCCAACCCCGAGAGCCAGGGCTGCCTTGCTCATCGCATGAGGAGGACCCCGAGGCCCAGGATGGTGGGGTGACCCGCCCCAGGCACAACACTCAGCTCTGCTCCCCCCGGCCCAGTGCGCCTGCCCCTGCACCAGGAAGTGTCCCTGTTCCAACTGGCATCCTACTGGCCGTTTCCCCGTTGCCTCGGCCGTTTGGCTCCTCTGGCAGCTTGGCAGGTGCCAGGGCAGCTGTTGTTAAAGACATTGCGACAGACGAGGAAACCGAGGCGGTGACGTCAATGGGCATGAGGCAGGGGAAGGAGTGCCCCTCACCCTCCTCGCTCTTTCTGTTTCTCTGGGCGGGGGGGCACTCTAATATACTCCCCTCTCTTTAAAAAATAATATATCTTATTGATTTCAGAGGGAAGGGAGAGGGAGAGAGAGAGAGAAACATCCATGATGAGAGAGAATCATTGATTGGCTGCCTCCTGCATGCCCCCTCCTTGGGATGGAGCCTACAACCTGGGCATGTACCCTGACCAGGAATTGAACCCTGACCTCCTGGTTCACAAGTTGCTATTCAAACACTGAGCCACACCAGCCGGGTGATACCCTCTTTTTTAAGGAAAAATAAAGTGACAGGGAAGGAGAGAGCCAAGAGCATGAAACCCCAATCTTGCTCACTTTGCCAGTTTGGAAACATCAGTCCCAAATTCCTTCCGCTCCCCCACCCCCCCACTTTTCACTATGAAAACAAAGAATGCTTTAGGTTTTCAAGTTATTACACGGACTCCTTCGTTACTCTTCTCAAAACAGCTCAGAATACAGGACAGGCGGATGGGAGGGTGGGTTCTTCACCCCAGGGAGGGTCCCCGCACCAGCAGCGGGACCTACAAGCCCGCTGTCAGTCAGCGCTCAGAAACGCAGCTGAGTGTGAACCCCAGACTGCTTGGGATTCCAGTGGGGGCCCCCCTAAACCTCCCCGGAGAATCGGGGAGCACCGGCCATGTGCCAGGTCTCTCCTGGGTCCTTTTCCCAGGAAATCTCACAATCCACAAACGATTGCTAGGAGGGCATGTTGCTGTCCCCATGTCACACTGAGGAAGGGGACACAGGGTTAGGATGCCTGGTCTGCCTCCACGGCCCACCTGGCCCCACCAGACTGATCCTGCAATAGGAAATAACAAAAAGTCCTGTCCGGCCGGTATGGCTCAGTGGTTGAGTGTCGATCTATGAACCAGGAGGCCACGGTCAGGGCATATACCCACTCAGGGCACTTGCCTGGGTTTGGGGTTCGATCCCCTATGGGGGGACATGCAGGCAACACCTTATCAATGATTCTTTCTCATCATTGATGTTTCTCTCTCTTGCTCCCTCTCCCTTCCTCTCTGAAATCAATAAAGATATTAAAAAAGAAGAAAGAAAGAAAGAAAGAAAGAAAGAAAGAAAGAGTCCATAATACTCCCCCATTCCCAATAATTATAAGTCAGGATGGTTCCTTAATCCATTTATTCCCAGGGGTGCCTCCTGGGCGTTTGGGGGTGGCCCGCAGGTCCTCTGGGATTGCCTGGAGGTCAGATAATATTGTGGTCATCCCAGAATCTTCAGCTTTGTAAAAGAATTGACCTCATCCTGCCCGCAGCCCGGCACCCACCGGGGTCAGCTCCTGCTTCTCCCTTCAGCTGACGGTTGTCACGCTCAGTGTCCCTTCCCAAAGCCGGTTTGAACTGAGGGAGGCACATGCAGGAAGCAGAAGGCCCTCGCCACGCCCTGGACATGTGTACCAGGAGGAGGGGTAAACATTAACCAGAAGGCAAACACGGAAAGGCCAGGGAAAAGCCAGTGGGGCCGGGCAGCAGTAGCTAAGCTCACGGGCTTGGAGATCAGCCAAGGTCTTGGTTCAAATCCCTTCTCGGATACGTCCTGGCTGCGTGTGGTTAGGCAAAGTGCTTAACTGTTTTTAGCCTTAATTTCCTCTGGCCATCTGGGGGGATAATAACATAGTCCTGGTCGTGTTAAATAATAGCGTGTACAGAGCACGCGAGGGGGGTGCCGGTGTGATTATGGACTCCGTGGCTGAGAGCTGCCATGACATGCAATTAACCAGCCATGAACCCCTGCTCAGGCTCTCTCCTCCCAAATGGCTTAGAGGTGCTCACATGTCAGGAGACAGGGGCACCCCGGGGTTTTTAGGATGGGATCCCTTCGAACGCCTCGAGCCTGTTCTGTGGCCACTACATGGGGCTACATCGCCTACCATGTGCCTCTCATGGTAGAATAAGAATGGCTCCTTTAGGACGAGCAAGGAAGATGATAGAAGCTCCTAAGGAGGAGACTGCTGTGGCCACCGGACACCATGCGTGGAGGGGGGAAGGTGGACAGGACTCCAACAGAATTTTAGAAATATATGAAGGGTGGCCTGGCCGGTGTGGCTCAGTGGTTGAGTTTCAGCCCTTGAAGCAGGAGGTCACAGTTCGATTCCCGGTCAGCACCTGCCCAGGTTTCGGCTGGATTCACAGTAGGGGCTATGCAGGAGGCAGCTGATCAATGATTCTCTTTCGTTGATGTTTTTCTCTCTCCTTTCCTCTCTCTGAAATCAATAAAAACATATTAAATTAAAAATATATATATATAGGGTATATAGCCCTAATCTGTTTGGCTCGGTGGATAGAGTGCTGGCCTGTGGACTGAAAGGTCCCAGATTCGATTCCAGTCAAGGGCATGTACTTGCTTGCGGGCACATCCCCAGTAGGAGGTGTGCAGGAGGCAGCTGATCGATGTTTCTCTCTCATCAATGTTTCTAACTCTCTATCCTTCTCCCTTCTTCTCTGTAAAAAATCAATAAAATATATAAAAAAATGTATATATATGCAAAATGGACTCTGGGGAGAATGCTAACCATCGATTAATCCAAATCCCGTTTGGGTAGGGACATCCCAGTCAGCTGATGCCACGCAGAAATGGAAAGCGGCAGAGACGGGGACTCAGCGGCCACAAGACTCAGAGGAAATCAGCTCCGGGTTCCTACGAGGCAGGTGACAGCTGACAGCAGTCCTTTCTGAAAAGAGAAAGTGGGGGGATCCGATGGGACGGTGCGCGCCGTCTGCCATGAATGCCCGATTCTGGCCGGGGCACAGGCGCCTACTGTGCCGTTTGGGAGACCTTCCCATGAAAAGGAGATTGTGCCATTCATGACACCCGGTGCCAGGGTGCAGGGCAGCCAATGTGAGGGGAGAGGGGGATAGGGGGAGGGGGGTGAAACCAGGCTGGTCTTCCCCAGCCAAGGGGAGGCTGAGGGAGGGGATCCAGGGGGTGACAGGGGGTTCCCGAGTGAGAACAGAAGAACCGCTGACAGGGCAGCTGAGTTCGCGGGTCTTTCTCCCTGCCTCCCGTCCACTCCCCCGAAACCCAGGGAGAGGCAGGGCGGCCCGAAAGAACTGCCTGCAGATGAGGTTCGGTTCCTGTGTGGGCATTTCAACAAGATGGACATTTCCCTAGGAACAGAACCGGTGTGGCTCAGTGGATAGAGTGTCAGCCTGTGGCCTAAAAGGTCCCAGGTTCGATCCGGTCAAGGGCATGTACCTTGGTTGCGGGCACATCCCCATTAGGGGGTGCAGGAGGCAGCTGGTCGATATTTCTAACTCTCTCTCTCCCTCTCTCTTCCTCTCTGTGAAAAATCAATAAAATATATTTAAAAAAACACACAAAAAAACCCCAAAAACATTTCTCTGGGAACGGAACCGAGACTGGAGGATGCTGCATTACAGAATTCAGACAAGGGGGCCTGCGTGCAGCACCTGCTGCTGAGGAGGGGGTGGCCTCCGGTGGCTGGAGAAAGGGGAAAAGAAACCCGGGAGATAGCGGAGTGGAGGGGGTATATGCCCCTGGCCCTTGACTTTGGGGTGGCTTGCTTTGGGCTTGGGGTGCTGGTGGTTGTGATGCTATGGGGGTGCCCTCTGGAGACCCCCTTTGTGCTTCCTCCATCCCTGTGGGAAACATGTTCCCCGGGCACCTCCTGATTCCCAGAGAAAACGGAGCACAGGGAACAAAGCAGAGCCCCGCCCCGCCCCACCCAGGTGAGACCTGGCCAATGAGACCTGAGGAGACCAGGAGGGAAAGACACGGGGTTAGAAGCCAGCGCAGCCTTCACGTGGCTTTGGCAGACTAAAACGTGTAGCTACCAAGAATAGGTTTCCTCCCTTTTACATCCGAAGGCTCTTCAAAGCGATAGTGGCCCCTATGATTCCCCGCAAACACGATCATTTTGTTCCCATTTGTGTCCGGTGCTGATAAGGGTTCCTTGTGTGACATGCCCCTCCCCCACCCTGTGCATAATTGCTCACTCTTTCACCCAGAGCTGAGCACACAACCCTCCAGGGGTAATAGGCCTCTCACAGAACCTTCTAGGATCATCACAGCCCTCCCACGGAAAAGGATACGTCATGCTGTGGCTTCAAATCGCTTTAAGTAGTCATTTTTAAAAAGCAGCACCTGTCATTGGATCGCGTTGAGCTGTGGATTCATTAAGACTCTCAGTTCTGCTCTGATTCTATTGCTGACCCTGCCCTTACCCGGCTGATTTTTTCTGATGTTAAAAACAGATACTGTTACCCTTACATCCTATGGTGGGCTTTGACCTACTAACCTGGACTGTGAATACCATCTGAATCCTTATTCTGACACCAAAAATAGCGACTATTTCTTCTGCCTTTATGCCACCCCGTAAATTTGGTGAGCACGCCTGCTGTGTTGTCATTCAAATCACAGAAGAAAGACTATTGAACTAGACAGAGGTAACGATAGACCCTTACTTCCTGTTTCTAGAGACTTCCACGTTGAGTACCCGCATGCAAGCCCTTCTTGATGGTACCGTCATCTTGTCTGTGTTTTGGAATGTTATCCACAAGAACATGGGGAGTGACATGGCCGAAGCCTTGCTTAGATCCGTGTGGATGCATGAAGACACTTAATAAAGAATGGAAATCCGTTGGTGCAGCATGATCTGCTCTTAGAGAACCCATACTGGGGCCTAGTAATTAGCACCTGCTTTTCTGGTTCTTTCCTCTATTCTTGGGTACCATTCCGGAATAAGATTTAATTCACGACCTAAATCATCAAGGTTAATATGACCATAGTGTTCAGCTCATTATCAGCAACATACTAATAGGACTCGCATTTCTGTTTTATTCTTGTCAAAATGTTAGTTCTATGACTTGAATAGTTAATAAATGGAAACATTGTTTAGAAAATTATGTGCAAAAGGATAGTGAAAGTAGGTCTCCCCTTCTCAAGTCTATCCTTCTGTTACTGGTTTCTTAAGTCTCTTTCCAGAAATAATCTATATTTTTTGCATTTGTGGGTACCCATGCGCATACTGGTACACACAAACACACACATGAGCACACATGCTACCTTTTCTGCTTTCTGTACAGTGTCTCCCACCGTGCTGGGTACTTCCGAAGCTCTTGCTGGCATGAAGTCATGAACACACGAGTGAAGGAGACCTCCTTCTCCCCGGGTACACAGTGTGTCGGAACCCTAATCTGTGCTGGCGGGAAAGGCAGGAAGCAGCTGTTTGCCTTGCAGGGAGTGGCTGGGTGATGTGCCTATGCAAACAGCCATGCAGCCAGGTGTCCCGAGGAGCCGCGGGGAGAGAACACACATTGATTCCGCTCCTCACCGCAATGGCCCAGACACCCTGGCTTGTCCTTCTGCGTTTCCCTGGGGCCTACTGGAGTGGGCACCGGCCTTTGTCTTCTGACCTGCCTGGGTAGATGGCTAGCAAAGGCAGTGAAGCAGCTACTTCAAAAGCTGGTGTGGACCTGAAAAGACCAAGGTAGCAAAGCCAACGATAACTATTGAAAGAAGTCAGGGCAGTGGTTGGCAAACTCATTAGTCAACAGAGTACAATGATTGAATATCACCAGTACAATGATTGAAATTTCTTTGGAGAGCCACATTTTTTAAACTTCAACTTCTTCTAATGCCAGTTCTTCAACAGACTCGTGGTATTTTGTGGAAGAGCCACACTCAAGGGGCCAAAGAGCCGCATGTGGCTCATGAGCTGCAGTTTGCCGACCACGGAGTTAGGGGAAACACAAAAGAAAAAAGATCTAAACTCGGGCCTCCAACACAGAGCATGGGAGAGGGGAAGTAACCATGTACCACTTGAAGAATGAGTGAGAACATAACACCTATCCGCTTAAAATAGACTGCTATCTGTATTGATATATATATAAACCTCATGAGAACTACACACCAAAAACCTACAAAATATACATACAAAAAATCAAGAGAAAGCAGCCCGAACACAACGCCAAAGCAAACCATTAAACCACAGAGAGACCAAGAAAATGAAAAACAGAGAACTGCAAAACAACCAAGAGCTACTTAACAATGTGGCCATAAGTGCCTGCCTATCAATAATCACTTTAAATGTGAATGGACAGAATGCTGCCATCCAAAGACCCAGGGTGGCTAAGTGGATCAAAGACGTGACCCATCAACATGATGTCTAAAGGAGACTCATTTCAGATTGAGATGAGGAGTGAAAGGAGGGACAAAGCTACAATATTTCGTGCAAATAGAAATGACCCATAACATTGTCCAGGTCGATTCTTCCCAAGTTCCTGCCCCCTCATTCTCATCTTTGCATGTCGGCCCTGACTTCAGGCTAGATCCTTTCATGCTGATGAGATGGTGATAACCGTTGCAGGCATGACATGGTCCAGAAGACGAAATGATTATTTACTCTAGAGAGTTTATTTCCAACAAACAAGGAAACCCTTAGAAGCCCTCCCGCACTCTTTTGCACATGCCTCATTGACCAAAAATGCATCATAGCCAGAGACTCAACTCATCTCTGGCCATGGAAATAGGGCCATTATGATGATAGGATCTATCCTGGAGAATGATGGCCCCATGGGAAGAGGGTGGGGTCTACATAAAATAGAGATGGGCTAGGCAGAAAGAAGGAAGAATGAGCCTGGAGTAAGTAACCAACAGTTCCTTTTAAGTGATATATATATATATATTTGCCATACAAAAACTTACAAAATATACAGAAAAAATATATATGGCTAAGTGTCAGACTGACCAGTAGTTATGACATGCACTGACCACCAGGGGCTGATGCTCAGTGCAGGAGCTGCCATAATGTGCACAGACCTGGTGCCAACATACCAACACTCAGCTTCCCCCAAGCAGGACACAGGTCCTGCCACCCCCCCAGAGTGGCATCCCACCAAATAGCAGCCAACACTGCCAAGACCCCATAGTGCAAAATGTGGTCCACAGCGCAGCCCAGTCCAGAAACAGTTGCTGTGGGTGCCGGATAATGACGTCATGTAGTAACCCAGCTTCCTCCCTAAAGACTAGCCTCCTTGGAGTTTCTTCAGCCATGACAGGACCTGCTTTATAGCCAGGTACAAACATTTTACACTCTAACTACATGTTTGTAAAGCATTTTTCACATGCCTCATCTCATTTGATCTTCACAGAAGTCCTGGAGTAGGTAGATAGGAGACTCAGTAGAACCCAATTTTCTTTTCATTAGCCGGAAACTGTGATTTAGAAAGTTTAGAAATTTGACTGAAAAGAAGTAAGAAATGGTGAAACTTGAAAATGACTTCATGTTTTCTCACTGTACAAAATATAGTCAAACACTGCTGCAGTTAAATATTTTACCCTTTGTTATCCCTGCGTGATCTACAATAATAATCTGTACATGTTGACATTTACTGCTGTGTTTCTGACAATTACCTGAAAGAGAAGTTGGGGTGCTTCAGTGGGCTGGAAAAGGTTTAGCTACATCAGAAAGCAGGTCTAATTAAGCAAGTTTATTCTATATTTATAAAAGGCTCAGTTGACTTACACATACATGATACATATAAAGCTCTAGCTCAGGGGTCTTCAAACTACGGCCCGCGGGCCACATGCGGCCCGCAGAGGAGTCTGATCCGGCCCGCCAGGTTTTTTGGGCAGTGAGCGCAGCCGAGGTGTTACAGTAGGAATTAGTAGTTCATATAGTCCGGCCCTCCAGCTCTCTGAGGGACCGTGATCTGGCCCCCACTTTAAAAAGTTTGAGGACCCCTGCCTGGTGCCAATCACAGGCACGTATTTAGATCTGTCGTTGCCGATCATGAATTTGGTTGACACTTCTATTATAGAGAAAGGGAAAATAGTGATATTAAAATATTTCTTTTAATTAATTTTCTTTCAGTGTGCACAAATCTGTGCACGGGGACACTGTGTGTGTGTGTGTGTGTGTGTGTGTATGGAGCATACCAGTGCTCAATTGTCTCAGTGACATGGACATGACATGTGTCACATGATCCCTTCGCCTACTGGCAAGAAAGGCTAAGAAAGACACAGTGGGGGTGGGACAGCACATGAACATTTAGTACATAGTCACTGTCTCTGCCATGGGGTTTTGTAATAAACTAGAGGCCCAGCACATGAAATCATGCATGAGTTAAGTAGGGTCCCTAGGTCTAGCCTGTGATCAGGCTAATCTTCCACCCATTCACCAGTCCCCAGTTCTGCCCCGCACCCCTAGCCAGCCAGCCAGTTCCCCTTGCTGGCCCTGGGTCCCACCCCATCGCCACCACTGCCAGCCACTCAGTTCCCCTTGCCAGCCCCCACCTCACAGCCACTGGTCGAGCGTTCATTGCGGTCATTACACTTATGGTCATATGCCTTTTATTATAATAAATACCCCCTATAAAGATTTGTTTCTTTATTCACTTATAAAGTTCTGCTATTCGAGGAGTGGTTAGAGAAGCATCGTTTCAATGACAGCTTCCGCTGAGGGAGAAAAAGTATCATATTAACCTTGCGTTCGGACTGTGGGTATACGGAGGCGATAAAGAATAACAAGTCAATACTGAGGAAAGGTGACACTTTTATTTCTTTGCCCTGCAGTGATGCAGTGGAAAGAAGAGATCTCAATTTACATCCTCTCTCCTCTGTGCTGCCTGTGTCTTAAGCCAGCTCTTTAGCCTCTGAGAGCCCACTGCGTCCTCTCAAAAAAGAAACAGCCTGGCCTCTACCTCAGAGAGATGGCATGAGGATTAAAATTTAAATATAAATATATATATATATATATATATATATATATATATATATATATATATATATATAAATTTATATATTAATTAAAAATATATATATGGTGTCCCCAAAATGTCTACACTACCACCAGAGGGAAGTGGTGCTCTCAGCAGGGGGATGGAAGGCCTTCTCTTGCACAAATTCCATGCATCGGGCCTCTAGTAAATACATAAAGCAAATATGAACAAACATAAAGGGAGAATTTGACTTCTGATTTCAGTGAGCAGCTCTTCCTACATAAGAGAAAAATCATAGGGTCACTTTAAATATATATAATATATATATGTATATATATATGTATACACTTTAAATATATATATATATTATTGATTTTTTACAGAGAGAAAGAGAGAGGGATAGAGAGTCAGAAACATCGCTGAGAGAGAAACATTGATCAGCGCCTCCAGCATACCCTGCACTGGGGATGTGCCTGCAACCAAGGTACATGCCCTCGACTGGAATCGAACCCAGGACCCCTCAGTCTGCAGGCCGACACTCTATCCACTGAGCCAAGCCGGTTTTGGGTACACATACACTTTTTGATAGCTCCACTGATGTTTCTTTCTCTTCAGATTTAACCCATTGAAATGAATAATTATTCAAAGTGTGTATACATTTTTTGGGGGGCGCTTCCTGTGTGCATATATACAGGGTGTGGCAGAAGTAGGTTTGTAGTTGTGAGTATGCAAACACCGGGTTTATTTTTGGGTTATTTCTCAGATGAGCCAGAAGCAGGGAGAGGAGGCAGTCGCTGGTAGCAGAGCCAGAGCCTAGGGCAGGGACACATGTTGCGAGGTGTCCCTTCTCACTGGTTCCACAGTGAGGCACCAGCTCAGAAGAGCCTCCCGCCATGGTGGTCTTCAGGCCCCGCCTGCTCTGGGTTTCTGGGGGTCTGGGAAGGAAGGGAATGGCAGTGCCATTTCACTGATAAATCTAGGGGGCACTGTCCACACTGCGTTTACCTAATGGAAGGAAGTTGTGTCCTCCTTTCCTACCAGTGGCCTTGACCAAGAGGCAACATGTCCTCCCTGAACTACTCAAGACCGCCTTCCTATGGGATGTCTGTGACATTTACCGCTAGACACCTAATAGAGAGTAGAAACATCGGATAAGAGAGAAACACCAATCAGCTGCCTCCTACACACCCCCACTGGGGATGTGCCCGAAACCAAGGTACATGCCCTTGACTGGAATCGAACCTGGGACCCTTCACTCTGCAGGCCGACGCTCTATCCACTGAGCCACACCGGCTTCGGCTGGGCTGAAATTTTTAATATTCTTTTCTCCATCATGTTGTTGACACAGGACATACTGTGTAGATAAAACGAGATGATTTTTACCTGCTGGCCCTAAAGAGTAAAGCTCTCGGCTAGCCAATTTTACGTTCTTATAGAAAAAAAGCACAAATCCTCTCATCGAACCGCTCACACATTGACTATTCTGGATGGTGGCTCCCAGGACCTCCACAGAAGCCAGGCCGCATGGACCATTGGGACCCTCGGGACCAGGGCTCACCAGGAGGTGGCTCTCTCTCCCGGGTCAAGAGGTCAAGCCCTGCCACATTCATGTCGCTGAGCTGCTCTGTTGTCAAGAACACACGCAGTCATTTATTGTCATTTTCCTGTTTCTAACTGCGCCGCCTCCACTCCCGGGGATGGGCTCCGCGAACAGGTGGCGGGATGCGGGGAGGAAGCTTGAACCGGGTCCAGGGCGCGGCTGGGCCCATCCTGCAGGGGAGTTGGACGAGTGAGAGATTCCGTCACCGCGGGATGCGCACCTGGCCGATGGCTCCAAAGCAAACAGTCCTCTGTTTGGCGAGCGCAGATCTGTGTAAACGAGGGAGATTACAGAGCCGCGCATCCCCCCTGTGATTATCTGCAATGGTTTCCCGTTTCTTAAGGAACCCCATCTCTACGAGACTCGGTTCTTTCCCTCCGTGATTGTTACAGGGAGGTTGTCCTGCGGTTATTAAAAACAACAGGCTTGCCAAAACCGGTGTGGCTCACTGGATAGGGTGTCTGCCTGCAGCTGAAGGGTCCCAGGTTCGATTCCTGTCAAGGGCATGTACCTTGGTTACGGGCACATCCCCAGTGGCGAGGTGGGAGGGGGGTGCAGAAGGCAGCTGATAGATGATTCTCTCTCATAGGTGTTTCTAACTCTATCTCTCTCTCTTCATCTCTTAAAAAATAAATAAAATATACTTAAAAATAAATAAATAAACAACAGGCTGTGTATCTGAAGCCTGGGAGCATGGTACTTACCAAAGAGAGGATCTAACAGGGAGAGATATTTGTGGGCAAGGTCCAGAGACCTGTCAGAGAAGGGTTGAAATTAGTGTCTGCCTAGTGATATTCTCTCCTCCATGCTCCTATAGCTGTCCCTTGTGAAGAATAAAAAATGGCCTGGCCGGGTAGCTCAGTGGTTGAGCATCAACCTATGACCCAGGAGGTCACGGTTCGATTCCTTGGTGGCGGGCTCGATCCCCAGTGTGGGGCGTGCAAGAGGCAGCCGATCCATGATTACCTCTCATCATGGATGCTCCTGTCTCTCCCTCTCCCTTCCTCTCTGAAATCAATAAAAACATATTTTAAAAAAATGATCTGCCCCCAACCCCCATCCCTAAGAGAGCCCTCGGACCCTCAGCTTTCATTTGTCAGCCCATGGAGCTTGTGGGCAACAAGGCAGGGCCCCTCTTTCTGGAAGCCCTCTGAGCTTCCCACTGTTCACTCGGGTATAAACCTCCCCTCTCATCACTACCTTTTTCTCTTTGGGGAGAGAAAAAAGAAATCTTTTCCACTCGAGAAAAATAAAGACTGCCCAGTATTTGTGTGTTCTGGAGGGTAATTATGAACAGCATCGTACACTCCCCTGGCTTTGATGCTTATCTCGAAGAGAGTTCCGTGAAAATAAATTGTTTTTATGGAAGCGGAGAAAACCATTTGATAAACGCTCTGCCTCTGAAAATTGTTCCTGCAAAAGAGGTCACCCTTCCCCTTTAAGAGAAATGGAATGTGTTTCAGCAGACGGGCAGGACCATGGCCGAGGCTGTCCCTGAGTGCAGGATACATATGTGTTTACGGCAGGGTGTAAACACACGGAGGAGGGCACAGCTCCCAACAGTGTGGAGCTGAGTGGTTTCCACAATAGCTCTATCGGAGAGCCACTCTGGTCACGGGCAGTGTGGCTGGTCTCCCTGGCTCTGGGGAGGGGTGCTCAGCTCAGTACTTCCCTGGGCCTGGGGTTTTGGGGAGCCGCCATTCCATAATCACTACATGTCTGTCAGATCCGATGGGTGTATTTGTTCTGAGTGAACGTAACAGTCAACTGGGAAAATGACTTGTTTTCTAGAGCATTTCTGGGGCCTGGTAACAGAGACCAACGTGGCCCAAGGGAGTGGCAGTCATAGGAGATTCAACCTCATGGCCATAACTGAGTAGGTATTTATTATCATGTATGGAGAGTTTTCTTTTTCAACATATATTTTATTAATTTTTTTACAGAGAGGAAGGGAGAGGGAGAGAGAGTTAGAAACATTGATGAGAGAGAAAGATCAATCAGCTGCCTCCTGCACACCCCCCACTGGGGATGTGCAGGCAACCAAGGTATATGCCCTTGACCGGAATGGAACCTGGGACCTTTCAGTCTGCAGGCTGACGCTCTAGCCACTGAGCCACACCAGCCAGGGCTCACATGAAACTTGCTTAAGTGTCACAGAGACGCGTTGTACAGATACTAAGCGCCCGAGCTGGATAGAAACCCTAGGCTTTATGACACGGAGTCAAATTCAGATGTAAAACCAAGCATGAGACATTTCACCATCATGTATTAGCTGTTACTATGGGAATAGATGAGAGGAAACTTGAGTAGCTCTGGCCTGGTTAATTTCCATTTGGACTTGTTGTTAATTTGGCTACATTACAAATTGCAAGCGGGGATCATAATATTTGGATAGGACTTTTCATCACCAAAAAACTCAAGAAAATTAAACCGTATCTAATGCTTAATAGTATCCTCATCGCATCTGGGAGAGCTGGCCGCGGGAGTTCGACTGCTCGCAGGTCCCTCAACACGGGGGTCCCGGTCAGATCGTTGGTTCTATGACTCAGCATTTCTCGTGGGCGACTTTCCTGTTCAATTTGGAGCCAGCTAAAATAAAGAGATAAAGTTTTCAGAGTTCTGTCAAGATGTAAAATAGCTTTCCCATTGCACTTTGTGTATTTTTCTCTCTCATTCTTCAGAGATTCTTGGATGATACAGCCTACTCCATTAGAAACATCAAGACAATAAAGACTGAGTTTTGATCCAAATCATATAAATACCCGACAAGATTTTTCTTATTCCCGGGAGTTATATTTTGGCTGCATAACCGATTCTCGTGCCGCTCTCCTAAAGCAATAACTCATTGATCAGTGTACATGCAAAGCGTGTCTAAGCTGTGTTCTTGGAGGATTTTCTTCCAATTCAGGGCTGACCGAGTACAAAGGAAACCTTTGTCTGTGGTGTTTCAGAGTCATAATTGCTGCCAGGCTGAAAATGGCGATACCCTTACGATGACAAATAGCAGGACACTTACAGTTGATGATGACAATTTTTAAAAAGCATTGTTGTCACGTTTTTAATGGATGGTCTGCAAATCCCCTGGAACCCTCAAAATGAAATGATCTCCTGAATGCCATGGAGAGCTTCATCAGATCGGTTCTAAAGGAAAGGACACCAGTTTAGCTCAGTGGATAGAGCGCCGGCCTGCAGACTGAAGGGTCCCAGGTTCGATTCCGGTCAAGGGCATGTACTTTGGTTGAGGGCGCATCCCCAGTGGGGGGGGGGGGGGTGTGCAGGAGGCAGCTGATGGATGATTCTCTCTCTCGTTGATGTTTCTAACTCTCTATCCCTCTCTCTTCCTCTCTGTAAAAAAATCAATAAAATATATTTTAAAAAGAAGAAAAGAAAAGAATAAAAGAGAAGGACACCTAGTTCTATTTTGAATGCATACAAAGGATGGGGAACAGCAGAGTGCAAATGGCTCCTGCACCCCTCCCCCACCCTGATGGTTTGTTACTATCTGAATCTGAGGTCCTGGGTTCTCGCTCCTCAAATCTTATGCTAGCCAGGTCCCCTGGAAAAGATATCCACTTTTAATACATTGTTCCTCCCCTCTTCCCTTCCCCTTTCTCCCTTCTCATGGTTCCTAAGTGAACATTTATTTACTGCCAACCACCTACTGGTAAGTCCCACCCCTGGCCCCAGGTTCTCAGGAGACAATCATGCTGGGGTGGGAGTGAGGCTTGAACAGCCTGTCCTGCCCCCTCCCCCGGGGCTTCCTTCCACAAACACCAGGGAGGCAGGGAGCTTGGCAGCCCTCTTGCTGCTGTGAATATGGGGATGTGTTTATCCGGCCTGTCCCTCTCCATAGTAGTAGCCGAGTCAGGCCAGAATCTCCAGGGGACTGCATGGGGCAGGGCACGTGTGCATGTTTGCATGTGAATGTAAGTGTATGTGAATGTGCGCGCACATGTATGTGTGTGGAGTGTCCAATCCATCTCCATGAAGGACTTCCATGTGTGTCATTGGGGACCTCTTTCTCATTCACCAGAGCCTCCAACAGTGCCTGGCTCTGCAGAGCAGTCACCCCAGACAGCTGTCCGAGTGCTGGGAGGTCAGCAGCCTTCCCAAACCACTTCTTTCCGTTCTGGTGCTTGTTGTATCCTAAGGGCCTCGACGTACATCTACATCTTCAGACGAATCGCAGTTGCCTTTCCCTTCTCCTCACTCCACATGCACACTCTGACTTTGCTGCCCGGACCTCCTCCATCCCCCATCACGCAGGAGTCACTCCTGGAACCAGTTTCTTCCCAGAGGCCTTTGCATCGGAACAGGGAGGGGATTTTGAGGGGATGGCTCTCCCAAAACAACGGCCCAGAGGTCATAGGGGACATGACCCTGTCTCCTCAGCTCCCAGGAGCTTCAATTCCCTTTTCTGGGCTCCAGGGCTCCAGTTCAAGGCCAAGACACCTAAGCCCCCATGCAATTCCCGGTCTCGCAGCTAGGGGGGTTGCCACTGTGAGCATCTGTATTCCTGGTCCTCGGGGTCTGATGGCCCTGGCAGATAGAGCTTAGACTCGCTGTAACTTTGGCGACCCTTCCCTCCATCCTCTGGAGTCATCAAGCTGGGATTCCTGAGGAATGCCAGCGTGCCAGGGAAAAAACTCTGCTTCCCAGTCTGCTGGGCCTCTGGGAACAACTATTGGGGGGGGGGGGAAACACCCCAAAACCAACCACCACTTCATTTCCCTCTTGGTACCTGCTGCCGGCAGGCTGTGTCTCTGCTGTGGCCAGATGCTGCCTCCACCCCATCTGAGATATCACAGTGAGACTGGAAAGATGCTCTCTGGCCGGACAACAGGTGGCCACTGCGACCTCCAGCTCTGATTGGCGGAGAGGCCAAGGGCATGCCCAGGGCCCAGGGAACCCGCTCTATGGGGTACTGTCTCCGCTCACTGCCAAGGCGTGCAGCCCGCTGGGCCGTTAGGGAGCTCTGCTGGGTTGCCCGTGTTACATGCAGACTCTGGAGGGGAGACCGAAGCTTATTTTGTGGGGGGTAGTTGGGGAGGTGTCAACCCAGGGACCATGTGGGCAGCTGGTCCCTTCCTGAACACACACTGCTCCCCGCTCGGTCCCAGGGCACACGTTTCTGCTAAGAGAAGCGCCGATCCACACGCGTTCACCTAACGGACGTTTACCTTCCCTTGCCCGGTCCCAGGAAGATGCCATCGTGGGAAGGGGCCTACACAGGTGTACCGAGCCCAGGGGCCCGTGGAGGACGGAAGACAGGACTCCCTTGTAGGATGCTCAGGCCCCGGGCCAGCAATGTGTGCCCCTGGGACCACGTGCCGGCGAGTGGGCGCTAGAATAAGAAAAATCTGTACGTGCCACCCGTCCTGTCCAGAACCCCCTAAATCACCACCCTGGGGAGGGGCTGCTGGGCATGGGACACTTTCCCGGGACCCCATTCGTTGTTCTTCAGGCTGGTCCCATAACTCAAATGACAGGCAACAGGAGAAAAATCAAACTTAGTACATGCACCATGGGGGATTCACATGAGCACGGAAAACCCGAAGACAGCCAGGGGGTACGCGGGAGATGGCACGTTGGAGGGACGGGGGGGGGGGGGGGCGCAACAGGTGCACAGTTCTGGCAGGGCCACCTGGAGGCGATGCAGCAGGGACAGATTTTGTGCTTGGATCATGGGGGAGGGTGCCCACGGATTTCCTATGTGGGGTGACTATTCGAAGGGTCCCTTCCTGAGGCATCTGCCCCCTCCCCCAATGAGGTGAGGGGGAAGGAAGGGGACACGCTGGTCCTGAGTTTGCTGGGCTTTGTTTTCAGCTAAAAACCATCTGCACATTCCAGAGCCAGGCCAACCCCAAACACCGCTCCCCACCTGAGGCCTCAGCTCTGAGCCAAGTCCCCACCTTGGCCGGCTGGGGGCCAGGCTCCTGGACCAGGCACTCAATCCCAGGGCGGGGGGCGGGAGTTGGGGGGTGTGGGGGGGAGGAAAAAGGGGGCATGTAGCTTAGAGCACCAGGAAGAAATGAACTAGGGGTGTGTGTGGCTGAGTGCAGTGCCAGGAAGTTAGCCACCCAGACAGAACCTTTAGGAAAACGGGGACATGTTCCCTCGGAGCAGTGAGGGATCCCCTTAGACCCAGGGACAAAACATACAAACAAGAGCGAAGCAAACACGAACGGGAGGCCTCCAGGCTGCCCACCTGGGGAGGGTCAGGTCCGCCGCCCGCCACAGGTGTGTGTGGGGGTAGGGGGTGCTGCTGCAGGAGTGGGTGCTCCAGCAGGGGTGGGTGCTCCCGCAGGCTGGCCGCGGGCTTAGGTGCCTCCTGGCAGGGGCGTGAGTGGGGTGAGGCGGGGAGTGGGGTAGGGGAAGCCAGGGACCCGCACCCACGGGCGGAGCAGGAGGCGGTAGGAAGAGGGCGGGACGGGCGCAGCCGGCACGTGGGTGCGAGTGGCCGGAGTGGGGGTCCGGCCTCGGGGGCTGCACCGGCGGGAAGGCCAGGGGGCCAGGGGGCGGGGGGGGGGGTGCTGGCTGCGGCGGAGGGACAGGGGCGCCCGGGGTTGGGGACAAAGGGGGCCGGGAGGGAAGGGGGCGCGGAGGAGGGAGAGGCCAGGCAGTGCGGGGCAGGGCCGGGCTGGGAGCGCTCCGGCGGGGCGGGCGGGCGGCCCAGCTGCCGGGGCGGAGCGGCGGCGCGGGGAGGGGCGGGGAGGGAAGGAGGGGAGGGGAGGGGAGAGAAGAGGAGGGACGGGGAGGGGAGCGGAGGGGAGGAGGGGAGAGGAGAGGAGGGGCGGGAGGGGAGGGGAGGGGAGGAGGGGACCGCGGCGGCGGAGCAGGAGGGGGAGCGGAGGGGAGGGGCCGGGCCCCTTGTCTCCGCGGCTCCGCGGCTCAGTCCGCCCGGGAGGAGGAGGAGGAGGAGGAGGAGGAGGAGGAGGAGGAGGAGGAGGAGGAGGAGGAGGAGGAGGAGGAGGAGGAGAAGGAGGAGGTGGAGGAGGAGGAGGAGGAGGAGGAGGAGGAGGAGGAGGAGGAGGAGGAGGAGGAGCGGCAGCCGCCGCCGTCCCAGCCTCGCCCGCCGCCCGCCCGCCCGGCCAGCGCACCTGAGCGCCCGCCGCCCGGCCCCGCGCCCGGCCCGCCGCCTCCCCGGTGCCCGGCCCGGAGCCCGGGGGCTGGTCCGGGGCCTCCGCT